>NC_137771.1:63476366-64076366 GCF_963455305.1 Plecotus auritus
CAGGTACCGCATATTTAAAAAAAATCTTGCAGCCCTAGCCATTTTGGATAAGTGGATAGAGCGTTGGCCTGTGGACTGAAGGGTCCTGTGTTTGATTCCAGTCAAGGACATGTACCTTGGTTGCAAGTTCCCTGGCCCTGGTCACGGTATGTACAGGAGGCAACCAATTAATGTGTCTCTCTCACATCAATGTTTCTCTCTGTCTCTCTCTCTCCCTTCCACTCTCTCTAAAAGTCAGTGGAAAAATATCTCGGGTGAGGATTACCAAAAAAATAATCTTGCAGCACATCAGTGTGCCATGCACAGTGGTTGAAAATCACTGGGGTAAATGAAAGGTCAATTAATCAGTGATGTTTAGGAAGGAGGATGAAGCTCAAAAGGCAAAAGGTAGAGACGAAGCACAGTGACAGGAGCAGCAGTTGACATTTGTCATTTATTGTCACTCAGCATCCATTTCTCTTTTGAATAGAAACATTTTTAAAAGTATTTATTTCTCCCCATGGCCTCTCCAAGTTGCCAACTCCTTCCCAAACTTTATCAGGTGTGAAAAAGAAAGCCTGAGTCCAACCAGCTGCTGTCAGCCATCCTACAGGGAAATCCCAGGAGTAGAGCAGGGAAGGGTCTGGTCACATGGTTAGAGCAGCATCTCTGAAGCTAGCATTTCCTATGAACTTTTTGATCAGATAAACCAACTCTTAGCTGCTTAAGGCATTAGTGTTGGGAGTTCTATTATCTGGAGCCCAAGCGCTCTACCCGTGTCAGTCATGCTGGTCACTTTTACTGGGTTTGGAGTCACAGAGCATCATGCCTATGGAGATGGCAAGTAGCACTTTGATTCAGTGGGAATGAGTCCTGGTCAGCAGTAGAATGCCATGACCACCAGTGCAACAGTCCTTTGACCTTTCTGCAGCTGGACTCGGTCTTTGACAGCATGGGGGTAAGACTGTTGCCTTCTGCCTGTGTTACCAGGATTTTTGGGTCCTGACCCTTACTATCCTGTGACCCAATCCCATGCCATAGTCAGGACTTTTACCTTTTTTTTTGTTGTTGTTCCATGTAATGTTTTCACATATTTTAAGATGAGGGTAACCTTGGGCAGGTGTGTGTGTGTGTGTGTGTGTGTGTGCAGTATGAAGAAGAGATGTATCTTACACATTTCCCATTCATAAAAAATGTCAGAATATGTACCCATTCCCTCCAAAAAAAAGCACCACATGGATTTTCCAAAAATGAGACTGATTCACAGCTTCCAAATCTGCAATTGAACTTCTCTGTTTGGACAAAGAATAGAGTCTATGCACTCCTGACTAGCTCTTTGTTGCCGAGGGGATCACCTTTCCCAGACTCCGCATCTTGAATCCATTACCATGTCATATATTGTAGGCTGCCACCCGCCTGTCTGCGCTCTGTTAACCTTTCCTCCCCTGTTCGTGCTGAAACAAAGCCAAGGTTGGTGCGCAGCTCTTCCCCTTCCGTGACTTTCACCTTACTACCAACTCCCCCGACTCACTCCTCCTCTCCCTGTCACTTCCCTGAAGCTCCCTGGCACCTCTTTCAGCAACAAAACCAAAGGCACAGGCCTGCAGGTATTACTTGTGACATTTCAGAAGGAAGAGAAGAAAAGAGCTGCAAATGTTTTCACTCTCCTTTCTCTGTCCCCCAAGAGAGTCCACGGCTGCAACCTTTGAAACAGTAAATAAACGTGAACTCCTGAGTGTTGAAAGGCTCTCTGCCTGGTCACAGAAGCGTGCTCCCTGGCACAGCCTCCAAATGCCTGCTCAGGGGAAGGTATAGCCATCTCCTCAGGCAGGTCCTGAGTACTTCCCTGTGGTGAGAGCCGTAAGCCCTTCTTCTTCTCCTCCCTCAACAGAGAATATCTTTCTAGATGGACTAACCCTTGACCTAGATGGGAACGTTACATGATTCCCTTCTGGAAGGGTCCTTGGAAATCTTCTTGCTACAAGGAATACCTAATAGCCTTGTTCAGCATGATCGACAGCTATTTTGCCATCACACTTAATACCATTTGTCTAAAACAGGTATCTTTTTTTTCTGATAAAGAAAATTGACATGCCCTAAGTTGGCAAATTTTAAAAAAATTAATATAAGAGGAAAATGAAGAAGTGTATTAAAAGGAACCCTGATATCCATCCTCCCCAAAATGTTATCATAGTCATTCTCACCCTTCCAAACACTGTCACATATCCATTATGCTGTCACGGATCAGTGTACAATTGACAGAGAATAAGATTGAGACAGTCCATCAATCTAATGTCACACCATGTAATAAAAGTCTACAGAAACCCTGTAAATGCTAGTTATATAGCCGGATACAGCTCCAAAGTGTCGATTGGTGTAAAACATTCTAAATGGCTATAAATAGGTAATATGTCCTAAGGAAAATCTGAGTCTTAGTGGTATTGAAAAGAGAAAATAGCAGAAATTACAGATTATTACCAATGGAAATAAGGCCAGAGGGCAGCAGCGTGAGGAGATGGGTCCAGGGAGATAAATGAAAAGGAGATAACCCTATGTCAAACAGTCTTTCTGATTCACTATTTATAATGGTCTATGTGCTTAAGGCCTTTTTGAGGCCATGAAAAAAATGCAATCTTCACTGAAATTGCAAGATGTTAAAATCTGATCTTTCTAGTTCAATCTTTGCTTAGAGGAGTTCTGTAGTTGATGAAAAGCAGGCACAATTATTTTATTTACTAATTTGTTAAAAGCTAAAATTGATGTAATTACATAAATGTATCAGAAAAACAGAGACAACAGTATATTTTTATCTTTTAAAGAATTGGTTCACATGATGGTGGAGGCTGGCAAACCCCAATGGGTGAGGCAGACTGGCAAACATGAAACTCAGGCAGGAGTGAATGCTACAGTCCTGAGGCAGAATTTCTTTGACAGGAAACCTCTGTTTTCACTCTTAAGACCTTAAAATGATTGGATGAGGTGCACTTACATTGTTGTGTCATCTCCTTTACTTAAAGTCAACTGATTGTAAATATTACAAAATACCTTTCCAACAATATCTGCACTAGTGTTTGATTAAATAACTGGGTACTATTACCTAGCCAAGTTGAAACATTAAACAAACCATCACAAGTAATGAGAAGAATACTATTTTAAGTTGTGGTGTTACTATAAATCTGGGTTGCCTTCCTTGCCTAAGGGCACATCTATGACATCCCTCATTTGTATTTTTATATCATTTCTGAAAAGGGGTCTCAGTGACTCATTTATTTGACTATAGTTTACCTCAACATTTTGAGTCACCAAATAGGACTGAAAACTCCAAATTGGTCATTAAAAAAAACATTTATTAAGCTTTATTATGAATCACAAAATAAAACTTATTTTATTATGTTAAATGTGGAGTCTTTTCTGGAAAATTTTCCATCTCTTTGATTCATTGACTCAATTTACAAATATTTGATAACTAATTTCTTACTCTTGTTTATATTTATACACATGCATACATACATGCTGAGACAAGTGTGGGGAAGGTATTTTCTTATTTTTGTAGTTTGTTATATATATATATATATATATATATATATATATATATATATATATATATATACCCAGTGACCGTTACAACGGAACAACCAGGACTACCAGAATGACCGGCGGCTATGATATGCACTGTGGCAGCCAACCAACCTGATCCGGGCCGGATCACCCCCAACACCCTGATCAGGGTGGGGCCCGCCAGCCAACCACTTTGGCTGGCAGAAATTTGGGGTCTGGAGACCTTGGAGGTGCTCGGTCTCGGGCAGCTGCTCAGGCAAAGCTCTCCTTTGGCAGAAGTGGACCCAGGATCAGGGAGCCAGAGTTGGGGATGGGGTGGGTACGCTTTTCTGGTGGCCACAGCAGTCCCTGCAGGCCGTGCACAGCACTGGGGCATCTGTGCCCAGTTGGAGCAGCAGCAGGAATAAGGGCCACTGGGCTGCCCACCAGAGGGGAAGCGAGCCAGAAGCGCAAGGCCCTGCGCCAGCCAGAGCCCTGAGCACTGTGGGCAGGGCTGAGCTGGAAACCCTGGTAGAGTGGGCGGGGCTGCAGCTCCAGGCCTTTTTGGCCTTGGCCTTGGAATTCTGTGGCAACCAGTGTACTGGTACCAGTGCGTCAGAGGTCAGCCCCACTTCAAGAGAGAGGACGTGGCGGAAAATGGCAAGGCCACAGAAGAGATGGGAAATGCTGTGGCCATCTTCAGGAAACACAGCTGCCATGGTCTTCAGTAACTATGAACAGATAATCTTTGGTCTCGGTTCTTCAGAAGAGGAAGCTGAGACTCAAAGAAGGGAGCCTTCCGCAACACCTCACCCACTTCTCATACCTGACTCTGTGCAGCATTGTTTTCGTTGAAAGTAGAGGATCCAAAATGTTTTTAGATCTTTGCTATTTTAGCCAGGAAAGAATTTAGCACAGGGAATTGGTGCTTGGGAAATCATCGGAAATCTGGAGGAGTGGGTATTAGGCTGGGCCCCCAGGAAGACTCCCTGACCAGTGGGAGGAGCTGCTGCCTCAGCCACAACTGAATTCTAGGACACTCTGGCACAGTTGTGACCTGGGGATGAGGAAACTGCTGCCCCTGCAAGTGCCCTCCAGCTCCCACAAAACAGGTCACTGGGCACTGCCTCTGCCACAGTTGCCTGTGCACAGCCTGGATTCCACTGCAGAAAACCTCCACATCTCTGCAAACATGATCACCAGCAGCAAACAGTGCAAACTGCAGGAAGATGCCTCTGCCCCACTTCTGCCTTTAAAATATTGTGCAAGCGCATCCAATCGGCAGAAGCGAATTCATATCCAGAAACCTTGCTGCAAAGGAGTTTGGGCAATTTCAGGCTTTTGTCTAGGAGTGAGATCTTGCCAATGTACTTCATGTGCCTGGTATTGAGAAAAATGGTGCCTGGCTGGTGGGGCTCAGTGGTTGAGCATCGATCTATGAACCAGGAGTTCATCATATGATTCCTGGTCAGGTTTCGGGCTTGATCCTCAGTAGGGGTGTGCAGGAGGCAGCTGATCAATGATTCTCATCATTGATGTTTCTATCTATCTCTCCCTCTCCCTCCTCTGAAATCAATAAATATATTTTTTAAATGGGGTCATGCTGTATATATGTTTTATAACAAGTTTTTCACTTCATAGATCACTAATGCCTTTCCTGTTAAATCCATACTTAGAGAACATTATTTATTTATCATTCATTTTAATTTATCTCAGAGAGAAGAAGGGAGAAAGAGAAAAACATTGTTCCATTGTTTCATGCACTCCAGGACTGGGTATTGAATCTGCAACCTGAGCAAGTGCCCTGACTGGCAATTGATCCACCACTTTCTGATGTATGGGACAATGCTATGCTGGTACCCTGACCCCAAATTCCAGCCTCCAGAACTGTGAGAAAAATACATGTCTGTTGTTTAAGCCACACAAATTTATGATATTTTGTTATGGCTGTCTGAGCTGACTAATCCTATCTAATAAAGAGGGAATATGCTAATTGACCACCACACCCTCACAAGATGGCAGCACCCACAGCCACAAGGTGGTGGTGCCCAGTCCCCTCAGCTCCGCCTCATCCAGCTGGAGTCCCCCAGTCCCCTCAGCCCTGCAGGGGAAGACAGTTGGGGGCAATCAGGCTGGCAGGGGAGGGCAGTTGGAGGCGATCAGGCCAGCAGGGGAAGGCAGTTGGGGACGATCATTCCGGCAGGGGTGTAGTTAGGCATCAATCAGGCTGACAGGGGAACGGTTAGGGGGCTATCAGGCTGGCAGGCAGAGTGGTTAGGGGCAATCAGGCAGGCAGGCAGATGAGTGGTTAGGAGCCAGCAGTCCTGGATTGTGAGAGGGATGTCTAACTGCCTATTTAGGCCCGATATTGCAGGATCAGGCCTAAACCGGTAGTCAGACATCTCCCGAGGGGTCCCAGATTGGAGAGGGTGTAGGCTGGGCTGAGGGACACCCCCCCCCATGCATGAATTTCATGCACTGGGCCTCTAGTCCTATATAATAAAAGCCCAGCGACTGAATGGCAGAACTACCAGAATGACCAGAACAACCATGGTCCCTAGCCCTGGCCAGCCCAGCTCCCGATCAGGCCCCATTGGAGAGGGCCAACTGGACCCCACCAGTGCATGAATTCATGCATCGGGCCTCTAGTAAGACTATAAAAATATAATTTTATTTTGGCTTTTTACCTAATTTTGCATTCTTCAAACAATGCATTTTAAATAGCTATATGATATTACACTAATAAACAGATTATATTATTTTGACCACTTTCCTCGCTGGTGGATCCTCAGTGTGCATCAGCTTTATTCCATCCTAACAAACAAAACTGCAGTGTGCATCCTTATGCACATTTTTTACACATGTAGAGAGGTAAGTTTAATTTTGTTATCATTTTGGTAGGACTGATTCTACAAAGTGGAACTCCTGAATCAAGGTGAGGAGATTTTTAAATTGTAATTAACATTACAGGTTTCTAAAATAATTTATCTTTAATCCTCAACAAATGTGTTTAATCCAGTTTTTCTACATCCCTGTGAGATTTAATGTTCTTGAATTTTTGTCAGTCTGATAGTTGAAAAAAATAGTTTATCATGGCTTGATTTATATTTCTTTGACTTATATTATAGTTAAGTATATTTTTATATGTGTTATGTATTGTTCTTTTTGAAATAATGTTATTAAAAGTATATGTAAATATCTGTCAGAATCAAGACAATAAAAATGTTCATGAAAGATAAGAACAATAAGATGTAACATAATTATCCTATATAATAAATCCTAACATGCTAAGTGTCTGGTCATCCATTCAACCAATCAAAGCATAATATGGTAACGATATGCTAAGGCTGCTCAACCGCTCACTGTGATGTGCACTGATCCCTAGGCAATCAACGGGTCAACCAGTCACTATGACATGCATTGACTATCAGGGATCAGACGCTCTGACTGATAGGTTAGCTTGCTGCTGGGAACTGAGCAAGATGGGCCTGACATGCCCTGGAGCCCTTCCGCTGTCCCTCCTTGGCTGGCCAACCTCCCGAGTCCCTCCCCACCCCGATTGTGCACTGGTGGGGTCTCTCGGCCTGACCTGCTCCCTCAAGGAATGTCAGAGAGCTGGTTTCAGCTCCATCCTGCAGGCCAGGCTGAGGCACACCACTGGTGCACAAACACGTGCACCGGGCCTCTAGTATCAAATAATATGAAATGCCATTGTAAGTGAGGAAAAACTTTTTTCCTACCCTCTTACATTCACTTATTGGGTACCATGAATTAAACTAACAAAGGACAGAATAACAGAAGAAAAAAAAAGCATACACACTTGATTTAAGTTTTTAATTTTATATGCACAGAGGCTACACATAAAAAGAGAAAAGTCCAAGAAGTGATTAAACTATTTTAACAATCGGTGATAAATTGTGGAGAAGTAACTAAACAAAGGAAAGGGGGGATTGGATCTCTAAGGGGGGTAGGTAAATTGTGGGTTGATAATATGGGAAACTAATGAAAGATGAAGATTATCTTAGTAAGATTTGTCTGTGCAGACTCATCTTCTTCATGGCCATAAAATCCCCCAGAAAGGGGATTTAAATCAGTCCCTTTTTTCAGAAGTTTTTGCTTTTAGTCAGAAGACTAAAAGATCCGAGAAGGCTTCTTTCTGTGTCTATTGATTCTCAATTGCCTTCAACCCAGAATAATCCATATGCTAAAGTACCATATTTTAGGTGGTAGATTATTCTGATAGCTGTTATTATTCAACCTTTAGAAGTACTATTTTAGAAAACTAGAATCATTGAAACTTTGGATTTGTTTTGTTTTTGTGTGTTGATAGTTTGTTTAGAATTGGATTTTAAGCCCCAGATATCTCTTATTGACCATATAACTTTGTGCACATTTCTTTGCTCTCATCTTCAATTTCCACCATCCATAAATATAGGCAATTAAAACCTACCTCAGAATATTGAACTGCCACACACATGCATGTGTGCACATACAAATACTATTCACATAGAAGTTTTCTAAAGGCAGTAATTTTGTAATGCAATATATTTGATGATGGTGCTTTATATTTACAGGATCCTACTTTACATCATTTATAAAACATTTTCTGATTCACTATTATTTTCTTTTTTTTTTAAATATATTTTATTGCTTTTTTACAGAGAGGAAGGGAGAGGGATAGAGAGTTAGAAACATCGATGAGAGAGAAACATTGATCAGCTGCCTCCTGCACACCTCCTACTGGGGATGTGCCCGCAACCAAGGTACATGCCCTTGACCGGAATCGAACCTGGGACCCTTGAGTCCGCAGGCCGACGCTCGATCCACTGAGCCAAACCCGTTAGGGCCACTATTATTTTCTTGATGCTTACTCATAACAAGACTATGAGATAGGTAAGGATATAAAATGGGATGAACTGAGGCTTAGAGAAGTTAAATAACTAGGCCAAAACCACATAAGTGATACGTTGTGTATTAGATAATATGATCCTGGTTCTAGTTTTCTTGTTGTTTCATATTTGGATCAATATACTGTTCACTTGTATGCTTACATTTTTAATAATACATTTTTTGTACTTCCCTTAAACATGTGTGTTCCAATGCATATATGATGATGTACCAAATATGGGAGTTCCTACTGAACAGGAATTACTGTATACAGACCATTATATTACTAACAGGAGTGAACTCAGATCATTATACACAATCTGTCCAAGAGAGAAACATGTACCAATACAGAGGGAAGTACGGATATTTCTGTGTGTATGTAGGCATTCCCATGTGTCTGTGTGCAAAAGAATATGTACAGGCCCTGTCTGTGCTGTGGGGGCATTTGGGGTGTTAATGGCTAATGCTATAGAAACCAAGATAACTCAGCCTTGATCCCCGTTCTTCAAAAACACATATACACATGAAAACTCCCCCATGCCCATGTGGAGGCCTGAGCTATGAGGCTTCTCTAGTCTTCAACATGACCTCCCTTGACCCAGTGGCATAAGAAGTGTGGTAGATGAGGGTAAATGGTGCTGAGACTGTACATAGGAACTCTCTAGTCTCCCCACCAGGGAAAGAGAAAGAAAATTTGTCCTGGAGGAGGAAACATTTGTGTTGGATGAGGTGGAACAGGACGGAGGTGGAGTGGAAAGATGGCATCCAGTCACAGAATCACAATGCACTGCTGAACTAATGTAAGAGAACCAGGTAAGGATACAAGCCCGGAATCTAAGAGGGGTGAAGAGACCAGTAAATATAGTCAATATTTCCTTTTCAATATACTGAGAAGGAGATAATCCCAATGATAAGATAAAGTTATTACAAGAATGTCAGTAAGAACAAGCCTCATGATCTGCAGTCTATCCCAGGAAGACCCTCCCTAGACACTGACCTTGTTCTGGATACTTTTCCCTCCCTCTCTGCTTTCTCAATCCTGCTCTCACCACATGCCTGTGGGGGGCTGCAGTGCATCTGACAAGCACATCCCCTGCAAGGTGCTAATCACTGATAAGGCTAACTGGCTCCTCCTAGGAGTGTTGGAGAGAATGAGATGCCTTATCCTAGGGTCTCAAACTAAAATGCTGAGTAAGCTACAAACAAGAGGGAAGTGTTGGGGCTAATGAGCTGCTCTATAATATTCTTGAAATGTCAGTCTCTCTATTTCATTTTCCTATGTTAGTTAAGACATGTGCCTAGAGAAATATGCTTGTTTGTTTGTTTGCTGTGCTACCAGATAAACAAGATGGACAACTTGATGGCATGCCACCTGATACTCAGTCCTGGTATGTAGGACTGTGGTGAGGCTGGTGTGAATACACACCCCATCCCACTGCCACTTATCACGACCAGGTTAGAATGCAGTTTCCTGCAGCAAAATTTTCTGATTGTTTTCCAAAAGAAGCCAAATAGCTAAGTTTTAATGTAAATTACTCAGTTTTTATACATTGGCTGAGATGTTTAAAACACAAAGTATGCAAAATAAACTACATATCTTCAAGCCAAATGTGACCCTTAAGCTGACAATTTGTAATCTCTTCTTTAATTTAAAGAAATAAAATTCTGATTTTAAATGTCATTAATAGAACTTGAAATTAATAGTTCTGAATGGCCATATCAGAACAACTGCTTGCTCATAATCTTTGTGCAAATTTGAAGAAAATGCTCCTTCCTCAAAGCACTGTACTTCCATATGTCATAAAATGATAATGTATTGACATTGTTGGGATATGAGATGTTGATATCGTCTGTCAGAAATTAGTATGTGTATAAATCTGTGGTGTCTACCATATGAATAGTGATTGAAAGGGCTGTGCAGTAATGTTCACCCATACTGTACAATGATACGCAATAACCCTGAAAAAGAATTCTTGGGCTCCTTGAATCTTGCAGAGTAAGTATCTGACTCCTCCAGCAAAGAGTTTAAAATTTTAGTTCTTCTTGATGCTCTCTCCTTGATAGTAATTACTGAGCATTGCATTAGATGGCCCTGCTGAGCTGACCATGAATCTTTCAGAATCTAAAGAACAAAATAAACTGACAAAACAAAATAGGACCAGAGGCATAGATAAAGGGAACAGACTGACAGATCTCAGAGGGGAGGTGGGTGGGAATGTCATGAAGAGATCAATAGAAGAATATATGTGCATATGCATAACGCATGGACACCAACATAATGTGGTAAAGGCCTGGTAGGGGCAGGGGCAGGGGCAGGGACAGGGCAAAGGGGGCAATGGGAGACACTTGTAATAGAGTCAAATAAAAAATGAGAAAGCAAAAAAAAAGTAAATAAATAAAAATGGCATTTTGAACAATCATAAAATCATCAGGGAAGATATTAGTTTGCTAGGTCTGCTGTATCAATGTACCACAGACTGGGTGGTTTAAATAACAGAAATGCATTGTCTCACAGTTCTGCAGATCAATGTCTCTGCAGGGTTGGTTCTTTCCAGTGCTGTGAGGGAGTATCTGTTCCATGCCTCGCTCCTATCTTAAGTAGTTTGCTGGGAATCTTTGACATTCCTTGGCTTGTAGATGTATTACTCTGAACTCTGCCTTCATTTTCACATGGTGTTCTCCATGCGTGCATGTCCATACCCAAATTTTTCCTTTTAAAATACATCTGTCATGTTGGTTTAAGTCCCAACTTAATGAATTCACATTAACTTGATCATCTGCAAAAACCCTATTTCAAAGTAAAGTCATATTCTGACATAGTGGGGGTTAGGTCAACATATGAGTTTTGATGGGATACAATTTAATCCATAACAGAGTATATTCAAAGTCATCAGATTTTAAATTTTATCACCTAATGTCAGATGACCTTATTTTAACTCTAGTTTTATATTTTATAAGCCAAATATCTAGAATATGTATACAGTCAGGCGTTCTTTTAAAAATAAAAATGTAATACATTTTGAGTTAAATCTTTTCATCTTTATCTTAGAACATCTGCATTTAGTACAGTTGTGGAGTGTGTGTGTGTGTGTGTGTGTGTGTGTGTGTGAGAGAGAGAGAGAGAGAGAGAGAGAGAGAGAGAGAGAGAGAGAGAACACAATTGCGTTCATAGCCTCAGTGCTCTTCTTTGGATTGCTGAGTGATTTCCCACTTGCCAATAGCTCTCCAAATTATATGAATCTAAACTACTCACATTGTGAAATTCCTTTCATCCCTATAGCAATAGAGTGATTGCCTGCCAGTATTCCTTTTTTTGTAATTTACTTTTAACCGTAAAGGAAAGCCTTTTTTTTAATTCTCCTGAGTGCCAAATCATTCAGTACTGACGGTATCATTTCAGTGTGCTGTATAATCTTCCTAAAGCAAAAAGGGAAATGTAGCATGCCAGCACAAAATGGCCCATTCTGAACCTTGATTTTAGGCGCTCTACTGCTCAGATCATCCAATCTATATAAGGAAATATTTGGAACTTCCATTCAGCACATTGTGCTTAGATATCAGTATTGGTGATGGGATTAGTGGTGTTAGAAGTTCAAGTTATAGCTGGGCACTTGTTGTGCAGAATAATATTATGTATGGAATACAAAGAGAAAGAGCAGTGAACTAAGAATAGAAAATCGCTAAAGTCTAGTCTCACCATGCCCCAATTTTACAGTGGAGATTTGCCTTAATTAATTAGTTAATTCATTTATTCACTCATTCCTCTTTACCTAGACTCTGTATTAGGTGCTAAGGACATAGTGGTGATTAAGACACAAAATATATCAAATTAAACAAACATTAAAAACAAAATTGTAATACAGAGTAATGAAAGTTATAATAAAGGAAATTTAGTATGTATTGAGTGCAGGTTAAGCTGCTATGATAAAATTTGAAAATGTAATGATAAAAATCACATACAAATGGTTCAAGTTAAGTAGATGGGGTTGGTGGAGCAATATGTGACTTCCACTCCAGGCCTTGGGTGGCTGCTTTAGTTCTTAGGATCTTTTCATCAAAGAGAAGGGGAGAAAAACCTTCATGAGATTTTCAGTTTTAAAGCTCTGATATTTGGATGAGGATGGAAAATGAATGGTGAAAGCCTGAATGGATCTAGAGAGAGCCACTATGTAGTGATCCAAGCACGGTGTTTGTGGCTTAACTATGGCAATAGTCGCAGAAATAGAGTTAAGTGAACATAGGCAATATGAGCCATAAAATATAGAGCTTAGCGATGATACGATGTAGGTTCTAAGGAACAAGAAGGAGTCGTGGATATTTCTTCAGCCTCTTGACTGAGCAACCACATAGTGGGAACCATTTAATGAGCTGGAGAAATTTAGAATAGAAACACCCTCAAAGGTTAAGCGGTGGTGAAAGATTTCAATTTGAAATCATTGACTTTCAGGTACTGTGAGACATTTAAGCAGCTATTTCAGAAGGTCTTCTGGTAGAATTCCAAGAAGTACAGGAGATAAGTCTAGGTAGAAAATGTAGCTCTTGGAAACATGAGAGTGAATGAGATTTCCCTTGGATATAAGGCAGAAGAGGGGGCATAGAAATAGCTATAAAGAACATTACCATTTAAGAAGTTTGCAAAGGAGATTGGGAAGAAGAGTTGCTCATAGAAATAGGAGAAAAACCAGGTAAGGCCACAGATGTAAAGCAAAAGAGATTAGTTTACTGTATCAAATGTTATTACAAGAGACAGTCCTCAGGTCAACTAAGGATGAACTGGTAACAAGTGACTGAGGAGGATGAGGATTGAAATGTGCCCAAGAAATTTATGAAATATCAATAGGAAGAACATTTTGGTTATAATCATTATCATTGGTTAAACACTGAGAAGATGCTGAGAAAGTCAACGTGGCCTACAGGTTCAATTATTTAAAGAAGTGTGAATGCAAAGAAAGGGAGATATATAGGAAAGTAACAAGGGAGGGAGGTTATAATAAAGTTTTTGTTTGTTTTGACGTGTAGGCATAATTTAAGAAAGTTTCCATGAGATAAGGACATGTTGAGATTGTACAGAATTATGACAAGTCTCTGAGCTCTAGTGCATACTATTTTTTTTTGTCTTAAATATTTTTCTCTTTACTTTCACTTGCTGCCTTTCCCATTTCACATAAAAATGGAAGAAAAGTTATCCCTAACCGTGACACAGTAATTCAGGTCATCCCTAGATTACTTGTATGTTTATAAAATAACACTAGCATTGAGTGATTGCTAATTATTTTTTGTCAGGCACTGTGCAAAACACTTTTTTCAATATTACCTCCTTTAATCTTTTAATCTTCATAACAATCCATGAAGTTGTGTGTGTGTGTGTGTGTGTGTGCGCGCGCGCGCTGATTTTCTTCTTTTTTTTAACCTCATTCTACAGTTTAGAATTTGCTGAAGCTCACACAGCTGAGTAAATGGTGGACCAAATTTTGACCCCAGGCAGTCTGAATAAGAACCTAGATTCCCCTAAACTTGCATGGTAGAGTAA
Organism: Plecotus auritus; assembly: GCF_963455305.1. NCBI lineage: Eukaryota > Metazoa > Chordata > Mammalia > Chiroptera > Vespertilionidae > Plecotus > Plecotus auritus. The sequence continues at coordinate 63,490,300 of NC_137771.1, forward strand.
GGAATTGTTAATTTCTAGGTATTGCATTTGCATCGTTTGATTTTTGTTCAAGGATAGTTTTTGTATTTAGAATGGAAAACATTTCCTGCTCAAGTAGAACATTCCTGTTTTGCTTTGGTCATCTTTTAATAGGGTAGAACTAAAATAAAAATAATTAAGCTGTTTTATAAGCACGACAATTTTTTACAGTTAAAAATATATATTAAAAACATTTTTGTATGACTTTCTTTTCCTGACTGATTCTGGCCATTTCAAAACAAAACTGGAAGGCTTTGAACAGTCATGCTCTTGACCTTTTCAAGTTTCTGAACAATCATGGCAGGAAGATGTCTTCCTCATTATATTATTAGCTGGGAATTGATGCATACACAATTAGGATTACTTAAAAAAGCTGAGGATCTATATATTATTTATGGCAACAAATATGACTGAAAATCTTATAGGGACCATGTGACACCCTTTGCTGAAAATTGAGAGTAAACTCTGGCACACATTGCCTGGGCAATCAGGAGAGAGAGTTGTTCTTCATCAAGGAGGAATTGGGGTAAACGCACGGGCTACATGAGCAAACAGGCAGAAAGAGACAGAATCCAAACTGCTTTACAATAAGCTCAATTTTAAATGTGTGTAATAAAGTTACAACAATAATGTTTTAGCTTAGCCATGCAGCCTTAAAATGCAGCTACCCAATTATACTTTCATTTGGAATTTCATGTCCTTATAATAAGGTTTGTTCTTTATTTCAGGGCTTTATTGTAAGTAGTGATGAGTTGGCTTTTTATTACCTGTGTCCATCTCTGGCTATCCTAAAAATCGTATAGTGTGAGCATGTATGTGTGTGTGTGTGTGTGTGTGTGTGTGTAATATACATGTGTACTCTGCAAGAAGTCACTAGCTACTTACGATTATCCTTTGATCTAACCCTTTTCCCAAAGAGAGTTCTCATTTGAAGAAAAAAAGATTTAAAATAATGTCTCATCCATCATTTCTTCCACATGTCATGTACCATTACACATTCTGTAAGTTATATAGTTTATTTTTTAAATGCATTCAATAACCACCAGACTAAAGTTTAATATCCATTCCCCTTTCTTTGAAAATTAATTCTCGTGGTTCTTTAGGAGATAAATACACTGATGGTCTTGAAAGAGATCCAAAATTAGATTATCAGTAGTATTCCCAATTAGAGTGCTATCTAGAAACTGATGCCATTTGGGAGCTACAATTTTACCATATGGTCCGTGCACATATTCATTATAAGGCATCTACACCCTCCTCTATATTCTCTCCATGTTATATTTTAGGGGAAAAAAATGTTACAAAAGCAATGATAAGCACATCTCTTTCTTATTTTTATCAACCTGCCATATGAATCCTAGAATAACTTCCTCCCCCGCATAACAATATCTTTCTTACCAAGGAACTAAATCTAGAAGGAATACTATTATCATTATCTATAATAATAAAAGTGTAATATGCTAATTAGACCAGACATGCTTCCAGACAACCTTCCGGATGAAGCCGGGGCTGTGAGGGAAGCCCAGGTCCCAGGTGCCAGAGGGAAGCTGGTGCCGGTAGCCGGGGGAAGGAAGGCCTACTCTTGCAGGAATTTTGTGTATCAGGCCTCTGGTGTCTAAATAAAAGATGATTCTTTTTTCTTGTTCAGTTTCCCATTCCTGTTAAGAAGACTTGCTTTTTCTGCATGTTCCCAAGGATATCCTCTTGGTATTGCTGGATGTCATCTTAGGTAATTCAAAAACTCTCACTTTAATTACCTGTGTCCATTATTCATTTCCTCCACTTTCCACAGAGGAGTGAAAAAAAGGTTTCTAAATGTTTCTATCTTAACTGTTCCAAAGGACACCTTGTTGAATTTGAAAAAAATAGTAGTGTAAAAAATTCCACAGAAAAACACTCCCTAGGTGTTTGAAGGTATTTAAGTTTTGACAATTACCTGTCTGTCATATATGTACTTCAATGTAATGAAAGTAATTTTAAAAGTATTATATTCATGTGTGTGTTTTTAATCCTCACTCAAGGATATGTTTTCCTTGATTTTGAGAGAGAGTTAGGGATGGAACCCGTAACCTAGGTATGTGTCCTTGCTGGAAATCTAGCTTGCCACCTTTTAGTGTAGGGAATGATGCTCTCACCAACTGAGCCACCAACCAGAGCAGGATTATATTTGTTTTAATAAGACCAATTGGAATAGATGTAATTAAATCATACCAACAATAGTAAAGTTCCAGAAAGTAATCTAGTAATATTTTAGGATTATTTGTGCACTCATTTGTTCTCTAAAAAATATACTGAAAAGAATATAGCTCTCATAGTCTAAGAACAAAATACAAAAATATATAAAAATATGTAATCCCTTCCACAACTGTCTGTCATTGATTCAGTTTTCAGCCCCCACCCCCACTCCACCTTGGGTTGTTAATTATTAGTTTCTTCTGTAATCTTCAAGAGTTTCTTTTACATACACAATAAAATATTAATATCTATAATAATAAAAGCATAATATGCTAATTAGACCAGACGTCATTCCTTCTGGACAAAGCTGCAGCAGGCAATGGCGGTGGCGGCGGGCGGGGCGCCGGGGCCAAGGCCCTTGCATGAATTTCATGCATCGGGCCTCTAGTCCTATCTAATAAAGAGGGAATATGCTATCTGACCGTCATACCCTCACAAAGATAGTGGCACCCACAGCCAATAAGGAGGGAATATGCTAATTGACTGCCATGCCCTTAAAGATGGTGGCGCCCACAGCCACAAGATGGCGGTGCCCAGTCCCCTTCGCCCCACCTGCCTCTGGAGTTCCCCAGTTCCCTCAGCCCCCCAGTCACCCAGGGCCAGCCCAAGGTGCAGGCAAGCCTTGGATGGCAGCTGCCCAGTCGCCCAGGGCTGCCCAAGGCTTGTGCTGCTGGCAGTGGCAGCACACTTCCTAGGTTCTCTGAAAATAAATTTTACATATTTTTTTTCCATTATTGTTTCTGATGATTTTGAAGAGGAAAGGAGGCATAATACTAACTTACAGTCATATGGGAAGTTACAGTCTAGTAAAATCCTATCTAATAAAAGAGTAATAGGCAAATTGACCATCACTCCAAAACACAAGATGGCCACCCCCATGTGGTCAAAGGTGGCTGACCCCATGTGGACACAAGACGGCTGCCACAAGATGGCTGTCAGGGGAGAGCAGTTTTGGGCAGTTGGGGGTGACCAGACCATCATATGAGGGCAGTTGGGGGGGACCAGGTCTGCAGGGGAGGGAAGTTAGGGGTGACCATGCCAGCAGGGGAAGGCAGTTAGGGGTGACTGGGCCAGCAGGGGAGGGCAGTTGGGGGCAACCAGGGGAGGGCAGTTGGGGGGGGAACCAGGCCTGCAGGGGAGGACAGTTGGGGGGGACCTAGGCATGCAGGGGAGGGCAGTGGGGGGACCCGGCTTGTAGGGGAGGGCAGTTGTGGGCAATCAGGCTAGCAGGGAGGGCAGTTAGGGGTGACTGGGCTGGCAGAGGAAGGCAGTTGTGGAAGACCAGGTCTGCAGAGGAGGTCAGTTGGGGGAGACCAGGACAGCAGGGGAAGGTAGTTGTGGGGGGGACCAGGCCTCCAGGAGAGGACAGTTGGGGGGGGATCCAGGCCTGCAGGGGAGGGCAGTTAGGGGTGACCAGGACTGCAGGCGAGAGCAGTTGTGGGGGAGCAGGTCAGCAGGGGAGGGGAATTGGGGAGACCAGGCCTGCAGGGGAATACAATGTGGACAATCAGGCCAGCAGGGAGGGCAGTTAGGGGTGACCGGGCCAGCAGAAGAGAGCAGTTGGGAGAGACCAGGCCAGGAGGGGAGGGCAGTTGGGGGGACCAGGCCTGCTGGGGAGGGGAGTTGGGGGGCAAACCTGCAGGGGAGGGCAGTTAGGGGTAACTATGCCAGCAGAGGAGGGCAATAGGGGTGACTGGGACAGCAGGGGAGGGCAGTTGGGGGCAATGAGGCCTGCAGGGGAGCACAGTTGGGGGGACCAAGCCTGCAGGGGAAGACAGTTGTGGGGGGGACCCAGGCCTGCAGGTGAGGGCAGTTGAGAGGGACCAGGCCAGCAGGGGAGGACAGTTGTGGGGGAACCCAGGCCTGCAGGGAGGGCAGTTGGGTGGGACCAGGCCAGCATGGGAGGGCAGTTGGGGGCAACCAGGCCAGCAGGAGAGGGCAGTTGCGGGGGACCAGGCCTGCAGATGAAGGCAGTTGTGGGCGATCAGGCCAGCAGGGAGGGCAGTTTGGGGAAACCAGGCCAGCAGGGGAGGGCAGTTGTGGGGGGACCAGGCCTGCAGGGGAGGGCAGTTGGATTGGAGCAGGCCAGCAGGGAAGGGGAGTTAGGGGCGACCAGACTGCCAGGAGAGGAGAGTTAGGGGTGACCAGGCCAGCAGGGGAGGGTACTTAGGGGCAATCGGGCCAACCGGGGAGCAGTTAGGTGTCGATCAGGCTGGCAGGGGAGTGGTTAGGGGGTGATCAGGCTGGCAGGCAATCAGGTTAGAGGCAATCAGGCAGAGGCAGGCTAGCGGTTGGGAGCCAGCCCTCCTGGATTGTGAGAGGGATGTCCAACTGCCCGTTTAGCGGTTGGACATCCCTCAAGGGGTCCCAGATTGGAGACGGTGCAGGCTGGGCTGAGGGACACCCCCCCCCCCCCGTGCATGAATTTCATGCACTGGGCCTCTAGTTTATATATATTTTCAGATGTGGAGGGTCAAACATCTAAGATGCCTAGGTTTAATTATACCATTACTATCAGATTCCCACTCTCCCCAAAACATCACTTATTGTATTTTTCAAACTTGATCACAACAAAACTATGAATGTTATACAATGATTTTTAGTTAAACAGCAAAACTAAAACAATCCAAAGGCAGATATATCTTGTAGAGATTTTCTGTTATAATATCTTGGAGGAAAATGTTCCCTCTCCTCCGTTTCTCTCTCTCATTGTGTTCTTTCAAGCAAAAAATAGGTTTGAAAAAACATTTTTTTCTTACATCCAGTTTTTGCGTGTTTTTTTTTTGTTTGTTTTTTTAATTATCATCAATTTGCCCTTTTCCTAGTCTCTGGATTATTTATTTATTTATTGCTGTTTCTTACTTTTCTGGGTTAGAATGCTTCCTGCAGTTCTACCAAAAAAAAAAAAAAAAAAAAAATGCTTACCTTTCTTGTGGTCCTCTGATTTCCTTGCAGAATTTGGTACAACATTGAAATGTTGATTGGCAGTGACCATTCTCAGGGACCTGCCTCTCCTTTTGAAACCAAAAATGGGTTGGGCAGTTCTCTGACGTATACAGGCACCACTCCAGGCCATTATTTTGAGTAATCTGCTCTGGCGCAGGGACATTCATGCTAGGTGTTGAATACTTAAAATATGTGCTGTAACCTGAGTGCCTACTGCACCTCAGGGTAAAAACTGAGCCCTGTGTAAGAATGAATGGTGGAGCCTTTGTGCTTTCCTCACTGTTCCGGCAGGTGTGTTGGCATTTATACATGCCTATGTGATGTAGCATTCAGAGGAGATAAAACTCTTTGGTGATTATACATTTCTACTGTACAAAGAATGTATCACCTTGCTAAGACGGGTTGCTTCTAATTGCTATGTTGTTTCTTCCTCTCTCACATTATCTTGCTTTATGGGAGAGGTGATTTTTATAAAGCTTCATTTGTTTTACATTTAGTTTTGCAAATATGCACCCAAATTAAAGGGAATTGCAGTGTGCTCTTATGTTTAAAGTAAAAATACACATTTATGTCTAAGGAAGAAGACCATGGAATTACTTTGGAAGAAAATCCAATGTCAATGCATGCTTGGACTAATTTTCATAACCAAATTTTTTTATTAAGTTGAAGTGATTTGCAATAATTTCTGAGGAAAAATGTGATTGAATATGCATGTGGGAAGTTGGGGGTCATTGGTGCATGAAGTAGAGGTAGAAATAAAGAGGTAAAATAATCAAATGTAACATGGAAAGAAATAAGAAAGTTCTTTTATACTAAAGATCATACTTGCAGCAAATTGAATCTTAGTAATGCAGCCATAAATTAAACAACACATTTCATATTTATCACATAAAGACTGAAACTGATATTGAAGGTATTTTTTAAAATATACAAAGATATCCCAAATGATAGCTTTTACCTCCTCAATGAGCTGCTGGTACCTACCCGATTAGAATTCACTTATAAGCAATAGAGTGGAAAGAGCAACTTTTTGGGAGTATTTTTCTGTAAAGGGTAATAGAAGAATGAGGCAGTGGTTAGAGGAAGAGATAGGATGAACAAAGTTTTCTGTGTTTTCTGTGTCAGAGAAATCACAGTATTTAAAACCTAAAATTCATAGGAGTTATTGATCAAGTGGTCATAAGAGATGAGGATGATTAATAATTAAGATAATTAGAAACAGACAGATTTGGGTTGGATTTAGTGTTGTGGCCTTTAGTTGCTATGTGATCATGTACAATCTACTTATATCCAATGATTGTCAATGTCTTCATCCAAAAAAGGAGGATAATAGCAATACCCACTCTGCAGTGTATTTAGAAAGTTAAAATTGTATGTATGTAATGGAGACAGCCAGAGAGCCCCACTGAGGATTAAAGCATAATTAACTTTTTGCCTTTGCTTCCTCTGGGCTGTGTAGACAGTGAAAAAGATATTCTTTGCTGTAATTTAACAAGCTTGTCTTACATAAACATAAGCCTAACAGTTTACCAATTTTGTAATATTTTTATTTTCTTTCTAATTTCTTTACTTTGTTAATTGCTTCCAAATCAACTTAGTTAGAAAAGTATTTTTATGATATTTACTATTTGGGGGAAAGTTAGAGAAGAGAAAAATATATTTTTTGGTCTTTCAAAAAAACACAGATAAACTATAAGACAGTCTAAAAAAAAGGCAAAACTATAAAGACAGCAAAAACATCAGTGGTTGCCAAGAGTTGAGAGGAGAAAGGGATGAATTGGCAGAACACAGAAGATTTTTAGGGCAGTGAAATTACTCTGTATGATATTGTAGAAAAGAAAAAAATTATCTCTACAGTCTTAGGGTTTGGGTCTGAGAATTAAATTGACATAAAACAGTTTAACAGAAGAAAAGCATACACGCTTATTATATAAGCTTTATGTGGCACAGAAGTCCCCATGAGGAATGAACATCCAAGGAAATGGCAAAACCCACATACTTTTATATTGGATTGAACAAAGAGAGGCAACTGAAGAATAGTAACTAAACTATATAGGGAGGTGAAAGGAAGATAAGAATTGTTTTGACAAGGCCTGTTTGTACATAATTTTCTTGATTTTGACTCCCATTAAAGAATGTTTCTTTTCTCCTAGTAAATAGAAGTTGTCTTTTACATGGGAATTTGTATCTCTTGTTTTCAGAAATAAAAAGGAGACTAGACCACCGCTGTTTTTCAAGTGTTTTTAAATTAAAATAATGCTTACACCAAAATGGCACCCTTCAGTGCTACAATGGCAGATACGTGTCATTATACATTTGTCCAAACCTATAGAATGTACAACACCAAGAGGAAACCCTAAGGTTAACTATGGACTTTGAGTGATAATGATGTGTCAATGTGGGTTCATTAAGTGTAACAAATGTACAATCACTCTTGTGGAGAATGTTAATAAGAGGAGAGGCTGTGCATATGCATGCTTAGGTGGTTTATGGGAAATCTCTGTACTATCCTTTCAATTTCACTGTGAACCTAAAACTGTTCCAAAAATATGTACATACTGCCAAAACCGGTTTGGCTCAGTGGATAGAGTGTCAGCCTGTGGACTGAAAGGTCCCAGGTTCGATTCCGGTCAAGGGCATGTAACTTGGTTGCGGGCACATCCCCAGTAGGAGGTGTGCAAGAGGCAGCTGATTGATGTTTCTCTCTCATCAGTGTTTCTGACTATCTATCACTCTTCCTTCCTCTCTGTAAAAAAAAAAAATCAATAAAATATATTAAAAAATATATATGTACATACATTTTGTGGACCCCAAAGCAATAAATTATAAAACTAATATTTTATCACCATATATATTGTTTACAATAATATTACATCACAGCATATATATGATGTTTCAAACAGGCACTGTTGGTTCTTTTTTTTATTCAGTTTTTTTATTTCAAGAATACAATTTTAAATATGATAATGTTACATGCAATAAACACCAATTATTCAAGAAAAATGATCTTACATATAATAATATTACATGCAGTAAACATTAATATTTCAAGAATAAAAGGATTTTAAGTATAATAATATTATTAGAACTGTACTAAAATAGTATGATATCACAAAAGTTGTAGGAAATACTAAAAATCTTCAAATAACAGGATTACTTCTATTATATTCTAGAATATTTTCCCCTCTGGCTCTATTTTTGTTTATCAGTTTATGTTGTTCATTATATTCCACAAATGAGTGAGAGCATATGATATTTATCTTCCTCCAACTTGCTTATTTCACTTAGCATGATGCTTTTATTTTTTATTTTATTTTTTAAAAATATATTTTTGTTTATTTCAGAGAGGAATGGGGAGGGAGAGAGAGATAGAAACATCAACGATGAGAGAACCATTGACAGGCTGCCTCCCGTACATGCACTGTTGGTTCTTGATACATATGAACTTATTGAGGACTCTGCAGTCCTAGAGGCAGGCACTATTATTTTATCTTCATTTAGAGTTGAGGAAACTAAGGCACAGAAAGACTGAGCAACTTTTTCCAGGTCAGATGCCTGGTAAACTGGGTAAACTGGGCAGTTTGGCTCTAATACACATGTATTTTACTACTATCCTGTTACCACTCTACCTGTGCTCTGTATGCAATTGCTATGAAATAATGAAAAGATGCTCCGGAGCTGAGACTATCACAGAAGGCCTTATCCCTAAAGAAGAAAGGGAAGAGAAGTTTGTATTTAGTATCCTATATAATAAAAGCATAGTATGCAAATTGTCCCCTTAACAGGAGTTCTTCCGGGAGTTCAACGTGGGTGCAGGGCCAGCTGGGGAAGCCCTGGCTGGCGGTAGGCGGCCAGGGAAAGGGAGGGAGTACCCGGCTGGCAGCCGGCAGCCACTAGGGATCCTACCAGTGCATGAATTTTGTGCACTGGGCCTCTAGTTATTAATAATATGGAGTATTTTTAAAATACAACTCAAATCTTACTTCAACAGTATATGGCATTGCACCTATTTTAGCTTACTTGTAAACAACTGTAATTTTTTCCTCATTGTAACATCCTCAGCTATATAAGTTAAGTATTTTTCTCATTCTTTATAGGAAACCAGGATTAATAAAGCAGTAGAATTTTTCAAATAAGACTCCAATCTTAGGTGGGAGCAAGTTAAAATGTCCTTTGAAGGTGTACAATTTAAATGAAGTGCTCTCTGATATTATCCATAGAATCATTTCATTTATACATTAGTGGACTTAATTTAGGGTTGTCATGGCATTTATAAAAAAATAAAATATAAGATATCTTTAGTTGTAAAAACTTCATCAATAAAAAGCCACTGGGGGAAAAAATCAATCTTCTACTAAGCATGCAAATCAATCCTTCAAAGAGCTGTGATTTTTCATGAAATTGTAAGTTTCATAACTTTTGGGAAGTATTCAATAGCCAACCTCTCTGTATAGCATTAGCATCAAAGAGAAAATGGATAAATACCATGCTTTATTTCCAACAGAAGTATTGTGCAAAACTATTCATAGTTCAAACATTTTCAAAAACAATATTTAAAGAAAAATGCTAGTCAAGATATTGTAGGCTTTCTTGTGCATTATTAATGTTTAGGAAACATAAAGAACTAGAATATAAAAAATATAAAATTAGAAAAAACCTCCCTAACTCACAAAATATTTTGTTTCGATACTATCCTAGTAGATTATAAAATGCTGAAATACATAGAATAATGTGTCAAAATGTCTTCATTATAATCTAAATTAATGGAATTTCATACACATTATAGGGATGGAAAACCTTTCCCTTCCTCCTATTTAGGTTCTTTGGCTGGTGTAATAATTAAATGGACATAAGTCAGGTTAACAGGAAAAAAACAAATTTAATTTCATATGTATGGAAGCCCATAAAAACATGAGAATCCCCAAAGTGATCAAAAACAGGAAGTTTTTACATCCTTTAGACAAGGAAACAATAAATTTGTGAAAATTTGACAAAGCCAAGGGATCTGGGCTTAGGGTAGCAAATTAATAAATATGTAACAATATTGGTTTATGCAACCTTTTGGCCTTCACTTCCCAATCACTGGCTATGAGGATGCCCTTTATCCTCCTGGTATAGAGAGGGTACCTTTACATGGTACATTTATTTCCTGATTTCTGTGGAACAAAGAATGGTCAGAATGTCCTTAAAAAATTAAAGTTTCTTAAGTAACTTTAATTCACAATAATCTGTATGTCCAAGTGGCATATTTCAGGGTACCATTTTCTCCTCACTTGCAATGTCTTAGGCTCCAGCAGTTAAAACAGTCTTGGCACTTAAACTCATCACTGAGGTCAAAGTCAAATTTTGGAAATTCTGCCTTGCATTGTGAAGTGGCAAATTATGGCAATTTCTCGGGTAATTTAAAGCAATGCAACCACTTTCTCCTCCACACTTCAGGGAAGTAACAACCAGCAAATAAATTCTTTGTTTCACGTCGGGTCAACGGCAGAACTGCAAATGAACCCAGACTCAGAATAAACTCCAGAAGAAACGTCATTTCTATATTACTCACAATGAGTATAAAAACGAATTGTTATTGTTGAAACACCTTCATATCACCGGTTTCCTAAACTATGTTTATTAAACCCAATTGGCAAGAGAGTATTAAAATGGAGTCAAGCCCTATAAAAACAATTGCATAATGTAAGAAGATGGAAATAGTGTTTCTAAGCATCTCATTTATATAACTTACCGCCATACTCCAGATCCACCATGTCTTCTGCTTTGCTTATTTCACCATTTTATATCATCATTTTTGCTTCCTTCAGCCTCATTAACACACCGTTTTACTCTGGAATTTAACCTGAAATCCACACTTTGTTCTCCCATCCCAAATTCATAAAGATCATGTGACAGATATATAGTGAAAACTGAGTCTCTCTGTCTCTCTCTGAGGAAACACTTAAAGCTACTGTTTCTGTAATCACCATCAAACACCCCTCTCCCCTCCCCTGGCAGGGCTCTACGGGACAGGACAGCCTAGGAAAATAGGCTGTGCGTGTTTTATGAATGTGCTTTTATGTAACCAGGAAGTCTGGAAGGATGAGAGTGACCTAACCTGCCGCGTTTTCTTTATGAGAACACCTTCCTGGTGAGCGATGGCCTCATGAAGTAGACAGAGATTCAAACATGCCCTTGAGTCCTGGGGCCAGAAATGCCACCAACATACATTCTTTCCTGTCACACATTTTAATGGACTTGTAGTCTGTCAAGCCAATGCTATTACTCTGAATTTGATTTACGAGTATTTCACAGGAAGGTATATATGACTATCTAATAAAAGAGAATCATGCAAATTACCATCACTCCGCTATGCCCAACAGCCAATCAGTGTGAGTATGCAAATTAAACTGAAAAGATGGTGGCAGCCCTGCCCCCAGCCGCTCTGGGCCTGTGGGAGTCAGAGAAGTCAGGTGCCAGCACCTGAGGCTGGTTGCAGCCTGGGAGATGAAGAAGCCACCTGCCCTGTGATCCCAGGCCGCAGCCAGCCGGAAAAGTTGCCCCCACTGCATCTGAGGGAAGATGGAGAAGCCGCCTGCCTGTGGTCCAGGCGCCAGCACCTGAGGCTGGCTACAGCCTGGTAGATGGAGAATCTGCCCACCCCGCAGTCCCGGGCACCAGTACCTGCGGCTGGCTATGGCCCAGGAGACAGGGAAGCCGCCCACCCCACGGTCTGGGGCACCAGCACTTGCAGCTGCAGCCCAGGCAAAGCCACCTGCCCACCATCCCCTGAGGCTGCAGCCGGCCTGGGTGCCTATGGCTGACCAGAGGGAGGGAAACCCGGATCCAGGGTGCCTGTGGTCAGCTGGAGGAAGGAATCCTGGGTCCCGGGTGTGGGGCTGAGGCAGAGGTGGTTAGGGGCAATCAAGCCAGCAGGGAAGCAGTTAGAGACTATCAGGCTGGCAGGCAGAAGCAGTTAGGGGCAATCAGGCAGGCAGGTGAGCAGTTAGGAGCCAGCAGTTCTGGATTGTAAGATAACGTCCGACTGCTGGTTATCCCACGAGGGGTCCCAGATTGAAGAGGGTGCAGGCCGGGCTGAGGGACACCCTCCCCGCTGTCCCCCGTGCACAAATTTCGTGCACCAGGCCTCTAGTCCTAATATATAAAAACCCTGAGTTGTAACTACCAGTAACGACTGGAGGCTGACCAACTGGAAGTCAGTGCTAACCCCGTCCCCAAGCAAGCAGTAAGGGGCAATCAGGCAGGCAGGCAGAGGCGTTAGGGGTGATCAGGTAAGCAGACCAGCGGTTAGGGGTGATCAGGTAGGCAGGCAAGTGGTTAGGGCAATCAGGTAGGCAGACGGCCCCTCTCAGGGCTGGCCCTGCCCCACAGCAAAGAAAGAGGGAGGCCCAGGCCAGCCAAGTCATTGCACCTCAGCCTGTCACCTGCAGAGGGCGGCCACCGGTGGTAGGGGAGGGGGGGCAGCGCTGCACAGATGGCAAGCAGTGGCAGTGGTGGGGGTGGGGCCAGCTGCCTGCAGCCCGGGGAAGGAAAGCCCCAACAGGCCCTGATCTCAGGCCAGGCCTAGGGATCCTACCAGAGGGTCCCAGATTGTGAGAGGGTGCAGGCCAGGCTGAGGGACCTTCCCCCCAAGTGCATGAATTTTTGTGCACCGGGCCTCTAGTTCTATATAATAAAAGGCCAGCAACCATAATGGCATAATGACAAGAACCACCAATCAACCAGTCACTATGAGGTGCATTGACCACTTCTCGGTCCCTCCCACCAACCCACAGGCTCCCATTGCTGGATGGCCAATGGGGAACCACGGGGAACCAGGGTGGGTGGTGGTGGGGCGGGACTGGAGACTGGCAAGCAGGCAGAAGGCAGACCTCTTGGCCCCTCCCCCAAGCCCACAGGCTCCGATCATGGTGAACAGGGAACCATGCGGAACCAGGGTGGGCTGCAGTGGGGCAGGACTAGGGACTGGAGAGCGAGCAGAAGATGGCCCTGATCACAGGGTAGGCCTAAGGGACCCTACCTGTGCACAATTTCGTGCCCTGGGCCTCTAGTCTATGATAAACATAAGCACCTGATTTTTAATCTTTCTTCCTGCCTTCCTTCTTTCTTCCTTCCTCCTTCCCTTTTTAAAAATTATTTCTTTCAGATAATGACGAGAAGAAAAATGATTAGAGAGACTCGTTAAGAATGATCCTTAAACTTTGAAATAAGAATAAAAACAAAACCAAATATTTCCCCTCCAAACACCCTTTTTTTTTTCTTAAGACCCTCAGGGGAACTAGTTAGAATGGTTGCTAGGCAGCCTGTTCTTTATCTCACATTGAGTTAGAACTTTATGTTACTGAGACACTGTGGCAAAATTCTAAAATGAGTAGCCTTTTATTTTATAGCCCCAATTTAATGAATAGCTACTATTTTAGGGAGACTTATAGTAATTTATTATATAGAAATATATTATCTGAGGTAGACATGTTTTCTTAATTCCATGATGTTTCTAGGCAACTTGTTTTGTTTTTGTTTTTAATCTCCGTATTTTACTGCCTTGGAGTTTACTTAGAAATTGTACATACCAATCTTCTCATAGACTATCTGCTCTATTTTATCATTCTACAAAAAGAGCTCTATTTTTTTCACCACTTCCCTTGAGAGACTGAACTTGAATCTACTAGCAATGAGATTGTCAAAGAAATTATATTAAGAGCTAGAAAGATAGAAAAATGGTATATTACACATTCACACACATTTTGTGAGCAGATATGCTCATTGTCAAAAAAATTCATACACATATATGACTTTATCTATTTAATTCTAGCTATAACTCTCCTAACTATAATAAAAATAGCCTTCTTCTCTTTGTAGTTTAGAAATCTCTGGCGATACTTTTGGCTTTTTTCAATTTGGAGAGATCTAAAGTACTTTAAAATTTCTTCAGTTATTTCTATATTGTGTTATTTATTTTTATTACTTGTCCCTTTAATGTTTATTTTAGATATTTGGGTAAATGAAATAGCCCATATATAGTCTCCAGGGGGAAAGAGGAGGGGAGCCAAGGGAGTGATAAGAGATCAGTATCTGAGTCATGCTACTGAAGGAATATCACATTTCTGGTTCAGGCTCTTCCACATCCTTGCCATTGGTTTCCTTTTCCTTCGTGACTCATTGTGCATTCACCTATAGCACACTGTCATCTATTAATCTTTCAGTTCTTGCTATGTTCCAAAGCTGGTACACTGATCCAATCCCGTATTCCTAAACCAGGGTTTCTTAATCTATGGTGAATATCCTGTCCCATTTATATCTGCCCCAACTTTTTGTTTCCACTTCTTTTTCACTTTTCTTTGTTTTATTTTCTTTTCTGTGGACAGGGACCATGTATTTCCATTCGATTTTTAAAGAGACTCCAAAAATACTGAGAGGTCATCTAGATAACAGTTTAGAACTTTGTAACAAACTTGAATGATTGTAGGCACAGCTTCACTCTCTCCTCATGTCTTTTTCACATATTAGGTTGTGAGAAAAGTTGTGGTCTGCCTGCTGCTGTAAAGGACAACTCTGACAGGCATAATCTCAGATTTGGGGTCTTACTTAGAAAGAGTTAATATGATCTATAACATTAAATTTAAATTAACTCCCTAATAACAATTATTTGCAATTTTTATTGAGCTTAATTTCTCCCTTGATCGTAATATTAAATATCTTGAAACTTCTGAATCCCTAGGTAATAAACTACTTAAAAGAGGGGTGGCCAGGGGATGTGGATAGTCTTCTCAGTAGTAGTCACACACTGTGTGATATTGGAGAAATCATGTAATCTTGATGTTCCTTAATTACCTTGCCTTGAAATGGGAATGCTAAGATTTTCACTACTTCCTTTGCAAGGTTATCATGAAGGTAAATCCTAATATATAAAAACCCTGGGTCGTAACGACCAGTAACCACCGAGACTCGACCAAGTCAGTCCTGCACTGGGTTGCTGTGGCAACCCAGCACAGGCACGGTGCCCCAGCACTGACTGCTGAGGGGGCTGTGAATCAGGGCCAGAGAGAGGCCTGAAGAGAGAAGCAGGGAATGATCCATTGCCTCTGTGGCAGCTTTTGATCAGCACTTGCCTCTCTTTTTCTCTCCCAGTCTGGCCAGCAGTTGCACCTCCATTTCTCTCCAGGCCTCCACTGGGGCTGCTGATCAGCCCTGCCTTTTTGATCAGGCCCCATTGATAGGCCCAGAGATGCTGACTGGCATAAGAACTGACCAATCAGAACCAAATGTGGGTGCTGTGAACAACCAATGGCTGCCTAGGAGGAGGAGCTTCTGATGCTGACTGGCATAGACACTGACCAATCGGGACCGAATCTGGGTGCTGTGGGGAGCCAATGGCTGCCTAGGAGGTGGAGCTTTTGACGCTGACTGGCATAGAAACAGACCAATCAGAACCAAATTGGCCAGCAGAGGAGGGCAGTTGGGGGTGAGATCAGGCCAGCAGGGGAGGGCTGTTGGGAGCGATCAGGCAGGCAAGCAGAGGCAGTTAGGGCCAACCAGGCCAGCAGGTGAGCAGTTAGGAGCCAGCGGTCCCAAAAGGTCCCCAATTGGAGAGGGTGCAGGCTGGGCTGAGGGAACCCCCCCTACCCCCCGTGCATGAATTTCGTGCACCGGGCCTCAGGTAGAATAAGTAAAAACCCAAAACATGTATATGCAATTCATATATGTATAGATGTGTATGAAACTTTGCAGCTCTGTATAGGAATAAAGCAAATATACACTGTAGCACTCCTTGAACAAATCTGTTGGCCCATGTTCTGATATGGAATATTCATATACAATATAATGTTTCCATTTAATCTTGAGGGGAGAACATATAAGCCTTCCTGATGCAGAATTTCCTGCTCTGTTCCTTAAATATTCTCCTTGGTAAATAAGAGGCTAAACATTAAGGTAGAGCAAAATGTTTTTGTTTTGCAGTCAGATGAATTTAAGCTTTTATCTCCGCACTGCCATTGACTAAACCTGGGTCCCTAAGAAGTTATTAGGTCCTTCATGAAGGACAGTGTTATTTATAATTTTTGAAGAAATCTGTTATAAATTAATTTCCTAATTTTTACTTTTACAGGTAGGTCCCTTGCTTCTGCTTCCTTTATCCCACTTCTTATATCTGATTATAGGCCCAGTGCACAGATTCTTGCACATTGAAAGGAAATTAATTAGAAGGTGGTCGTTGGGGTGGGACTGTGTAAGAGGGGCCAGATGCCCTGGAACCAGCCTCCTGTGGTCCCTCCCCAGCCAGCTGCACCTGGGGCAGTGCCAGGGCTTGAAGGGCGTCTGTGGAGTGAGCGGGGTCCCTGTGGAGATTGGGCCGAAACCGGCAGTCCAACATCCCCCAAGGGATCCTGGAGTGCAAGACGGTGGTTCTTGGGTGACGCACCCTGGGCTCCCTCCTCTCTGGTTCTACAGTGCATCTCCTGAGAACCACCACTGCCAAGTCACCTCATCTTGGAAAGCTCCTGTGTTGAGTGTCTGCACCCGGTGGGCAGTGCACATCATAGTTACCAGTTGGACGGTTGAACAGTCAGATGGTCGCTTAGGTTTTTATATATATAGATTATAGTATTGTCTTGAGCTTATTGATATTTTACCATTTCTTCTATGATCATCTATAAACATCATCAAAATACTTACAATTTACTAGAGGCCCAATGCACAAAGATTCGTGCAAGAATGGGCCTTCCTTCCCCTGGCTGTCAGCACCGCCTTCGCTCCAGCCCAGAGCCGCCTTTCCACCTTTGCTCCTGCCTGGAGCCACCTTTCTGCCTTCCCACGCTGCCCAGAGGCCCAGAGGGGCTGGGGCGGTGCGGAACTCCTGCTTCCCACCCCGGCAGCTAGGCATCTATGTATGCAAATTAACCATCCATCTTTGTTGGGTTAATTTGCATACTCACTCCTGATTGGCTGGTGGGCGTCGCGAAGGTACAATTTTCATCTTTCTCTTTTAGTAGTGTAGATTCCTCTAATGGAGAAAAATTCTCTAGGACCTGTTGAACCTTCTGAAGATGATATTTTTTTAACCTGTATTTGTAAGTACCTCAATTTTTAATAACCCTTCTCAAAGTAAAGCAAAAGTACCCAGTAAAGATTGTCTCTAAAGTTCAAAGTGAAGAAAGGCTATATCTTCACAATTTTACTTCATCCAAGTTTTTACCATTTCCATTTTTCTCTTCTTATTTAGCTAACAACTATACTTTGGGGGAAATTGTATCCATTTAAATACTTATAAAAGCTAATTTTAAGATTTATTTGGTTTACAATAACTTCTTAAATGATCCTGAAATTGAATCTATTTTTGTAGTTTTCAGAAATAATATTCATGTAAATGACTTCAGCTTATATAAAAATAATTTATGAAACAAAAAATCCTTACTATATGATTTGGGCTAAGTTATCCTAGGAGTGAAGATAAACCTCAAATACTTGTAAATTTAAAAGGAAAGGAATTCAAAAAATATCTGGCATGTATGTCTCCCCTTCTTCCTTCCTCCCTTCCTCTCTTTCTTCTTTCTTTTCTTCCTGAATTATTTAGGAATAGTGTCATAGCATCTACAATATTCTTTCAGTGGATTTAGGAAGAAAACAAAAAGATAAAAATAAACAAGCATAGCAAGGGTTAACAATTAGTGAATGAACATGTATATTCATTATACTATCCTTTCAACTTTAAGTTTGAAATTTTCAAGAAATAAATTAAAAATATGTATGTATATTAGTTCATAATATATATACAGTACTTTGCTGACACTGAGAAAATTAGTGTTGAACAAAAAAG
This sequence comes from Plecotus auritus, assembly GCF_963455305.1. Lineage (NCBI taxonomy): Eukaryota > Metazoa > Chordata > Mammalia > Chiroptera > Vespertilionidae > Plecotus > Plecotus auritus. The sequence continues at coordinate 63,508,313 of NC_137771.1, forward strand.
ATGAAGTCCCTGCCTTCTTGCAGCTTATGATACTATGCAGGTGACAGGCATTAAACCAATATTTACACAATTTTTTTCTTTCTTTATTAAGGTATTACATATGTATGTACACAATTTTTAAAACCACTGTTGGTAAGTGTGATGAATGAGACTGGTGTATATATAGGATCCAGGTGGACTTCTGCATCTGTTGGTCCAGTTCAGCACTAGAAACCTGTGGCAGGGTAATTATTTAGCTTTAAAGCTTTTATGTCAGGGCCAATCCACTGACCAAAAAAAAGAAACTGCCTTATGTGAGCCTTTAGCTCTCTTTTCTCCCCATCCTTTCTGCCCCCATTCACCTTGCTATCATGGGATCTATAACATACTTCTATCACTAAAAGTAATTTCAAACACTACTAATGACATAATTATAAGGCATAAGGAAACAATCTCTTGGACTCTGGAGTTGCTAAGTTTTAGACTCAAGTAGAAACCTATCTTGAAGTCATATGATTAATGGAACATGAATAGATGCAATACATACAACTGCAGGATCACTTCTCTAAAAGGAAGCTCCTTACTTTGAACTTCCGTATTCCTCTTTCCAAAGACTGGAATGGAAGGTGGGTAAAAGCCAGCTTTCACTATTTCAACCACATGGTCTTGTAAAGTACAGTCACTTTTCCATCCTGGACCTTGCTCCTACCTCTGTACCATGATCTAGAACAGTGGTCAGCAAACTCATTAGTCAACAGTGCCAAATATCAACAGTACAACGATTGAAATTTCTTTTGATAGCCAAATTTTTTAAACTTAAACTTTTTTTTTCTTTTAAATATATTTTTATTGATTTTTTTACAGAGAGGAAGGGAGTGGTATAGAGTTAGAAACATCGATCAGCTGCCTCCTGCACACCCACTACTGGCGATGTGCCCGCAACCAAGGTACATGCCCTTGACCAGAATCGAACCTGGGACCCTTCAGTCCACAGGCCGACGCTCTATCCATTGAGCCAAACCAGTTAGGGCAGAACTTAAACTTCTTTCGATTGAACTGCTCTGGTATTAGGTCCCTTTGCTATAGCCAGCTTGGTTTATATTGTAACTAATGTACACCTTAACTAAAAATCCAGGAATTATAATCCATTTGCCCTTTGTTCTTCAGTTTTTCTTCCTTCTACTACAGTCATGTTTTCATTGACCCTTGCTTGACTGAACTACTGAAGTAGTCAGAGACTTGGTCTCTAAACTTTCTGACTCCCTCATCTCTTCCTCATCCTTCACACTCCCAACAGCTTTATCTTTCTAAGGCCTAACTGCATTTCTATTACTATTCTCTTCCAGGATATTCAAATTGTTAACCTATTACCTGGAAAATAAAATTTAAACAAAGTGCTACAACTTTTGGCTTCACCTTGTATGTTATGCCCATTTGGCTTTATTGAAAAAGGAACAACTTCTCCAACTTCTTTACTCACTGAAATTCTAGTAACCCCTGAAATTAAAGGAAGTCCTTCCTCAGTTCCTCTGATTTAATTAACAATTATTCTTAAACTATTCACACAAATTTTTGCATTATGTCCTTCAGAGTATATTATTCAGTCAAATATTATAATTTACTTATATCTATCTGGCTACTAGACTAAAAACTTCTTGAGGATATTCACTGTATTTTACTTTTCTGTATCATTTTCATGGTTATCACCTATATAAACTTGCATATTTCTTCATACATCAGAGGTAACAAAAATGTTTATTGAGTTGAAATCACTTAAATAAGATTAAACTCTCCATTTCTTTTTTGAATTTGGTCATCGCTGGAAGCCAAGCTACTCACAGAGAAAGGTGGGGGGGAGGGAGAGAGAGAGAGAGAGAGATTTCATAACCAGCTCCACCACCACCAAAATTAGGTATTTTATTTAGGTTTCTTTACTTTAAGCAAGACATAATTTCCATTTTCCATGAAAAATATTGAATATATTATAATAAAATGATAAGGTTTTTGAAACATCAAAGAATTCTTACAAAATCACTTTTGGATGAGTGAAGTATAAAATAATCAGAAACATATAAATTAAGTTGCCCTTGAGAGACATGGTTTAAAAAGAAAGAAGAAACATGTTGACAATTATACAGAGCTCAAAACTTTGAGGACAGATTTCAGAAAACAAAATACTGAAGTTTAATAATATGGTAAAATTTAACTATAATGGCAACTTATCCAAACATTTTTACTCCCTACTCCCGCCAAATATGGACTATTTCCTAAATGACATATTTTTTTTTAGAGTCCTAGTTTAATTTAATAGTATCAGTTATCTACCTTCTCATTTTGCCGTGAAATGCTAATGAGAACTTTTATTTAGCAAGTGTTTACAATGTAATAATTGTATTTCCAATTAATATCTCAATTACTCTGAACCAGTGGTCGGCAAACTCATTAGTCAACAAAGCCAAATATAAACAGTACAACGATTGAAATTTCTTTTGAGAGCCAAATTTTTTAAACTTAAACTTCTTCTAATGCCACTTCTTCAAAATAGACTCGCCCAGGTCATGGTATTTTGTGGAAGAGCCACACTCAAGGGCCAAAGAGCCACATGTGGCTCTCGAGCCACAGTTTGCCGACCACTGCTCTGAACAACAATCCACAGTTTCCAGATTTCAAGGTTTTTCTTGATTTTCTAGTCCACACTGTGTCCTCTACCTCATGCTGCTTCATTGTGTACTTGCATATCCTGAAACTCCTTCTAACCTCCCAGGTTATGATAATAAGTAAATAGAACTTGTTATCTACCCTCAAAGTCTCACCATTGCTTTGGAAAAGAGAAATAGTATCTGAGTCATTTCTGAATTTAGTTGTAGCCCTAAATCCAAATAAATTTCACTAAATTGTGATTAGTTCGTCAATATGTAACAATAATAACAACCGCTTATAGAACATGTTTTCCTATGTCAGGCGTTATGCTAAATATTTTGAACTCCTGATCTCAATTCTCAGAATAACCACATAATGTTATTCCCACTTTACAGATGGAGAAATGAAAGCTCTGAAAGATTAAGCTAAAAGCCCTTGGGAACAGAACTAGCAGAGGTAGAAATTGAATACATAACTTATGCTGTTTACTATGCTTTTATATCGCTTTTACTTGGAAAGTTAAAGTTATAAATCATTAATAATAAAAATATTACCACAATATTACTTTTCAGGCACATCAAGTTGCAATAGTATACAAAATTAAATTATCAAGAGAAATTATTTTCCCTTGGGAAACTTTTTGTTTACCCATTAATTTTGTAACATTAAAGCCATATCAAGCTAAGGCCTCCAAATACCTATAAATTTATATATTAGCATTGTGCTAAAATGAGCGGAAAATCCACCAACCTATTACTTAGTTTTACTTCTCATCCAGATAAATGGAAATCTTATCTATAGATAGGAAATCTCAGGCAATATTTATCCACTTTATCGTGGTTAATCCATATGATGGAGTGATGTTTGCTAAGTAAGCAATAACGCACGACATGATGCATATTATATTGCAATGAAGCCATACGTGAGCTGTTTGGTGTTGCATTAACATCCCCCTTCAGAGAATATTGTCATTTTTTAACAGTGGGAGCTCTGGAATTAACCCCACTGATATCTTGATCCCCTTCACCACTGAGAATTAAGAGGAGCTAAGAACATCTTTTTTCATGCATTAAGAACGGTGGTTTTTTTTATTCCTCACTCTTTTATCAATTTTTAATATTTTGAGTTGGCAATATATTTATATAGTCTCCAAATAAAAATGATACAAAAGAAGACAGAGCCAAAACCGGTTTGGCTCAGTGGATAGAGCGTCGGCCTGCGGACTGAAGGGTCCCGGGTTCGATTTCGGTCAAGGGCATGTACCTTGGTTGCGGGCACATCCTCAGTGGGAGGTGTGCAGGAGGCAGCTGATCGGTGTTTCTCTCTCATCGATGTTTCTAGCTCTCTATCCCTCTCCCTTCCTCTCTGTGAAATATCAATAAAATATATTTAAAAAAAAAAAAAAAAAGAAGACAGAAAAAAGGTCTTGCTCTCACTGTCCCTCCTATCTTTTCCACCCACGATCCCTATCACGTTGGTCAGGTGTTCATTTCTACTAGATTAAGTTTATCCTTCAGAGATTTTCTATGCAAGTGCAAATACATACAAATACATATTCACATGTTCTCTCTTCTTTACATGAGTGGCAGCATACTATACACACTATTTTGTACTTTCTTTTAGATATAATTATATGTATTTGAGTTCTTCGCAAATATTTTGACAGCTTTGTAGTATTCCATCCTATATAATAAAAGGCTAATATGCAAATCAACCAAATGGCAAAATGACTGCTATGACACGCACTGACCACCAGGGGGCAGACACTCAACACAGGAGCTCCCTTCAGTGGTCAGTGTGCTCCCATACGGGGAGCGCCACTCAGCCAGAAGCCAGGCTCACGGCTGGAGAGCACAGCGGCAGTGGTGGGAGCCTCTCCCACCTCTGCAGCAGCCTTAAGGATGTCTGACTGCCATCAGTAGAACATCTCCTGAAGGCTCCCGGACTGCGAGAGGGTGCAGGCTGTGCTGAGGAACCCCCCTGAGTCACAAATTTTGTGCACCAAGCCTCTAGTTATTTAGATAAGTCTACACTTACTTAGCCAAATTTCCTACATGAGCTAGAAAAACATCTGTGTAGGAAGAAATGACATATGAAAGAGGATATCATGACTACCAAAGATAATTTTCTCTATTTTCTTTCCCTTTACCAGAGGGCCTGGAGTCAGGTACCAAATGATTAGATCTGGCTTAATCCTATATAATAAAAGCTTAATATGCAAATCGACCAAATGGCAGAACAACTGGTCGCTATGACCCACACTGACCACCAGGGGCAGACGCTCAATGCAGGAGCTGCCCCCAGCCTGCAGGCCCCGACAGGAGGTGGTAGCAGGGGGTGGAGCCAGAGAGTGGGCAGCATCAGGGCAGCCAAGGCATGTGCCAGCGGGGGCCCCCCCAATCGCCCCACCAGTCAACCCACAGATTAGCCCTGATCTCCGGCCAGGCCTAGGGACCCTACCCATGCATGAATTTTGAATTTTGTGCACTGGGCCTCTAGTGATATATAATTAGAAGAGATGTGTGTCATCTTCAGTCAAGGCAGTAAATCTCATATGTGATTCTTGATTCTCTCTCCCAGTATGCAGTGAACAAGAAGACTGAATGTTCATAATGTCACAACAACATTCACCAGTCCACATATTTGGGCAAATTTTGTTGCACAGCTCTCTGCCACACTGCAATGAGCACATATTGCTTTGTTAGACTACTATGATTTGGGACTTATTTTGATACTGTACAGAATCATATATCTCAAAATAGAAGAATTTTGGACACTATTTTATAGCCAAGAAGTCCTTAGGTGTTTGTGTGAAAATTCTGAGTGTATGTGCATTACCCCACCCCTGGGGAGTCATTAGTAATCATTAGATTGCTAAAAGGTGTCCAGAATCTGAAATAAGTTTATTGTAATTGATTTGGCCTAACCCCTCATTTTACAGACAATAAAAATGCATGCCAATGAGATTGGAGTGTTGCTCTAGAAGCTGTGGCTAAGTTGCAATGCCCCTCCTCTCAGTTCTGCTGATGCCCTATCATGGCTCAGCCTGGGATAGTCCAATGGTATTAACCACACAGCCCCAAATGGAGCCAGCTGTTGTTCCCTAACTTCATCAACATGTACACCCTTTAGTAGCCAGGGGCAGCCTCACGACCTTTCTACCTCATGTTCTTGACAGCATAGACCATGTTCAAAGTCTTTTTCACCTCATCTGTTCAAATACACAAGCAAAAAAATTTAGAAGGTAGCCTTGAACTCTCTTTTCACTTTCCTCCCCCCCAAAATTCATTTTTATTTTATCCAAACTATCTAAAAATCTCATTAGGACTGTCTTCAAAGTACATTCTCCAACTATTCCTTTAGCACTGTCTTCATCACTGCCATCACAGTGCAGGTGTCTCTTCTTGGACACTGCTGACAGTCTCTTTGTTGCTCTCTCTGCTTCCATTCACAGCATCCTCTGGATTTATTGTGAGGAAAGCAGAATGACCTTTTTAAAGTAAAATCAGAACATCTTAATGGCCTCTTATCACACTTAGAAAAAAACTATTTTTAACTGTAGCCTACAAGGTTCTCCCCAATGGCCCAGGCTACCCAACTGATCTCATCAACTAGAAAATGCTTCCTACGGACATATGAATGGTTGACTAGTTCTTACTATTCACATGTGCTTCACAAGAAGCATTCCCTGATCACTTGGGGGAATAATCCTTGCTTCCTCAGTGCTTTATTTACTTATATTATTTTTAAAATAGACATTAACACCTTATTTTTTAAAAGCTGCTTCCTTGTTTGTAGCCTATCTTAATCCATCTAGACTGTAGGCTCCATGAGATCAGGGACCCTGTCTCTTTCCCTCAAAACTGAATCACAGCACCTAGAATGCTAGTTCATTCTCATTGGTACTCAATATTTTTTTAAATCAATCAATAAATGTTCATTCTCCAACCATTGATCCAAACTATTGTTTTGCTGAGAATTGCCTTTGTTTTTCTTCTATCTTCTGAGCATTACACTTCTTCAGGGTCCTACATTTTACGATTCAGCTACCTCCTCCCTCTCCTCATTTATTCCCTTCACTGACCCAAAGAGCATTTTGCATTTTGCAGATGCAAAATAGACCTTTTGTCTCTTAACAGAGGAGCCAGTATCATGTGAGAAAACACTCTGCCCTGAGGTTCAAAAGACTCACCTCTCATCTACTTTTAATTTCAATACTCGTGTTGAAATGTGACTTTGGGTCAGTCATTTAACTTCCTTGCATATCAGTTTTGTAATTTGTGAAATGAGTATAATAAAAATGATAGTGATGATATGCTCCCCCTGAAACTGCTGCTCAACAGCACCTGGTCTGTACTTTATTTAGTATATTCAAATTAAAGGGCATAATTCATGTTTATATATACTATAAAATACAACAGAATTCCAATGTAAAAGAATATCATTATTATTATTATTATTTGTGACTGTTGTTGCATGCCCCTGATTCAATTTTTTGGGTGTTTCCTATTAGCACTAGTTATAATGTCAATAAGGAAACCTAGGATTGAGCCCTTTTAGCATTATGGCATTTGTTCCAAAAACATTATGAGGCTATTGTGAAGTTCCTTATAAAGTTAAAGCATTATTGTTCGTTCTATGCCCATATTTTATAGAAATCAGAAAGCTTCTTTTTCTACCACGGAAAATGTGACACCATTTAATGAGAACATAATCTTATGGAGCCAAAATTTTAAGCTTTTATCAATTTTGCACCAATCGGTGTTAGCAGATAACATCACTAGCTGTAGACATCTTGCCTTTCTTCCTTTAATTGGCTAGGGCCTACAAAAATGAGCTGATTTGAATAAGGTATATAACATTTTTCATCTGAGTCAATTTTGCAATAAACCTCAACTTCAACATATCTATGTATGTTAAATAAATGTATATATCATACTTATAGAACAGGCTGCAAAAGACCCTCTTCAGCAGCATGCTGAACAACTAAGCAATGAAAACTTGCTAATGCACTCCACATCACATACTGTGCAAAGAGTAGTAAATTGTTTCCTTGGTGGTTTTGACAACATTGCCTCTGAATGTAATTGAATGTCATTTGTTTATATGTTTGCAAATAAGTTCCCAGTGACATGACACCTGGGAATGTGTACACTTGGTTGTCTGTTTATGACAGAAAAGCCAGACATATGGCCTGTGGCCTCGATTTGGCCCCAGAGCTGTTGCAAAGTCCTCCTACCAGTTTCTAGCCAGTCTGCCCCGTCACTGTGAATCAGCTCCGTCAGAAGCAGTGCTTCCCACCAACAAGCAAACAGAAGTGCAGCTTTCCCAACTGCCAGCTCTGAGATGGTAAGTCCCTGGTTAAAGCCAGAGCATGTCATGTGCCATCTAAGTGAAAGAAAAAGTGATCCAACACGGAGAAAGAGAAATGTTACATTAAACCCACAAAAGGGGAGAGATCTAGAAAAGAGAAAATAAAAGACTATGTTGCATGGAATCCAGGAAGTGTGAGTTTTAATACCTACTCTGCTCTAAAGAGATCATGTAATAGCGAACAAATCTTTCACCTCATTAGCCTTAGTTTTCTCGTCTGTACAATGAATTATACTACCTTATAAATTTTATTTTCATCAAGAAGTATTTTAATTTTCTTCATCAGATCTCATCTTCCAAAAGATTTTGCCTGAAAACAAATTAGTTTTCCAATTATTATCAAAGGAATATGCAGCTACCAGTCAGAGTTTCTAAACAACATCATCATCGACACATTGGGTTAGTATAATCCCAGAACTAAAAATAATGCTTTATTGATTTTTGTTTTTTCTGTGTACATATATTTTAGGTTTTCCTGTCAATGAATATTCAATAAAGACAGTGCTAGGCACTGTCAACTTAGGTGTTAAGCAACAAAATTGGCCTTGATAAATTTCCAAAGTAGTAGCGAAACTAGCAAAGAAAAGCCAGATTTGGCAAAAATAGAAAATATGATAATAGAGCTAAAAATTTAATATAGTTTCAAGAGAAGGCTTATCACTCAATAGCCTCATCAAAAGAAAATAAACAAACAAAAAACAACAGTAACAAAATGTTTATTTGTAGACAGTCACTCTTTTTACATTGTTCACCCAACATGTGTTATATGGAACCAAAACCCTGGAAGATGCTCTTTCAAAAATAAGAGTACTAGGCTTAATTTTGCTTGACAAACACAATCTTTTTTATCCTATTGTTAAAAATTTATAATGTATATTTGCATTTTTAAGGCCCTAAAAAGTCCATAAAGAAACATATTTAACTTAGTTTGGTATAGATTTTTCTCAAATATTTGGCCAAGAAATCTACCTTTGTCAAATACAAAATAAATAAATAAACAAACGAACAAACAAACCACACCTTAAGACACTCTAAATATGGCTCTTCTAGTGTATGTGTATGTCTGATGAGAATACTTAAGATCCTTGTAGCAAATTTTAAGTATATAACAGTAGCATGAACTAGAGTCACCATGGTGAACATTAGCCCTCCAGATCTTATCCATCGTGCATAACTGGCTCTGGTACTGGAATATATTGTGGTGGGGACAAGGAGCGGGTGGATGCAGAAAGACCAGTTAGAAAGTCATTACATCCCTAACCAGTTTGGCTCAGTGGCTAGAGCATCGGTCTGCAGACTGAGGGGTCCCAGGTTCGATTCCAGTCAGGGGCATGTACCTTGGTTGCGGGCACATCCCCAGTGGGGGGTGTGTAGGAGGCAGCTGATGGATGTTTCTCTCTCATCGATGTTTCTAACTCTCTATCCCTTTCCCTTCCTCTCTGTAAAAAAATCAATAAAATATATTTTTTAAAAAAGAAAGTCGTTACAATATTCCAGGAAAGACATAAGGGAGCATAGACCAGAGCAGTGAAGATGGGAAATAAAATTTAAAAAAAAAAAAGGTCAGATTGTAGGACAACTAATAGCTTGTTTGTACACTGATGAGAATGTTACAGTAGAGATGGGAACAGATGGTGTTGCAGGAGAGAAGGGGGAATAACTGAAATATTTTTGGGTAAATAGGAGCTACTGAAATATAGATCATATGGTAAAATGGCTTTCAATTCTAGCATATCTAGTATACCTCTCACCACAAGATGAAGAGCAGAGAGGGTAGGTTCACATGTTAGTAAGTGGACAGATGTGATGGGGATCTATGATGTTCTCTTCTTATAACTTCAGCTAGAGACCCGGTGCATGAAATTCGTGCATGGGTAGGGTCCCTAGGCCTGGCCAGTGATCAGGGCTGATCAGGGCCTTCTTTCCCCAGCTGCTGGCCAGGGCCTTCCTTCATTCTGTGCCACCCTCTGGTGGTCAGTGCACGTCATAGTGAGCGGTCGAATTCCCTGTCGCCTGATTGAACTCCCAGGGGGACAATTTGGATATTAGGCATATATATATATATATATATATATATATATTTCCTTTATGAAATGGATGTATGGATGTATGGTCATCAGCTGAGAGTGAGGACAGTGGAGGAGGTGTTGTAAGTATGAAGAAGGAGAACAAAATTGAAATAGAAGAGTGGAGAAATTAATAAAAAAGGAAACAGTATGATTGTCTGACTAGCATGAATAGATCTCATTAGGTTTGTGGTTATGAATTTAAATTGAGATGAGTAATGATGGCTATGTATTTTTTCTACCTATGTTTAGCTGCAAAATTGTAGGCATAGAGAATGGTGATCTGAATTTAACTAAGTTGTGGTCTTGCCAGACAAATAAAACTAGTAAGAGTCATGCAGTTAAGGGTATATATCAGGAAGTAATTATAAGGACTACTCACAGAATGTAAGTTGGGTAATGAGAACATCAAAGGGAAAAAGGACAGTAAAAAATTGGTTGAATCAATTGTTTGGATTTGTTAGTGAAATCAAAAGATTTTGGTGTTTGGAACTAGAAAAAGTAAATTAGAAAGATGATGATCAGAGAGGGACATATGCAAATAAAATTGTGGATGGGTTATAGTTTTTGATAATGACATATTATAGGAAACCAAAGGCAGGTGGAGGTCAAGATCATTGGAAGACATAATTCAAAGGTCAGAGTATTTAGGGTATAAGAAAGATTATATACCAGAAATATTGAAATCACTAGAAATGGAAACAGAGAAAGGGAACCAGGAGCTAAAAGTCAGACGACCAATAGGATAGATCTGGGAATACAAGGATAACAGTTACAATGAGGGATACTGGATGGTACAACTAAATGATATGAAAATCAAATTAGAAATGTCGGGGGAGGATGCAAAATACAATGGTTTGAAAGGGGCAATGAAGAAAAATAGAAAGCACACACCCCCAACTCCAGTTTAATAAGACAGAGGCTGTGGCAGGAAAATCATCCATCAACTGCAGGGAAGCCCGAGTCTTTGGGAGAGAGCCAAGTTTTCATTAGATAGAAAGAGCAAATTAAACAATAGAAAAGAGGATGTAGATGTAAGAAATTATTTTAAGGATCAACTGAGAATTCCAGAGAACATAATGGAAAACTAACAGAGAGGGGAAGGTATAAAAGGGGGTATGAATATGGGGTGTACAGAGCATTATGGGGATTAGGTTTGGAAAGTGAGAGATGCCTTGGAAACTATGTCAGGATAAAAGACAAAAGAAATTAATTCTGGTGGATTCAAGGCACATGATGGTGACAGGTCTGTAAGCATGGGTTAGTAGGAAGGGTGGGTATAGATAATCTTTTGATCCCAGTCAGTGGAAGCAAGAAAGCCTTGGGATTTACTCATTTAATTAAAAAATATTCATTGAGCACCTACTACACATAATACAGTGCCATTGGTGCTAAGGATTCAGCACTGATCAAAGCACAGCTCTGACCAAATCACAGTTCTTACCTCATGAAACTTACATTCAAATAAAAGCAACAGAGAACAAATAAATCATTGGATATGGAAGTATTCTGCTGAGTGAAATAAGCCAATCATGAGTATCACATGATCTCAATCATATGTGGAATCTAATGAACAAAATAAACTGATGAACAAAATAGAGATGTGGAAGCATGGAACAGACTGTGGAATCTCAGAGGGAAGGGGGGAGGGGAAGGAAGAGATTAACCAGAGAATTTATATGTATATATGCATAACCTGTGGACACAGACAATAGTGATGTAGGCCTGGAGAAGGGGGGATGGAGTAGGTGTGGGGTGAAGGGGGTCAATGGGAGATGAAATGTATCTGTAATACTTTGAACAATAAAGATAAATTTAAAAATAAATAAAGAGCAAGTGTATAAAATAATAATATCAGTTACTAATAAGAACTATAAATAAAAATGAACTATGGGATGGAAATAGAGTAACAGAGATTTTGCTTTATATAGAACATTTAGGGAAGGCCTCTTTGAGAAGGTCATAGTTGAATAAAATACCTGAACGAAATGTATTAAGTTTTTCAAGTCATTGGGGGAAGAAGGTTCCAGACAAAATAATAACAAATATAAAGACCCAAGAAATAAAAGCACGTTGGGCCTTTTAGTATATAAACACTTAAAATATATATATAGTTAATTTTGTTAATTTTTTCTTAGTTTCTTAATTATCTATATACCCAATTAGCCTTCTCCTAAAGAACATAAATATTATTTCACATTTTCTTCACAGGTGTTTATAATTTCTACTTCAACTCATAATACATCATTTTTGTTCTTGTTATACCACTGTAAATTTTATAACACCCTTCAAATTAAGCATGAGGTATGGAAATGAATAAATGATAGCATTACACATTACTTAGAGTGTGTTAGGAACTGTTCTATGTTCTTTACATATATTAACTGATTAAATTCTCTCCCTCTTTCTCTCCCTCTTTTTTTTTCTCTCTCTCTCTCCCTTTCTCTTTCTCTTGGTTCAGTAATGTTCCCAAAGTCAAAATTATACTGGTTGTTATTATAGCCAGTATTCAAACTTAGGAAGTCTGACTCCCAAGTCTCAGCTAACAGCTATATACTACTCTCTATCAAGCACTTAAATTATGCCAACTAAAGTCAGGGAGGTTATAATGTTGGAATTGAGATTTCAACTGAGTGTTGAGAAATGAATAGCATTTTGACAAAAGGATGTGCAGAGAAGAGCTAGTGCAATAACACAGTGCTGTAAGTTGGTGCCATTTTCCAGTTTGGAGAAAAGTTCATTGTCACAGGTGTATCAGATATAGGGAATAAAGAGTGGGAGTTGAGATGAGAAAAATTTTATTAAAGGGTTTGAGTACCAAGCTAAAAGGTCAGGAATTTACTCTGAATGAGAAGATATAGGTTTGGCTGTTGCTGCTATGGAGTAAAGAAGTTAAGAGCAGCTTCCAATTCTGACTGTCAACATTGAGCTTTCTGATATCATGCTAGTTACCAAACTTATCTCACCCTTGGTAAACTCCTCTCTGAAAGGAAAATAACAATTAGAGTTGCTTTAAAGAATTAAATAAACGATGAATGTTCAGAATTTAGCCCAAAGTCTGGCAAGTATTAGTCATGCAATACTTTCAACTCTTATTATTACTAGTCAAAGTGAACTTTGATGAGAGACAGTGGGCAATCCAATCCCTAAGATTGATGCAAGTGCCTTTTAAGTGGTAGCAGGCACACATGTTCGATAGCCATTTGGATTCAAAGAATAAGAAAAGAAAAACAGATCAAGATGACCCTGATATTTTGAGGTTTGGAGATTAGGTATTCTGAGGTAAAACTGGGGTCACAATGAAGGAGGAAGAACGAAAAGAAAAAAGTGTTCAATTTGTTTAAAACATTAAAGTGAGATGCCTGAAGTATATTTATCTAGAAATAGGTACTATATATGTGTATATACATAAGTCTGCCTGTATTTTGACCATCTCTGTGTTAAGAAAATACAATGAATCAGTTTATAAAACATTGATCTACTGGAAATCTTTATTAATCAATATCTCCATGTTCTACCAGTGCAATAAAAAAATTATAACCATTGGTGTGACTCAGTGGTTGATCATCGACCAGGAGGTCAGGGTTCAATTCCCAGTCAGGACACATGCCCAGGTTGCGGGCTCAATCCCCAGTGGGGGTCATGCAGGAGGCTGCCGATCGAGGACTCTTCTCATCATTGGTGTTTCTATCTCTCTGTCTCCCTTCCTCTCTGAAATCAACAAAAATATATTTTTTAAAAATTAAGGAATACCTAATATTAATGTTGAGAAACTGTAATAGCTTAAAGTGCCTTCTGAATCAACAAAAATTAAATTATGTACAATATAATTTTATTGCTCAATATATGTTATTGCATTTTAATTACATAAAAGTAGGAATACCATGAATGTTATGGGTATAGAATAAATACATTCTAGTTTCAGGGACAATGTATTTATTCTATAATCTGTTTATTTCAAATAAATAAAAATATTTATGGAGTTCATCCTTTGGATGTCAAGCACTTCTATCTGTTCAGAGCACAGGTCATAATATACAGATCTGGTGAGAGCAGGAAATGAACCTGAAGAGATGAGCAAGGTAAGATCATCAAGGCAATATTAAAACAGTGGGTCTCCTTCCCCAAACAAAGACACAATTGCTCTGTGTTGACTCTCAAATCTCTAGTTGGTTATGCAAAAATTTCATACTCTTGTGCTATACTAGAGCAAATTAAATTTATTACGTTGTTATGTTTCCACTTTTATTATATTTGACTGCTGATGCAGTGTTTTTAGAATGCCAGATTAGGGTTTTCAAATTAGACTTTAAAAACCTTCTTCCAACCTTAGGAAATTAATTTTATGAGCGACTTAAGCATCTACACTCTAAAAAGATACCTGCTTTCTCATGGTAAAATATGACTGTAAGATAATTTAAAGAGCTTTGGAAAGTTAAAAAATCAGCAATATCTACTAATAAAAATACACAAGATGCTCAGGGGATTCAAAGTAGGTTAAGATATCAAAATATAAATGCCATTTGAAAAGGATTCTGGTACTAAATTTAGGATTTTAGCATCTTGACATTGATAAATCTTGCTGCAGGGTTCCTAAATCTGATGAGAACACCTGTCAGTGATGCCCAAATGCCTGAATTAAAATGTAATTTTGATATTTCAGCTATTAGATTAAAATCAGAAACCTTTAAACATGAAGTAATTTATGTAGGATTCTTTTTGTGAGGGACTTTTAAAGCACAGATTGACTCAGTTTGATTCTGGAAAGTTTCTAAATTGAAGACTTTAAGTGAATGTGCTTTGTCCATATGACGCAGTTTTTTTCCATATCAAATGGATAAATAAAAAAAGTAGAGTATGATATCATGTTGTTAAGACATAATGAGAAGAATTTAAAATCCCTTTAAATAAACTTTTAAATGGAAATATTCATAGAGGATAAAAATATTTGGGTGATGTGGTTTGACCTTTAAAGTCACATGGGAAAGATGAGTCCAATTCATTATTAACCTAGGCATTGCTTATTATAAAATAATAGAGGGCTTCAAGTGTTTTATATATAACCACTAGAAAAATCTGTGCATAAACCAGCCTCCATGATGTACTTGAGTAATGCAAAAAAATAAATAAATAAAAAATAACTGTAAGTTGAATAACCCAGATGTTACACAACACTACTATAAAGCTACGTGGTAAAAATATGTTCCTATTGGGTTTGGTGGTTGTTGTTGTTGTTGTTGTTGTTGTTGTTGTTGTTGTTTTTGAGAGAGAGGAAGGGACAGGGAAAGAGAGAGTAACATTTTTTGGTTGCCTCCAGCACACCCCACACTGGGAATCGAGCCTGCAACTCAGGCATGTGCCCTGACTGAGATTCAAACTGATGACCCTTTGGTGCATGGGACAACACTCAACCAACGAGTCACACCTGGACAGAGCTATAAAGCTATTTTTAATTGACTTAGACAATATAAGTAGTAAAAAATTACTTTTATAATTTAAGAGATAATATATAGAAAACCTCTTTCCTCATATCCTTGCTTTAGTAATACTCAGAATATTAGGGATGGATGTAGAGAATCTCCCTCACTTATTAAAAAAACTGTTTTGGAAGTTGAAAATTTTATTGCCTTATATTAAAGTATGTTATACCTATAAAAATAAATAATATAAAATATCTCCAAATTTAAGTCTTGGAAAACATTATGAAAATTAAACTTCTATTTATCGTTCTTTCTGAGATATCCACATGAAAACATAATAGAAATTTGGGAAAAAGAAAAGAAAAACTCCTTCTAAGTCAAAATATTTTATTAGAAATTTGAACTTTCAAAAATTGGTAAAGCAGTGCACACATTTATTTTACAAAAATTTAAGCTTTAAATGTGTTTTCCTACTATGATATATGTGTTGGACAATAGGACATAGCATTGATAAATTATTTAGCAGGGTCTCTTGAGTGGACATTGAAAACAGTTAGATAAAGAGAAAAGTGAGCTGAATCTTGGGATGAGCATTTTAGAGTAGCCCTAGCCTGTTTGGCTCAGTGGATAGAGTGTCAGCCTGCAGACCGAATGGTCCTGGGTTAGATTCCGGTCAGAGGCAAGTGCCCAGGTTGCAAGATCCATCTCTAGTAGGGGGCATTGGGGAGGCAGCTGACCAATGATTTTTCTCTCATTGTTGATGCCCCCCCCCCCTCTCTCTCTCTCTCTCTCTCTCTCTCTCTCTCTCCCTTCCCCTCTGAACTCAATAAAAATATATTAAAATATTTTGGAGAAAATTATAAAACAGTTCTTATGATAATGTATGCAAATTAAAAATAAGTCAGCAAAGAATGAGTAAAAATAGTCAATTTTCAATTACTTTTCACAGTTTTCTAAGCCGGACTTATTTCTCTGGCTGAACAAAGGAAGAAAGATATCAGCACTTATGCTGGAAAGACCTTAGAACAACAAAGTGTTAATGCTACAAACCAACCTAAAGTGGCTTTCTTGAGACTATGGAATGCTATACATTGAACTAAGTTCCTGAGTATAGCATCCCCTCCTCCCCCCACAAAGATCTGCTTAACTTTGGAAACATTTTTTTTCAAGTAGGTGTATTATTCTTAATTTTATTGAAGGAAAAAAATTAATAAAGTTAATTAACATTATATCTGCTCCCTGAAGTGCTATGCAACAATGAAGCTTTGCACTTTAAAATAAATGAGTCTTAGAAAAGTCACCTGAACTGTTGACTGGCAAGTTGTGCCTCCATGTAATATTTCAAAGGTTTGTTCTGCTTTGCACACCAGTCCTCTGAAATGCAGAAGCCAGTTTTCCAGATGTTGTCTAATGAAGAAATAGAACACAGTTTGCAAGTCAAATGGAACCTAAGACTGCCTATATATCACTGAACTATGTGTTACAATAATGCGTTATGGACAGAAAGATAGAGACCAATTAATCTCAACTAAGAATACTTTAAGGGGAGGTTAAGGAGGGACAGTGTCATGTTTTGGAGTGAATTCTACATAGAGATTTTATGATAATGTTTATAGATTCAAATTAGGTCAGAAAAGCATGAATTAAAATAGTCAATTTTCAAATATTTTTTCACAGAGCTTTCAAGTTTACCTTTAAGCACATCTTATGCTGCATTTGTTTTATAAACCCACTAGAGGTCTGGTGCACAAATTCATGCACCAGTGGGGTCCCTTGGCCTGGCCTGTGGGATCAGGCCAAAAACAAGCTCTCCGACATCCCCCGAGGGGTCCCAGATTGCGAGAGGGCACAGGCCAGGCTGAGGGACCCCACAGGTGCACGATCCGGGCCAGGGAGGGATGTGGGATGTTGGCCAGCTGGGGAGGGACTGTGGGAGGGCTCCAGGGCATGTCTGGCCCATCTCATTCAGTCCCAATTGGCCAGACACCAGCAGGAAGCTAACCTACCAGTCCGAGTGTGGTCAGTGCACGTCATAGCGAGCGGTTGAGCAGCCTTAGCATATCATTAGCATACTAGAGGCCCGATACACAAAATTTTTGCAAGAGTAGGCCTTCCTTCCCCTAGCTGCTAGCACCAGCTTCCCTCTGGCACCCGGTACCTGGCCTTCCCTCCAGCCACTGGCAAGCACCCAGGATCCGGGCTTTCCTCGCAACCTCGGCTTTGTACGGAAGGTCGTCTGGAAGGGTCTGGTCTAATTAGCATAGTACACTTTTATTATTATAGATTATGCTTTGATTGGTTGAACAGATGACCAGATGACTGGACACTTAGCATATTAGGTTTTTATTATATAGGATAATTATTTTCTTTGTCTCCATGAAGGGGTGGAAAAGGAGACAAGTTTGTTTTGCAATTGCCCAGTTTCATAGAGGCGGTACAAGCTTTTGGAAATATTTTAATTTTAGTTAAATTAATCCACCTTAACTTGGACATAACTATATACAAGTTATAAATCATATAATGTATAGTGTAATGATTTGCACAATTATAAGAACCCACAAGATTCAAGCTCCATTTGCTAAGAATAAAATCCAGTTGCATTTGGGATGTACTCAGAAAAGTTAACTACATAAAAAATGTCACCTTCTTATTCAGCATGTTAGCTCCCTAGGTGTCTTCAAGACATATCCTCTGGCTTTCTTTTCAAAATGTATACTTCCCTTAGCTATGCTGCACTACTACAGCTATGGAAGAGCAAGCTAGCTGGCTTCCATTCTGCCTCATGTTTCATCAACCCAACTGTCAGTAAAGTGCTAATTGCAGAAACTTTATTACTTGAGGTGATATTTAACCAGAGAGAACACAGCTTGATTTTTCACATTCCAAACTTCTCAATGTGAGCAATTAGGAAAAAACCAACAACTTTACTTTTGGTTTCATATGCAAAATTGAAATGGATGTCACTGACTGTAAAATAGAAACTTAAAATGTTGCCCTTCTATGTGATTATAATTTAGGATAAAATATCCCATTAACCCCTTCTTAGCAAAATGCATATTTAATACATTAACAGCACTTCAAACTTTGCAACATAATTGAGTATCCTGAATTGGAGAAAGAGAACTAGCTCTTCCTTATTTGTGATTCTGTCATCCAAGTATTTTTGTAGGAAAAGTATACTTCAAAGATGTACTTTATATACCCTTTGTACATTTATATAATACTAGAAGCCCAGTGCACAAAATTCGTGCAAGAGTAGACCTTCCTTCCCCCAGCTGCTAGCACTGGCTTCCCTCTGGCACTTGGGACCCAGGCTTCCCTCACAGCCCCAGCTTCATCTGGAAGGTCATCCGGAAGGATGCCCACCTAATTAGCATATTATGCTTTTATTATTATAGATATCTACTGTGGGATCTAACATATTTAAAGCACCTCTTAAACATTTTTTTCAGAAAACGAGTTTTGAAGTAGCACAGGAATTTCATCTAGAGGTACAAAAAATAGATGAAGATGGTTTAATGGAAAATTTATTGGAATAAATGCATGAAAAGTTGACTGAGACCATTTCTGGAGTGATTAGGAAAACCAGCAAATATAATTCCATGTGAAGGACTTGTGGAGATTTAGCATTTGTTAAAGCACATGAGAGGGACTTCTAAGTCAGACTTAATATCTAAAGAAAAGAAAACAAACCTGTGCCAGGATCTTCAGGAGAAGAAATAATTAGGGACACGAAGGTGGAAAGGGCAGATTAGAGGAAAACAAAAGTGTTCTCATCTTAGGAAAAACTGCGCATAGATTCTTTTTAAATAATGCAATTTAGAGAGGGGGGGACTTCAATAGAACTGAAACCTAAAAATTAAATGAGCAATATGGATTAGAAGGACACTAGCCTATGAAGTAAATAGCTGTGCAAGATCTTGAAAGGTTTGCAAACCTGAAGAATTTCAAATTTGCGGGAAGGGCAGAGAGAAGTCAAGTAGGGTTTTGCATAGGAAGTGACATGATCAGATTTGTAACTTTGGAAGGTCAATCTAGCTCTAGTCTGGAGAATTGCCTGGAGCAAGACAAGACTGAAAACTGGGGAACCATATAAAACATGGTTGTAGCAATCCACATAGATTATGATCGAGGTAGGGCTCAGCTGGGGTAGTAGGATGAAGAAATGGATGGATTTAAAAGATATTTGGGAGATTGAATCAACCGGATAAGTGACTGACTGTCAGAGGGAAGCTTCAGGGATGGCATTTAGCTTTCTGGCCAGGACAATAGAGGGATGGTGATACCATTATCACAGGAAAAGTTATTGGTAGTAAAAATGATTTCATCTGTAAAACAGTTGAACAAACATAACCTATGAGCTATACATTTAATTAATGCAGGTTCAAATAGTGGGCTATGGAACACAAGCCAGCTGGTAAGGAAGTGAACATTTGAAGGTGATGTTAGATAAGAGGAAAACAGAAGGGTCTATTTCTGGAAATTTTAATCAGTTAACTGGGCAAACATGGGATGAATGACCACAAGAGATCTGGATTGGTAGGAGGTTGTGCTCAGAGAGTGAGGTGTCAAAATCATAAATTCAAAAGTGGACAAATCCTGGTAATGATAAGTGTATGGGTGGCTGTGGGCTAAAGTGGTGTTCAGGTGAGAGTCTTGGGGAAAGAGGCACTAGCAACAAAACTTCATGCTATGGTTCCATTTCCCCAGTGCTCATGCTGAGATTTGACATGAAACTGGGATGCTGTTAGGGTGACAAAGAATATTTTTTATTAATATATGGGTCATATTTAAGTCTATGTCTGGTGATCTTGCTGCATTTATTTACGGAGAGAATGGTATTTTTACTGAAGCGAAGAATGGCAGCCCCTCTACAATAAATCAGCAGGGATGTAAGCTTGAAACTGCAGACATGTACTTAATTTATAATTAATTTTTAATTGATTTCAGAGAGGGTGGGAGAGATAGAAACATCAATGATGAGAGCGAATCCTTGATCATCTGCCTTCTGCATGCCCCACACTGGGGATCAAGCCTGAAACCCAAGCATATGCTCTGACAGGGAATTGAACTGTGACCTCCTGGTTCATAGTCAACGCTCAACCAATGAGCCATGCTGGCCAGGCTATGATTAAATTAATTAACATGTTTGCCCCACTATTGGATTGAATTCAGTTTAATAAAATTTAGTGCAAATATGGTGGCATATATAAAATTAAAATGTGTGGATTGACAAGCATTAGAAAAACTGAAGGAAAAAGATTGATTATTGAGTGGTTAAGATTTGTGTAACCTTATAAAAGAGATGAAACTTGATCTGAACTTTAGAAGGTGAGTTAAAATTTAAACTAGAGAACCTATATTATCTGCTAATTAAACATTTAATGAGCTTAGATTCAGATCCTAAGTCTGAATCTTCTGGCATAAGCCCATGATCAAATTCATTAGTCTTTCAAAATGTAAACATTCAAAACTGTAAAGTAAGAATATTAATATTATTACTTATAAAAGGTAACTAATTAAAAAAGCTTTTGCCCTATAATAACTGATTAAAGTGAAAGCACTAAAATATTAATCATCAAAAGGACAAAAATGGAATATAGAGATTATTTAGAGAAAAATATCTGCTTTAAAAATTGAACATACTTTTTGTTGTGCAAGAATTTTTAAACATAATTTTAAAGTAATTATTGCATTCAAACTATTGGGGAAATTATGTTATACAATATACTAAATAATAGAGACTATTAATGTTAACCAATAATTTTTTTATCTTTCCATTTCTTAGTGTATGTCCTTTCCTATCTACTTGAATTTAGATGTGGCTATGTGATTAGTTCTGGCCAATAAAATGTGAGAGAAAATATCTCCTGAATAAAGACTTTAATTACTTGTGCTCAATGCTCCAATTTTTTCTCCTGCCATGGCAATTCTGTATGCTTAGTGTTGAGATGCAATCATCAAAAAATGTTACAATGTTTATTATCCTGGTAATTTGGGCCAAAGACCTCTGGTCCAACTGCATGAAACAGAAAGAAGAACCAAGACCCGAGAGTTGTCATACCTACATAATTTAAACTATACTAACTGATCCAGTGTATAACTGATCAGTCTATCACCAATAACAGAATAGATTTATAAAGGAAAGTTCACCTTTTATATAGGCTTGGACAAATATGGCATATTGATAAACCAAGAAAAAATAGTTGAGTTATATAATAGTAGCAGATATATAGAAAGATGCTCAACTCACTAGCTATTAGAGAAATGCAAACCAAAACTATAATGAGATACCACCTCAAACCTGTTAGAATGGCTATTATCAGCAAGACAGGTAATAACAAGTGTTGGAGAGGTTGTGGAGAAAAAGGAACCCTCATTCACTGTTGGTGGTAATGTCAACTGGTACCACCACTATGGAAAACAGTATGGAGGCTCCTCAAAAAATAATAATACAGTCCCCATTTGACCCAGCAACCCCTATGTTTATTGCAGCATTATTCATGGTGGCCAAGACATGAAAACAACTGAAGTGTCCCTCAATAAGTGATTGGATAAAGAAGATGTGGTACATATTTACAAAGGAATACTATTCTGCCATAAGAAAATATGCAATACTGCCATTTGCAACAACGTGTATGGTTCTTGAGAATAAATATCAGGCTAAGTGAAATAAGTCAGACAGAAAGAGTTGAGAGCCATATGATTTCATTCATATGTGAGATATAAACTGAAAGCAAGAAATGAACAAACAAGAAAAACAAACAAAAACTCACAAACACAACAGTATGATGGTTACCAGAGGGGAGGAGGATGTGGATAGTAAAGGTTGTCAAATATATGGTTACAGAAGATGATTGACTTTGGGTGGTGAGCACACAATGCAATATACAGATGATGCATTATAGAACTATACACTTGAAACCTATATAATCTTATTAACCATTGCCCCCCCAATAAATTTAATTTAAAAAGAAAATATTTTAAAAAATAATAAACGGGGACATAATTTTATCTTTCTAATAAATTATAGGCAATAATGTACTTAATATTACCGATCTAGTTTGTCATCTTTAAAAAACTGTGCTCTAAGCTTTTCATTTTATACTACACTGAAAGCTCTTCATGTTTCATGTTCCCTTCCCTCTAGCAGCTTATGGTCTAAGACAAACAATGTAGTATAGACATAAGCATAAAGCAAATAAAATAAATTTTGTTAAACATATCAGCATTCTTGGTATAGTGAAAGGCATGATACTAGTAAATGGCACAGTTAAGAGTGAAGTCACATGATTATATACACGTAAATGTGCTATGTACTTGGTGGATATCTTGGTGGGTATTCTCCCCTGAAAGAATAAAAGATATTGAGGAGGAAGTAAAAGTTATGGACATTTGAATAAATAATAGTAGAGGGTCAGGACACAATAGGAAGTTTGTGACTGAAATAAGTTGAACTTTGACTATGTCTTAAGTAAGATTATGGAGGAGATTACAAAAATGGGGTGTTCAAGTATCATCTAGGCTTGCAGGGCATGGCCCACAGGCAGTCAGGCATGTGTCATGAAGCCATTGTACCTGGGATAATACCCCACCCATTTCAGTAGAAGTAGATCTCCACGTCAAAATTCTTGGTACAGCTTTCTGATGCTTTTGCCTCTTGAAGAATTTGTGTGGATAGTTGCATTATGCTTTGCTGGTTGCATTTCTGATTCTTGGGTCAGCTCCAGGCACAAATTATCTCTGGTAATTGACAATAAATAAGAGATGTCACTTAAAATTCTCAGTGCTTCTTGGAGCTGAGAAGTGTAAGTTTAGGAAGGCTATCAAGAAAATGCCATGAGGGTGACTGTTCATTTTAGGCCTTAGAGCAGGAGGATATTTTTGAAATCCTGATCTGTTTCTATCTACCCACTGCTGTTTCAAACCTTTCAATAGCTTTCTACTCCTCTTAAATTGATGGTCTTTTATTACAGAACACAAGGATAAGGTAAAATGGACTAAAAGACTAAAAACAATATGAACTCTACCTACCTCTTCAGTTCCCTCACTTACCCTTCTTACTTCCCTCCCTGGAGTGATCACTTAGACTTCTTTCAATTCCTTGATTACATGTGCTCCCTTCCAACATGAGAATTTTACAGGAGCAATTACCTCTACTGAGGATATTTTTTCCTTCTCTTGTTAGCCAAGCTCACCTTTACTCCTCTCTCATCTACATTTTATATAATACTTGTAGGGAAGTCTACCTAGACTTCCTGGCTAGGTCAAATACTCCTATACCAGGATATTATACTACTGAGACCTCTCCTTTGTAACCATTGTCAGAGTTGAACTCTTACAATTGTATATGCATGATTCATTGACAGATGTCTATTTGACTCAATGGAATACAAGATCCATGAGATAAGAAAACATATATTTCTGCTTGAGCTTGCTTTGTCATTACTTAATAAAGTATCAAGCAAGTAGAGGACTTGTAATTAATATTTGGTTGAATAATTAATATTGTAGAAAAAAAAATGATGATGACACGTCAATGAGCAGATGTTCCTGTCAAGCCACTTACATGTTTAAAATAAAGGCCGAGGTATTGGGGTGGGGTTGGATAGGAAGGTATAGATTTCTTTCAAAATGTAGTCATTATCTGGGGGAGGGGGATGGAATGTGGAATCTGATGCCAAACTTTTAGTTTATTGAGGAAAAGGATAATAAGCTACCATGTTAGCAGTAATTCTCATGAAAATTTCTTTTTCCAAAAATCAGAAATGAAAGGTAAAGAATGAGTTAAAATTTTTGATAGTGCATGTCATCTTTTAAGTACTCTGTAGATTGGGTTTAATAAAATTCTGGCTTAATTGGGATCCATAGATAACATATCATTCTAATAAAATAAATAATGTACCTAACAAAAAACCTCTATAAGTTTCAGTCATTTTAGCAGAATATGTTCTACAAAAGTCTTAGAATTTTTTCATACCTTATTAAGTACAAAGATAGTAGACATTATATGACCTGTCCTGATGATTCAGAATATTGTGGTGCCTTATGGCCATCATTTTGATAATGAATTCTCATTATGGCAAATACAGATATTAATATAGAACAAGAATGTATTGGACTGAATGACCCTGGGATATAACACCAAAATATTTTTAAATTATTAAATACCTTTTTATTCTTAGTTTGTATCAATTTGCCTCTACCATAAAAGCAAAGGACAAGAAAAAAATAAAGTTATAGGTTTATGATAACTGACTTAGTAAGTTGAAAAACAACTTTTCATGACTCATGTGAAGCTATTTATAAACCTTGATTTATTATGTCAATATCTAAATTATTCTATCTTTAGTAATGGAAGTCAGCTCTCAGAAGAATATGTGTGATTGATTTACTTCTTGCTAAACTCTAATATATACAGATGTAGCCTCTAATCCATATGAAAGGTATCATTTTTAAGACAAAATATTAAAAACTTCTTTATAAACAAAAAAACTTGATTATGAAAGATCAAGTATTTTTGTTTTTTGAAGAAACAGTTTCTAAGTGTTATTTTCAAACACAGCTTCGTAAAACTTGTCTTCTAAAAATAAATGTTTTATTATTAAAGCATTTCAAATGGGAAAAATAACTATATATATTCAGTGAAAACAGATGTTTATTATTGAGGGATATTTAACATAAAAATATAATTTATGCAATGAGAGGAGGTAACACGCTTATGAACATAGAAAAAGTTTTTTTTTTTTCCAAATTAAGTCCTGCTAATAATCAGGTCACATATTGTGACATATTATAGCACATTCAATATTTTTTTTTTACACTGGGAAAATATTTCTACATTTTATATCAGGAGGAGGTGTTAAATTTACTTGCATAAAGATTGGTGTAAAATGCATATGTCTTTACTAATTTTGTCTACATTACAGAATTGTTTGCATCGTTTTAAAACAGAATTCAAAATCCTGGAAAAAAATTAAAATTTAAAAACATTGCTCTTCCAAGTAGAGCAAATAGTCCTATAGATATATATTTTTGTGCTATAATTAGGCATCTTTTTAAATACTGAAGACCTTATTCCTATCTTCTTCTATTTTTTATATTCACATTCCTAGAACAAAATTACTGGGTAAGGCTTTTGGAAGGATGACTTATTTATACAAATATTCTGCAAGAAAGGTAGAGATTTCCTGGGACTAAACCATCCTCCCCGCAAGCATGTGAAGATTCCTCCCAATTTTGTTCCTTCTAATTAAGCATTATGATAAAATCCTCAAAGATCTCACAACTGGTTAGTGCTTCCATGGAAAGACTAAATATATAAGTAAGTCTGGACATAGAATGCTGAAAGGAAAATTCCAATGGTTTCTCCATATGTTAAAGACACTAATAAACCTCATTTTCCTTTAGAGACTCCATTGTAAAATGCGTAGGAGAGAATTCTTTAAAAACAATGCAAGATCTTAATTTATAATTTTCCAAAATAGCCATATTACTTCTAGTGTCCATGCGCTTGCTGTTTCCATTCTGGAAGACTTGCATTTCTCACCTTGTGGATCCATGTTCTGAGCACGCTCTTTCCATCTTTGCACTTGAGTGCAAACCACCATCCCCTCCATCTTGAACTATTGCAATACCATCTAAGCGGTTTCTCTGCTTCTATTCTTGTTCTTTTATCTTTTTCCACATTGTATCCAGAGGGATCTTTAAGTGATATTAAGAAAGTGAAACTGTTTAATAATCCCACCAAGCCCCTGAACATCCAACACTTAGAATGAAATTCACAACTTTACCAGCTCCCAGCCCCTCACTCTCCCTCCAAATCCACCTCTTGCTGTTCCTCAAACCTAGCAAATTCCATCCTTCTTCCACATATAATTTCTCACAGGAACTTTACAAGTCTTAATCATACCATTTAAGTTTCTGCTCAATATCATATCCTCAGAGATTTTGTCTAAAATAGTAGACAGCCTCATCACTGTCTATTCTTTAGCCTGCTTTATTTTTTCATAGCACTCACTACTTATTGAAATTATATTATTTAGTTTTGTTTTTATTGTTTATCTCCTGGACCAATTATTTGCTCTGAGTAAAACAGCTTTATTAATCTACTAGAGGCCTGGTGCATGAAAATTTGTGCACTCGGGGTGGGGGTGGGGGGCGTTCCTCAGCCCAGCCTGTGTCCTCTGGCAGCCTGGGACCCCTCAGGGGATATCCCCTCTACCCGGGATATTGGGCCTAAGCTAGCAATCAGACATCCTCTGGCAGACTGGGAGCCCTTGGGGGATGTCCACCTGCCCGCTTAGGCCCACTCCCCAGGGGATCGAGCCTAAGCTGTAGTCGGACATCCTTAGTGCTACTGAGGAGGGGGGATAGGCTCTCACCACCGCTGCTGCACTTGCAGCCCTCAGCTCGGCTTGTGGCTGAGTGGAGCTCCCCTGTAGAAGTGCACTGACCACCAGGGGGTAGCTCCTGTATTGAGCATCTGCCCACTGGTGATTAGTGCACATCATAGTGACCAGTCATTCCTGGTTGTTCCACCCCATTAGGATCAATTTGCATATTACCCTTTTATTATATACTAGAGGCCTGGTGCACAAAATTCATGCACAGGGAGTCCCCTCAGCCCAGCCTGCACCATCTCCATTCCAGGACCCCTTAGTGGATGTCTGACTACTGGTTTAGGCCCAGTCCTCCCTGCTGGAGATCCCTTTCACAATCTGGACAGCTGGCTCCTAACTGCTCACCTGCCTTCCTGCCTAATCACCCTTAACTGTCCCCCCTGCCAGCCTGGTCGCCCCAAACTGTGCCCCCACCTGCCTGATCACCCAAAACTTCCCCCACCCCCACCGGCCCTAACTGCCTCCCTGCCGGCCTGGTTGCCCCCAATTGCCTCCCTGACATCTGGTCACTCCCAACTGCCCCTGCTGGCCTGATCACCCCCAACTGGTCTCCTCTGCCAGCCTGATTGCTCCTAAATGCCCCCCCCCACTGGCCTGGTTACCCTTCATGCCCCTCCTGCCTTCCTGGTTGCCCCCAATTGCCCCCCTGCTGGCCTGGTTGCCCCAACTACTTCCTCCACCAGTCTGGTCACCCCCAATTACCCCCCCTGCTACCTTGTTACCCCACACAGCCTGTGTTCAGTTGTCTGTCCAGTTGTTTCGGTTGTGATGGCCCCTGGCTTTTTATATATTAGGACTAGGAACCTAGCACATGAAATCACATGGCCCCACCCTCCCTTGACACCTAAACCTCTCCACACAGAGCTCCAGTGTGCCTGGCCCAGCCCCCGGCCCCTCTGGCCTTTTCTGGCCACTTCAAGCCCTGCCCTCAGTCCCTCCAGTCACCTCAGGCTGGCCCTGCCTTCTCTGGGTGCCTCCCCGCTTCCTCCCCATCTCCGGAGCAACACAGAAGCTCCACCCCATCATGGCTCCAGAGGAGAGCATGGAAGCCTCCTGCCTGCTGCGCTGTGCTCCTTCCCCTGGGAGGTGGGCGGCAGGGTGCTCTGAGTGTGAGGGGTGGGTGGCAAAGGACAGGTGCGGAGGGCGCTATGGGCTCTCACTCCTGCCCTCCTCACCACGGAATGGTCCTGCCTCCTCTGGGTGCCTCCTTGCTTTCGCCCTGTCTCTGGAGCAGTGCCCCACCATGCACACGCAGGCAGCCTCCTGCGATCGGTCATGATGTTATGGAGTAATGGACAATTTGCATATTCCTCTATCCTATCTAATAAAAGCGTAATATGCAATTTAACAATCACTCCGCTACACCCACAAGCCACACCCACAAGCCATGCCCACCAGCCAGTCAGGACCGAATATGCAAATAAACCCAACCAAGATGGCTACAGCCACGGAGAGCAGGAGGGAGGCTTGGGTTTACCCGGCAATGGAGGAAGCCAAGCTTTCCGCCTGCCCTTGCTGGCCTAGGCCTCCACTCAAGGCTACAAAGTTTCAATGATAGAAGATACATAAACCCAAATAGAAATGGTGGCAGCCACGGAGCTGGAAAGAGCAGGAGGCTAGGGTTGCCCCCAGCAATGGAGGAAGCCAAGCTTTCCTCACACCCTGGCCACCCAGGCCTCCGCTTAAGGCTACAAAGTTTCAATTATAGAAGATACATAAATCCCCCCCAAAATGGCTGCCACCACAGAGCAAGCAGAAGGCTTGGCTCCACTCCAGGCTACAAAGTTTCAATTGTAGAAGATAAATAAACCCCAGATACCAGGGCCTCTGCTTGGGTTGCCAGGGGGCGTGGCCAGCCTGCAAACACCACAGGCCCCTCGCCAAGGCCGCCCCACGCCCCAAGGGAACCCCCACCTTGATCTGGGACAACCTTCAGGGCAAACCAGCTGGCCCCCACCCGTGCACCAGGCCTCTATCCGATCTAATAAAAGAGTAATATGCAGATTGACCATCACTCCAACACACAAGATGGCTGCCCCCATGTGGTCAAAGATGCTGCCCCCATGTGGACACAAGATGGCCACCACAAGATGGCCAGCAGGGGAGGGCAGTTGGGAGGGACCAGGCCTACAAGGGAGGGCAGTTGTGGGCGATCAAGCCAGCAGGGAAGGGCAGTTGGGAGGGACCAGGCCTGTAAGGGAGGGCAGTTGGGGGCGATCAAGCCTGCAGGGGAGGGCAATTAGGGGTGACCAAGCTGGCAGAGAAGGGAAGTTGGGGGCAACCAGGCCTGCAGGAAAGGCAGTGGGGAAGGACCCCAGCCTGCAGGGGAGAGCAGTTGTGGGGGGACCAAGCCTGCAGGGAGGGCAGTTAGGGGTGACCAGGCCTGCAGGGGAGGGCAGTTGGGGGGGACCCAGGCCTGCAGGGGAGAGCAGTTGGGGGAAAACAGGCTGGCAGGGAAACAGTTAGGCATCAATCATGCTGGCAGGGGAGTGGTTAGGGGGTGATCAGGCTGGCAGGCAGAAGCAGTTAGGGGCAATCAGGAAGGCAGGCAGGCGAGCAGTTGGGAGCCAGCAGTCCTGGATTGTGAGAGGGATGTCCTAGTAGGATCGGGCCTAAACGGGCAGTCGGACGTCCCTCAAGGGGTCCCAGATTGGAGAGGGTGCAGGCTGGGCTGAGGGACACGCACCCCCATGCACGAATTTTGTGCACCGGGCCTCTAGTTATTATATAGGAGGATCTGCTGTTTTATCCCTAGTGCTTAGAAGAGCATGTGACACAGATTAGGCTCTCAGTGTACAGTTCTAGGATGAAAACAAGAACTAAATTAAGGATCTCTAATTTCTGTCCAACTGCCCATCACCACAGCATACACCACTTAAGCAGAAGTGATTGTTTCTTTCTTTATCTTAATTTGGCAATAGAAGTTAACATTTATTGAGTATGTACTGTGTCCCAGACAGTGTTTAAGACTTTTACAAATATTGTCTTATACAAACTCACAATCAGCCTGTTAATGATATTAATATTATTTTTTATTCATAGATCAGTATCAAATGCAAACAAGTGGCAGAGCTAGGATTTAACCGTAGGTGGTTTGACTCCAGAATTGGGCTCTAAAACCATCGTGATACATTATGTCTTTTCAGAAAATCATCACAGTATTTCACAATCACTTGTTTGCATATTAATATCACTATACTGTGAGCTCTCTTGGGGAAAAATTATGCTTATTCAAACACTGAAAATGCACAATAGTAATGAAAGAATAAATGAATTATCTATACTTAGGGAGCAGCAAATAAACTCCTGCATCCTAAGAAATAAACAAATGCATTTTTCTTAGACTGTCAGATTGCCTGATTCTGATGAACGAGAACATGGCAAAACTGTAGTTTACCTGAGGAACAGATAATAACTATGAAACCCTTCAGTCTGTAAACATTTGCAAACATACATATGAACAAAATAATTTGAAGAATGCTCTTTAAAGTTTAGACTCAAACTTCACTAAGACCATTTGAAGAAGCTAGACAAAACCTGATTCCATATTAGTGATTTTTTTAAATTGGTTGCGGGGATATAGATGGAATATAAGTTGATTTTATTAATTAACTCCAGACCTATGTCATAAATTTCCTTTCAACACTTGGCCTTCTCTGTCCTTAACATGATGCAGTGGAAAGAGAAGCACCAAAGAATGCATGAATATATATATAGACAAAATTATTCTCTATGTGTCTGAACAACTGAGGGGAAAAGATGTCCAAGGTATTTCTCAGGACTCTGTGTATGTGTCAGGCAAGCCTCAGATCAGCTATGGCAAAAAGATTCAGTTGCTGACATAACCTAGCTAAGGGAAAGATGAGGTGAAGTGCAGCGTCACTCTCCAGTCTGAGGAATATGAACCAGATAATCAAATGCTATCAGTCTTCCTACAGAATTTTGTGTTTATTTTCTCAGTTAAATGTGTTTTTTGTCCACTAACAAAAAGAGCAGAATAATTGAGTTAAACACCTGGAAAATTAAATCCAAAATAGTATCTTCTTCATAATAGTAGCTCTGTCCACAATTTAAAAGCAGTTAATTAATTTCATCAGTCTAGTGGGAGAGAGTGTCTTTGAAAGAACAGACTTTAGTAAAATTTTTATTAAATGGTTTTGATTTAAATGATGTGATATTGATATAATCATAGGTATTTGCAATTATTTAATTAATTTGAGAAGTTCACCCTAATGACTCAATCAGAAATATATATTGAGCACAGTACATATGAAGTAGTGAACTAATTTTTAGATATAAAACATTACCAAGAGAGTTTAGACAACATAAATATACTAGAGGCCCAATGCACGCAATTCTGGCAAGGGGCTGGGGGCTGGGCCCTCCCAGCCCTCGCTGTCTCACAGCCTGGGCTGCCTTGAGGCCCCGCCCATGGTCATTCTGGAAGGTAGCCCGGAAGATTGTTCCGGAAGGTGGTTCCGCTGTCAGGTCTAATTAGCATATTAGCTCTTTATTATATAGGATTCCCTTTCCAAGACAGTGCATTTGAAAGTACGTGTGGTGAAGAACCAGGTTTTTGGTGGTGGTTGTTTTTCTCCTAAAGTACATCAGATAACAATATTTTTGTGGGTTTTTTTTAAAGTGTATTACTACAAAAATAAAATGAAAAGTTCAAAATGAAAGTTCAAAGCATTTATTTTTAGATTTAATGGTCATAAAATTACATTTCAATAAATATAACCAGAATAAATGTTACATTTATGAATATTATATTGTTAAATTTGTTTTACTATTTATTCTTTTGTATTGATATCCTAAAGTAAATACACCTGCATGTTGTTGTGTCATTTTTTATTTGTTCTGTTCATTTAATTTGTTAGGAGTTGATAGCAGCATCACAGTAAATTCATAAAATGAATTGTAAACTTTCTTTTATTTCTCTGTACCTTGGAAGAGATTAAAAAGCAAAGGAATCACATCTTCTTAAAAGTTTGTGCAAAACCCAACTCTGAAACCATCTGGGTCATGAAATAATTTGAAAAAAATTTTAGTCAATATAATAATTTAGCTTTATAACAAAAATTTACTATTTCATTGAGTATTTACATTTTATTGGCATTATTTCTGTATATAATTAATCTGAAAAATATTTTTTCTGTCTGAGGTTCTGTTGTGGCGTGAATGCGAGTGAATGACCACTGGAGTCCAGACCAAATTAAAATTTAGGGAGCCTTTATTAGCCGGCCTGCGACTGCTCTGCTTTTCTCCACAAGGAAGTACAGAGAGCAGCCCGACCCTTTGTGCAGGACCGCTTTTAAGCACATTTACTACATCTTGTTTTTGCAGAGCAAGCAATTTAAGACAAAACAGTTTTTAATGTCAGGGTCATATTATTGATGACTATGTCATTTACAGGGTCATCCTGTTCTTCAGAAAGCTGACAGTGTTCTATCTTGCAAGGTTATTTGGTGAGGTGCAGCTTGGATTCAAGGCTAAGTCGACTAGGAGGAAGCATGCTCAAAAATTTCTACTGTCTAACAGTTCTATTTCTTTTCATATGCCTAACGTTTTAAATTACTATTCTCACACACTTTCCAATGAGTATCTTTTAAAGGTCTATGTATTTTATTGTAGTTTTCAAATAACTCATTTATTTTTTTTGTTTGAAGTATTACAAATAGTAGTACATATGTCTCCTTTTTTTTCCCCATTGACCTCCCCCCCGCCACCCCTACCCCCCCCAGTCCATGCCTTTACCTGCCCCCCCAGTGTCTTTTATCCATTGGTTATGCTTATATGCATGCGTACAAGTCCTTCAGTTGATCTCTTACAGCCCCCCCCTCCGCAACCTCCCCTGCCTTCCCGCTATAGTTTGACAGTCTGTTCAGTGCTTCTTTGCCTCTGTATCTATTTTTCCCCATTTCTTTCCTTTAAAAAATCTTGCCTCTGCAGACTAGAAATAAACATATAATAACAAAAAATGTTTGAGTCCCAATTTCAATGTCCAACAGTTCTGAGTCCCCGTTTCAATGTCAAACAGTTCCTTATGTGGACATGTCAGCAATGATATCTGGATGGTGAGCACATGGTGGCAATGCAGGTCCGACCCTCTCTGATTTGGTCCTAGGCAACCTGCTGGGTCGCACAGCTGCTGACTGCTAGCGTGGCAAGGTGTCCTCAGCGTCTTCCACCTCTGGACTGTTTCTCCTCTTGTCTTCGTGGTTGGAGCAGACCTGTCAATTCCTCTCTGTTGCAGGAATCCACATGGTCTTGGAGTTGTTTTCTGAAAATATACAAACATATTCTCGACCAAAAGTTAATAAAGGAATCTTTTCTATATAATTGATTTGGGATCCTTTTTATTTTTGCCCAAACAATTTTCCTTTGTCTTATTTAGACACCATGTGTGTTTTTCATGGGTGTCTTGCTGTTAGCATTACAAATGAAAATTAATTTTGTAAAGTAAAAATTTTCTAGATGTAATTTACTTATAGGATATTTTTCCTTACATGATATTACCCTACTATCCCCCCTTTTTTGATTAATGGAGGCTTTTGTAAATTTTAGAATGCAGTCTTGATAACTTCAAATTTTAATTTTTGGCACAAAAATATGACTGCTTTAGGTTCATTGCATGTTCAGAAATTTTACCATGAGATGAACTACCAATAGAAATTTTAGTCTTGGGGGCATTGGTAGTTCAGTGGTAGAATTCTCGCCTGTCTCAAATAACTCATTTAGATATATTTTCATTTCTAATTATTGTTATTGCTTATGTTATGCTATATTGGTAACTTTTCTACTGATTCATAGGGGTTATTTCAATATATTTTATTCTCTGTATTACTATTTAATTGGCAAAACAAAGTACAACAAACTTGACAACTTAAAACAACACCCATTTCTTAGCTTACTGCAGTTGAGAAGTTTGGCCTGCATTGCTGGGTTCTTGGCTGAGGGTCTCATACGGCCCAAATCATGATGTTGATCAGGCTGGGGCTTCTTCTGGAAACAGGAAAAATCTGCTTTAAAGCTCATTTTCATCAGCCTCATTCAGTTCATTTTTGTTACTGGACTTTCGTGAGGTCCCCGTGTCCTTTTGGGTTGTCATCAGGTGGCTGCCCTCAGCTCCTAGCACCCACCGCATTCCTGGCCATGTGGCTTTCCATCTCCAGACCTGCAACGGTATATGGAAACCTGCTCGTGCTTTGGAGCTCTAACCTGGTCTCCATCCCCTAAGAGATAAGTGATTGGGACAGGCACAGCAGGGTATTTTCCTGTCTTAAAGTCAGCTGGCTTGAGGCCTTAATTATATGTGCTAAATCCTTCACTGCAGCATCTAAATTGGTATTTGAGTAACCAGGGAAAAGCCTGAGTATACCAGGAGGTAACAGAATTTTTTCTACTGCAATTCTATGAGTAGAATATTTGTTCACTTATTATTTTTTCTTATTTGCCATGTTTAAATTTCACAAAGTACATATTTGCCTGTGTTCTCTACTTTTTGGTATATTCTGACTTGAGAAGCTGATTTTTTCTTTTACTCAGGAGTTAGTTAGGTTACTATTTTTGGATCCTATGTGGTTTAATGTGTCCCTTAAGTAATGCTTTTGTGATTAAAATAAATTTTTATTTCACTGAAATAAGATAAAGAGAATTGATATGATTTATTCTTTATCTTTTGGGAATTTTTCAAGACTTGAGATACGATCAATATTTATAAATGCCTTATGAATATTTTAAAAGTATATATATTTTCTGCCTGGGAGTTACAATGTTAATTATATTATGCAATTTCTCAAATTTATTATTTTACTTTGCATTATTTGATCATCATAAAATTTCAAAAAAGTTGTTTCCATTTATTTTTGTTATTTTGAATGCTTCTGCTTAGTATTCTTCAGTAACATATTATTTGCTTATTTTATTTATAGTCATCATGCTGTACATCTCCATAACTTATTTATAAGTGGAAGTTTGTACCTTTTAATCACTTTCTCCCATTTCTTCCATACATTATCTCTGCTTCTGGCAACCACCAATCCATTCTCTGTTTCTCAGAGATATTTTTTTTTTATTCCACATGCAATTGATATCATACAATATTTGTCTTTCTCTTTCTGACTTATTTCATTAAGCATAATGCCCTAACAGTCCATTTATGTTGTGGCAAAAGGCAGGATTTTCTTTTTTGTGTGTGTGGCTCAATAATATTCCATTACATGTGTGGGTGGGTATTTGTATTATATCATATTCAGCCATTATCTGGCAATGGACACTTTTTTTAAATGACTTGGCTATTGTAAGTGATGTTGCAATAAACCAATAATCATGGGCGTGTAGATATCTATTTGAGTTAGTGTTTTCCTTTCCTTTGGATATATACCAGAAGTAGAATTGATAGATCATTTGGTGGTTCAATTTTTAATTTTTTGAGGAGCTTCCATACTGTTTTCCATAGTAGCTACACCAATTTGTATTCATAATAGTGCACAAGGGTTTCCTGTTGTCCTCATCCTTGCCAACACTTGTTAGCTCTTGTTTTTTGATAATAGCTATTCTAACAGGTGTGAGGTGATAACATCTTTTGATAATAATTTGTACTTCCTTGATGATTAGTGCTCTTGAGCACCTTTTCAGATACCCATTGTCCATTTGTAGGTCTTCTTTTAAATAATATCTATTCAGTTCCTCTGTCCATTTTTACTGATTGTTTGTTTTCTTGCTATTGAGTGGTATAAGTTATTTTTATAGTACTTTTGTATATACTGACACCTCATTAGATAAATAATTTACAAATATTTTACCAAGTTGCCTTTCAACTTGTTGATGGTTTCCTTTGCTGTTCAGGAGTTTTTAGTGTGATGTAGTCCCACTTGTTTATTTTTGTTTTTGTTGTTTATACTTTGGTATCAAATCCAAAAAACCATTGCCAAGACTAATGTCAAGGAGCTTGCTATTTATGCTTTCTTTGAGAAGTTTTATGGTTTCAGTCTACATTTAAGTGTTTAATCTATCTTGAGCTGATTTTCGTGGAAGTTGTAAAATAGAGGTTCTGTTTTGTTTTGTTTTTGTTTTTGTTTTTGTTTTTCATGTGGCAACCAGCTTTCTCACCGTCATTCATTGAAAAAACTGATTATTTTCTATTGTATGCTCTTGGCTCCTTTAATTTAAATTTGTTGACCGTATATGAATGTGTTTATTTCTGAGCTCTATATTCTGTTCCCTTGATCCATGTGTCTATTTTTGTGCTAATATGCATATCTAATTTAATGGCACTTCACTTTTCTGCACTTCACAGATATCGCATTTTCATCAACATCAAAGCAAGACCCTTCACCAAAAAAAAAAAAAAAATTACAACACGCTGATGTTTTTAAATTAAGATGTGTACTTTGGTTTTTAGACGTAATGCTATTGCCCACTTGATAGACTATA
Source organism: Plecotus auritus (assembly GCF_963455305.1). NCBI lineage: Eukaryota > Metazoa > Chordata > Mammalia > Chiroptera > Vespertilionidae > Plecotus > Plecotus auritus. The sequence continues at coordinate 63,544,631 of NC_137771.1, forward strand.
GTATAGTATAAACAACTTTTTATGCACTAGGAAACAAAAAAATGTTCTGACATACTTTATTGCAATATTTGCTTTATTGTGGTGATTTGGAACCAAACCTGCAATATCTCTGAGGTATACCTGTACTGTTTTGATTGCTGTAGCTTTGAAATATTGTTTAAAATCAGGAAGTGTGATATCTTTAGCACCCTTACTCTTTCTCAAGATTGCTTTGCCTATTGGAAGTATTTTAAGTGCTTTGCAAATTTTACGGTTTTTTTCCATTTCAGTGAAAAATTCTATTAGAAGTTTGATAGGGATTGCATTAAATCTGTAGGCCACTTTTGGTAGCATGGACATTTTAACAATATTAATACTTCCAGTTCAGGAGTACAAAATATATTTTCATTTATTTTCTCTACTTTAATGCTTTAATCAGTGTCTTATAGTTTTAAGTGTAGAGGTTTTTTTTACCTTTCCAAATAAATGTATTACTAAGTATCTTATTCTCTTTAATGCAATTGCAAATGAGACTTTTTAAATGTTTCTTTTAGATAGTTTGTTGTTAATATATAGAAATGCAGGTGATTTTTGTGTATTGATTTTGTGCCCTGAAACTTTACTGAATTTATGAATCTAACAGTTTTCTGATGAAGCCTTTAAGATTTTCTATATATATTATATCATCTGCAAATAGAGACAGTTTAACCTTTGCTTTTTTTCTTTTTTTTTTTTCCTATGGAGATGATCATATGATTTTTATTCTTTGCTTTGTTAATGTGGTGTATCACATTGATTGATTTGCTGATGTTGAACTGTTCTTGTATCCCTGAAATAAATCTTACTTGATCATGTTGTATGATTCTCTTAAAGTACTGTTGAATTTAATTTGTTAATATTTTGTTGAGGATTTTGCCATCTGTGTTCATCAAGGATATAGGCCTATATTTTTCTTTTTTTTGTGTAGTGTCCTTGTCTGATTTTAGTACCAGGACAACCTTGTTGAGAACTGCTGCTGTAGAGCCTAAGACCATCGGAAAACACAGATATTTACATTAAGATTCGTAACAGTAGCAAAATTACAGTTATGAAGTAGCAACGAAAATAATTTTATGGTTGGGGGTCACCACAACATGAGGAACTGTATTAAAGGGTCGCGGCATTAGAAAGGTTGAGAACCACTGGACTATAGCAAACAAACAAAAAGACAGTTCATAGGGTTTTCAAGGTCTCACTGGGGCTAACTCTCCATCCCTGCCCTCCCAAGCTCAGCACAAAGGCAGCAGACAGAATCACCCATCTCCCAGTCTTTCCTTGAAGAGGCCTATCTGCATATCTTAAAGCTTTAGCTGAGGTTCAGGCTTCTAAGATAACACACATCTGGGAGCCTACTGCAATCTTCCCTGGAAACCAGGGAGGCCAGCTACACCACCTTCACAATCTCCCCTTGCCCCTCTCCAGTTTGTTGGTATCTCCCTGAAAATAGTTTGTGTATACATCTGGTTGCCTGGCTTTCATGGCTGTCATTGAGAGGAGGCACCTCTTTATATTCTTGCTGTGGCAGCCATCAGGGCTCGTGTTCATGTGTTCAGAGGTTCAAAGAGCCTACTGCAAACAAACACACAGCTCTTAACCACCTATCCCCCCAGGGCAAAGTCAGAGCACTTCTAGATTTTCTTTCTAGAATAATTACTCAGAATGTTTTAGAGAAGAAAATAGATTGGAAATAGATAAAACCAGATGGTACTAAGACAGGTACACAATTTATGAAGCTTTTCTAATTATCTAACATCAGAAATTATGTTTCCCTAGAATACGTTAGTGTCAATAGGAATGGACTGAGGAGAATTCCAGAGGAGATGGGAAGATAGGTGTTTTGGGTAAGCGTGACAGGATGATATCTAAAATGATTATTCAGTTTAACACTGTCCAACTGGATAAACTCATGTCATTCACAGAGAGAGAAAAGATAGAGAAAAAGAATGAATTTGAGAATAGCAATTGGTAATAAGTTTAGGATTTTGGATGACTGTGGAATATGTAAACAGAGATCTCCAGTTGAGAAATGAATGTGAAGATTCTGACTTGTGTAAGAACTGGGCTTGGACAGAGAGTTGGGAATTGCGACACTCTTTGTAACTGAAGGAGAACAGGAGAACTGGTAATGCAATCTTGGATACTTTCCCACTATGGAGCTAAAGAGAGTTGATATTTCAGAAGTGTAACCGAGAAAATAAATATTTTCTAGGTGAGAAGCTTCATAGATGTTTATACTATATTTTTCTCTCTGCTGATAAAATGACTTTAAAGGTAAAGAATATTTTAAGAGTACATTAAAAAATTTATTTTGGATACCAAGATCACTTACTCACTCTACAATCTCCAAAAGCTCTCAGACTGCCAGTCATATATTAATTCCCAAGGACCTTGTCACTTTCATAACTGTAATAATGTGTGTACTTTAATAGAGTTGTTACCAACTCAATCAACTTAATGCCTCCTTTAGTAATAAACATTGTGAAGTGCTCCTTTTACCAACCTGAAATTAAATTGAAAGGTAATACCTATAAATATAATTACACACACACACACACACACACACACACACACACAATGCCTTAAATTTCGGATAAAGGAGGAATAAAGGCAAAGTATAATAACATTTTATGCCTACTAGTATATATAAATGCTTAGACATAGCAACATTAGAAGACATATGAAATAATGAGAGACTAAAACCCTTAGGTATAATCATCATGAAGCTATAGCTACAAATGCAGTTTGTGCAAACTTCAATAAGGCAATAATTTTTCTCTATTTCATTACTGTTGTATACTCAGTGGGTAAAACGATGTACTCAGGAAATACTCCACTGAACGTTAAATGATTGAAAGAATGAATACAGATGTTTTTGTATTGGTTAAAAAACACTAGCAGCATTCCTATCATAGATGGGATTTTACTGAATTGCGGATCAGTTCTTGAAGAAATTCCAAACAAAAGTTTATCCAGTTTTTCTAGGACTATGTCCATTTCCTCTAGGTTGTCTGGTTTGTTGGAATAGAGTTGTACATAGAATTTTTTTAACAATCCGTTGTATTTCGGAGGGGTCTGTTGTTATTTCACCTCTTTCATTTCTGATTTTGTTTATTTGAGTCCTCTCTCTTTGCTTCTTGGTGAGCCTGGCTAGCGGTTCATCAATCTTGTTTATCCTTTCAAAGAACCAGCTCTTGGTTTCATTGATCTTTTGTATTGTTTTGTTGTTGCTGTTTTGTTTTGTTTTGTTTGCTTTTTTGGTCTCTATGTCATTTATTTCTGCTCTGATTTTTATTATCTCCTTTCTTCTGCTCACTCTGGGCTTTTCTTGTTGCTCTCTTTCAAATTATTTAATTTGTAGAGTTAGATGATTTATTAACATTTTTTTTCTTGATTTTTGAGGTAGGCCTGTAGAGCTATGAACTTCCCTCTCAGGACTGCTTTCACTGTGTCCCATAGATTTGGATTGTTGTGTTTTCATTGTCATTCATTTCCAGGATGGTTTTTTTTAAATATATTTTATTGATTTTTTACATAGAGGAAGGGAGAGGGATAGAGAGTTAGAAACATCAATGAGAGAGAAACATCCATCAGCTGCCTCCTGCACACTCCCTACTGGGGATGTGCCTGCAACCAAGGTACATGCCCTTGACCAGAATCGAACCTGGGGTCTTTCAGTCCGCAGGCCGACGCTCTATTCACTGAGCCAAACCGGTTAGGGCTCCAGGATATTTTTAATTTCTTCTTTGATCTCTTCAGCTTCCAAGTGTTTGAATTTTTTGGTTGGTTTTATTGTAGTTTATTTCTAATATTATGCCATTGTTGTCTGAAAAGTTGCTTGATAGGATTTCAATCTTCTTGAATTTGGAGAGACTTTGCCTGTGACCCAATATGTGGTCTATCTTTGAAAATGCCCCATGTGCACTTGAGAAGAACATATATTCCGTGGCTTTGGGGTGAAATGTTCTGAAGATGTCAATTAAGTCCATCTGATCTGATCTAGTGAGTCATTTAGGACTGCTGTTTCTTTGCTGATTTTTTGTCTAGAGGATTTATCCAGTGATGTCAGTGGGGTATTAAAGTCCTCTACCATGATTGTGTTGTCGATCTCTCCCTTGATATCTTCCAGGAGTTTTTTTATGTATTTGGGTGCTCCTGCATTGGGTGCATTTATGTTTAACAGGGTTATATCCTCTTGTTGTATCAATCCCTTTAGTATTATGAAGTGGCCTTCCTTATCTGTTGTTATGTCCCTCACTTTGAGGTCTATTTTTGTCAGATATAAGTATTGCTACCCCAACTTTTTTTCTTTCCTTTTTTTCATTTCCATTTGCCTGAAAGATATTTTTCCATCCCTTCACTTTTAGTCTGTGTGAGTCACTTGTTCTGAGGTGGGTCTCTTGTAGACAGCATATATATGGGTCATGTTTTTTTTTTTTTTTTATCCATTCAGCCACTCAATGTCTTTTGATTGGAGCATTTAGTTTTTACATTTAAGCATTGTTACTAGTTTAATTATTATTGGTTAATTATTAATCCTTAAAAATCACTAACCTCTAAAAATTACTCTAAAATAGTTTAATATTAAATATTTTATTTACATTAATAAAATAATAGGCTTGCAGTGATTGATCACCTATTATGTATTTGGTAATGAGACAGCACTTGTGCACCTGTGTATCCTTGACCCTTACAAATGCACTAATAAATACTTTTAAAATAAATTCTTGAAAAAATTGCTGTGTTCCTTTTTTGCCACTTTGTCTTTCCATTTGCTATGACTAGGATGTATAGTGGTTGCAATGTCTATTACTGATATTTGAATACACAGAATTGTCTAGTTTATTTATTCATTAAAAATGCATATTTTACCCAGAAATTTGAGATTATGTTTAATTCATCAATATTTAAATAAAAAGCAAAAACATACATCAAACAATTTTTATCATTGTCAGTTCTCTGCCCAGATCCCTTTGGAACACTTCTGTCTTCTCTGAATGCCTACCTAACTTCCCATCATCAACGCTGTCAGGTTTGTAATGATAATTACAACGATTGAGAAGTTATTTAGTTATTTTTTAAATTCTATTCATATACTAAATAAAAATGCCAGACTTAAATCAACCAATAGATATCTTTTGCACAGAGGGAAAGCCAAAGAGTATTTTTCATAGTATTTAAAGAGACTCAAATTTTCTGCAACTGGAGGGCAAATAAGACCAAAAGTAGACCCAGTATTTAATTGTGAGAGTAGCTAAATTACAAAGAAAGGCCTGATTCCCAACCCTAATACCTCTCTGATGCTTAAGAAAAGGCCTAGGTAAAAAAGGAATGCTCTCCAACTACCTGCTCTGAGAACACCTGTGTGGCTACACTTGAGAATCTTGAATCCCCAGTTTCCCTTGAACTCTCCAAGACTGCAGAAGTAAACCAGGTCCCTTTGTAGAGGATAACACCCTTCTTTTACCTAGAGACCTTGCAAAAGCCTCTACTGTGATGAATGTTTCCTAAGTTGATATTGGCCTTCTTTAAGATTTTCCTATACCACTTCTTATCACTTTTAGATTAATAGTTAGTATAAAGTTTAATAAGCTACTGTACCTCCTCTAAGAGAAAAGAGATTATTCCTCTACTAAAGCTATAATATGTTGTAAATATGTACAGCCAGAATACCCAGAGTAGATTTTGAGTATGCTCGACGAATGCAGTGAGTATTGGGTATATACAGAATATCCTATCTAAAAAGAGAGAAACATGAAAATTGACTGTACCTCTGCTACACACACAAGCCACGCCCACCAGCCAATCAGGAGCGAGTATGCAAATTAACCCAACAAATATGGCAGCGGCCACGGAGCTGGAGCAAGTAGGAGGCTTGGGTTGCCCCAGCAATGGAGGAAGGCAAGCTTCCCGCCCGCCCTGGCCGACCCTGGCCTCCACTCAAGACTAAAAAGTTTTAATTATAGAAGATTAATAAATCCCAACAAAAATGGCAGCAGCCACGGAGCTGGAGAGAGCAGGAGGCTTGGGTTACCCCTGGCGATGGAGGAAGCCAAGCTTCCTGCCTGCCCTGGCCTGCCCTGGCCTCCGCTCAAGGCTACAAAGTTTCAATTATAGAAGATAAATAAATCCCAACAAAAATGGCAGCAGCCATGGAGCTGCAGTCAGCCAGAGGCTTGGGTTGCCCCTGGCAATGGAGGATGCCAAGCTTTCTGCCCACCCTGACCTGCCCTGGCCTCCGCTCAAGGCTACAAAGTTTCAATTATAGAAGATAAATAAATCCCAGATACCAGGGCCTCCGCTTGGGTAGCCAGGGGGCGTGGCCGGCCTGCAAACTACCACAGGCCCCTGGCCCAAGCCACCCCACACCCCAAGGGAACCCCCATGCTGATCCAGGACACCCTTCAGGGCAAACCAGCTGGCCTCCACCCATGCACCAGGCCTCTATCCTATCTAATAAAAGAGTAATATGCAAAACGACCATCACTCCAATACACAAGATGGCTGCCCCCATGTGGTCAAAGATGGCTGCCCGCATGTGGACACAAGATGGCCACCACAAGATGGCCAGCAGGGGAGGGCAGTTGGGAAGGACCAGGCCTGCAAGGGAAGGCAGTTAGGGATGATCAAGCCTGCAGGGGAGGGCAGTTAGGGGTGACCAGGCCAGCAGATGAGGGAAGTTGGGGGCGACTGGGCCTGCAGGGAAGGGCAGTTGGGAAGGACCCAGGCCTGCAGGGGAAAGCAGTTGGGGGGGACCAGGCCTGCAGGGGAGGGCAGTTAGGGGCAATCAGGCTGGCAGGGGAGCAGTTAGGCATCAATCAGGCTGGCAGGGGAGTAGTTAGGGGGTGATCAGGCTGGCAGGCAGAAGCGGTTAGGGGCAATCAGGAAGGCAGGCAGGCGAGCAGTTGGGAACCAGCAGTCCTGGATTGTGAGAGGAATGTCTCAGATTGGAGAGGGTGCAGGCTGGGCTGAGGAACACACACCCCCACCCCATGCACGAATTTTGTGCACCAAGGCTCTAGTAAGAATATAAAAGGAAGAATTTGTAAATATGGATTACAATCTAGTGACTTCACATTCAACATACTTGCAAAAACACTTACAGCTTATTCTAACTTGCTACTCAAATGGCTGCCTAAAGTTTTGAAAATGCTGGCTTCCATTAATGGATAGGGATGCAGAAACTCCCTTGGCAGAATATTGTAAAAGGAATCAAAATGTTTAGGGAGGTTAGCATGGTAGAATGAATTATTGATTGTCTGACCTTTTCCCCAAAGAGAGCCAAAAGACTGTTGACTTAGCAAATCCATAAGCGATGGGCTGGTGAGGATGGAACCAGCATCCTAAGTCAAGGTCGTTGGAGGAGAGACTGTTCTGTAGTTGGGTTGCCTACAGTCAATGAGATTATAGGATTTGGACATAGCACAAGCCTGTTCCAGCATTAAACTTAGAGGAAAAGTATATGTAGCCACCAAAATGTAGCCAAGCTGAAATGGCAAACAGGTTTGTATTTTGCATTATTTAATTATCTATGATTATTAAGTAAAAATGTACTATAAATTTAACATTTATAAAACTTAAATACATATCAGTATATTAAAATCATACTATCATATTATGGTTGCAAAAAGAGATTCCATTTTAGTCAATAGAGGTCACTTGAAATAATTGTGCAATAAAGACAAATTATTGACATTCCCTGGAAAGATAAGCATTAATTTTATAATACAAATTTCATGTGAATCCTGTATATTGATATTTCTTTCTAGATAAGAGTGGTACTCAAACAGTATATATAGCTTTTCAAACTTTGAATTTATTTTTATCCTAATATAACCCTTATTCTCTTTAAAATTTTTCTTAGTGATATTTCATGCTTCTCTTTGCTTGATAAAAAAAAATTATGTGAGTGTGAGCGTGAGAGTCTGTGTGTAGGATGTCACATATTGTTCACTAAAGGAGCAAATTGGGACACATTCTAGTGAAAAAAAAGAAGTGTATAATGAGCCATCCCACCGCCTTTTGGGGTGTTTCTTGCCTGGGAGCCACTTTATGCCAAGAGAAGTGATTTCTTGGCATTTAAGCCTTTAATGTTCTCCCATCCTGCTTAAGAGACTGTATTTAAATGAAGTTTCAGTATACCAGAACTTGTGGAAGCATTAGCAGTCAAATGGGCCAAGGCTTTCTATTTGTCAATGAGTGTATCTGGATAGTAGAAGCCATGTGTATGTACTTATGTGTGAGTCCCCACTGAGCATTTCTGTGTTCTATTCAGGGCATAAAAAGATATACATTTTGTCAAGTTTAATCATTTTAGCTGGTTAATAAATCCCCTCTGTTTAAAGACAAAGTGATTATTTTTATTTTAAAATTAATATATACTTATTTCTGGAAAGTCCAGAAACATATTTTAAGTTTTAAAATACCACCCATATTTTCAGTAGCTGATAGTAAGTCAAGTGTTGTTTTTTTTAATACTCACCTCTCAGTTTGCTATATTTATATATTTTCCTTTAAGATTGAATTTATAACTCTAAATCCTTCCATTTTACTTATGAAAATGAAGTGTACTTTTTTCAGGAGGTAACACTTCTTAAACAATATTTTATGGCTTCAAAGGATCACATTGAATTTATATATTGTAAATTATTCAATCAGGCTCTTATCATAAACAATCAGCTTGTGTATTAGTCAAGGTTCTCCAGAGAAATGGAACACGATAGATGATAGATAGATAGATAGATAGATAGATAGATAGATAGATAGATAGAGATAGATAGATGTAGTATAAGAAATTGGCTCAGTAGTTATCAGATTATATTGCATAAGTATTTTAAATTTTCCTAATTGTTTCAAATTGTTTCTGAAATAATTTTATTACATTATATTTGACCACAAATTTTTCATTCTGCACTATAGTTTTACATATTTAATTTAGGTAAAATTAAAATTTATATTTGAATGCATTTGCTTTTTGAACACTGATCAGAATATTGCTCATATGTTTATTAACCATTTGTATGTTCACTTTCTTTAAACATCTAGTCATATGCTTTGGTTGCTTATTTAGTAAGATTACATGAATTCTTTAATTATGTGGAATTTTTATATATTATTAATATTGATACTCTCTTACTGTGATCCTTTTAATTGTATTTTTAATCTCATATTTTCTTGAATAGGTTTCTAATTGTATAGGTTTCTAATTGTACCTAAAACATTTATATTGTATCATATTTAGGTTTATAAAAATATTGTTAGCTCAATAGATTTAATGAATTACTATTTTTATTTCATCCCAAATTCATGTTTACTTGTTTGCATTTTATATGTTATTTTGGTATAATATATGAGGTGAGTTCATTATTTTCTATGTAGCAAACTGATTACCAAACAGTTTTATTAAATAGCCCTTTCCTTGCTCATTGGTTTGTGATGTCTCTATGACATACACTTCTCATGGAAGATAAGATCTAATCCCCATCGGTTTATTCTGTGTTATTTATCTATGTTTATCTCATTGTGTTATACTCATTTAAATATTATGGCTTTGTAACATATATAATGTCTGATAGGTCTTGGCTAACTTCATTTTATGTTTAAAAATATGAAATGTTTTTAACATAATTTTTAAATTATAATTTCAACTTTCTTAAAAATTATTTTAGTTTTTATTTGGAATGAAATTGTATTAAGTAAATGCAGTAATTGGGAATAACAATCTTTAAACAAATATGCATCTCTTTATCTCAAGTATGACATATTTATCCAAATTTTCAATTATGCTTTAATTCTCTATCTGATAACTTTCTTCAAATGTACATGACACATGTTTCACTCACATTTTGTTATTACACTTTGATAAAAACCCCAATGTCCACATTGTCAATTTATATTTGACCACATCAATAGACCTATAAAAGTTTGAACTCAGGTAAAGCCCCACATTTCATTTGATCACATTTCTTCTTTTAATCCATCTGACTAGTTCTCACAATTATTGTTGTAAAGAATCCCTCACAGACAGCAGTGGATCAAGAAAAGGTCTTCCTTTCTAATTCCCAATGGAGTAGACTGAGGAATGTAGAAAAGGTTAATTTAATCAATGACACTCATAATTCTGTTCAGATGTTAAGAGAGAAGAAATGTTCTGTCACTGGCTTTCTGTTTGATCAATAAGCTTTCCCATCCTCATATCATTCTAACCCAGAGCACCAACTATTATAGGAATGTAGGTGATGTCCAAGGATGAATTTATAGTCCAGATCCCCTGCTAAACTATATAATCTTCACCTGCGCCAGCTTAATTTTTCCAAAATTGAACTCATAACAATATTTGTCAAATAGGCTACTTTCCCCCCTTGTATTTTCTGTCTAAATGATACTGCCACTCTGATGCTTATGTCTGAAGTACAGCATCTTACTTAATTCTTGTTTGCTATTCTTATTTGTTTTCTTGGTTTCCAAAGAGAATAGCCTTAAGAATTCTTTGATATCTCTTTACTAGTAGTATAGGAGAGTTAATAGAAAAGAAATGTTATAGTATAATATACCTCTCCAGCCTTTCTATTATTGCCTTCATATTGGACCTTCTCTTCTTTTCTTGTTCAAGCAACAGTTTCCCCACATTTCCTCTTCTCTCATCTGCCCTGACCACCACTCACCCTTTATAATTTAGGCAAAGGGAACTTTCTAAGAAGCAAATCATTGTTGTTTTTCTTTCCTCCCTTTTAAAAATACTTTAATGGCATATCATTATCCTCAGAATAAAAGGTGTTCCATGTACTAGGGTAACTATGTAATACCTTGCATATTAATAATTATACTTTTCTTCAGCCTGCTAAGTAATTTACCCTTAGATTAGGAAAAGCATTCACATTGCCTCTGTAGTAAGGCTGAAACAGAGTTAATGAAAATAATCAATACTTAGGAATTAAAAATAAAATTGGGAAACCTGAGGGAACCAGAATTTACACTGAAATTCAGCCCCCATTCCAGGAGAAATAAGAAACGGAATATCACCAGGGCTGAGGACAGTGTGGAAGAATGAGGAGGAGTAGTGGCCTGCTAGAATATTGATACTCCAGAGAAAAGGAAATGAGTAGTGGCTGATGGCAGTGGAAGGTCAGAATTGAAAGAACTCAGGGATACTTTTGGTGCCAGTACAGGGGCTGTGTGAGGTCATTGGATGGGAGCCTTGCTAATGGTGGTTTGATTTTTGTTGTTGTTAATCTTCAACAGAGGATATTTTCCCCATTGCTTTTTCAGAGAGAGTGGAAGGAAGGGAAGCATGGAGAGAGAGGGAAAACATCGATGTGAGAGTGACTCATTGACCGGTTGCCTCCCAGCACACACCTGGACAGAGAGGCTGGGAGTGACCTACAACCCAGGTATGTGCCCCTGACTGGGAATCGAACCCATGACCCTTTGGTGGTCAGGGTGACACTCTAACCATTGAGCAACACTTGCCAGGGTGCCAATGTGTAAATTTTGTTCTTACCTCCATACTGGCTATTCCTTTTGGCTCTGTCTACCATTGCATCAACAGCATTACATCAACAGCCTGCAGTTTGTGCAGAAAGATGGTACTCATGCACCAAGACTTTCCTTATCTTTCATACAGACAACTTGGCATGTTTATTCTCCAGTTACTTTCAATGGTCCAAAAATACTTAGAAGATGAAAAACTTAGAAGGAGGTATCTTAACTGCTGAAAGAGCCTCATGTATCAGGATAAACCAAAACACTCCTACTCGGAGGTACAGCACTGTGGTTAATTAAAACACTTCTGTGACATGTGCACATACTTAGCTGCACAATGTTACCTATTTCTGTATCTCCCAACGCCTTTACTATAGCAATCTGCTGTGGTTACTCCTATATACACCAGATTAGGTAAAGCTTCCATGACTTCACCAATGCTCTTTCCTCTTCCAGATGCTGTGAAGAATGGAGATCGTGCAAGTGAGTTAATGTGGCAGGTACCAGGGTTAAGTAAGTGGACACAGTGGAGCCAAACACCCACCAGCATTCCAATGCAAGATCAGATTTACACTCATATGTACACACACAAAAACACATAAAGGTTAATGCTTCATGCTATAAGGATATTTTAGACTTTTGAGAAATTTCAGATTTTTTAAAACTTATAAAAAGGCTGGCTGTGACTCCAGTTGGAGTGATAATTTTGGCTTTTTGCTTTGCTTTTCTAACCATCCAAGACCACTTTCCCTGTTCCTGAATGCTCTAAATTATCTGTTAATGAGGGTCATTGTTTTGTTTCTCGGGCTTATCTCCACTTCAGTTAATTTCATATTAGCATAAATGATGGCCAACACAAAGTCATTAGCCAATCAGTACCAATCTTGTCTTTTTTTAAAATTTATCATGATTTAAATGATTTAATCATGGTTGATTAAAATAAATTAGACATATTTCTAAATTAGATACTTTTCAAATTGCAGCTATTGGTAAATGTAGGAAGTAGAGACAATTTGGTTAAAAAATACCTAAAAGTTACTTTCTCATTTTTATGATTTTCTAGATGAATTGAATTACTTTTTCTCCAAATGTAAATGTTATGGTTTAATTATCATGAGATTATTAGCAGAAGGTTTTGAATCTTTGAATTCAGAAAACCTCTTAGTCCAATCCAAATCAAGTTTATTGACCTCTAAAGCACATTCTGCTATATTTTCCAATTATTCAAGTCTAAATATTGCACCGATCTCTAGCTTGAGCAATAGTAGAAGAATATTTGGAGTGAATAATCTTACAGGGACTATGGACATTGTTCCAAGATAAGCATACATTTCTACCCTTAAAAAATGTGGAGAATTAGCATACTTTGAGTAGCCTATGTCTGTAAATCATCAAAGTCACCCAACCTAAGGCAACTCTAAGAATCTGAAAAGCAGTATTTACTTTTACAACAGCCACTGTGATGTAATGTCTGCACAATGAGAAACAAACATATATCATTTAAAAAAATTCTTAATGTTCTATTGACTTTGTATTAGGAGAACAACTATAGACATTGTTATAATCAAATATGTAGGATGAGTCTGTACATTCCGTATTTTTAAAAATTTGTATTTATTGTTGAAAGTATTACATCGATGTTCCCCTTTATTCCCCAATGACCCCCTCCACCCTGCACCTACCCCCTGCAGGTTTATTGCACTATGGTCTGTGTCCATGGGTTGTGCATATATACATATAAGTTTTTTAAATATATTTTTATTGACTTCAGAGAGGAAGGGAGAGAGAGAAAGAGATAGAAACATCGGTGATGAGAGAGAATCATTGATTGGCTGCCTCCTGCATGCCCACACTGGGGATCAAGTCTGCAGCCCGGCATGTTCCCTGACCAGGAATTACACCAAGACCTCCTAATTCATAGGTCGACCATTGAGCCACACCGGCCAGACTGCATATAAGTTTTTTGGTTAATTTCTTCCTGCTGCCCCCCACCTTCCCTCTGAGATTCGTCAGTCTGTTGTATGCTTCCATGTCTCTCTATATTTTTAAAGGTTTTTCTGTCAGTAGATAGCATCTCATTTTGCTGGGTTGGGAAGAAGACTGTAGTTTTGTAATAGGGTCAACCCAAACTGTTGCAATGATAACTACTTCCAGGGTTTATAGCAGAAAATAAATTGTTGTCTGCCTCTCAGTGCAGCTCTCACTATTTTTAAGGTAGCTTACATGGCAGCTTTAGGAAAAGAGGGTGAAGATCTAGAAGAAAAGTGATAAGACTACTAGGTGATAGAGAAACAGAGGTACAAAAATATTTCAGAAGATATAACTGAAAGACTGTAGAGTAACACAGTAATAATATCACATCCTAAATTAAAGTGCAATGAATTGCCAGGTCTGTGTGGTTGAGCATTGACCTATGAACCAGGAGTTCACGGTTGGATTCCCGTTCAGGGCACTTGCTGGAGTTTCAGGCTAGATCCCCAATGGGGGATGTGTAGGAGGCAGCCAACCAATGATTCTCTCTCATCATTGATGTTTGTATCTCTCCCTCTCCCTTCTTCTCTGAAATCAATAAAAATAATACATATATATGTATATGTATATGTATATGTATATGTATATGTATATGTATATGTATATGTATACATATATATATTAAAGTGCATTGAATTAGGATACATTTTGAAACATATCTGCAAGGCAATGTATTTAGAAATATTTGTGTACTTAGCCTAATTATGTAAATGTGTGCAAATTGGTGAGAAAACACAATATTGTCTCTTCAGATATATGCTTAACAAAGTTAGAAAGTTGTGAAGTTGGAAATTTATCATGCTACTAAAGCCCTTGGACCTAAGTAACTCTATGGCATGTACAACCCTGCCACCCATGGGCAAAATACATGGGATCAAGGAGGAAGGATGAACTCGCTCACTTTGCCTGGGAGATTCAGGTGAAGTTTGTGCAGAAAGAAAGAAATGCAGAATTTCCTAGGGCGGATGACAGTCGGGATAGAAAGGAGTAAATTTTAGACAAATTGACATGTGCAAAGGTGTACTGGTATGAAACATCATGGTGCCTTTGAAAACTTTAGAGCATTATTCCAATTGCATTCATTTTTATTTATTTTCAGCTAATTTTCCTACTGTATCTCTAAAACACAATTTTAGGCTAATAAATCTCACATAATACCAAAACAAAGCAAAATTGGAATTAAGTATGAACCATCAAGTCCCAAAGGTAATACATACAGGAGATTTGATATAAGTGTTTTATACATATCTCAGCTATTAGCACATGGTAAGATATAACTCATCATTCAAAAGTGATTGTTTTACTTGTTCAGAAGTCAGTATAACTGCAGTTATCTTTTCAGCTCCTTAATTTCCACTTGTAGGCCAGTTTTCACCACATAAACCGCATGCCTTTCTTGAAACCGAATTCCCCAACTGTTTAGGAAATTCAAACAGAACTTCTAAATATTTCACACATTACTTTTGGTAATAAATTACCCAACATATTTCACCCAGGCTAGACTCCATAGCTGTACATTTCAAAGACCACAAATTAACTCTTGACAAGGGAAATTTGAAACTATTCAAAGCCACAGTCTGTGAATAGGACAAAGGATGAAAAGCAAATAGATGAAGTCATGCGCTAGCCAGCTGAGGAGGAAAAGATGCCAAGTAGAGGTGATACAGCATCAGGAAGCAAAGTGGCTTCATTAATACACTGCAAAGTAGACGAAAGCTGCACAAGACAACGGCAGGCACTCAGTTTCCAAACTAAACACAACCAGAGTTTACCACTGTTGATTTTAAGTAGCAGCTGCCTAATTGCTAGAAAGCAGATACTCAAGCAGTTGTTGAGATTTGCAAATGCAAATGAGCTTCCTCAGAAATGTATTCGCACCACAGCTACCAGAGTTTGCAGCTGAGTTACACAATGATTGTGATATTTAGCCATTATAGTAATTGAACTTTATAAAGTAATGAGTAGTAGCAAACAGGTATATAAATAGCAGTTACTTAGGTGGTAGTCAAATCACACTTTTAAAAAATGTAAAGAGCTTTATTACTGCGCTTTCATTTCCCAATTTAAAAATCCATTTAACCTAGTCCCAACAATAATTCATTTTAAAATGATAATTTCTTGTCACAAAATATTTATCCTCTAAATATTTATTCAGCACCCTGTATATTAAAGGTTTATGATGTAAAAATAAATTTTTCCTATAGTCATTTCTCTGTTGCTGAAACTAAAATAATTCATAAAAGAGCTTATGAAAAATGATAACTGCTCAACCTCACAACTCTCAGTTTTGCTGTATGTAAATCTGAAAAGACATTATTATATTACTCAATTCCCTCAAATGTAACAATCTAAACATAGTAGTGATATATATGGAATAGCCAAGATTTTATATTTGACAGTCTACTACTGTGAAATATCAATTTTTCAAAGAATTATACTGCCAAAAATATGGAGCAATTAACATTGATGATATACTCAACCTAACCCAATTTTGTACCTATGAGTTGAAAAGAATTTCAAATCCTTGATTAGCATAAACATCAATTTTTATTAAAAATTTAATTAAATTTACTAAATATGTAATGGTCCTATTAGGTGACAGGAAAGTGATGCAATAATAGATAAGACTTTTATAGGATCCCAGGAAAGGGTGAATGTGTTTTGCATGTAACAAAATTCTCAGTAATTTTTAGCAGGAGGGCAGACAGCAGTAGCTTTAAAGCACATTTGTATAAGCTTTGATATGACCTACTACAAATACATCTTAGAGGAAGTGAAACTTTGTGACTTCTGAGTCTAGGTTAGAAAAGGCCATGTGACTTGGGTTTTTTTTATAACACTTGCTTTGGCAATCTTTAGCTTCCATGTAAAATATCTGGCTACTCTAAGAGTGCCATATACTAATATATAAAAACCCAGGGTCCATAACATCCAAAACGACAGAAGGCTTGACCGAACACCGGAAGTCAGTCCTGCAGTCAGTGCTGGGTTACCGAGGTGACCCAGCACTGACTGCTGATGGGGCTGCAGATCAGCCCCGCCTCTCCGATCAGGCCCGGAGATAGAAACCAACCAATGAGAACCAAATCTGGGTGAACTGTGAGGAGCCAATGGCTGCTTAAGAGGCAGAGCATTTGATGCTGACTGGCATAGAAACTGACCAATCAGAACCAAATTGGCCAGCAGGGGCAGGCATTTGGGGTGAGATCAGGCCAGCAGGGAGGGCAGTTGGAGCAAGATCAGGCAGGCAGGGGAGGGCAGTTGGAGACGAGATCAGGACAGCAGGGTAAGGCAGTGGTCGGCAAACTCATTAGTCAACAAAGCAGCAAACCACGGCTCGCGGGCCACATGTGGCTTGCGAGCCACAGTTTGCCAACCACTGGGGTAGGGCAGTTGGGGGTGAGATCAGGCCGGCAGGGGAGAATAATTGAGGGTGAGATCAGGCCGGCAAGGGAGGGCAGTTGGGGGCAACCAGACAGGAGGGTAAAGGCAGTTAGGAGCAATCAGACAGGCAGGCAGAGAGGATAGGGGAGATCAGGCAAGCAGGCAGAGGGGTTAGGGGGAATCAGGTAGGCAGGCAGGTGAGAGGTTAGGAGTCAGCAGTCCCAGATTGCAAGAGGGATGTCCCACAGAGATCGGGCCTAAACCAGCAGTCAGACATCCCCCAAGGGTCCCTGATTGGAGAGGGTGAGGGTGCAGGCTGGGCTTAGGGGACCCCTCCTCCACGCACAAATTTAATGCACCAGGCCACTAGTATATATATATAGTAGGGGCCGAGTGCATGAATTCGTGCACCTTAAAAGAAACTGTGGGCCGTGAGGCTGCAGTGGACACAGGGGAGGGTCTTGGCCCATCCTCCATGCCCCAGCCTGGCCCCTCCCACCGTGGCCCCAGGTCCCCTGTCTGCAGGCAGCCCCACTACTGTTGCTGCCACTCCCATGCACTGACGGCACCAGCCCCACTCACACCTGCTGTGATTGGGGTCAGCACAAGCAGCCCCACTCACACCTGGAGTGATTGGGGTCAGCACAAGCAGCATGTGCAAGTGGGGCCAGCACCGTCAGTGGGTATGAGTGGCGACTGCTGTCCCAATCACCCCTCAGGAGCAGGGGGAGGTGGAGAAGCCCTCAGGGGCAATCAGGGCCAGCAGCCACAGCTCGCACCTGCTGATGGAACCGAGCGATTGGGACCAGTGCCGGGCACTGGCAATGGGTGTGAACAGTGGCTCCGGCACCAGCACCAGATGTGAGTGGGGCCAGGGCCAGCAGCAAGAGTGAGTACCAGGCAGAACAACAGCGTGTGGGAGCAAAGAATTTTCAGTAACAACCAGAGGCTAGCCCTGATGACAGCAACAAGCACCCAGCCTTGGTCTGGCGCCCCTACTCACCTGCTCCAACATCCTGCTGCGCACAATGCCCACCATGTTCCGCACGTGTTCCCCTAGTGATCAGCGCATGTCATAACAACCAGTTGTTTGGTTGTTCTGCTGTTCGGTCTATTTGCATATTGGCCTTTTATTATATAGGACTAGAGGCCCGGTGCACGAAATTCGTGCATGGGTGTGTGTGTCCCTCAGACCAGCCTGCACCCTCTGCAATCTGGGACCCCTCGAGGGATGTCCGACTGCCTGTTTAGGCCCGATCCTACTAGGCAGTCGGACATCCCTCTCACAATCTAGGACTGCTGGCTCCCAACTGCTTGCCTGCCTGCCATCCTGATTGCCCCTAACCACTTCTGCCTGCCAGCCTGATCACCCCCTAACCACTCTCCTGCCAGCCTGATTGATGCCTAACTGCTCCCCTGACAGCCTGATTGCCCCTAACTGCCCTCCCCTGCAGGCCTGG
Organism: Plecotus auritus; assembly: GCF_963455305.1. Taxonomy (NCBI): domain Eukaryota; kingdom Metazoa; phylum Chordata; class Mammalia; order Chiroptera; family Vespertilionidae; genus Plecotus; species Plecotus auritus. Next base: position 63,563,002 of record NC_137771.1, read on the forward strand.
TCACCCCTAACTGCCCTCCCCTGCAGGTCTGGTGAACCCTAACTGCCTTCCCCTGCAGGTTTGATCACCCCCAACTGCCCTCCCTTGCAGGCCTAATCCCTCACCACTGCCCTCCCCTGCTGGCCATCTTGTGGTGGCCATCTTGTGTCCACATGGGGGCAGCCATCTTTGGCCACATGGGGGCAGCCATCTTGTGTGTTGTATTGATGGTCAATTTGCATATTACTCTTTTATTAGATAGGATGGAGGTCTGGTGCACTGATGGGAGCCAGCTGGTTTGCCCTGAAGGGTGTCCCGGATCAGGGTGGAGCTTCCCTTGGGACATGAGGCGGCCTGGGCAAGGGGCCTGTGGTGGTTTGCAGGCCAGCCACGCCCCCCAGCGACCCAAGAAGAGGCCCTGGTATCTGGGATTAATTTATCTTCTATAATTGAAACTTTGTAGCCTTGAGCAGAGGCCAGGGCAGGTCAGGGTGGGCGGGAAGCTTGGCTTCCTCCATTGCCGGGGCAACCCAAGCCTCCTGCTTGCTCCAGCTCTGTGGCTGGCCGCCATCTTGGTTCAGTTAATTTGCATACTCGCTCCTGATTGGCTGGTGGACGTGGCATGATGTAGTGGAGTGATGGTTAGTTTACATGTTACTCTTTTATTAGTGTGGATACTAGAGGCCCAATGAACGAAATTTGTGGGAACGGGTTTGGCCCTCATGGCCACGGCTTCTTCTGGAAGGTCGTCCAGAAGGACGTCTGGTCTAATTACCATATTATGCTTATATATATATATATATATATATATATATATATATATATACACACATATATATATATATGTATGTATGTATGTATGTGTATATATAGGGGCAATCAGACGGTCAGGGGAGCAGTTAGGCATATATATATATATATATATATATATATATATATATATATATATATGTATATATATACTACCACACACACACTGAGTGGCCAGATTATTATGACCACCTGAAGTTTGTAGGCAAATTAGCTGTACACTGCATTGTATGAATATGGAAGCTGAAGGCCTGTTCGAACACCTTTGCTGTCTGCAGTTACCAAGATAAAACGTCTCCAATTTGCACAGGAACACAAGGATTGGACAGTCGAGCATTGGAATAAAGTCATGTGGTCCAATGAATCACGTTTCCAGTTGCATCATGCTGATGGCAGAGTGAGAATTTCGCAGAAACAGCATGAAAGCATACACCCCACATGCATGAGTACAACCCTTCAAGCTGGTGGGGCAGTGTTATGGTTTGGGGCATGTTTTTCTGGCATGACTTGGGCCCTTTAATTCGTATGGAACAACTTCTGGATAGCACAACATACCTAAGTATCATTGCTGATCAAGTTTATCCTATCATGTTGATGGTGTATCCCAATGGAGATGGCTTCTTCCAACAAGACAATGCGTCATACCACAGTGCTCATATTGTGCAGGAGTGGTTTCAAGAACATGTGGGAGACTTTACCTTGGTTAGGTGGCCCCCACAATCACCAAATCTCAATCCAATTGTGCATTTGTGGGATGAAGTTAAGAGCCATCAGGCAGCTGTTTCCACAACCATCAAATCTCACAGAACTGAACAGTGCTATTCATCAGGCATGGTGTCAGATTCCTTGCATCACCTTACAAAATCTCATGGAGTCAATGCCAAGAAGAATCGCTGCAGTATTGAAGGCAAATGGTGGCCCAACAAAGTACTGATGAGTGGTCATAATAATCTGGCCACTCAGTGTGTATATATATATATATATATATATATATATATATATATATACACACACACACTAGAGGCCTGATGCACGGAATTCATACAAGGGGCTCAGCCCTTGCAACCATGTCAGCTTGTTTCGGCCCACACAGCCCCAGCTTCATCCTGAAGGTTGTTCGGCTGTCCTGTCTAATTAGCATATTATACTTTTATTATTATAGACTAGTGGCCCGGTGCATGAAATTCGTGCACAGGGCGGGAAGGCAGTGTCCCTCAGCCCGGCCTGCACCCTCTCCAATCTGGGACCCCTTGAAGAATGTTCTACTGCTGGTTTACAGGGATCGGGCCTAAACCGGCAGTCAGACATCCCTCTCACAATCCGGGACTCCTGGCTTCTAACCGCTCACCTGCCTGCCTGCCTGATTTCCCCTAACCACTCTGCCTGCCGGCCTGCTCACCCCCAACTGCCCCCCCAGCTGGCCTGCTTGCCCCCACCTTCCCTCCCCACTCACCTGCTTGCCCCCAACTGCCCTCCTGCTGGCCTGCTCACTCCAAACTGCCCCCCCACGCTGTCCTGGTCACCCCAACTGACCCCCACTGATGGCCTGCTCACCCCCAACTGGCCCCCCTGCTGGTCTGATCACCCCAAAGCCCCCCCCCCCCACCGGCCTGATCACCCACAACTGCCTGCCCCTCTTGGCCTCTAACTGCCTCTACCTTGGCCCCACCACCATGGCTTTTTCCAGAAGAATGTCTGGATTGTCTCCTGGAAGGTCTCCCAGTCTAATTAGCATATTACCCTTTATAGATAGAGGCCTGGTGCATGGTTGGGGGCCAGCTGGTTTGCCCTGAAGTGTGTCCCAGATCAGGGTGGGGGTTCCCTTGGGGAATGGGGTGGCCTGGGCGAGGGGCCTATGGTGGTTTGCAGGCAAGCCACGCCCACATGGGGTGAGGGTCCCTGCTAGGAGTGCCTGGCCAGCCTGGGTGAGGGGCTGATGGCTGTTTGCAGGCTGGCCAAGTCCCCAGCAGGGACCCTTACCCTATGGGGGTGTGGCCAGCCTGGGTAAGTGGTTGAGGGCCATTTTCAGGCTGGCCATGCCCCCCGGCGACACAGGCCCCCAGCCATTCCTTCAGCGGCGGCCAGGGCAGGCGGGAAGCTTGGCTCTTGGCTTCCTCCGTCACCAGGGGCAACCCAATCCTCTTCCTCACTCCAGCTCCATGGCTGCCTCCATCTTTGTTGTGTTAATTTGCATACTCGCTCCTGATTGGCTGGTGGGCATAGTGGAGGGACAGTCAATTTGCATGTTCCTCTTTTGTTAGTGTAGATTAGAGGTCCAGTGAACGAAATTTATGCATGGGTGGGATCCATAGGCCTGGCCAGTGTCAGGGCCAATCAGGTTTCCCATCTGCCTGCCTCCTCCTTACCTCACCACCCACCCCCGGTTCCCCATTCAGGTGGAGGGAGGGGAAAAGGGATGCAGGAGGTTGGCTGCCGGCCCAGAGAGGGAGCCAGCCCTTGGCCCCCCATCGGCGATGGGGCCTGCAGGCAAGGGGCAACTCCTGCATTGAGCATCTGCCCCCTGATGGTCAGTGCACGTCATAGCAACCAGTCGTTCCAGTCTTTCTGTCATAACGGTCGCTTAGGCTTTTATATATATATATATATATAGATGGAGAGAGAGAGAGATATGGAAATAAAGAGAATATGAGTAAAACTGTGAGAAGATAAAAGGTAGAACTTGCTAGTTGATCTAGTCAATACCTAGAATTCAAGAGGAAATTAAATGTGCTACTTTCTTAAACTTTCTTATACTAGTTTGCTGGGACCATAACCAAGTACCACGAACTGGGTGGTTTAAGCAACAGATATTTATTTTCTCATAGTATTGGGGACTAGAAATATGAGATCAAATTGTTGGCATGGTTTATTTCTTCTAAAGCCTCTGAGTATTGCTTCTCTGTGCCTTCACATGGTCTTCCCTCTGTGTCTGTATCCTAACCTCTTCTTATAAAGCCACTTGTTTTATTGGATTAGGGGCCACCCATATGGCCTCATTTTACCTTAATTGCTCTTTAAAGGCTCTGTCTCAAAATTTAGTCACATTCTGAGGTTCTGGGTGTTGGTCCTCAACCTATGAATCTGGGGATTGGGGACTAACTCATCTTATAACAGGATAAGTTGGTGTTTCCTCTTATGCAGCAGTTGGTAACTAAAACACTACCTTGTTTAGTGATCACATCCAATGTTATTTATACTACACTTTAACTAGCTCCTCATTTGTTTGTCTTTTCTACCCATTTGTGAACTGTTTGAGGGTGAGGACCTCACTTTTCATTCCATGGCACAATTTCTACAAACGAAACAGTTCTGACAAGTGATAGGTCTTCAGTGAGTGACTTACTAGTAAATGAATTCCTTAAAGACTTCATCATGTTCTCTATATCCTCCCTTACCATGAATCGCTGATAAAACTGTCTACCTAATCTATTCCTTGATGGAAGAGGAATTGTCACTTTTTCAGGCTAGTGCTTCTCAACATGATATTTAGACCCACAACTTTCTGCCTTATTTCCATCTCTTTCCACCACTTGCACTACACGTCAACAAGTCTAAACCATATGCTTTTTCCTCATCATTTTTCAAAATTTTCTACTCTTAGCTATGAATAAATAGGTGAATAAACAGAGGCTTACTTTTTTATATATATTTTCTTGACCCTTTGTGATATAATTATTACTTCTAATTACTAATATAATTATTACTTCTCATAAACTCTCTTACACCATTTTGTACTTTGGTACTACACATCTTATTCCATAACTAGAGGCCTGGTGCATGAAATTCGTACATGTGGGGTCCTCTCAGCCCAGCCTGCACCCTCTCCAATCCAGGATCCCTCGGGGGATGTCTGACTGCTGGTTTTGGCCCGATCCTCAGGATTGGGCCTAAACCGGCAGTCAGACATCCCTCTCATAATCCAGGTCCACTGGCTCCTAACTGCTCACCTCCCTGCCTGCCTCATTGCCCCTAACTGCCCCCCCCTGCTGGCCCGGTCACCCCCAACTCCCCCCCCCCCCACGGGCCTAGTTGTCCCTAACTGCCCCCCCCCCCACTGGCCTGGTGGCCCCTAATTGCCCATGCTGGCCTGGTCATCCCTCACTGCCCCCCTCTGCTGGCCTTGTCACCCCTCACTGCCCCCTCCCTGCCAACCTGGTCACCCCCAACTGTCCCCCCTTTGGGCCTGGTCACCCCACACAGCCTGCTGTTTGGTCGTTTGGGTGCCCCTCACGAACCCCCCTGCCAGCCTGGTTGCCCCATGCAGGCTGCTGCTCAGTCATTTGATCGCCCCTCACTAACCCCCCTGCCGGCCTAATCGCCCCATGCATCCTGTTCAGTTGCAATGGTCACTTAGGCAGATAGATAGATAGATGATAGATAGATAGATAGATAGATAGATAGATAGATAGATAGATATAATTCATTCACATGTGAACTTTTTCTATCCCAAGTTATTGGGTTTTAAACTGCTGTGAGTAGGAAGTATTCATGCTCATATTTACACTTTCTCAAGTCTTTAGTACAATATTTTGTACATAGGAGATCCTCAAGTATATGTTAAACTGCATTAAGTTGACTAAAAACTAACAAGTCTTTTCTCCTTATGGATATTAAGTATATTGATTTCTAAGGGTATTCTTGGTAGTATAGCTCATAAAAATAAACAGTTACAGAAAGAAATGTTTATAAGGACTGTAATTAAGCATAATAGGTTCATTCTATCTGTTGCAAATAAATGAATTTGCCTGTATACAATTTAGAATTGACTAATTGGCAGCTTAACTTCCAGATCTGAAATTATTTATTTGATTATTTGGGCTCTTGTACTACAGTTATTTTTTAATATTCCATCAGTTATTATAATGCATGTTAAGCTCTTGCAACTCAATTGATAAAACATATGTTTTCAATTAGGGTACCACTCATCTACTCAAAGATCACCTCTCATATCTGCTCAACATGTATTTCTCTTCTAATTCAATCAATATTTCAATTCTTTTTAAAAAATATGTTTTTATTGATTTCAGAGAGAGAAAGGGAGAGGGAAAGATAGAAACATCAATGATGAGAGAGAATCATTGATCGGTTACTTCCTGCATGCCCCCTACTGGGGATTGATCCTGAAACCCAGGCATGTGCCCTGACTGGGAATCAAAACTTGACCTCCTGGTTTATGGGTCCTGAGCAACACTGGCTGGGTGAGGCTTCAATTATTTTCCTCACTTCTCCCAAACCTATGAATACCATCTTATTGGATTGGACAAATGCATAAAATTCCTCTACACTATCAGAATATATTTTGGCAACATATTGTACTTTCAGTAAAACCACTACATTAATTAGTGTTAATTTTCATAATTGTAAAAAATGATATCTGTAATTATAAAAGTGTAATATTCTAATTAGACTGGACAGCCGAACAACCCTCTGGACGTCATTCCAGACGTCCTTCTGGATGAAGCCGCAGTGGCGGGGGCCTAGGCAGTGGTGGTTAGGGATGATCAGGCAGGCGAGCAGTTAGGGGCGATCAGGCAGGCAGGTGAGCAGGAAGGGGCGATCAGGCAGGCAGGCAGGCAGGCCAGCGGTTAGGAGCCAGCAGTCCAGGATTGTGAGAGGGATGTCCAACTGCCAGTTTAGGCCAAATTCCACCTACACTGGAGGTCGGACATCCCCTGAGGGGTCCTGGATTGCAAGAGGGTACAGGCCGGGCTGAAAGACTCCCCTCCCCTTTGTACAAATTTAGTGCAAACCAGGGCTCTTGTTTGGAGTATAAAATAATTACTCAAGCAACTACTTATCAAGGAACATTCTTCACTTAAAACAATCTGGAAAATTACTTTGACCAACATCAACATTTCAAGTGACTCAGTGAAAACATTTGTGTGTATAGATACTTGCCATGGGAGAATGACTTGAAGAATTTTCAGCAAAATTGTTCTGTCTCAGAATTGTTCATGTTTCTTATTTTTATTACTATATAATTATAATGTTGTAAATGTCAGTTCAACAAAAAATAAATGGGATGATGAGTTTTTAAAGGCTATGTACTCTACAGCATCTTTGCACAATGTTGAATGGTTGACTAGATAGAGTCACTCATAGAATAGATAGGTAGAATTTCTTAACCTTTTCTTCATAGAGTAATTAAAATAGTTGCTTAATTAACATCTCCCTTTTTTGTTGATATTAGAAAACCACTTTAGAAACATTCTCTCATAATTTTAAATGTTATGATTTAAAAAACAGTTTCAGAGACTTTTATAACTAAAATGATTTTAGCAATATTTTTATTAAAAGAATTTGAATTTCTTTCTATTGTTATTAAATGTCAGTTAATTCTTAACTCAATGTTCCTTATCTTCTAAAAAATGTGTCACTAGAAAAAAATCATACATTTCTAATCAACTATAATTACATGTCTACTAACCCAAGAATCATTAAATTAATTAACCTTTAAATTCATGTATCTGCTAAATGGAAAATGTTCATTAAAATAGTTTTTTAACAAAATTAAAAGTGAGATTCCAAACTAATATTTTTGGTTAATTTTTTTTAGTTTAAAATTCAAATAGAAGAGCAAATTGAATGAATAAAATATGTCCCTAGCTAGCTATATCCCTAATACATGGAGTAGGAAACACTTGATTAAATTATTGTCATGTTGCAAGATCAAGAGTCAACTAAAGTACCTATAAATGTAGAAGTTGTTTGGTTTGTCTAACTTAAACTTTTTGTACAGTCCCAGGAAATGTAAAATTCACTTAATTGCATCAGGGTGCAATTAAGTGAATTTTACATTTCATGATTCTCTAATCTAATTGGTATAATTACCAAGAGGCTGACACAGTGTAATGTATTTAAATATATATTTTCTCAATTTTAGAGAAGAAGGGAGAGGGTAAGAAAGATAGAAACAATTGACTGCCTCCTGCATGCCCCATACTTGGGATCAAGCCTACAACCTGGGCATGTGCACTGACCAGGAATTGATCTGGTGACCTCTTGGTTCATGGGTTGATGCTCAACCACTGAGCACACCAACCAGGGAGTGTAATGTATTTAAATAATTATTCAAAACAATTGGCTGATGGAATATGCTTTTCATTTAAATAGTGTTATTTACACACTTATAATCTACTAGAGGCCCAGTGCACAAAATTCATGCACTCAGGGCGGGGGGGGGGGGGGGGCTCCTAAGCCTGGATTGCGAGAGGGCGCAGGCCAGGACAAGGGACCCCACTGGAGCACAGTTGGGACTGGGGAGGGACACAGGAGGTTGGCCAGCTGGGGAGGGACCGCGGGAGGACTCCAGGGCTTGTCTGGCCCATCTCGCTCAGTCCCAATTGGCCAGACCGCAGTAGCAAGCTAACCTACTGGTTGGAGCGTCTACCCCCTGGTCGTCAGTGCACTTCATAGCGACTGGTCTACTGGTTGACTGTCTGCCCCCTGGTGGTCAGTGCATGTCATAGCAAGCAGTTGAGCAGCCTTAGCATATCATTAGCATATTATGCTTTCATTGGTTGAATGACTGAGCAGACAACTGGACACTTAGCATATTAGGCTTTTATTATATAGGATAATAATAAAAGCATAATATGCTAATTAGACCAGACAGCCGGATGACCTTCTGGACATCCTTCCGGATGACCTTCCAGATGAAGCCGGAGCTGTGAGGGCTGAGACAGCCAGGACTGTGAGGGCTGAGCCCCTTGCACAAATTTCGTGCATCAGGCCTCCAGTTTATAATAGTTTACACATATCAATATCCAGCTCCAAATACTTTCTTTTATACTTTTTCTCCAGATCTATGACTAAGAAAGAGAATAAGTCCTTTGTATGGTTTTCATTCGTTTGGAACAAAATGGAAAGGTTAGCAAATCAAGGCAGACTCTTTCAACTAAAATTTATTAGAGCTATCTCTGAAAATACTTTGTGTTTACTAAGAATTGGGTGATGAAACGACTAAATGATTACTCTTATCATAAATCAAAATATTTGAAGCCCTTATCCTTTCATATTATCATCCATCTCTACAGACTTCTCTATAGTTTTTCCAATGCAGTCTCATGAAGAAAAAGTTAAGAATTATGAAGGTAGTGTCTATTTTCTTCCCTTCCTTTAGCAAGAAAGGTAGATATTTAACCCATGAAAGTTATGATGTGCAATAAAAAAAAAAAATACTGTGCCATTTTTTTTTTTTTTTTTTTTTTTTACTTTTGGCATGACATAAATTTCAATGAAAACCTTAGTGATTCATAAGAAAGAAAAAAAAAGCAAGTCCTCAATAAGAATTTTTCTTCATAAAAGAATCGTTATTTCCTAGTTTCTCAGAAACTTTATCATTCTATCTCTAGCTTTTTGGTCTGGTAATTTTACAATAATTGAAAATTCTTTTTAACACCTGTGTTAAAATAATGAAAGAGTTGATGACTTAAACAAATGAAGACGTTACACAATTAATAGTGGTTTTGAATACTGTTTCACTTGAATGGATATGTTTGACTGCAGTTCAGTCTTTTGTGTGGCTCCCACCTCAGAAAGGTATTTTCTTTGAATAGATTTAAATTTCTGTAGAAATTAAAATTAAGTATATTAATTCCAATTGCCTGGCATTAATTTTAAATTATTTATTTAAAGGTGATTTGTGTCCTCTATCAATATATAAATATTTACATGTTTAGTGTTGATAACCAATATACAATCTGACTTCTTTCTCTCAGATAACCCTCATTACATTTACCAGTACTTTGAATATCATCTTCTGGCATTCTAGCCTTCTTGAAGCCTAATTCTCTGATTGAAATTTAGTTGTTGATATGCCATGATATCCTTTGCCAGAAATTTGCCATTATAAGCTTATAATTGTTTAGTTCAAGTTGGTTACAGAAGGATATTCTTCCCCAGTTTGTACTTTTACAGGTTGGATCTTTGACATTTTTAAATAAATTTGGAATGGTCATTTTTAGTTGTGATAATCAAAATGCTGAGTGTTTCATAACTTAGTAAAGTTAATTTTTATAATTTTTTTCTCAGGAGATGCAGAGATCTTATTTATATGTCACTGCATTTCACTTTGATATAATTTCTGAAAAGGTTCTTCTTTCCAAGTTTGTATGTTTCCTGGTAAGTTGGAATAGTATATGCATATGTATTATAGATAATACCAGATTACTGAGAAAACTCAAGATAATTTGAATATCATCAAACTACCCATAAGAAAAGTATGTTTGTTTATATAAAATTCAGTCACAAATAGAAAATATTTTCTCATCAAGCAGAACCAGAAAGTGATCAAAATATATGGTCCTATAGTAATAAATCTTTGATAATAAATTGTCAGTTATAATCTTTGTATCTATTATTAAACTTCTCAAACTTAAGGTTTTCCAAAATGTTGATTTTTCCAAAATGCTTCATTATGTTTGTACACATGAAGAAAAATAAATAGAGAGCATAGAAAAATTGACTGTGTCAAACCTAAGGAAATTTTTTGGAATTGGGTGGATAGTGTATGTAAAATAAATATGTTAAAAATTGCAACTTACTTGTAAGATCACTAATAGAATCTTTTAGAAACTATCGTTTTTTAAAATTAATATTTTGTTAATCAACATTGAAACAATGCAAAACATATATATTACTTTGAATTGGCTTCTTGTGTTGCTGCATATTCAGAGAATAGCCTAAAGATTAAATTAAGATATTTATGATGATCATAATAAGAAAAGATATTTGTTGAGTTCTTATTTGCCAGGCGCTATATTTAATACATGGCCTACATTTTCTCATTATGTTTTATGTACATAATATGTTCAACAAAATAGATAAGGAAAATGTGAAAGTGCCTATCTACATATATAACACCCTAAGCGACCAGTTGACCTTTCTACCAGTCGAACCTTTGACCAGTTGCTATGATGCGCGCTAACCACCAGGGGGCAGACACTCAACATAGGAGCTGCCCCCTGGTGCTCAGTGCACTCCCACAGTGGGAATTGCTGCTCAGCTGACCGACGGGTGCCAGACCAGACGCCAAGCTCATGGCTGGCGAGTGCAGCTGCAGCAACACGAGTCTCTCCCGCCTCCACGGTAGAGCAGCAGTGACAGCAGGCACAGTGGGGCCAAGATGAGCAGGAGCATTGCAGTGCCCAGCCCAGGCTTAGGCTCCTCCCCAACTGCCTGCTGCTTCCTGCACTATTACATCCCTTGGGGGATGATGGACGGCCAGTTTCTGCCTGATCCCCGCAGGCCAGGGCAGAAACCAGCAATCCGACATTGCCTGAGGGGTCCTGGATTGCAAGAGAGAACAGGCAAGGCTGAGGGGACCCCACTGGTGCAGAAATCCGTGCACTGGGCCTCTAGTCATATCATATATAAGGAAAGGCTAATATGCAAATTGTCCCCTCAATTGGAGTTTGACCGGGAATTCAACTGGGAGTTCAACCAGGGGCTGGGGACAGCCGGCCAACCTCCCACAACCCCTCCTCTCAGCCAGCTCTGCCTAAATGGCCCTGATCAGGGTGGGCCGGATGGACCCCATCCATGCACGAATTTGTGCACCGAACCTCTAACATATATATATATGTGTGTGTGTGTGTGTGTGTGTGTGTGTGTGTGTGTGTGTGTGTGTATACCGCATATATGTGTGTGTATATATATATATATATATATATATATATATATATATATACTAGAGGCCCAGTGCACGAAATTCGTGCACCAGGGGTGTGTCCCTCAGCCCAGCTTGGGCCCTCTCCAACCTGGGACCCCTAGAGGGATGTCCAGTGGGATAGGGCCTAAACGGGCAGTTGGACATCCCTCTCACAATCCAGGACTGCTGCCTCCCAACCACTCGCCTACCTGCCTGCCTAATTGGCCCTAACTGCTTTGCCTGCCAGCCTGATTGACGCCTAACTCTCCTCTGCCGGCACAGTTGCCCCTAACTGCCCTTCCCTGCAGGCCTGGTCATCCCTAACTGCCCTTCCCTGACGGCCCAGTCACCTCTAACTGCCCTTCTCTGCCAGCCTGGGTTCCCCCCAGCTATCCTCCCCTTACTGCCTTGCCCCCCCCCAACTTCCCTCCCCTGCTGGCCTGGTCAACCCTAACTGCCTTCCCCTGCTGGCCTGGGTTCCCCCAACTGTCCTCCCCTGCAGGCCTGGTCACCCACAACTGCCCTCCCCTGCTGGCCATCTTGTGGCGGCCATCTTGTGTCCACATGGGGGCGGCCATCTTTGACCACATGGGGGTGGCCATCTTGTGTGTTGGAGTAATGGTCAATTTGCATATTACCTCTTTATTAGTTGGGAGGGACCAAGCCTGCAAGGGAGGGCAATTGGGGGCAATCAAGCCTGCAGGGGAGGGCAGTTAGGGGTGACCAGGCCTGCAGGGGAGGGCAGTGAGGGGCAATCAGGCTGGCAGGGGAGCAGTTAGGCATCAATCAGGCTGGCAGGGGAGTGGTTAGGGGGTGATCAGGCTGGCAGGCAGAAGAGGTTAGGGGCAATCAGGAAGGCAGGCAGGCAAACATTTGGGAGCTAGCAGTCCTGGATTGTGAGAGGCATGTCCGACTGCCCATTTAGGCCCGATCCTACCGGGATCTGGCATAAACGGGCATTTGGAACATCCCTCAAGGGGTTCCAGATTGGAGAGGGTGCAGGCTGGGCTGATGGACACCCCCCCGCCCCATGCACAAATTTCATGCACCGGGCCTCTAGTATATATATGCCGCCATCTTTGTGACAGAGTGATGGTTAATTTGCATATATATATATACTAGAGGCCCGTTGCAGGAAGAGTCCTGCAAGAACAGGTCTTCCGGCGGGCTTTCCTCCCGCTACCGCCACCCCTCCTGCCCCCCGCGTTTTCCTTCCCACCATCGCCTGGTGCTTTCCCTTACCCTCCCGCTGCCTCTGCCCCCCACCCTGCGGTTTCCCTCCCATCATCACTGCTGCCCCATACTTTTCCTCCCACCACCACCACCCCCCCAGCCCCCACGCTTTCCCTTCTGCAGCCACTGCCCTGCGCTTTCCCTCCTGCCGCCACCGCAGCCTCACTTTCCACTTCCCCTCCCTCTTGCTTCTATGCTGTCTTCAGTCTTCATGCCATCTGCGTATGCAAATTAACTACCATCTTTGTTGGGTTAATTTGCATACTCACTTTGATTGGCTGGTGGGTGTAGCGGAGTGATGGTTAATTTGCATGTTTCTCTTTCATTAGTGTAGATATATATTAGTAGCTCTGAGCACAAATCCGTGTGCCAGTAGCTCTCTGTGGGGCCTGGCCGCTCCATGCCGGCTGCCCAGAGGCCCATCTGCAGCCGGGTGGGGAACATTTGCTTTGTCGCCGAGGCGATGACGCAAGCGTTTCCCCCTGCCTACCTCAGCTGCTCTGTGCCTGCTGCCCAGAGGCCCTCCATGGCCAGGGTGAAACACTTGCCTCATTGCCATGGTGACGAAGCAAGCATTCCGCCAGGCCACTCATGCTGCCCACTCTCAGCGGCCAGCCCCCCCTCCCCCCCCACCCCAGGACTGGGTGCCACAATCTTGTGGCTATGGGTGCCACCATCTTTGTGACAGAGTGATGGTTAATTTGCATATTACCCTATTATCAGATAGGATATATATACTAGTGGCCCGGTGCACGAAATTCGTGCACAGGGGTGTCCCTCAGCCCTGCCTCCACCCTCTCCAATCTGGGACCACTCGAAGGATGTCCTACTGCCGGTTTACAGGGATCGGGCCTAAACCGGCAGGCAGTCAGACATCCCTCTCAAAATCCAGGACTGCTGGCTCCTCACCACTCGCCTGCCTGCCTGCCTGATTGCCCCTAACTGCTTCTGCCTGACAGCCTGATCACCCCCTAACCCAGGGGTGGGCAAACTTTTTGACTCAAGGGCCACAATGAGTTCTTAAACTGGACCGGAGGGCCGGAACAAAAGCATGGATGGAGTGTTTGTGTGAACTAATATAAATTCAAAGTAAAGGAGCGGAGTGGAGAGCAAGAGAACCCTCCGCTCTTTCAGCTCTGTGGGCCGGATAGAACAGCCGAAGAGGCCGGATCCAGCCCACGGGCTGTAGTTTGCCCACGGCTGCCCTAACCACTCCCCTGCCATCCTGATTGACGCCTAACTGCTCCCCTGCCAGCCTTATTGCCCCCAACTGCCCTCCCCTGCCGGCCTGATCACCACCAAGGCTTTTATTAGTATAGATATGACCCTTCACAGAAAATTTCACTAACCCTGCTTTACGATAAGGGCTTGATGGTTGAATTATTGGGACCAAACACCAATATTTTCTTTCTTTGAATAGTGGAGTGAATTATTATCTTGTCTTTAAGTTGCCCTGAACATCAAATGAGATAATAACTTAGAAAAGTATAAAAGCACCATATAAAGACAACTGCCTTTTTCATGTACTAAAAGGACAATAAAGTGGTAAAATGAAAAACACTATTTTTATTCCCCCTCTTCCTTCCTTTACAGCCTTTATTTAAACTTTGAAATTTATAAAAATTTCACTCCTGTTTTCATTTCTTTTCATTCAACATTATTTTGCATTAGTTTCAGGTTTTATATTAGTTACAAAATAGTGGTTAGACAATCATATACTTTACAAAGTGTTCCCCGATATTTCCAGTACCCACCTGGCATCATACCATCATTACAACACTATTGACTGTATTCCCTATTTAAGTGACAATGGGTTTACAGGTTCCTTCCAATCTTTCTTTTGTGTTGCTCGCCCTTCCTTTTCTTTCTCACTTCTTCCCTCATTTTCTTTATGTAGTATCTCAATTGGCCCCCAAAGCTCAGTGAAGGCACTATGACATGCTTAATCCATTTTACAGACCAGAAAACTGAGGCCAATTCCAGTTGGCTGTGGAAATGGACTTACCCCGCAGGGAGCCCTCACAACTGCATTCTTCACCTTTCCTAAGGGGCAGCCGTGGGGCAAACAGAACAAACCTCCCCTTGAAGATTCCAAGCCTCATTCTCAAGCACCTCTTCATCGTGGATGCTCCACATTCTCTCGTCTCCCCCGAGCCCCCATTCTTGACTGCCCCCCCCTTCTGGGGAGCAGGTGGTAGGCTTCACACTCACTGTGCTGGTTCACGCCACCTTGCAACAGGGTGGAGCGGGGAGGGAATTAGAGGAGGGGTGGGCATGGGCTTGCTTTTGGGCAAAGGCAGGAGCAGGAGTCGCAGCCTCTCAAGTGAGTAGGCCACGGTGAGGCCCGGTTAGCTCTGGGAGCTTTGCCGAACCACCACAGTGGGGTACCTGGCAGTGCGGCACCCCTCCACTGAGGTGGTGCCACCCCTCAACCCCCACCTCAGGGCTGTGGATCCGCACCCCTCCACCCTGGCATCCTTCCACACCGGCATTTCCCGCTGGGCTGACTTGTGTCTTGGGGTCTCTGCAGAACCTCACTCTCCACGGGTGAGGCAGATCCCCTCCTGCTGGCCCCCTGCCATGGCCTGAGCCCCCTCCAGTGTATCCCGCCTTGGTGCCGCCCTGCACCCCTTGGGCTGCCCACCTACTGGCTGGCCGCTTCGCCGAAGCTGCAGCGCTTGCCTGGGAGCCACCCCTCAGGCAGAGGCCTGTCCGTGTGCCTGTGGACCTCCCGGCTGTGGCTCCTGGCCGACTGCTTCGTCGAAGCTTCCTCTTCCTTCAGGTGCTCTCTTCAGACTCCTGGGAGCTTGGCTCTGGCGGCCCTGCCCCACCATGGCTCCCTGCAGACCCCGCCCCACCTGGCTATCCCCGGCTTCCCACCTGTCATGACGCTTCCGGGGTGCTCTGCTGAGGGCAGTATGGTCCTGGGGCAGCGGGTTGGGGTGTGGGGAGCAGTTCCAATAAAGTTTAGTAAACCCTAGGTCAGCATTGGAATTCGGCTGTTGGTCACAGGGGAGTCTGCCTGGGTGGGACGAAATCAGGCTTAGACCCGGAGTGCCACCCTGCAGCCCTGCAGGCCTGCCCACCCTGTGAAAGGTTGTGATGTGATGGCATCCCGGACATTTGCATATTTCTCCATTATCCTATCTAATAAAAGAGTGATATGCAAATTAACCATCACTCCGCTACACCCACAATCCACACCCACCAGCCAATCAGGAGTGGGTATGCAAATTAACCCAACCAAGATGGTGGTTAATTTGCATATCCAGGAGTAGAGCAAAGACTGAAGACAGTGTAGAAGGAAGCCAAGCATTGCGGAAGGGAGCGAAGCTGTGGAGAAGCAAGCAAGTGGGGCAGGGGAAAAGAGAGGGAAGCACAAAGGGGGGTGGGAGAAGGGAGGGAAGCAGGCGGGGCGGGGGAGAAGGGAGGAAAGCAGGTGGGGGGCATGGGGGAGAAGGGAGGGAAGCAGGCAGGGGTGGGGAGAGAAGGGAGGGAAGCAGACCACCGCAGGAAGCCCTACTGCAGGAATCTTCCTGCAACAGGCCTCTAGTATATATATAAAAGCCTAAGCGACCAAATGACTGGAATGACCAGAATTTCTGAACGTCCGGTCGCTATCATGCTCACTGACCACCAGGGGGCAGACACTCAATGCAGGAGCTGCCCCCTGGTGGTCAGTGCGCTCCCACAGCAGAAGTTTCAATCAGCTGTCTGGCCTGTCCCAGCAGCCCATGAGCCTGGCAGCAGCCACTCACTCCCTCAGTAGTCCTGCAGGTCTAATCTCTAGAAAACAGGCCAGGCACCATGGACCAGAGCCGCCAGCATGATCCTGACAGCACTGCTGGCCTCCTGGAAGTTGGCCTCGGGCACCGTGGCTGCTTCCCCTTCCTAGACACTCTGCAAGGAAGAAATGATATAAAAGCAGCTGCCAAGTGATTCCTGACAACCTGCGTGAACATCAGTGGATGGATCTGGATCCCAGGCCAGCAAGGGTGCCCCACCACCCAGAGGGCTGATTGTGTCCCACCCCCTGCTCCCTTTGGGACAGGGCTCACAGCTGGCAAGCACCGTTATGGTGGCCTGAGCCTCTCTAGATCAGGACTGGCTGGGTGCAAGCCCACAGCAGGCAAAGCAAACCCACAGCAGGCAAAATGGGAGTGGCAGGTGGCATTGGACTGTCAGTTTCAGCCCAATCCCTGCAGGCCATGCTGAGGAACCCCACAATTGCATGAATTCATGCACGGGGTCTCTAGTATATTTATAATAATAAAAGTGTAATATGCTAATTAGACCGGACGTCCTTCCAGATGACCTTCCGGACCAACCCTGCACTGCAAAGGAAGACTGGGTCCCAGGTGCCAGAAGGAAGCTGGTGCTGGCAGCTGGGGAAAGAAAAAGCCTACTTTTGCAGAATTCATGCATTAGGCCTCTAGTATATATATATATATATATATACATATATATATATATATATATATATATATATATATATTACTTTTTAAAATAGGAGGTATGGTTAAAATAAGTATAAAATTTGTATTTTTAGATGTATCTTATTCATTCACAAAATATCTCTTAAGATGTTATGAATTTAATTTTTTTATGTTTACCATTAATTTAAATGTATTCATTAAATCTTTGGGGTTTTGTTAATAAATGCAAGTTCTTTTCAATGCATTTTTGTATTCATTGGTAATATTTTATATTGAAATTCAGAAAATAAGAGACAAAATTCACTATTATCCAATCAGTCTTAATAAGAAAGTTAAGTGTAGATATTTCCTTAAATTAGCTAATAGGATTTTATTTTCAGCTAATATTATTAACTCAATTAAACAACAACAAAAAGTAAAGTGATTGCTTTATTCTTATTATACAAGAAATAGATAAACTCAAAAAAACTATATAATTCACTCAGGAATTAAGATTTTAAAATCAACAATTTAGATCAAAGCAAAAGTAATAAGTGCCTTTATTGCTATCAAGACTCCTGACATGTGTTTGTGTATGTGTGTGTGTGTGTGTGTGTGTTGCTTTTAGAGGCTATGTCTTTGTGTTGGGCATGTCAGTTTAATCTGCCTGCCATACCTAATTTTTTCATAACTTGTTTTTTTAAACCCTTGAAATAAATATCCAACATGCCAGGCAACCCTACTCAATGGTTCTAGGTAATTAGAGTGGAGTGGACATCTTATACAAGAAGATCCAATCAATATTCAATCAGATTCTTCCTCAATAATCTGAAATAAGAAATGGAAACTGTGTTCAGAGAGCAAAGGGCTCTGGATTGAACAAGTCATACAAATTTTTGGCCAATTAGTAAATTAAAGCCACCTCCAAAGTTATGAATAAACAGGAAGGGTGAACAGGGAAAATTGGAACTGATGCTAAGAAACGAGAGACCTTTTGGATCAGAAAGATGTGGGACTAATGTAGCTATTTTAAGATGTTATTTCTCATGAGTCCACATTCACTTCTTGCAAATCCTTTTAAAAATTTCCCATGCTTATTTTTGTTGGAATCTGTTAAATGGATGTTTATTCTTTATAACCCAAATGATTTGATTAGAACAACACTTTATTTTTTGTTTTGTTTTTATTGGATAAATGTATCCATCTTGGCAAAAACCTTAGTATATCAGGCCCAAGCTATATTTATAAACTTATAACCCATTATTTTGTATTAGAAATGACAAATATGTGCTATAAAACAGGTGGCAGAGTTTCTTTTGGGGAAGAGAGAAAACACTGATGGTGCTTAAATGCAAAAGGAGAGGCATCCAAGGCCCGCTGGCAAGGGTGACAGCAAGGCAACGGCTTGAGGGAGCAGGAGGCAGGGGTAATGAACGTGTGGTGGGAAGGATTTCAAGGTCCATGATTCAAACAACATGCAGTGTGTCTGTGTGCATGTTTGTATGTGTGCACACACACGTACATATGTGCACATACATACATAAGACATATCTTCCTTGTTAAGTGATTAGTTTTTTGAAGTCAGAAGCCGTTTTACTTTCTTATACTTCCCAGTGACTTGAACAGCAATAAGCCCATATTAAGAGACAAACAACTAAACCCACATTTTGTCTTACTGTATGACCTTGGGCAAACCATTTAATTTGGATTCCATTGTAAACTTCTCTTATAGCTGTAATAAACTGCAGTGTGACTGGAATAAATGAATGAATGAATGGATGAATGAATGAAAACATGATGTTAACAAACAACCCTAAAGGCAAAATCTATTGACTTGTTTCCTCCCCTGGCACCCCCGAAATAGTGATTTCTTGATTACATTACACGTTAGCTGCAGGTAACTGTTGGTCTGCTCCACCAGTTTTCTTCCTTATGAAATCCAGGCCACAGAACAAGCTCCTTGAAGGGACATTGTTGATCTGGTTGCAGAGGGAAACGCAGAACCATGTGATGATACACTAAGTTGCTTCTCAGCAATGTCACCAGTTACCTTCATTAGCATGACACTGGCCAAAGTCAATCACATGGCCAAACCTGCCTCAGTGAGGTGAGGGCATAACCCCTCACAAGGACTACTACTGCAGATCACCTGGAAATGGTGAGGCCGGACATTTCTTGATGGGGTGTTGTTTCCTGAGAGTAGCTCCTCTGCCTTTTATTTGTGATGGCTCTTGGGTTTTGCTTCTGCAGAAACATTCTTTTTAAATTTTTCTTCTTGGAAATATCTGAAGAAGATGTTAAAGAATATTCCCTTACTGAGGACTCAGAATGGTTTTCATTCTGTTTTCTGCCTCTAAAAGTTTGTTCCCTAAATGGGTTTACCAGTTAAATATAAAAAAATTGACTTAAATTTGATAAATCACAAATATTTTAGCATAAGCATGTCCCAAATATTGTGGAAGACATTGCTGTACTAAAAAATTGTTTGTTGTTTATCTGAAATTCAAATTTGACTAGATATCCTGTATTTTTATTTACTAACTGGAAATGCTAGTACACAACAGGAATTTCAAATCTCAAATACAGTTTATTTAATTTAGGGTGCTGGTGCAATGACAAGATTTTCACCTATTTAATTTCAGTCAGTTTCCAGTGTCTATGGACAAAATCCACCCTTCCCCAACCACTGCCAAGATGAATTTCTCGCTAGATTTACCTGGCAAGATTCCATGGAAATGTCTCACTCTGAGTCTATTTTCCCTGAGACATTTTATACAACTGAAGGGGTGTATTAGGGGCCACATAAACCAGTTTTGAGCTTTGACAACAGGTTTTAGCTCCTTCCACTCCCTCATATCTATGCCATGAAGCTGAGTTTTAATTGGTCTCTGTCATTAAAATATCCTAATGTTACATTTTACTGGGGGAAATGAAAATAAATTATATCATTTATTCCTGTTAGTAAACTGGCCAATTCTATCTCCCATAGTAGGCAATTATTTTTTAAGTAAACTTTTAACTTTAGAGTAGTTGTAGATTTGCATTATTAATATATTACATTAGCATAGTTTATTTATCACAATTAGTGAACCAATTTTAATGCATTATTATTAACCAAAGACCATATTTTATTCAGATTTCCATAGTTTTCACTAAATGTCCTTTTAGTGTTCTAGGATTCCACCAGGTTATCAAATTACATTTAGTTGTCATGTTTCCTCAGGCTCTTTTGTCTGTGACAATTTCTTAGACTTCACTTATTTTGAAGATTTTGACAGTTTTGAGGGGTACTGTTCAGGTATTTGGTGGAATGTCCCTCAATTAGGATTCCTCTGATTATTTTTTAATGATTAGACTGAGGTTATGGGTTTTTTTGGAGGAAGAACTAAGATGTAAACTGTCATTCACATCACATGGTATCAAGAGTACATACCACCAATAGGACTAAACTGTTAATGTTAATCTTGAACACCTGGCTGAGGTAGTATATGCCAGGTTTTTCTGTAAATGAACTGTATTCCCCTATAGATAGGGGCTTAATCACAAGGAACAACAACAGCCTGTAATTATTGGAATCGAGAGCCTAGGTCAGTGGTCGGCAAACTCAGTCAACAAAGTGGCAAATGGCTAATATGCAAATTGTCCTCTCCGGAGTTCAACTGGGAGACTGGGAGTTCTATTGCTTGCTATGACATGCACTGACCACCAGGGGGCGGTGTGGAACATGGCAGGCAACCAGCAGCTGTAGAGGCAGGGTGCTGAGGGAGAGAGGGAAGGAGGAGGTGGGGAGGCCAGGAGGCAGGGAACCTGATTGGCCCTGATTGCTGGCCAGCCTAGGGACCCTACCCATGCACAAATTTCATGCACTGGGCCTCTAGTACTTTATAAGAAAGTCAATATGCAGAGTCTACTTTTAAGGAGTGGAAAATTATGTTCTACTTCCTTGAAGGGGAGGATTTCCATAAATTACTTATAATTCTTATGCAAGGGAAATGTGTCTATATTTCCATTTATTTTTTCAAGCATTTATTTTAATTAATATATACTTGTTTAAGGTGCTGCAAAGGGATGTTTCATTCTAAAACCTCTTCTCTTGGCTCACAGATGGCCATGGTGTCACTGTGTGCTCTCATGACCTCTTCTCTGTGTACACACAGGGAGAGAGACAGAGCTCTCTGGAGTCTCATCTTATGAGGACACCAATTTCATCTATTGGGGCCCCACCCTCATGACCTTATCTAACCCTTCAGTATCCCATCTCTAAATACCATTACAGTAGGGTTAGGGCTTCAACATATGAATTTTGGGAGCACAAATATTCAATCAAAACAGTACTTATGAACATTTATTTTATGCTTTGATTATAACCCAGAACTTTCTTTTGATACGTTTTTCTTTCAGATTTGATCATTGGGAGCTCATTTAGTTGACTTTTATGTCCCCATTAATGTCTGTGTGTGTGTGTGTGTGTGTATGTGTGTGTGTATGTGTGTGTATGTGTTTTAGCACTTTATTATTATTAGGCACTATATGACACTACAGGTGATTTTTGTGTATTTTCTGCCCCAGTCCTAAAATAAGTTATTTCTCCAAGAATATCTGGTTTCTTTTGTTGAGAATGGTATTAGAAATCAAGATCTGGGTACTCCGTATGCTTGCTATTAATGAGATGTTGTTTCCAGACTCTCTCATCTGACAGAGCTAGGAAATGTATGTGTGCATACTAACTCATGCATATACATTTGTCAATATATATTTCTATATGTAACTATTTGTATCTATATCAAGTTGAGTATATGTTTGTACTGCTATCTCCAATTCTAATTCATTACTACATAAATCATTCTAAAAATTTCCCTTTGCTTATTTGTGACCTTTCATTCCAACAGTGAGAAATTTATCTCCCATTATTCCTCATCACTTACTTTAAGTTCCAGTATACATGTATAGTGGGTTCAGAATTGTTAACCAAAACTCCTGCATGAAACACTTTCATTCATCAAATAGATTATATTTCCTTTTAACTTTAGGCTTAAAGACTCGACTTATTTCTAAAATTACTTAGGTTAGCAATTTTTATTTTCCCACCACATTCAGTGAGGTTATTTTTAACCATTTATCTACATTTATATTTTTGTCAGTACACATTCCATCTTGGATCATTCTAGAGGCCTGGTGTACAAAATTCGTGCACTCAGGGGGGCTGGGGGGGGTCCCTCATCCCGAACTGCACCCTCTCGCAGTCTGGGAGCCCCATTGGGAGTGGGCCTAAGCCATCAGTCGGACATCCTTAGTGCTGCCGCGGAGGCAGGAGAGGCTCCCACCACTGCTGCTATGCTAGCCAGCCATGAGCCTGGCTTCTGGCTAAGCGGTGCTCCCCCTGTGGGAGCACACTGACCACCAGGGGATAGCTCCTACATTGAACATCTGCTCCTTGGTGGTCAGTGCATGTCATAGCGACCGGTCGTTCTCTTGTTCGGTCGATTTGCATATTAGCCTTTTATTATATAGCATAATGTGTTATTATGGGCAAGTCCTCTAATTCAATTTTTTTTTAAATTTCTTTATTGATTAAGGTATTACATATGTGTCCTTATTCCCCCATTACCCCCCACCTCCCATTCATGCCCACACCCCCCTGTTGTCTGTGTCCATTGATTAGGCTTACATGCATGCATATAAGTCCTTTGGTTGATCTCTCCCCCTTACCCCCACCCTCCCCTACCTTCCCTGAGGTTTGATGTTCTGATTGATGTTTCTCTGTCTCTGGATCTATTTTGTTCATCAGTTTATGTTGTTCATTATATTCCACAAATGAGTGAGATCATGTGATATTTATCTTTCTCTGCCTGGCTTATTTCATTTAGCATAATGCTCTCCATCTCCATCCATGTTATGGCAAATGGTAAGAACTCCTTCTTTTTTACCGCAGCGTAGTATTCCATTCTGTAGATGTACCACAGTCTTTTAATCCACTCATCTGCTGATGGGCACTTAGGCTGTTTCCAAATCTTAGCTATGGTGAATTGTGCTGCTATGAACATAGGGGTGCATATATCCTTCCTGATTCGTAATTCTAGTTTCTTGGGATATATTCCTAGAAGTGGGATTACTGGGTCAAATGGGAGTTCCATTTTTAGTTTTTTGAGGAAACTCCATACTGTTCTCCACAGTGGCTGCACCAGTCTGCATTCCGACCAGCAGTGCACGAGGGTTCCTTTTTCTCTGCATCCTCGCCAGCACTTGTCATTTGTTGATTTGTTGATGATAGCCATTCTGACAGAGATTTTTCTGCCTGTGGATTCCTCTAGTATTTTTATGGTTTCTCATTGTATGTTTAAGTCCTTGATCCATTTTGAGTTTATTTTTGTGTATGGTGTAAGTTGGTCTAGTTTCATATTTTTGCATGTATCTGTCCAATTTTCTCAACACCATTTATTGAAGAGACTGTCTTGACTCCATTGTATGTTCATGCCTCCTTTGTCAATATTAATTGACTGTAGTGATTTGGGTCGATTTCTGGGTTCTCTATTCTATTCCATTGATCTATATGTCTGTTCTTGTGCCAGTATCAGGCAGTTTTGAGAACGGTGGCTTTGTAATATAGCTTGAAATCTGGTATTGAGATCCCACCTACTTTGTTCTTCTTTCTCAGGATTGCTGTGGCTATTCGAGGTCTTTTTTTATTCCAGATAAATTTTTGGAGAGTTCTTTCTAGGTCTGTGAAATATGCCATTGGTATTTTAATGGGGAGTGCATTGAATCTATAGATTGCTTTGGGTAGTATGGCCATTTTAATGATGTTGATTCTACCAATCCATGAACATGGTATGTTCTTCCATATGTTTATGTCTTCCTCTATCTCTTTTTTCAGTGTCCTGTAGTTTTCTGCGTATAGGTCTTTTACCTCCTTAGTTAAGTTTATTCCTAAGTACCTTATTTTTTTTGGTGCGATGGTAAATGGGATTGCCTTTTTAGTCTCTCTTTCTGTAAGTTCACTATTGGTGTATAGAAATGCCATAGATTTCTTGGCATTAATTTTGTATCCCTGCTACATTGCCGAATTCATTTATTAAGTCTAAGTTTTTTGATGGAGTCTTTTGGGTTTTTTATGTACAATATCATGTCATTTGCACATAAGGACAGCTTTACTTCTTCTTTTCCAATTTGGATGCCTTTTATTTCTTCTTCTTGTCTGATTGCAATGGATAATACTTCCAGTACTATGTCGAACAGGAGTGGTGAGAGTGGGCATCCCTGTCTTGTTCCTGTTCTTAGGGGAAATGGTTTTAGTTTTTGCCCATTGAGTATGATGTTAGCTGTGGGTTTATCATATATAGCTTTTATTATGTTGAGGTATGATCCTTCTATTCCCACCTTGTTGAGAGTTTATCAAGAAAGGGTGTTGGATTTTGTCAAATGCTTTTTCTGTATCAATTGATATTGAAGTATGGTAGCAACCATACTTGGGTAAAAATTGCTGTTTAATATTTTAACCTTGCTGTTTTGGGTTCTGTACTCATTTAAAAGTTATTTTGATTTTCTGAACTTATGTATGCTATCCCAATACTCCATTGATGGTGGTTTGAATATCCCATTGATTGTGATCTCACTGGTTACTGAAGCACATTCTTCTGGGAATCAGAAGAGCACAAATTACCCTAAATTGTCTCAGTAGCTACAGATAGTGCATTCCTGTTGACTCAGTGATCCCGGAATCTGGACAGCACAATTATTCTAAATTGCCCAGGTGGTCCCAGATAATGTGTTTCTGTTGATTCAGTGATTCGTAGATACTTTAGATAACTAACTTGCTCAATTTTTACTTCTGTAAAGAATACTTTTTGTGAAACAGGTTCCTCATTCCAGACCCAAAGATGTAATCAATACCTTTGTGATATTCTGCCAATATAAGCCTGATGTGGCGAGCTGTTCGGGGCTGCAAGGTCTGGAGTGCTTTTGCTCCCTCGTATGCTGCCGGCTTTTAATAAATGACTCCGTAATTCAACTTTTTGAGGCATCCTTTGTAAGGTGGGGGTTACACTACAACATTATGACTGTGATTTTTATCTCTCAATTTGTTTATACTTAATTTTTGTTTTTCTTTCAAATAGTCATTATATATTCTCATAACTAACTTGTTCTGCATCCTTCTTTCACTTTAGTTGTTTCTAGCACTGTACTGCACAGAGTACAAAATAGTATTCAGTATACTTAATAAATATATTCATTTAATGTGTTTATTTATATAAATGTAAGGATTATGCCTCTAAGAAATAGGTTAGCAAAAATTTCTGTAAGGGACCAGATAATAGATTTATTAGGCTTTGCAGGCTGTACTGTCTGTTGCAGGAGCTCAAATCTGCCATTGTAGTGAGAAACCAACTGTAGATAATACATTAACGAATGGTCAAGCCTGTGTTACAAAATTTTATGTGAGTGCTGTCCTATAATATATCTATGAATTATTATGTAGAGTATTTTTGATATCATTTATCATATACATATTTAGTTTCTTAATTTAACAAACACTTACTGAATATATGCAGTGCAGTAGAAACTGTGTTAGATGTCGAATGCAGTATTGTACAAAATTGTCCCCATGGACTTGTAGTACAATAAGATGTAATTTAAACAAATCAGTGTTCGTGTGTGTGTGTGTGTGTGTGTGTGTGTGTGTGTGTGTGTTCTAAGTGAATATATTTCTATATGTACTAGTGAGAGGAAAATTCCACTTAAATATTAAGCATTAGAGGCAACTAGTCACAAATGTTTCTTTGTTTAGTTTAAATAATCAGAATGGAAATTTAATGGGAATCCAGTCATTTTGATTGGGCCAGCAATAGCATTTTATATCTGGATGTTTGGTGACTTTCTCACTTATTCACATATAAATATGTGGGTATGTATGATATGCTGCACAAAAAATTATCTTGGAAATGTGAACAAAAATAATTAATGATCCAGCTTCCTCTGGAACCAAAGATTCTAAAATCCACACTTCTTCCCTCAGAGATAAACATTATTGAAACATGTCTGATGTAATGAAATAGCTCTGATTGAGGTCAGCCAGTAGGTGAGGTAAACAGTATCACCCATACCCTGCCAAGGACAATTTACCATGGAGGAGAGCAGAGCCTGGGCAAAGGATCAGGTATCAATAGTGAAGTCCAAGTGACAGTATGAAGCTGGCATCCATCCAGTCACTACAGCAACATGAGTGTGCACTTGATAAAATATATATGTGTGTATGTGTGTGTACATGTATGTATGTGAAAATTTGTAAGAAGTGTGTGTGTCATGACAAAACGTATGAAACAGTCAGTCCAACCTCTTTGATTGGGTATAATACAAAGCTCCCAGAACTTGAAATATGATGTAGTACTATTTTATAAGCAATGCTATTGGTCTCTGTCTATCACCACATGTACTACCACAACCTGGTTATTTCATTAGACAATTGCACTGTTTCAACTGGGTGGCTTTTTGTCATACCGTGGTTAAGTGGGGCCTTAAAAAAACAAAACTGGAGTTTGAATTGAAAATCTATTTTATTTAGTTTTTAGCAGCCATACATGCAGCTGTGAGGAAAGCAATGGAACAGAATAATAGGACTTTTAAAAAAAATTCTGACCAGACTTTGTTTTCTCTTCAAAGAAATGGCATTTTTTAAAAAGTCTTTTGGATGGAATAAAGAACCTAAGGTTCTGATTTAACTCAGAATCAAACCTCAGAGAAAATGATGATCATTGCAGAAAAAGTGATAGAAAGAATGATTATAATCATTCAATTAAATTTTGTTATAATTAATTTCAATATAATTAGATAATTTGATTTAATTGATGCATTCAATTACATATGATTAAATTTTATCTAATTAATATTTAATAATTTAAAATTATGTGACTTAATTTTGTATCACTAACCTTTTAGAGACATATTGTAAAATATATTTAATATTGATCTTTGTAATATTTATGCTTTTTTTTGTTAGTATGTGTTGGTACTGACATAGTCATTCATTGTGAAAATCACATGACTTTCCTTACTTAATTTTATTTAAACTCAAAATATTGATTCATCCTTAGATTTATAATATAAGCCCTACCTAGTGATAAAACCTTTCTTGAATGAAAATAAAATTTTTATTTTAATTAACTCTGTGTTATTACTACACTAGTCAATTCTACCGATTATTTCAATGATTTTGACAAAATATTTTAAGGTAGGCATTATTTCCTCAATTTTTTTTAAAGGTAAATCTCAGAAAAGTTAAATAAATTGCTGCAGATTTGACAACTAATAAGTAAAAAAACTAAACTAAAATAAATCCATATGAATTTATTGAACCAAATTTTTTATCCTGTGACAGTTTATGCGTTCATTAATTATTGAATTACATTTGCATATAATGTCTTTAATATTTTCCTTTACATCAGTAAGTATCATTATTCTATTTTTTATTATAATTTTATCAAATTAAAAACTAAAGGCATTTTTAAATGAGAAAATTTGTGAAACTCTATATAAATATGACAGCTCAAATTAAGTATGTAATTTTCTAGAAAAAACATTGATTATCAAAATTAAGAATACATTAAAACCTAAACAAAAAATTAAATTCTTGTAGAAGAAATAGGAAAATAGACAAAAAGAATCCTTCAAAGTGACGGTAAAGAAGGGTCTAAGTTCAAATTATTTTAAAACTGCAACCAATCAGTATTGCTAATTCTATTTTCTATCTAAATTCTATTTCAGAGAACTAAGAATATAAGTTTGCAATATATTTTATAAAATCATCTAAACACTGATATCAACATATTCAAAGGTAGATAACATTGATAACAAAAAAAATCAAGTTCATTTTGAATGTTAATGCATAATCCAAAATAAAATTAGATCCTAATTAAGAATTATAATCTACCAGTATTTTTAAAATAAGCATTGCCCATAAAAGGTTTGTAACTGGAATGCAAGAATGTTTTTTTGTTTTGTTATGTTTAAAAAGGTATACTCCTTCATTCTTAGAATCCAGCACTGATTCAATGAAAGTTTTTAGAAAAAGAAAAAAAACATAGTTTAAACATTAAATATAATTATTAATTACCGGATACATTTATTTTATTTTATTTATATATGTTATTAAATATTTTGGGGTGACTGGATAATAGGATGGTTGGATTTTAGGAACCTACTTTCATTCATCATGTCAACAAGTTAAAGTGATATGTACATATATAATATTGTAAATAAGATATAGGTTAAATTAAAGATCTCAAAATGACACCAGACAGATGCAAGGAGGACTGATTAGATAAAATACTGTGCACTAAAAAAAATATACTGGATAAGTCACTGATTATGAAAAATTTCAAAATCCTGGAGAACAGAGAGAATAAAAAAGAAATCCTGGAAACTGTGACCTTTAACTGGAAAAAAAAAATTAAGAACTCCAAAGGGATTTTTTAAAATTTTATTTCATGAAAATGTCTTGATACATTATCTTAAGAAATTTCAGAAAAAAATGAGTATAAAAAAGTTTAAAGCCCTCAAGTTTAAAAAGGTAAATTCTACAGAAAATAATATTTTATCATGTATACTTAATAACTCTGCAAGTGTCAGATTTATTTCTTAAGCAAATAGAAATTATAAGTTAGTAGAAATGCTAGGAGGAATACTATATTGGACATTTATAGATTTGTGCCTTACTCTCTTTCCTTTAAGAAAAAAAGAAATGGCAAATAAGTCTCACTCCCAATCTTGACGCATATGAAAAATGAATCCATGCTTAAGCCATACCAGTTTGTACCCTCGGCCAAAGGATAAATGAAAGATGGGCTCCGGATCCAAGTTTTTTGTTTAGTAAATTGAAAAAAGGCAATGGTGCTCCGGTCCCTGTTAAAGCTGGATTCTTAAAGAAGAGGTGTAAAACCTAGAGAGCTTAACACAGCTCTCATATTTTTCATTTTTCATTTTGTAGGATGTAGAGAAGACTAGTTCATAAAATAAAAACTGATAAAAGACATAAGAAGATAAAAGCCGTAAACAGACATGGAGAGTAAGAAAATGTAGATAAAGTTTCTCATAGTAAGAGAGCCCTGCTGCCAGGCAATGCTAGGCTCACATGCAGTTTCTTCTTTCCTTGTGAGATAGTGCAGAATCCTTATATTCCATCATTCATTATTTGTTAGCTAGAAAATGGATGTATTATTTTTAAAAGGTCAAATTATTTTTTTATTTCATTTAAGTTATAATCTTGACTTCCCATCCATTAAGTCAAAGTAGTTTTGTGATTTAGGGGGAATCTATATACATAAAAGCCTAAGCGACCATTATGACCAAGTGACCGGGACAACCAGTGGACCAGTCGCTTTGATGCGCACTGACCACCAGGGGGCAGACGCTCAATGCAGGAGCTGCCCCTGGTGGTCAGTGTGCTCCCACAGCAGGAGTGCTGCTCAGCCAGAAGTCGGGCTTACGGCTAGTGAGCGCAGCTGTGGCAGCGGGAGCCTCCTGCCTCCGCGGCAGCGCTACCGAGGGGTGGCAGCAGCAGGCACAGCAGGCCGGGGATGAGCGGCAGCAGAGCTGCGCCTGGCTCCAGCTGGGGCTCCTCCCTGGCCACCTGCCTCTTCAGCACTTCTACATCCCTTGGCGGGATGTCGGACTCCCAGGGTTTGGCCCAATCCCCACAGGACTGGCCTGCAGGGATCAGGCCAAAACCTGGCAGTCTGACATCCCCTGAGGGGTCCCGGATTGGGAGAGCGCACAGGCCAGGCTGAGGGACCCCACCCATGCGTGAATCCACGCACCAGGCCTTTAGTTCTAATATAAAATGGAATGACGGTGTTAAGTATTTATGGTAAATTTATTTGCTGTACCAATAAAACAGTAATTTTGAAATTTAGGCTTAAAT
Source organism: Plecotus auritus (assembly GCF_963455305.1). Taxonomy (NCBI): domain Eukaryota; kingdom Metazoa; phylum Chordata; class Mammalia; order Chiroptera; family Vespertilionidae; genus Plecotus; species Plecotus auritus. The sequence goes on from NC_137771.1 coordinate 63,593,003, forward strand.
AAAATACAAAATTTATAAATTTCAATTTTTCTTACATATTAAAAACTAATTTTGTAGATATTGCTTTACTATGTAGGATATAGATAGAAAGAAAGTAATCATGGGATATTACAGAGAGAACACATCTGACTCTTGAGAGAGAGAGAGAGAGAGAGAGAGAGAGAGAGAGAGAGAGAGAGGAGCAAAAAATCAGATGCGTGTGTCTTTAATACTCTATTCTACACCAATGTACTTCATTTTAGAATGAGTCTCAAGATGAAGATTGGGTAATGATAGGAAACCCAGAGGTACGTGTGTGTGTGTATATGTGGAAGGAGGTGGTGATAAGATAAAAGAAATGGAGCCTGGGGTCCCACCACCTGCTGTATCTAAGCAGGAGGCCACTTGGCTGAATGTCCCACACCAACACTGGACACAGGCATCCAAGTTGTCACGGCTAAATAGCCATAGAATACTACTCTCACCCTAATGAGGGAAATGTCTCAACCTCATCATGTGCCCCCCAGTGGAAAACAGAGAGATCATTGGTTCATTAAGGAAGAGTTCTTAAGAGGGCTAATGGGGGTAAAATGAACATTATGGCTGAGATTCAGCAGAGCTGTGGTGGCAAGAAAGGCTATGGCCAGGCCATATCATCACAGCATTAGAGTCTGTTTGTGGAAGGAAAGGGCCATCTAGGCAATGACTGTGTGGAGAAAATAAAATAAAACAACATAACTTGTCAGCCACAGATACCAAAAATAGATGTTGGCATGATGAACAATCCCAATGGGGCAGGGACATCCTAGTAAAGGCCACTACTCAAATTTAAGACTTCTCTGATGCCTCGTGCTATGTCCAGGTGGCATCTTGGCTAGGAGAAAGAAAAATGGGCAGAACTAACACCAAAGGATCATTTTAAAATTAAAGACATGTTACCTTTAAATTACATATTTTAAATCCCACTCACCCTAGCTCCTCCTCCTACCATTAAAGAGAATCTAAGCTTGAAAAAACATGAAAATAGCTGTTGATAAAAATGTTAATTTTTTCCCATATATGAATTCAATATATGTCAAGTTTAGACACAGATCTTACACTACAAATCACTAGTCTCTTACTTAAAACCAAAGTTCTAACTAATGCCATCACTGAGCAGAGAAACAAGAGCCTGATTTATTACTATGGACTTTATGCCTACAACCAGAAGGAGAAATAGTACATCTAAGATGACTGCTAGAAAGAGAGTGACGACATCTACACTTCTGTTATATTGCAGCATGATAATCTTTATATAATTAAATTGTTGATATATGTCAACATCTCTTTTGCTCTGTACAAGATTATCACAAATACCCATTGGTTATTGGTTTTGGATCATTAGTAAGCAACCAAATAAGATTAGTATGAACAATTCTTACCTTTAAACAATTTAGGAATTAAATCATTTCTGAAATCAAAATTCCAATTTGGATATCTATTTTCTCTATTCAATATGGTTTCATAGTACTAAAATGAGGAATGCTCTCAAAGGAAAAATAATATACGTAGAACATACTTAGGCCAATGGTTTATATTGAACTCAACTAGTAATAATGAAAAAAAAATCCTTCCAACTCACTGCCTTCCCACAAGCACTTGTGAAGTAACTTGCTCCCCCGATGAACCTCCTGAGGTGACTAAAAATATCACACAATATAGCAGTGTGCATGTGCTAAGACTTGTATTGGAAGTCTTGGTGAAGAAGCGATTTATCCCATATTTCTTAAGCATGTCCTCCATTCTTAAGAAATGTTGAGGGCAGAGATGAGGGGCAACCATGGGTCAGTGTAGATGGAAAAGGCAAAAAAGGAGGGCATAAACGTTCTATTCTGCAGGTTAGTCTTGTCTGCTGAGTCCCTTAGGTCCCAGCTAGCCATCTCCATTGCAGAATGAGATCTGCACAGTAGATTCTGCAGAGTCTGCAGGTCCCAAAGAAATAGGTTCTGCAATGTCCAATAATAGCCACTATAATTAAAGCAACTCTTTTTCTTAAGATGCTTGGGGTATTTTGATAAAGTGAGAAGTCTCTAAATCAATTACCTCTGCAAGTTCCCTAAATTTTTAAATAGCAATTTAGACAGTTTATTTTGTTTTTTAATCTGCTTTGAGTGACTGTGCTGGGCCATATCTGATGTTTACTCCATTAATTGCCCTCTTCCCCTTCAAAAACTTCACATCTAAATAGAGAGCCCTGGGAGACAATCTCATTCAAAATTGATTTCATTATGTCTTTGCTATTAATGGTGCTTATAGGGTGTGAAACATCAAATCATGACCCTGTAGGATTCTGGAACTTTTGCTCAGCCAGAATGTCATTTTATTTTATTCTTTAGGGTTGTACTTTTAAAAAAATATACTAATGTAGGATTTGGTGGTAGACTGTAATTAAACTATAGTCACTGGGCTTAACTTTCACAAGCGATTAGACATACTTGCTTATTTTGCTCCTCTACAGCGAATATGTGCTGGCTTTGTAGAATCACTAAGTTGTATTCCTTTGGCCCCACTTTCCTTTAGTTCCTGCTCAATGCAAAGAGAATGCACAGCATTCTGCAATGTTTTTATTCTATTACTAGGGGCCCAGTGCACGAAATTTGTGCACTGGGGAGGGGTCCCTCAGCTCAGCTTGCCCCCTCTCACATACTGGGAGCCCTCAGGGGATGTCCTACTGATGGCTTAGGCCCGCTTCCCGTTGGGAGTAGACCTAAGGCTCAGTCTGGCCTCCCTTTGCAGGAGGCGACCAGGCTGATCAGTGGAAGGCACCAGCCCCATCAGCCCGCTGCTGCAGCCACTGCCAGTCACCGCAGCCACCAAGGTGTTTTCATCAACACAGACTCCAGTCCCTTCACCATGAAAAAATGACAACTTTCTTTAAGCATTTCCAAGATGTGTCTTTCATAGGATATGACATTTCTTTCTTTATTTTTCTTTTTATCTTCACCTGAGGATATGTTTCCATTTATTTTTCCCCCTTCCCTCTGATCCCAGGCTCAGCCCCTGCCCAAGCCTAAAGCCTCCACCCCAGGATTTAGACTTGGGAAGGGGGACCCCCGCCCTGCTCTGATCGCAGGCTTGGCCCCTTACCAAGCTTAAAGCCTCTGCCCAATGGCCAGCTGGGTGCTGAGGAGGTTCCCAGGACCCAGGTATGTATGCAAATTAACTTCCATCTTTGTTGGATTAATTTGCATACTCACTCTGATTGGCTGTGGGCATAGCAGAGGTATGGTCAATTTACATGTTTCTCTATTATTAGGTAAGATTGTTTGAAATATTGGCCTCGAATTCTACTAGAGAAATTGAATCAGTTCAATTGAATTAATAAAGTACTATTTAAGCATCTCTCTATGTTCCCTTCCTCTTTTATTTCTTTCCCATTGTACAACTTTTTTACCCTTCCTACAATTCCACTCCTTTTATGTTATACACAAAGCTGAAAATGGCCAGGGCTCAAAGGCCTAGAACATTTTATACTCCTGAGAGAATATGAGAGGCTCAATTATGACATAATTCTTTGGATATTTTTCACATAAAAAAAATAAAGCAAACAAACCCAAATCAGAATTTAAAGTTCAGGTAACAAGGAAATTGGCATTTACAGATATCAAGGTTTTGTCACAATGGAGCCAAGTATCATTTTTCCAAATAATTCATTTTTAGTCACTTTCTTGAAAACATCCACATATATGATTGTTGTATTATAAAACACATGCACTTTTGAGAAAGGGCATTGATGAAAATCATTAAATATTGTTTCACCAATAATCATGTGGTTTCTATGCCTGGTAGTGGAGATAGCTGAAAGACCATATCCATTATTATATTCTTTTCTAAATCCTCTCTTGTGGTTTAAAAAAAAAAAATTGACCCAGTAATCCCACTCCTAGGAATATATCCTAAGAAACCAGAAACACCAATCAGAAAGGATATATGCACCCCTATGTTCATAGCAGCACAATTTACAATAGCTAAGATTTGGAAACAGCCTAGGTGCCCATCAGCAGAGGACTGGGTCAGAAAACTATGGTACATCTACACAATGGAATACTATGCTGCCATAAAAAAGAAGGAATTACTACCATTTGTAGACACCTGGATGGAATTAGAGAACATTATGCTAAGTGAAATAAGCCAGTCAATGAAAGAAAAATACCACATGATCTCACTCATTTAGGGATAATGAAAAACATTATAAACTGATGAACAAAAAGATAGTTACAGAGGCAGTAAAGCATCAAACAGACTGTCTAATTACAGCGGTAAGGTTAGGGAGAGGTGGGGGAAATAAGAGATCAACTGAAGGACTTGTATGCATGCATATAAGAGTAACCAACGGATGCAAGACATTGGGGGGTGAGGGCATATATGGGAGTGGGGTGGGGGGGGGCGGCAATGGTAAGATATGTACACATATAATACCTTAATAAAAATTTGAAAAAAAATCCATTTTTCCTTACCAGTCAGCAGTTTATAAATACCTTTAAGATGTATGATTTTCAAAATAAATAAAATAAAATAAATAAAAATAAATAAAATAAATAAAATAAATTATAAATAAATGTTACTGCCCTACTATAATCCCAAAGGTCCTTAGGAAAAATGTAGATATACACAAAAATATAGACACACATACAATTTTACATATTACATGTCATTAAGGAAAATGGTGGTAGAAGTCTCCGAGGCACCTACCACTCTTGATTCCCCATAGCAACATAGTTTTTGGATCAGTCAAAACCCCACAGAGACATAGGCAAGAGTTCACATCTTTTACGCTGGACCTCCTCAGGATACACTAATTTGCTACAGCTGCGCCCATGCCCATTCACTCCTAGGTTCCTGGCAAACCTGACCTTGATGGTTGACAGGTGTGGAAGCTATTGGCTCAGGGGGGGAAAAATTAACCCTATTTCTGTCAGAGCCCTCTTCTGCCTGAATGTGGATAATTGTCGCTTCTCAGCATGATCAGCCCGTGTGAATTTTTTAATCAGTCAAAGAATATTGTGGTCCTAAAATCTCTGGGACACAGGATTATAACTAGAGACATTATCTAGAATTGGAAAGATGAAGATAGGCAACAGCTGGTTGAGTGCCACATCATCAGACCCTGTACCATTCTTAGAAAACATCTAGGGTGCCCTGGCTCATTTTGAGAAGAAGAAGCCATTGCTCTGTTCCTTCTTTACATTTTGCCCTCTTTGGAAAAAAGGGGCTCTTATAAATATTGTAAAGAATGAAGTCATTTTGAAATGGAACGCTTTTTTAATCATTTTAATTATTTGATTTGTTTTCTTTTCTGCTTGGTGCACAGTCAGAGGTAAACTAAAGTGGCTTGTGCTGGTAGTGGGCCATCGTAAAAAGCTCAAACGACAGTGGGAAATTGCTTTTGTGATGAAGGGAAGCATTAATAAAAGCTTATCTCCTATTTACCCTTTTAAATTGGCCTTATAGGAGTTGTTTAAACTACCCCATTGGCTGTGGTTGGTTGATACATAGGTTGTGAAATGTTCTATGTCTGTAGGTGGTGGTTGAGCTTAGAAGTATCTACATTTTTCTGATCTAGTTTAGTATGTCATTGTAGTTTCATTTAAACGTTTTTGCCACCCTATGATCTGGTAAAACTTTAAGTCTTTTCCCCCATAAAGAAAATATTATTGTAGGTTTAAGGAAATGTAACATTTTGCTTCCCACAAGGCTGAGTAATACAGGTGCTCAACACACTAAATCATTCTACCTGTGGCTTCAGGGCTTCAACAGACACAAGTAGTTAGGGATATACATATCCCTAACTATATAATATATATATTTAATTTAGAAAAAAATCAAAGAAGGGTTTTTTTAAATGTGAATTTCCTGAACTGCCCCACATTCAAGTATATATGGGAGACACCCAAGAAAGTGCACTAAATAATGTTTATAGCTCACTTGGGAGTCTTTCAGTTGAGTCAGAGAGCAAGAAAAGATTCATGTGTTTCAGCTGTCTAAGGGTATTCAGCATGAGAAACCAGTGCAGAGTGAAGGCTCCCTGAGGATGGCCTATCTTATTCCCACGGTTGTGCCATTCCTTAATGCTTATCTTCTCACCCTCAACAGCATGACAGGTGCTGTGCTCAGAGCATCTGCAAAGGCAGTTAGTAGAAGACGGGGATCTTTTATAGAAACTCAAATGTTCTCTCTGGAGGATTCAGTTGATAACGATACACATTTGATCTCTGGAAGAATTCTATTTCACTTTATTTTTAGGTTTGAGTCTTGAAATCTTCTCTGGTGAAAAGCGAGGGAAATTCACATCTATTTTTATTCAGTTGTGAGTGTGGGTCAAGATATTCAAAAGGTTTTGAATCATTTGGTTTTTCACAACCTGTCTATAAAGTATACTAGTAGATGTTCATCTTAATTTTGTTGATGCAATAATATAACAATGAGAGGTTTAATTCCCTCTCAGCTAATTAATACATGTGAGAATTCCAATGTTTATACTGGTTTGCCTGCATCAAGAATATTTTCTGGATATCAAGTTTTCAATATCAAGTTTTATCCTTTGGGAGAATTTTTTTTTTTTCTGTATTGATTAAGGTATTACATATGTGTCCTTATCCTGTCATTGCCCCTCCCCCCAGACCCCTACACATGCCCTTACCTCGCCTGGTGTCTGTGTCCATTGCTTATGCTTATATGCATGCATACAAGTCCTTTGGTTGATTTCTCCCCCTTACCCCCACCCTCCCCTCCCTAGATTTTCCTTAGAAATGCATAATGCGATGAGTCTTAAAGTTTTTCTAGTTCAACTCTTTTACATAGAACACAGATGAGATGAAGAACTATAGAGAGAAATGACTAGCCCCAATCACAAAGTTCTTTTTGTATGAATTTAAGTGGTATATGCTTCTTTAATTAGGTTTTTTGGAGATATAATTTTTGTATAATTTACTTAGACTTTGACTATACTGGTATAAACATCACAATCAAGATACAGAATATTTCCATAACCCCCAAATTTCTTTGGCACTCCTTTGCTGTCATTCAGTCTTTCTTACTAATTCCACACATCACTGATAGGCCTTGTTACTACAGGTTAATTTTGCCTGACCTAGAATTTTTTGTATATAAAAATCAAACAGTGCACAACTTCTTTAGCTTCTAATGCTTCTCACATTCACCCATGTACCTGGGCTGCCACAGTACATTTTTTTTTAAAATTCCTGAATGTAACTTTATTATATGGATATACTATACTTTGTTTTTCCATTTACTTGGATTATTTAGAGGTGTTTTTTCCCCATTGAAAATAAAGCTTATATGAGCATTCATATACAAGGCATTTCATAACACTTAGCTAAATACTTAGGAGTATAATTACTGAGTTCTATGGTAAGAAATTGCCAAACCGATTGCCAAAGTGGTTATTCAATTTTATATTTCTACCAGTAATGTATGAAACTTCCAGTTGCTCTATATCCTTGTCAAATCTGGTATTTTCAGTATTTTTAATGTTAGGCATTTTAGCAGATGTAATATCTCAAGGATTTACTTTTCATTTCCTTGAGGCCTAATAGTATTGACCATTTTTCTTGTGTTTGTTGACCATTTATATCTTCTTTGGTGAAATATTTGTTCAAATCTCTTGGCCACTTTTTAAAAATATGGATTCTAATTTACTTTTTGAGTTGTAAAAATGATTTTTATATTCTGGATATTAACCCCTTGTCAGATATATGTAATGCAAATATATTCACCTAATCTTTGAGCTGCCTTTTAATTTTTTTTCTTTCCTCTCATAAATCCCTTTAATTTTTAACTCAGTTATCATCACATGTAATGCAACTGTTTCATTGCAGAATGAAGCACTGTCCTTAGAAGAAATAAGGATTAGAGTAGTACAAATACTTGGCACTCTAGGAGGGCAAGTAAGCAAAAATCTTGTAACAGGTAAATGAACTTTTTATTAAAATAAATTAACCTCATAGATGTATTTGTCCTTTAATTTAGAAGTATACAGATCATGGTATATTCTCATATTTATCCTATATGTGATTAACATATTTTCAAATAAGATTACAAAGAATAATTGCCTAATGAAGTGCTTTGATTGTACCATGCCATCTGAATAATTTTTTACAGTAACAATGTTCTAGTTTGGTTATTAAACATATTTTTCATTTTGAAACAATCTAATTTGACACTCTTTTTTATATTATATGTTTCAAGAATTCAGTATTTTTTAAACATGATATTCTTTTTTTTATTGTTTAAAGTATTACATGTAGTAGTACATATATCTCCTTTTTTTTCCCCCATTGACCTTCCCCCAGCCTCCCCTACCCCCTGTCGCATGCCCTCATCCCACCCCTGCAGTGTCTTGTGTCCATTTGTTGTGCTTATATGCATGCATACAAGTCCTTTTGGTTATGGTGATCTTCATAGAACAGAAGTGCTAGTTTTGGTGAAGTCAAATTTATCAGTTCTTTTTAAATTTTATCTAAGAAACATTTGCCTAAAGAAAGTTACATAAATTTTACCTTATTTTTTCTTCTGGAAATTTTAAAGTTTAAAATTTAGGTTTCTGAGTTCACTTTTTGTTGTTTATGTTATGAAGTAAGGGTTATAGTACATTTTTTTCCATAGGAATATCTGTCTTCAGTATCAAGTTTCTTCCTTTGGGAGAAATTTTTAAGCTTTGAAAACATTCTTTTTCCCATTAAATAACTGCAATATTTGATCACTTTTTAAAATAGTTTTCTTTAATTCTACTGATTATTTGTGCATTTGTCTATTTTTTGTACTCCTATTTAGTTCCATTGATCTATATGTTTCTCCTTACACCAATGCTATAATGTTGTTTTTTCCAGAGTGAAAATACTATATACTTGTATAATGCAAAGAGAAATAGAAGCATACATTATCAAAATAGGAGGTACATTAATAAAAATGTAGTATTATAAGCAAAAATTATATAGTACTTGCAGAATTAAATCTTTCAATGTAACATTACAATGTGTCTAACAAAGGAATATTATTTAAAATTATAGTTCTCATTTTTAATTTAAAATAACCATCACTAGAACAGCACAGCTTAACCTAGTAAACCCTTTAAGGAAACACTTTGTCTCCTGGAAGTAGAATATCATGATATACCATTCATTTATACCAAGAAAAAAAGAACAATTTTCAAAGCGGAAATTAGTTTCATAAGCCAGAATAAAAGTGGACTCCTCGAAGTACAAGTTGCTTCCATAAAATTATTTTAATTTTAATTGGCAAAAAAGCTAAACAATTTTGATTTAGAGCTCAGCTTCTCAGAGACCCCAATCAGTATATATATATATATATATAAAAAAAGCAATGCTGTATTTTCTCCACACCATTACTTACCAATCAAAACACCTTTTAACTTTTAAAAAGTTACAGTTTTACAGAAATGTTTCCAGTAAAGATTGGTAGAATGCAGAGAGCAGTTGTCACTGACCTGTATTTTCTAGTAGTATAAAGTAACATGGGAAACAAATCTTACTTGTTACTGCTTAAAAAACACTGCCTTGTTAGGCATTCCCGTTGCTGTTCTTTAAATTCAATCTCAAAACTGAATAAAAATTTCAACACTTTCAAAGAACCAGAGCAGCACAACTGACCCACCCCATGACTGGCAATTCAGAGGGAACTCAAGACAACCCTCCCCTCTCCTTTCTTCTGCTTCCAACAGAAGACCCTCAAGAAATTGAACTTGTGAAGTTCCCCTAGGTTCCTCTAGTTCACTGCAAATGTAATGCCAGTTGAAGTTGTTAAAAAAGCTTCTGTAGAAAACTTGCCATAGTCTTTAGGAAAAGTTACATGAAGAAAATTAGTTTAGTCCTAGTTGGTTTGGCTCAATGGATAGAGTGTCGGCCTGTGGACTGAAGGGTCCCAGGTTTGATTCCCCAGGCGGGCTCCATCCCCAGTAGGGGGTGTGCAGGAGGCAGCCAATCAATGATTCTCTCTCATCATTGATATTTCTATTTCTCTCTCTCTCTCCCCCCCTCTCCCTTCCTCTCTAAAATCAATAATATATATATATATATATATATATATATATATATATATATATATATATATATATAAAGAAAATTAGTTTAGCCTTTATTTTCAAGAGTAATAACATGGAATAAAAGACATCAGGACCAATATAAAAACACGAGGGCCTGTTTTCAGGATGAAAATATATTTAGGAGGACAATGAACAGAGCTGGGGTGGGTCTGGAAATGGAAACGCCTCCCCACTCACCCAAAGTGCTAATCCACTTTGAGTCATTTTTTAAAAAATATATATTTTTATTGATTTCAGAGAGAGGAAGGGAGAGGAAGAGAGAGAAAAACATCAATGATGAGAATTATTGATTGGCTGCCTTCTGTATATCCCTATTGGGGATTTAGCCTGAAGCCTGGGCAAGTGCCCTGACCAGGAATTGAACCCTGACCTCCTGGTTATGAGTGGATGTCCAACCACTGAGCACACTGGCAGAGCCACTTTGGGTCATTTAGAAGGCAGTTTAAACAATTAAAAGGTGGCAGAGGGAAAGAAATGACGTCAGTGTCCAGGCTAAAGAGTAAGGCTGGGTTAGGGTGTACCTGGCTGTGGCAGGAGAGCCCTTACAAATCAATGCCTTTTAAGTCACAGAGGAGGGTGATCTGGGCACTCCGCAGCACGGGAACTGGGCCCTTAAGCAGTCCCTCAGCTCCGCATTGAAAAGGAAGCACCTGGCAAGGATAAGGCTGGCCTGTGCAAAGGTCAGCCACACGGAGGCCATCAGGTAGGCCTGGGGGACAGTACTGGGACTCACCAGCACCCGCAAGCAACTGGCATCCACGCAGAGCCCCCAGAGCAGCAAGAAGAGCAGCACAATGACATAGAAATCATCTTGCACAGCCTCGTCTCTGTCTTTAACTCCTTGAGCACGATTAGGTGGCCAGATGCCCAGGAGCGAGGGTGCTGTGGGGCCAAGTCCGAAGCCAGCCGTCCATCTGGCTGTGGGAAGTCCAGTTCTGGCTGACCACAGGTACGAGGTGCACCAGCCTCATCTTGTGGTGGTCGTGGATGAAGAAGATCAGGTGGAGGTAGAGAGGTGCACGGTGCTCACCACCGTGGCTAGCAACAGCAGCAGAAGAAGCTGAGTGCTCTGGTGAGCCAAGGCACAAGGCGCATCCTCATTGTCATTATGGCTGCCCCAACGAGAAGACCAGAAGGCCGAGGCCAGAGCTAGCGCCTGGGCCCATGGGGTGCACACCAGCATGGGGGGGCACAGGGCCAGTCAGCCAGGCCCTTGGCATAGAAGCAGTGATGCAGCAGGCCAGGTAGCAGGTGACGCTCACTTGAGGGAGCAGCAGAAAGGCGGAGTGGAAGCAGCATGGTGGAAGCAGTAAATATTGAAATCAGGCAGTGTAATCCTTTGATTTTAGACAGAGAGGAAAGGGGAGGGGAGAGATAGAGAGACATCCATTTGTTGTTCCACTTATTTATGCATTCATTGGTTGAGTCTTTTTTAAAATATATTTTTATTGATTTCAGAGAGGAAAGAAGAGGAAGAGAGAGATAGAAACATGAACGATGAGAGAAAATCATTGATGGGCTGCCTCCTGCATGCCCTCCCCACTGATGATTGAGCCCATACCTCGGGCATGTGCCCTGACTGGGAATCAAACCATGACCTTCTGGTTCATAGGTTGATGCTGAAACACCAAGCCACACAGACCAGCTCATTGGTTGATCTTGATTTTGCCCTGACCATATATGGAACCTGCAACCTTGGCATATCCAATGATGCGCTAATCAACTGAGCTACCCATCCAGGGCATGTAATCTTTTTTTTATTGTTTTGACTATTTTTTCATTAATTTTAGATATTTCTTCATTTGTAATGTAGTCATTTTAAGCAACACATATTTCTCTAAGGAAATATTAAGCTTTGTCTGTATCCAACACGTTTTTATTTGTTTTTATTTTCCAATTAATTTTATAAAATTGTCTTTTACAAAGGTGTTTAATTTCAAAATATTTATTTTACTAAATGTATTTTTTATTTCTAATGTATTCAGGACATGTTTTGTATTATTTAAATCTATTTAAGTTCCTTGACTTTTTTTTAAGTCTATGATCTACTTAAAGAATGTTCTATGTTCTCCTATTCTTTGGTCAAGTATATTATATAGACCTATTAGTTGCAATAGGTTTGGCTGACAGTATTTTTCAATCCAAGTTTATCTTTACTGATTTTTTTTCTTTTTCTTTTTTTCTTTTTGGTCTACTTATGTTATCAGTTATTGAAATAAGAGTATTGAATTCTGCAACTGTAATTGTGGATATGTCTATTTCTTCTTTCAGGTCTAGGAACCTTTAAAATAAAGCTACTGCCTCAGACATTGGTGAGAAATTTTACAAAACAAGCTGCACTTTGCATCTCTGGGTCTAACAAAGATCACATATCAAAGCTTCATGACCAAAATATCACGTAGCTTATCTCCCTCCCTAAGGTCTTTCCTTGATTTTATTATTAGTGACAATATTGTAAAAGCAGTGTGAAATGGCCAATTCACACATGTGCCACGTTTTGCACACCGCCTGATCCTGCTGGAACATGATTTTCCCAAGAATGATGACAGTAATAAACATCTTCTGGCAGAGGCTTGCAAAAATCTGCACCCATTTTAGTCACTCAATAATAGCCCATAAAATTCTCTGAGAACTGCAGGAGAAAAGCAATGTACATAGTCCTGCATAAATTAAAACTAGCAATGCCAGCTCACTAGAACTCGACTTTTCACACTCTGGAACCACTGTGGAGCAATTAAAAAATAAACAAACCCATGACATGTGGGTGCGGCCAACAGCCATCAGAGAAGGTGTTCTCTGTTGGAGATCAAACCATTACCCAGCACTTTCATTGTGTAGATACCCTCTTTGGTGTGTGAAAATAATCAGCATAATTTACATAATCCTTCCTGATGTTTCTCTTACAAAAGCAGTGCCAATCTGAACGAGGGAGGGGGGAAATGTTCATCTGGATTTTCCTTTACATTAAAGATCACTGTTCTGTAGGAAGTGCAAGGCCATTCCTAATTTCCTTGTTTATGTCAAAGTTTCAAGTTTGAGCTCTGCCATTTTTATGAGTGAACAATTCAGAAAAGCCCTTTATTTTATCAAGGTACAAAGAAATAAAGTAATTTGACATACCAAAAAAATATCTTCATAGAACTCAAAAATATTAATTCATAAAGTATGTGTAACAATATTTCAGAATAACTTTTTACAGTCCTATACATGGTGAGTGGGACTTTTTAGAGAATTTGGAATGAAAAACATAATCAGGTTTATGATCAGCTTTCCTTATCTGTATTAGCAATTGAAATCCTTGCCCCATAGTTATTTGGAAATTTCTTAGGTAGAAATGAGTGGGTACCACAGTTTTCTCTGTGCTCTAGCATAATATCCAGCAGTTCATACAGTGTGGCTGTATTAATGTTCCCCTCAAATAGCAAAACTGCAGTCGAGGGAATTGACTCCTGACCCAGAGATGAGTTTAATTGGTCTTAGTGTTATCCCAACTCACTTACCAGAGATTGCTCTAGTAAAGTACACGTCCAATTCTGGCCAATAAGCCATGCAGTAAGGTTGATGAGAGGCCTTTGAAAACATTCTTTCTTTCTTGCCCTTTAGAATAGGAAAACCTTTCTACCCCCTCCTCCCCACCTCCTGGTTGTGAATGAAGAAACACGTAGCCCCTATTTCTTTTGGCGTCTGTCTTAAGTCAGAGAAATGAGAGTCAGGATGAAGCCAGTGAGAAGGTGCTTGAGCATCTGGATCAACCAACAGGGAACCTGCCCACCTGATTTCCTCTTTTTGGAGCTGGCAAATGACCTATTCTTTAAATGTCTTTGTTTCAGATTTTGTTACTTGTGAGAGACAGTGCAACAGATTCAAGAACTTTCTTTCCAATAAGGCTTGTTCCTTGTGGGGTGGAGGGATGCAGGTGTTCAGAGAGTAAGCAAATGGGCCAAAATAACACTGGTGCCAAAGAAGCAGGCCCTTTGGACAGTCAGAGAATTATGAAGTAAGAAAGATAGACTCTTCTTCTCAGAGAGCTGGCTACACCTGGTAAGAGTTCCAGCTCGATCACCTGTGAGAATCTTAGGTCTTTGCCAAACATTTCTGCAGTTTTCTTGGTGTTTACTACCTCCAAAATTTTGTTTCTATATTCTTCTTCCTGATTCTGCAGGTGCCATTATCAATCACAGCCCGTCCACCTCTCTGTGTACACACAGTCGCACACACACACACACACACACACACACACACACACCTTCACAGAGTGCCTGACTGGTGTTGCTCAGTGGTTGAGTGTTGACCCATCAGACAAGAGATCACCAGTTGGATTCCCAGTCAGAGCACATGCCCAAGTTTTGGGCTTGATCCCCAGGGGTCATGCAGGAGGCAGCCAATAGATGTTTCTCTCTCATAGATGTTTCTATCTCTCTATCCCTCTCCCTTCCTTTTTTTCTAAAAATCAATAAAAACATTTTTTAAAAAAATCACAGAGCATTCTATAATGCTAATTTTCTAGATTATTTGGGGAATCACAGAAAGGGAACATGAATTCTCCCCTGTATAAATAGTTACACACACCATTCCATTTTTTCTCTTACCTCTCTTACCTGTCTGCTCCCAAAGACACACTCATGAGTTTTCCCAACAAACAGATAATCTCCCACCAGGATTCTTCCTCCAGCTGCAAAAATAAAATCTTTTCATATTAAAGAGTTGCCCTTATCTTTTCCAATTTGTCAGAAATTCAGCTTAGTTATCAAAGAAATATACTTAGGATACTGCACCTACAAAATAGTACTCCCAAATATGACCAGAAGCTTCTTTTTGAATCAATACAGCTCAGAACTCTGAATGGAGCTTAAGTTCTAGTCAGCCCTTGTCAAATAGGAAACAACAGGGCCTTTACACATGAGTAAGGCCATGATCTGGGACAGAAGACAGGTGCAAATGAATGGTTTTAGGAGCAGAAGAATCTTCCGGTCAGAAATAGAGAACAAGCATTAAGCTGTAGATCACAGGAGAGGGCATAGTTCTTGTGTTAAGTGCCTTCTTGTTATAGACAGATTCCTGGTGGATGGCAGGATTTCAGCATTAGTGCTTGGTCCAGAGAAAGAAGAACTCTGGAAAAAAATCTCACAATGTCAATAGATACTTGCTATTAGATGCTTTCTGCTGCAAAACAAAAATGCTTCAATTTCTCTCCCAATGTAATTCAGTTCTGTTCTACATATCAAATATCTCAAAAGCAAACAAATAACAAACAAACAGTTAAGACTATTACTGGTAATTCACCACTTATGGGTCTTAACTTTTCTTTCTTTTTTTATGCTTTCATTTTTTTTGGTTGCCTTTTTTAATTTAAGTTCTTTATTGTTTAATGTATTACATAAGTCTCCTTTTCCCCCCATTGCCCTCTCCCTGGCTGACCCCAACACCTAGCACATGCCCTCACTGCCCCGCCCCCCCGCCAAGTCTGTGTCCATTGGTTATGCTCGTATGCATGCATAAAAGTCCTTTGGTTGATCTGTTATCCCCTTACCTCCCCCCACTCATAGGTTGGATAGTTTATTCGATGCTTCTGTGACTCTAGATCTGTTTTTGTTCATCAGTTTATATTGTTCTTTATATTCCACAAATGAGTGAGATCATGTGATATTTATTTTTCTCTGACTGGCTTATTTCACTTAGCATGATGCTCTCCAGGTCCATCCATGCTGTTGCAAATGGTAAGAGTTCCTTCTTTTTTACAGCAGCATAGTATTCCATTGTGTAGATGCACCACAGTTTTCTAATCCACTCATCTGCTGATGGGCACTTAGGCTGTTTCCAATTCTTAGCTATTGTAAATTGTGCTGCTATGAACATAGGGGTGCATATATCCTTCCTGATTGGTGTTTCTGGATCAAATGGGAGTTCCATTTTCAATTTTTTGAGGAAACACCATACTGTTTTCCACAGTAGCTGTACCAGTCTGCATTCCCACCAGCAGTGCAAGAAGGTTCCTTTTTCTCTGCATCCTTTTCATCACTAGTCGTTTGTTGATTTGTTGATGATAGCCAT
Source organism: Plecotus auritus (assembly GCF_963455305.1). NCBI lineage: Eukaryota > Metazoa > Chordata > Mammalia > Chiroptera > Vespertilionidae > Plecotus > Plecotus auritus. The sequence goes on from NC_137771.1 coordinate 63,609,153, forward strand.
TCTGACAGGTGTGAGATGGTACCTCATTATGGTTTTGATTTGCATCTCTCAGGTGATTAGTGACTTTGAGCATGTTTTCATATGTTTCTTGGCCTTCTGTATGTCCTCTTTCGAAAGGTGTCTATTTAGGTCCTTTGCCCATTTTTTTATTGGATTGTTTATCTTCCTTTTGTTAAGTTGTAGGAGTTCCCTATCAATTTTGAAGATTAAACTCTTATTGGAGATAACATTGGCAAATATGTTCTCCCCTGCAATGGGCTTTCTTGTTGTTTTGTTGATGGCTTCTTTTGCTGTGCAGAAGCTTTTTGTGGGTCTTACTTTTCAATAACTGATCATGAAAAAAATTATTTGTACTCAAAACATCAGCTCAAAAAAAAGCAGTCTCATACTTTGGGGCCAATTCTTTATTCTTTATAAAGTGTTGAACTATGCTTGTCACAATAATGGTAGACACTATACTTACTATCTAATAACATATTCTAACAAATAAGGAGCCAGCACATATATAATTGTGGATTACTACTTCTCAAAAAGACAAATATAATTAACAGTCTCGAATGATAGAAAAAGGACACAACTGTACACCAAAAAAACCTAGGGTCTTGCTTTGGCTCCATGACTTTTAAACTTCACCTTTCCTTAGAAGCCTTTGTTTTCTCATTGGTAAAATGAGGCAATTGTGTGCTCTTTTAAGAATGTAACTCACAATTTTAAATTATTAGATCTGATTTTACTGTAAACACAAATCAAGGGGCCTGATTTTTTTTGCTCTCAAATCCATTATCTGTAATAGAAAATCATAAAATATCAGCAATGGATATAAACATATCAGCATTGGAGCCCTTAAAAAAGGAGAGTCAAAGCCTGCCCCCTCTGCATTGCCTGCTGCACAGAAAATTCATTAGTTCAAGGTGATCTAATTATGTTAAGCTAGGTACCTGACTTGGCCTGGCCAATCAATGATTGGCACCAGCAATTGGTATAAGAGTAGGCATATGAAACAGGCTAGACTAATTAATCTCCTCTTAGGACATTTGTTGGAGCTAACCAGAAAGAAACACCTTTTATTCTGAGACTAGAGGCCTGGTGCATGAAATTCAAGCACTGGAGGGGTGGGGATGGTGTCCCTCAGCCCAACCTGCACCCTCTCCAATCTGAGACCCCTCAGGGGATGTCCGACTGCCTGTTTAGGTCCGATCCCACAGGGATCCAGGACTGCTGGCTCCCAACTGCTCGCCTGCCTGCCTGATTGCCCCTAACCGCTTCTGCCTGCCAGCCTGATCACCCCTAACCACTCCCCTGCCAGCCTGATCGATGCCTAACTGTTCACCTGCAGGCCCAATCGTCCCTAACTGCCCTCCCCTGATAGCCCGGTCACCCCCAAATGCCCTCCCCTGCATATTCCCTCTTTATTAGATAGGGTTTTTTCTTTAACATATTGGACAGTGTGCCTGCCATGGTCTTGAAAAACCAGTAAAAATGTAAACCCAAACTCAAAGAGTCATAAAATAAACTCCTTAAACAGGAATTTCATGAGACCTTGGAAAGGTGATATCATGTGGCTGTTTCTTCCTTTCTTCCTTCTCTTTCTTTTTCTTGATGTTTCATCTTTTGTCCTTTCTTTCTTTTCTCCTTTTATTCTTTTTCTGTCCTCTCTTTCTGTTAACTTTTCCATTGGTAGAATCCTCAGTACTTGAATCTGTCTTGCTTCCAGAAGACGAAGAAGAGGGAAACCCACCGTCATCTGAAGAAAAAGATGACCTATGTTGGGATTGGTGGTGTTTCTGGTTTTGCTCTTTTCCCGGTTTATCATTTCTGCCGGCCCTGGCATCTTCAGGACTTGTGCGTGGGCACTTCTTATTCATGTCTACAAAACCTCCCTGCCTTGGTGAAAACTGTAGGGGAAAAGGCCTTCCTGGGTGGGCTCAAGCCCTGCCCGAGGTGCTGAGGAACCAGGGTGGGGAGCACCCGCCACTGCCCTTGCAGAGCCAACCTCCAGACCTCAGGGTACTCTCCAGTAAGTAACTGCAATGTCCCTGTTTGCCTTCAGAAATTAGTTGTAAGTTACTTCCGATGTGAAACCCTACCTCATACATTTCCTTTGTGATTTCTAAAGATTTTAAACAAAATCCATTTACCTCCCTAACCTGGTCAGAAGTTTCTACCCAATGGGAGAGGTTTGCTGGGCAGCATCACCCAGATACCACCCCCCAATCTCCAATCACTCCACTGGGGGCAAGGGACATTCCAAGACTATAGGTGTGTGTCAGGGGGATCACTCCATGGGGCACAGGCCCTTTGGAGGCTGACACCCCAGGCTGCCGCTGGGAGGAGATTGCTCTGGGGGGCACGGCTGCTTCCCAGGCCTATACCCCCCAGCTGCGGCTGGGAGCTGATCGCTGGTGGGGAGGCAGTGTAGGCACCTCCCACACCCACAGCCCTGGTTGCCGCTAGGAGCGGATCATGCGGGGGGGGTGGGGTGGGGAGGGGGAGGAGGCGCAGGCACCTCCCAGCCGACAGGCTGACGGCCCGGGCCGTGCCTGGGAGCGGATCGCACCGGGGTGCAGGTGCCTCGCAGGCTGATGGCCGAGGCTGAGGCTAGGAGAGGATCATGCCAAGGGGGCATGGAAACCTCCCAGGCCAAGGGCCCAGGGCTGCAGCTGGGAGTGGATCACGCCAGGGGGGCATGGCTGCCTCCCAGGCCGATGGCCCAGGCTGTGGCTTGGAGCAGATCATGCTGGGCTGTGGAGGTGCGGGCACCTCCCAGCTGACAGCCCAGACCGCACGCTGCCGGCTCTCATTGGCAGCCCTCCCTGGGACTGGGGGACTCCGGCGGGCCTGAGAGGACTGGGCACCACCATCTTGTGTCTATGGGCACTGCCATTTTGTTGCAGAGTGATGGTTAATTTGCATATTACTCTTTTTTTTTTTTTTTTAGATAGGATTGTGAGCAAAGAGAAAAATTTGATTTTTCCAGTGGACATATGATCACTGCTTGAAGTGAGCCTTTTAGAGAGTGAGGATAAGAGGAGGGGAACAGAGTTAAAGAAAGAGAGAGGACTTTGTTTTGAATCCCTAAATTCAAATGCTTGAAACCAGTATTTTTGTTGTTTCATGAGTCAATAGATTCCTTTTTTTTCCCTTAGGATAATAATTTTCCTTGGATTTCTATCACTAAATACATAAAACATCAATTAACATAATAACTTAAGAATTTATTAGAAAATTATAATGTGATAAAGCATGCAAAAAAACCTTTAAAAAATGCAATTTAGTATGCAAATATGTTACCACAACTATTATTTTTATTCACTTTTCAACAAAAAATATAGAAAAGTACTTTTAAGAATAAAATACTGTTTGTCATTATTTAAATAAATATAATCTTAAGTTAAAGCACCTAATTTTGTGCACTCTTATCCTTGCTGCTTTAGGAGAACTTACTTAATTAGTTTATGGTCAAGAAGTCTGCTTGTTATCTATGGATTTGTGTCTATAATATCTAATTGTTGAATAGGAAGTAGGAATATATTCCCTTTTTTTTTCCAATACAGTTTTCACTCTCTTTTGTTCAACTTCTTATAACCCTTTGAGCTTTTAGAAGAAAAATGTGACCTGCCAAGAATTAGTATTCCAGTGATTTGCTAAGAATGAAAATAGAGACTTTGTGAGGTATACTAAGTCTACAAGATTTTAAATAGGGTCTGAAATCATTAATTCCCAAATTCTGGACTAACCCACTTCAATAATGAGGAGTTCCAGTACCTAGTTTGCAAAATGATTATATGCTTAAATGCGGGATTAAATTTTCTTTCAATTATAAGACTGAGTCTGGAAAATGCTCTAAGAGAATGAATAAAAAAATCCTGCAAGGGGTACATTTGGTCTAAAGTGCTTTAAATATGCTTCTTAATTGCTGGGGGCTATTTTGCTCTTCATCTAATTATTGTCTGAATTACTGAAGCTCAACTCATCTGATAAAATAGGTGAGCTTAGTGGTAATGAAGTCAGATAATGTCTTATCGGAGTGTCAAGCTAGGCATCAAATGGGCAGTGTGTTTAACCATTAGTAAGGAGTATACAGATTGAAATATTTTCATCCATGCTATATCTCTGCAGCCAATTCATTGGAATAATGAAAGGTTTAGAAGTGGGAAAGCACTTGAGAAGCTGTGCCTTTAACAAAAAAACCTGCTTGTTATTTAAATAAAGGTAATTAAAAGTGTAATGCTCTGGAACTATTAGGCACAGAACTCAAAACTAGATAATTTTTGTTTTGTGAAAGAGCCACTACCTTTAAGAAGGCATCATCTTCACAATGAGAATCCCATAGATACTTTTAAAGAGCTGGAGATTAACTCATTTAACTGAACAGTCATTTTATGACTTTTTCACCGGGGAAGCCAGCATTTACTTGGGATTCTTGAATTAGGGAGTTCCACACCAAGGTTCTGTAAATTAGCTATGTGGGCATTCATATTACCAAGACCTTTACCTCTGCAGGAGGCCCCCACATGGGCAAAAATCAAAGAAATGGTGTGAATATAGCAATCTTCTGCCTAGAGTGCTTTGATTTAGCATTACACCTGTCTTTTCAAAAAAACAAATATCTGAAATCATTAATTGTTTGATTCTAATGAGTAACAGGTATTGGAAGTCCAGGCACATCTGTGCTATGTTTCAGGTGTTCATTCTTATAGAGGAATTTTTATACCCAATGGTCTTGTATTATGTAAAATGTGAAAATTTATACAACTGCTAAGTACAAGTTTAAGGGCAGGTTTATGTAAAACAAAAATATATTATAAATGAAATGTACAAGTGTACTGGCTCTTCCATGTTTTCATGAACTCAAGCAAAGTATATTCACATATGAAAAAAACATCAAATTTCATTTAATCCCTCCCCCCAACATATGGTAAGTATTTCCTTGGTTTCTAAATCTGATGCAGTTTCCAATACACTTGGGGAAGAAGTGTAAGTTACCATACTTCCATCTAATTTTTCTTAGGGAAATTTGTGCAATATAAGTTTTACAGAATGGATGAGTTTCATTAAAAAGAAGAGTTTTTACCCCCGCAATGTGTAAAAGCTAGTGAAATTGCAATAAAAAAGAACCTGTTCAAGATAAAACCACTAGCCCAAAATAGTGTCACTTGTTGCTAAAGCCCATGATAACAAGCCTAGATTTAGTACCTGACCTAATTGTTATTTCAGCCTCTTTCAGAAATATAATCTTAATCTGTCTGTAATTTTCTGGTCAAAACAAATGAGGCCATCTGTCATGTGGGCCCTCTCTATCATCCCTTATTCCCCAGAAAGAAGAGGCAATCTGCATGATAAAAACCCTTGTCATTCTCCTCCCTCCCCCCCCACAACCCCCAAAGGAAGATGTCTTGGCCTAAAAATAATCCTTTTTTTTGTTTGTTTCTAGCTCTCTTGCCCCACCCTTCTTCTTATAAAAAAACAAACAAACAAACAAAAAAAAACTTTCCATATTGTACAAGCCCTCCAAGCATAAGTGGTAGATGGGTTGCTGCCTGATTCATAAATTGCTTAATAAAGGCAATTACATCTCCAAATTTGTTCAGTTAAATTTGGTTCTTTAACAAAACTGTGATATTTGTTGGCTTTCTGTCAACAACAAAATTTCCCATCCCTATATATGTTTCTTCAGTCAAGCATGCATTTTTACTAGCAATGGACCAGGAGAAAGAAATTGACTATTCTGGATGTCTGGGCCACCAAGCTTGTTAATTAGAGGAGTTTCTTGAGTTGGTTTTCTATAGAAAACCAAACCAAACAAAGCAAGTTTCTACAATATACTCTAAAATTATCACTAATTAGCATATCTGTAGAAATGTCTTCTTCCTGGGTTGATTTAGTAATCTTGGTTGCTTAGTATTTTCTAAATACATGAGTTTTATTTTGTGCTAAAAAAACAATGCCTTTGTGCTGTATAATACTTGTAACTATAAGGTTGAGTTGCTCTGGGCCTGACAGGTCATGAAGAATTAGTAATGACTGGTTCTTCCCATCTTGGAGAGCACAGCCTAATACCTAGAGCAGTGGTCGGCAAACTCATTAGTCAACAGAGCCAAATATCAACAGTACAATGATTGAAATTTCTTTTGAGAGCCAAACTTTTTAAACTTAAACTTCTTCTAACGCCACTTCTTTAAAATAGACTCTCCCAGGCCATGTTATTTTGTGGAAGAGCCACACTCAAGGGACCAAAGAGCCGCATGTGGCTCACAAGCCGCAGTTTGCCGACCATGGACCTAGAGTATTTAAATAGGGAAATCGCCATTGACTTTGCAATCCCTTGTGTGACACTTGTTCTGTGAACAGATAAGGAGGGAGTAAGTCAAGTAAAGCATTTGTCAGGAAGTCTCCGCTGTCTCTTTGTCCCCAAAGGCAGGAACTGTCAACATTTGTGACTTCAAGCTAGCCCATGTTCTGATATTATTATGCACATTCCCACAGGGGATTCTTTGGAAGGACTTTTGCATTTATGTGAAAGGAAATATTTCAGCTCCCTTCACAAGCACTGATTGCCCAAGACAAAGTGACTTACTGCTACATGAGCTGAAGTTGAAGGACACAAACATATTATAATGTGTTTTGTCATAAACAATCGCCGATTAAGGCTATTTTCACAGGTGATTGAACAAAATGAATAACAGAATGAGGACTTATATTCTGATGCTTGTTGCTCATGTAAACTCATGTTTTATATTTTAGAATTTGTTGAAGGCATAGTGTCTGCTTTGGGAATAAGCCCCATTAGTCAGGTCATTCCTCTTGGTCTATTCTAAAGTAGCTACATTTGGTGATTAAACTTCACATATTATATTAGGTAACAGAGCATGCTGTTAACAGCATGCTATCACTAAAGGCAAAATAAAGCATTCGTTTTAGATAAGTCAGGTTAATGCATGTCAGCTTTAACACTGCTGTCTGAAATCAAGGTAAAAATCAGCTATAGAACATCATGAATAATAGCAAGGTTTTGCTGAGTACCTACTATGTGCTCAGTACTATATCATAGTCTAAGAAGAAATGATATTATATATTATATTAGTTATTCCTATCCTATTATATTATTTCATAGGCTATATAAAACAGCAAGTAATTCAAGGCAGTAAATCTCCTATATGTCTTCCAATGTACGGGGAAATATGAATCCCATTTAAGAGTCAAAACAACTGAGGTCCTTGCCAATTAAGAGGTTTGATCAAGGATCCAAGTCTGTAAGAACTCTGAGCAAGGCTGTTTAGTCTATCTTCTGTGTAATGGTAAGCTAAGGAAAGAATCCAGTTTTGAGATCTTCAATCCAACAGATAACCTTAGAACTTGGGCACAAGCCTTCCGCTTTTATTCTTCTGGGGCTACTATTATTTTCATTTAAGATCTTCAGAGGACCCTTTAGCTGATAACTCCAATTATGAGTTTTAAGCTAGCAACAATTTTTAAGCAATAGACATCATGAGATTTTTTTCACTGCCTTTCACCTGATCGCATTAGTGAAGGACACAACACAAGTCTGGGGACTCCATGTCAGCTATAATAGATTCAGGAAGATAAAGCCTCACTGGCTTTCATGTCAAGTAATTTTTTAAAACATGTTTTTCTGAACAGAGAAGGTCTATCCTGAATTAGATGCAACTCTTCGTTTAGTTAGTATTCCATTCTATTGTTTCCAATAAATAACTGGATGCAAAATCATTTAAAGAGAAAGTACCTTCTCTTTAAGGAAACAGTTACAGACTATTTTTATGAGATCTCTCTAGCAGACCAACTTGAAACTGAGGAAAATAACCCTAAACCATGTCCACGTACTAAAAAGAGACCTCGAGGGAAGTGCAACCTCTTAGTTCTGTCTTCATACCATTGGTGGTGGGTGTGGGGTAAAAGAAAATTGTGGTTTCAACAGAATTCAAACATTAGTGTATCAGATCTGAAAACATTTATTCATTAAGACTAAAATAAAGGGAAATGTTTTGAAAAATAACAGCCAGTAATTGAAGTCTGACTGGGCTAGATCTGAACTTGAGTTCTGGCCAGTTTCAAGTATGTTATCATGGGTATTTACCATGACAACATCTGCATAGCATTACCTACTCACTTCTGAGAATTTAATGTGGGTATTCTTAAGAAACATGCTCCTTGAGGTCTGTTATATATATTTTAAGACCACATTAAAAGAATCAGAAGTGGAAAAGATGTTTCCAAAAACTTAACACGGGCAATTCTCATATGGGTTTTTTGAAAATGTGCAGTATTTGCTTTAAGAACCAGAGACCATAGTATAAATTGTCTGTAGAAAACTGAAAGTGAATGAAAAAGTCACAAACTTTAACAGTTTCAATAAAGTGTTATATTTTGAGAAACGATGCAATGAAATGAACTCCCATGAAGGTAGATAGTAAGGAGAATTGGACAAATGTGTATCTATTTATCATTTGATAGAGTCCTGTCACTTCCTTATAAAACCACTTTAAATGAAGCCTTAATATGAGTGTGCAAGTGAAAATGGAAAGCATAGCATCAATCTCACATATAGTTGTGTGTTTTTTTTTTGTTTTTTTTTAATGTTAGTGCAAAATCAAACAGAAACCCTAGAGACTGATGCTGAAATTAGCATAATAGGTTCGGTTTAATCCACTCAGCTGCTGATGGGCACTTAGGCTGTTTCCAAATCTTAGCTATGGTAAATTGTGCTGCTATGAACATAGGGGGTACATATATCCTTTCTGATTGGTGTTTCTAGTTTCTTGGGATATATTCCTAGAAGTGGGATCACTGGGCCTAATGGAAGTTCCATTTTTAGTTTTTTGAGGAAACTCCATACTGTTCTCCACAGTGGCTACACCAGTCTGCATTTCCACCAGCCAGTGCACGAGGGTTCCTTTTTCTCCACATCCTCGCCAGCACTTGTCATTTGTTGCTGATAGCCATACTGACAGGTATGAGATGCTACTGCATTGTTGTTTTGATTTGCATCTCTCAGATGATTAGTGACTTTGAGCATGTTTTCATATGTCTCTTGGCTTTCTGAATGTCCTCTTTCATAAAGTGTTTATTTAGGTCCATTGCCCATTTTTTGATTGGGTTGTGTATCTTCATTTTGTTAAGTTGTATGAGTTCCCTGTAAATGTTGGAGATTAAATCCTTATTGGAGATAACATTGACAAATATGTTCTCCCATGCAGTGGGCTTTCTTGTTGTTTTGTTGATGGTTTCTTTTGCTGTACAGAAAATTTTTATTTTGATGTACATCTACATAATGGAATACTACGCTGCTGTAAAAAAATGAAATTCTTACCATTTTGGGAGCTCATAGTTGTTCAGCAATAAGGTCAAAAAATAGTATTGGTTGGTCTCAGAGGCTGAGGATGGCTGAAGTGGTTCTGACGATAGTGACTAAAAAAGAGGATGAACAAAAACAGATCCAGAGACAGAGAAGCATCAATCAGACCATCAAACCTCAGAGGGAAGGGAGGGGAGGGTCAGGGTAAGGGGGAGAAATCAACCAAAGGACATGTATGCATGCATATAAGCCTACCCAATGGACACAGACACCAGGGGGGTGAGGGCATGAATGTGGGGGGGCAATGGGGGGGGATAGGGATACATATGTAATACCTTAATCAATAAAGAAAAAAACATGTGTTTGGTTTAAAAATAGTGTGATGTAAGGTTAAATAATCAGAAAAGCAAAGCTTCCAAGATTTCTTGTGCGAAAAGTAAAACAAATAGGATGGTAAACAGATGTAGTTATGGAGCTGAAAGAACATTTGAATGAAGGTACTGAAAAGACAAAAAATAATGTTGTCTTCTTGTACTGTGAAGCTTCCTTATTGGAATGCAGTTCGCAGCAGGGGTAGGGGGTCTGTTTCATTTATGGAATTGCAATTCAAACCATTCTTTTCCACTGTCAATATATGTCACCAGAAGATTTTCCCATAGTGAGAGCATTTTGTTAATAAACATTAAAAAAAACATTGAGGGTCCCTTACATGTAACTAACTGGAACCATGCTTTTGCCAAGGTTTTAGTCAAACCCCGGGCTTTGAATTGTGCAGGCCTGACGTGTCATTGCAGAGACAAGTCACATCTCATTATGTTGTCGCTTTGCATCCCTTGGCAATTCATTGACACACTGCAGGCTCTTGTTCCACTTTCTTGTGCTTCTTTCCACGGTCCCCATTAAAGGCTCCAAGAACCAACAACTTTTTCAAGAATTGATAGCATTGTTCTTTTCAATGAACAATCACTTCCTTATTTGAATAACTTAAATATAAGCCTTTGGTTCTAAGTTTATGGGAAAAATTTTACTTGGGATGCTCTGAGCCCATCCAAATCACCAACAGCCCTCTGTTTCCAAATGTGAAATAGGGATTCAACTCTTCAGAAATGATGAAACATGTTAAAATGAAAACAATAAAAGCCTATTTACAAGTAGGATGTAAAGACTGGGTTAAAAGAGAAAAGATACAGACTCACATTATGAAAAATACAGTGTTTTTGTGATTGTAAAAGGTACTCATTTTTACAGGAGAAAACTAGCAAGTGAAAGAAATCAGCAAGATGAAGAAAAATCGCCAGTAATCCCACCATTCAAAAATAAGCCCTATCATTTGGTTCATTACTATCTGTATCCAGAGTGATATTAAGATGGGATTCATGTACATAAATGTATTGTGTAATATAAAGAACCTTTTCTAAACATGGAATTATATTATAAACATTTCTCCATTCATTAGATATTCTCATGCAACACTGTTTTTATGCATCTTTATAGTCTTATTGTATGGTTATGAGTTAATTTATTTCCTTAAGATAAATTCCTAAAATAGAATATGCCTGGGCAGACATTGCCAAATCTACCTCACTCCATCCAGGTTTTAATGTTTCTTTCCTCAATTCCTATGTATAATCTTAACAACAGCATTTAAAAGTGCTAATTTTCCCTGTTCTTCACTTACATCAGGTATTATCATTTGTTATAACTTTGTCATCCTGATATGTGGAAAATCAGTTAAAAACCATTTAAATTGGTATTTCTTGATAGATAATAAACTAAAATAATTTATTATATATTTTTGGTCATTTGTAATTGCTTCTGCCTTAAAAAAGACCTAGGCCAGTGGTCGGCAAACTCATTAGTCAACAGAGTGGCAAACCGTGGCTCACGAGCCGCATGTGGCTCTCAAGCCGGTTTGCCGACCACTGACCTAGGCAATTGAAAAAAAAAAGCACATGATATCTTCCTACAATAGGCTGTTTTAATATAAAAAAAAGTCAGATTGAAGCATTTCTGTAATCATATTACTTCTCTTAAAGCATTGCACACCTAGAACCTATTTGGGAAGGTATGAAGTCTCTACTTCAACTAATAATCTATTTCTCTGTCACCCAAATGGTTCGTAAATATTTGAGAAAAGAAAGACATCCATTATTCCTTTAGGGCAAACTGTCTGTAGCCTTGGGGCAAAAACAAAACCAGAATTATTCGGTGTGCCTCAATCATAAATTCTGTCTCCTTTTCCCTCTGATTTCCATGGTCTGTCACTATTGTCCTTTCTCCATAGCTTTGTTTCTCATTCTTTCTGAGCTTTCTTTGTTTATTTCCACTTTTATTTCAGATCTCTGGAGTCCCGTGAGATAATGTCGAAGTCTTACTTTCTTATATACAGAAACTTTGGAATTGTTTTCCCTTAAGTTTTATTTCTTGTTCCCAGTGAGAGCAACAAAGATGACTGAGAATGAGAGATTACATTTAGTCTTGATGCAGAGAAAACCATACTTTATACATAGATTGAATATTTTAAAATGTTTTTTTTTTCTGGAATAATAAAACAAAATATTTGCTGCAGCCTTTACCATGTGCTAGGCACTCGTATGTATTATTTTGTTTCATACACACAAAGTGCCGTGAGATTGATGATATTTCTCTCATTTCAGAGAGGAGAACACAGGACTGAGATTTAGAAAAATAAAAATAAGAATATGTAACCCAAAGTTTTCTTTACCTAAGAATAAATAAACAAACAAAGCATGTGAAAGTGTGTGTGTGTGTGTGTCTAGCACATAATTCAAACTGAAACATATTTGTAAACCAGTGCTAACTTAAAGTCTTTGCCAGGAAAACAAAGCAAAGCAAAACAAAACAAGTCTTCCTCATCTTTAACATTATTGTTCTTTTTTTTTTTGGTCCTTTTCCCTCCAAAACCTTTATTCATTTTATTAAAGATGTTTTCATAGAACTATCCAAAGTATCCTTCTTTCAAGACTATTCCTAGTCTACTTACCAATAGTCCCAAGAGTAGAATCTGTGGACAATGTGTGTTATATGTATATTCAAGATATATGATAAGAATCATGACAAGTGATGCTGGGTTATATAGTGCATACTGCCTGCTTTGGAAAATCATTTTAAATTATACTTCAAATATTTGATTTTATTAATCCTTAATAAAAGACGTAATATAATGTAATCATACAGAATATTTTAAAGTTTACAAACTACTTCCATATAACTAGTGTCATTTAATTCTAAAATTCAAGCAGTAAGAAAATATCTTTTCTCCATTTGAGGAAACAAATACTACAGAGATAAATTGCCTTGGTGAATGCCTCACACAGCTAGAAATGTGCAAACCTCAGATTTAAATTAGTTCTTTTGTACTGAAATTAAAGCTGATCCCTTCACTTGCCCAATGCCTCTCCAACATTATCCATTCATCCATTTATTCATGTGTTCAGAGAATATTTGTTGGGCACATGTTATGTGTCAATATCATAGGAAACTCTGAGAGTCAGAGAAATAAAACACTCAGTCTCTACTTTCCTGAACTTAGAATGTTGCTAATGATTTGTGTGTTGAAATCAAACTAAATTATAAAACAATATATGTTCTAGAGATGTCTCAGATGTGGAAGAATAAAAGAAGGAGGAAACTTGTTTGTCCTTAGGACCGAGTCTGATTTTAAAGGATTTGAGTGATTTATCTTGTAGTAAGATAAGGAAGAATATTCCTGGTAAAATCGATAGTATAGGCAAAGTCACCATCAAAACAACTGATGGGGTATCCATAGCAGAATAAAGCTAGAACTTTGGCTAAATAGAAGGGAGCGAGGAATGCTATAACATTAGTTTACAGAAATAGTAGAACCAAATTATGTGGTCTCCACATGCCAGCATGAATTGATCAATAGTTTAAATTATACAATGTAGCATGTGGGGGAGGGAGTGTTGAAGGGTGAAAGAAGTGTAACAGTTTTGAACACCCATATCCATCATCTTTGAATAAAGAACCTAGTTTACTCTTCATGTCAAGCTTTGTGATTGGAACTATTACTCATTTGTAGTTGAGGGTATTGAGGCTTAGAGATGTTATAAAATACATACAAGGTTATCCTGCTTACATATCACAAGACTAGGATTAAAACAGGGGTATATTTAAACCCAGAGCTCATGCTCTTTGTACTGTACTATTAAATATTTTTATGAAAAGAGTAGCATAATTAGATATATATTACACAATGATAACTTGCAACATTTTAAGAAAAGGGGGTTGCAGAAGATAGTCAAAACCAGGAGAGAAGAGATATTTTGCTTTCTTTTAATATATATATATATATATATATTTGTATTGATTTTTAGAGAGAGAGAGGAAAGAGAGAAACATTGATGTGAGAGTAAATCGAATCATCAATCACCTGCCTCCTGCACATGCCCTACCTGGCATATGCCCTGATGGGGCATCAAACTAGCAATCCTTCAGTGCACAGGATAACACCTAACCAACTGAGCCATACCAGCCAGGTCTCTGCTTCCTTTATAAAGCTATCAAAAGTCATAAAATAAGTTTCCTTAGATTTTATAAACAATCCTATATAATAAAGAGATAATATGCAAATTGACCATCACACCCTCCCACAAGATGGCCACCACAAGATGGTCGGCAGGGGAGGGCAATTGTGGGTGATCAGGCCAGCAAAGAAGGGCAGTTAGGGGCGACCAGGCCAGCAGGAGAGGGCAGTTTGGGGATACCGGGCCTGAAGCTGAGGGAGGGCAGTTTGGGGGGACCAAGCATGCAGGGGAGGGCAGTTGGGGGCAACCAGGCCAGCAGGGGAGACAGGGGAGACCAGGCCTGCAGGGGAGGGCAGTTAGGGGTGACCAGGACAGCAGGTCAGGGCAGTTGGGGGCGACCGGGCAGAAAGGGAGGGCAGTTGGGGGCAATCGTGCCAGCAGGGGAGCAGTTAGGCTTGCAGGGGAGTGGTTAGGGGGTGATCAGGCTGGCAGGCAGAGGCAGTTAGGGGCAATCTGGCAGGCAAGCAGGCGACTGGTTGGGAGCCAGCAGTCCTGGATTGTGAGAGGGATGCCCGACTGCCGGTTTAGGCCCGATCCCTGTGGGATCGGGCCTAAACCAGCAGTCAGACATCCCCTGAGGTGTCCCAGATTGGACAGGGTACAGGCTGGGCTGAGGGATAACCACCCCCCGCAGTGCACAAATTTCGTGCACTAGGATATATATATATATATATATACACACACACACACACACACACACACATATATATATACATACATACACACACACACTAATAAAAGGGAAATATGCAAATTGACTATACCTCCATGACACCCCTCAGCCAATCAGGATTGAGTATGCAAATTAACCCAACAAAATGGCAGGTTAATTTGCATACACAGGCACAGAGTGGCCGGGCGGGGCAGGACGCCTGCTGTGAGGGGGAGGGCGGGGGGTGTAGGGAGCTACAGGAGCGGTGCTCTGGCCAGGAGCGAAGACTTGCAGGCTTCAGAGCAGCCAAGTGCGAAGCCAGGGGAAGGAAGGCCTATTCTTGCGCGAATCTTCATGCAATGGGCCTCCAATATATAATATATATATACACTGTGTTTCCCCGAAAATAAGACAGTGTCTTATATTAATTTTTGCCCCCAAGACACGCTAGGTCTTATTTTCAGGGGATGTCTTATTTTTCCATGAAGAAGAATACAGTACACATTTATTGTTAAATGAAAATGAAGGAAATTTATTACCTGTATACAGTACGGTAGTACGGTAGTTGTCAACACAAACCAGACAAACTGTGAATCCTGCAGTATCAAGAATTTACTCATTTATTCAATGACAATCATGTCATCATCTTCTGGAACATCATCATAACAATCCAATTCCTGAATTTCCTGGTGAATTTCTTGTGACTCCATTTCTTTCAGAATCAGTGGACCAAATCTCAAATGTTTAGCAATAGCACTGTCTTTAAATGAGTACTTCTTGTCAAGGTAGTCTGCTCGCAGTACATTTGCAATGCAACTGTCAGTGATTTTCTCCCATGAATTCTTCACCCAAGTCACAACTTCTTGCAGTTTAGGTTTCACAAAGTTTCCACGCTGATTTCTCTCCATTCTATTTTCAATGTAGTCATTAATTTCCATGCGCAAATTGTCTTTGAATGGCTTGTTTATTGCAATATCAAGAGTCTGGAGATAGGCCGTCATTCCTGCGGGAATCATTATCTGATCTATTTTTCTTTTGTGAGGAAATGTCTTCATGTCTTTAGCGCAGTGAGTGCTGGCTGCATCCCAGACTAGCAGACCTCTTTGGCTCCCTCGCATAACAAGCGGCAGCATTAAAGCGACCCACTTCCTTATAACTGCTTGTGTGGCCCAGGCTTTTTCAGTTTCAAGAATAAAAATGCCCAAAACACGTTCAATCTTTTCCTTCTTGCCCTTAGAAATGATTAAAGGTGGGATTTTAGTGCCATCCAGACAAATTGCCAAAATACAGGAAACACGTGCACTTACGTAAGCAGTGGAGGGAATGTACGCTAAGGAGGCACCCCGCTGTTCAATTGTTGTTTGAGATGATTGGCCCATAAACACTGCAGTTTCATCCATAGCAATCATGTTGGAAAGATTGTATTTAGAGAAGTCAGCATCATCCATAAAGGACTTGAATGCAAGTGCTCGCTTAATAACTTGAGTATCTTCCAACCTAAACAATGTTGTAGATCTCCTTAAAGACAGTTCACTTCGCTGAAGGAAATTATCCAGCCAGTGTTGTGATGCTTTGAAGTCTTCGGGGGCTATGTCAAACTGTGGTGCCATTGCAAGGGCAAATTCTTGAATCTGAGCCCTATTCACAACCAAAGCCTTTGCTCTCCTGTCAACAACCCATTCACAGATTAGGTCTTCCAGCTCGGAAAATAATGGTTGCCGACCTGATCCACACTTGCGCTTTTTAGCATTTCCCTTGTCCACTTGTTCAATGAGGTTACCATACTCTGCTTGCCATTTTCGGACCAATCGGATACTCAACATCTTCTCTTTGCAGAAAGCAGTAAGATTTTGGCCCCAAGAGTCTTCCACGATTCCTTTCTTGTACTCCACGGAGTAGCTTTTTCTTTTTGAGCTCATTTCTAGGGGTAAGAAAAAAAGGAATTGGGGTATCAAGGTGGGGGGGGGATCACTCAAAATGACACAGGGGGGATCAGAGGGGGGAATCAAAATGGCACAGGAGAATCAGAGGGGGGCTTACCATTTTAGTAACCCCTTTTGATCCTCCTGTGTCATTTTGATTGTCCCATCTGATCCTCCTGTGTCATTTTTTTTTAAATATATTTTATTGATTTTTACAGAGAGGAAGGGAGAAGGATAGAGAGTTAGAAACATCGATGGGAGAGAAACATCGATCAGCTGCCTCCTGCACACCCCTTACTGGGGATGTACCCGCAACCAAGGTACATGCCCTTGACCAGAATCGAACCTGGGACCCCTCAGTCCGCAGGCCGATGCTCTATCCACTGCGCCAAACCGGTTAGGGCCCTTCTGTGTCATTTTGATTGCCCCCTTTGATCCTCCTGTGTCATTTTAAGTGATCCCCCTCCCCCCACCCCTGTGCCACTGAACACCTTCACCAGACATCCCCCCTACCCCTTTATCAGACATTTACCCCCTGGGGCCTGCCTGTGGACTCTCACTGGGCTTGCTGGGGCCTGGATCTGGGCTGGAGCAGGGTCTGCCACTGACTGAGAACCTTCAGTTATCATGAAGGCAGCCGCGAGCATCAGGTAGTGTCACCAGAGGCAGACCAGCACTCACCACCTTCGCCGCGTCTGGTCCGCTCTAATCCTCCTGTTCTTCTACACGCATCTGTGAAAGTCTCCTCCTCTATCCCGCCCTGCGCTCACCGCTCACTCCGACCTCCGCTCCGCCTCCACACAGCAGTGACGTCAGGACTCCTCGTAATGTCACTGGTTGCTAGATGCCAGTCGGGGCGGCCCTAGCGACCAGTTTACGGTAAATTAATTTTCATTCTGAGACAGAGCCTGGGGGCCTTATTTTCGGGGGATGCCTTATATTTCACTCAGAAGGAAACCTGTAAGTAGGTCTTATTTTTGGAGGATGTTTTATTTTCAGGGAAACACGGTATATATATATATGTGTGTGTGTGTGTGTGTGTGTATGTATATATACATATATATACATATATATAGTTATATGTATAGTTATATGTATAGTTATTAGTGTCATTTTTTTAAGTTGTGTTTTTTGGGGGAGGTAATATTAGAAAATATTAGAATTATATCTGAGTTGAACAAATAAACATTCCCAATAGCGTTTTGCTCCCTCCTCCTTCTCTTCATTGGCTAATATCATTCTTTCTTAGTTAGTACTGAGTAGACACTGTTTCTTTTCAGCACTTTCACTATAATGGGCAAAGGTGTGTTTTTCTTTGCATTTTTCTTGCCTGGGTTTTTTGGATCTCCTGTATCTATGGTTTAAATCCTTAAATTAAATTTAGAAAATCTTCAGCCATTATTTTTCTTTATATATTCTTCTCTGCCCCATTATTTCTCTCTTCTCTGCCTGGGACCCCAATTGCATGTATGTTCAATGGATTGATATAGTCCTATCAATTCATTGACATTCTGCTCATTATTTCTTTTATATCTTTCTAAGATCTATGTGTCAGTTGAATACCTATTGATGCATTTTCAAGTTCATTAATCTTTTTTTTTTCTGCAGTGTCTCTTCTGCTTTTAATCTCCTTGAGTGGATTACTTTTATTTCACATATTGTAGTTTTCATTTCTATAATTCACATTTTGTTCTTTTTTTAACTTCCCATATGCTTCAGAAGTTCTTTTCTCCTCATCCATCACATATATTGTTTCCTGTAGTTTTTAAAATATATTTTAATAGTAATTTTAAAATTCTTATCTGTTAATCACAGCATCTGTAATTATTTTTGCAAGTTTCTCTATAATGTGTTTTGTTTTGTTTTTTTACCCAAGTAAATCATAAACTTTAGAAATGCAGGGATCATGACTGTCTGGTTTTCTTCTTCATCCAGAGGAAAAAATAAATACCTATTATGCATTTGTTGAGTGAGGGAATGAATAAAAAATCAGACCACCTAAGTACCACTGGTTTTGTTAGAGCAATGCCATAAAAAAATGCTCATAAATACACTTGTAGTGAAGTTTTGAAACTGAGCTCAAAATATAAAGATAGTTCCAATGACATATATATCTTTCACTACCAGAGCTATATAATGTTGTAAGTCATTTTACTCAAGGTATTTTTAATTTTTCATGGTCGATCCTAATATGGAAGGAGGGCTTTTGGCTAGAAGTGCCATACATAGAGCAAGAGTGAAGACAAAGTCTCTTGATTTCTTGATTCGTAGAATTTCCTCAAGCTTGGAAAACAGCAGTCATTATTTTTATGGTTCACTTTTCATAAACTTCCATATTTTTTTCTTATGGTAATAAATCCCATGTGACTCATCTATAATAGACTAAAAGTTAAGGCCACACAACTACAATTGGGCAATTATTCTCATTCTCTCTCTCTCCTTCCCTCCTTGGCTTCTCCCTTCTCTACTCCCTCCCTCCCTTTCTCTGTCTCTCCTTCCCATGCTTTCTCTCTCTCAAACTGAATTCAACTGGCCATACAAAGCAATACAAATCTGAGTGAAAAATCATTGAGTGTACCTGATCCTGGAAGTTACCTACTTCAAATCCATTAAGAATTTAACCTGACTGACAGATTTCAGAGGTCCAAATCAATGCCACATGGAAGTCAACACTTTTGAGATATTCTCATAAATCTACCAGTGAACAACATGGGATAAGATAGGCTAAAAGTTAAAAGTATACCAAGTAGAGACTGATCACAATTTTTTTCCATATCATATTTTAAAATGTTATTACAATTCAGAAACATTTGAACAAAAGGTATGGAGCTGGGAAATCCCAACCAGGTAAATGACTATATCCATATCCATACATTGTAACAACTCAAAGAGGATAATGTCTCCAACTACTTTTACTTTAGAACACAGACTTTTTTTTAGAAAAATCTTTAATAAAATAAAAGAGAGTGCATTTTGTTTTTGCTTCATTAGAGTATGCTGGGGTTGACCTGCAGACCCTGAGTGATGGATGAACAGATTACTCCAACACAGGTTTCTGTGAAAGAGAGGCTAAGGAACTCTTTTACATCAGTACTAAAAGTAGTCCTGTTTGCCTGCCTCCTTGGCTTTTTATTGTAACAATAGCTTGAACTCAAACCAACCTCTAGATCCAATCAGTAGGGTAGGTATCCTTGAGAGAGTATATGCTTCTACAAGGTCAGGTTTTTAAAGACTAAACATAGAGATTCTAGCAAAACACCCCGGGGGACCAGACTTTTTTGGAAAAAGTCCAAGTAGGGGCTGCCACCTTCTGTAAAATCCCCTCAGAGGCCACCGACCATTAGGAGAATCCTCCTTACAGACATTCCAACCAAGTCCCATACTTCCCCACAAGAGTGGGATATAGTAATGCTTATAGAATATCAACAATACATTTTGTAGCTCTGCATAATTAAAGGTACCCTTTATGTTAATAGAATAAGATGAAAAGAGGCTACACAATGCAAAACATAAATATGTTGATGCATTTGGTCTTATTTCAGACAAGCTTAATTACAAAGACATGGGTGCCTGCTATACCTATAAAAATATTTTCTTGTAACTTAGAGCAATCAAACCTTACACCCATTTATGGTATTACTGAGAAAGAGCAAACATCATCGTAATGGCCCACCAGTGAATATTTGTAGTGTTGGCTGTTTAGACTATGAATCTGTAAATAGAAGCACATGCAAATGGAGAAAGGTTTTACACACACACACACACACACACACACACACACACACACAAGTGAGACACTAAATTCTTCTCTAAGTCTATTTTAAATGTCAACCAACAGAAAAAGCTGAGAAAATTTATTTTTAACGTGTGTCATTAGTGTCAGAGGCAGCGATTGTGATAATGCAAAATCCACAGGAGTTTGAGTCAGAAGACCCAAGTTGAATTCTAGCTTCACAGTGCTGCATGCCATTGGACAAGTCACTTAGCATTGCTGAGCCTTGACTTCCTAATCTGTAGAGTCTAGATAAATAAGTCATGCATCACACATTTGGCATGAGGACTATATGAAACTTACCAAATTATTTATATTTCATTTTTTAATGTCTAGGGTCTGGCACATACTCTGTAGTTACCAAATATTTATTCCACGTGTCCTCCTCCTGTCTATGAAGATCAAGTAAGATAGTATGTGAATGTGCTTTATTTAACTGAGATAAATAAAGGTATTTTTTCTTATTTGTATATCCAAAAGTATGAGCTTATACTAGCTTCTACCTAAGACCAAATGATTGAATTGTAATTCACTTTTAATTTGGAAGATAGTTCAGGGCTGGATTTTCAGATAGAAAGCAGGAAAATACATAATATTCTTGGACAAAATTTAATCCAGAGAATTTACTGAGAGAGTGACCTGATTGTGAGGCAATCACAGGCCTTTGGAATAGTGTCTGGAATCCTAATGTTCACTGGACTCTCAAGCAGGGCTATTCTTATAGACATGCAGAATAAGCAATTGCCTACATCTGATCTTAGAGGTACAATGCAATCTTTTAATTTCCATAAACAGGCAGTTTCCAAAGTGCCTTCCATTTCACCAAGAGACTACTCCTATCTAATAAAAGAGTAATATGCAAATTGACCTTACCTCTGCCACACCCACAAGCCACACCCACAAGCCAATCAGGAGCGAGTATGCAAATTAACCCAACCAAGATGGCTGCAGCCACTGAAAGAGTAGGAAGCTTGGGTTTTCCCAGCAATGGAGGAAGCCAAGCTTCCTGCACACCCTGGCCGGCCCTGGACTCCACTCAAGGCTACAAAGTTTCAATTATAGAAGATAAATAAATCCCAACAAAAATGGCTACAGCCACGGAGCGAGCAGGAGGCTTGGGTTTCCCTGGCGATGGAGGAAGCCAAGCTTTCTGCCAGCTCTGGCCTGCCCTGGCCTCCGCTTAAGGGTACAAAGTTTCAATTATAGAAGATAAATAAATCCCAGATACCAGGGCCTCTGCTTGGGTTGCTGGGGGGCGTGGCCAGCCTGCAATCCACCACAGGCCCCTCACCCAGGCCGCCCCACTCCCCAAGGGAACCCCCACCCTATTGGTCCATTTGCATATTAGCCTTTTATTATATAGGATAAGCAAATAGCATAATACCTAGCCCACTCTCTTTAAGACTCTCAAAAAGCTTGTATACTCCTTCCCTGCTGAAATCCACCCATAATTTTTCACATAATAATATATTGAGCCTTACATGATTTGTATGTGAGAGAAAGCAACATAAGAAAGTAGGTATTTGAGAAAATTTTCTTCTTTCCCTGGACTCAAACCTACTCAGGGAATGTGATAGTTAATTTTATGTGTTAATTATCAGATGCCCAGACATTTGGGCAAATATTATTATTGTGAGTGCTTCTGTAAAAGTGTTTCTATATAAGATTAACATTTGAATTGACAGACTGAGTAAAGCAAATTGCCCTGCAATGTGAATTAGCCTCATCCAATCAACTGAACACCTGAATGGAATAAAAAAGCTGAGTAAGAGGGAATTCCTTCTGCCTAACTTCCCTGGGCTGGGACATCAGTCTTTTGCTACCTTCAGACTCAAACTGAAACACCTGCTCTTCTTGGATCTTGAGCCTGCTGGTTTTCAGACTAGAACTTACATCACTATCTCTCTTGATTTACTTTAGGACTTGGACTGGAACTGCACCATCAGCTCCCCTAAGTCTCCAACTGGCCAAATGCAGATCTTCGAACTACTTCAGCCTCCATAATCATGTGAGCTAATTTTTATTTTTTTAAAAAAAGGTCTTTATATAAAAGCAAGAGAACCTAGAAAACCTAGAGTAGAGAACTTACTCTTAAAAGAACAAAGCACTCTGGGTGAGATTCACACACAGTTTTGACATTTTTCTCTCAAGACCCTGCTGATTTTGTGGCCCATGAAGAGATAGAGCTCCAACAGAAAGCAGCAATTTTATTGTTCTGGGAAGTAAAATATTTGAGTTCAGAGCTCCCAGATGAGTGGAAAATTGAGAGAGGAATAGACAAGACTATTTCAAAGTTGTGAATTATATAAAGAAAAAGATGTATTATATCTAGAGTGACTGAAGATTTGAGCTCAGAACTGAGTTATAAAGAGATAGGCATAACAAGATGTGTGAAAAAGAATACCCAAGAGGACAAGAAAGCAAGTCCATGGTCAGGAAGAAACTTGGTATGTCCATGAAAAACAAAGCTACTGTGCTTGGAAAGTAAGAGGGAGTGTGTTAGAAATAAGAGTTCCATGGGGCTAAAGATCACCTAAGATATGTTTGCTAGGCATTTAAAACATTTTTGGAGTATGATCTGAAACTACTGGAAACTTTCAAGCATAAAATTGATAGGATCTGATTCAAGTTTTTGGTGTGTTTTTTAAGATGCCTTTAGATTGGTTGATAAATGGTTTTAGGGTTTGGAGAAATAAGTTCAATGAGTAGATCTTGAAGTAGCTCTGGCAACAAACAATGATGGTTTGAAATTGATGGGAGCAGTGAGAATAGATAGGGTCAGAAAATATTTTGAAGGCAAAACCTTTAGAACTGATGGACTGGAAATGAGGGGAGAGAGAAATGAAAGAATCAAAGACGACTCACAGAGATTTGCTTGGAGGAGGAGCACATTGGTATAAAAGAGGTGAAATAAACTTCACTGTTTTAGTTTATATAGTATTGAAATGCCTATTAATCATCCTAGTAAAGATATTGAGGCAGTGGGTGGATTGAGGGAAGACATTAAAATAAATAAGATATCTGTAATAACTTTCAACAGTAAAGATAAAAATATAAAATAAACAAGACAAGACTAATGAAAATATTGCAAGTTTAAAATCGTGGAGCTAGATAAGAGCAATACAGGGAAGAGTTGAGTCATTATTATCAGGTTCATTAGATTTTTCAGTTAAGGTAGAACTACTTCTGGGTTTTTCACATCTGAATCACTGAGGTATCATACAAAAAGTGGCAGCCTCAGTTCACATTATATTTAGGCCACTATGCCTTTGGGAACCTAAATTATCCAAATTCTTCACTTATGTAAACTCAGTCAGTGATAACCAGGTGGTATATTTACTTTATATCACTACTATTTTCTTTAATGCTATAATTTTCAGAGGAGAGGGAAAAACATTACTGTGTTAAATCTGTGTCTGGGGCCATATAATGGTGCACCTGATTGTAGAGAGATGCTACTAAATGGCATTTTAATGGAATGGCTTAATCCTATTGATTCATTTTAGAAAAGAGATTGTCATGAAATATGTGGTAACTTGGAGAATTCCTGTAATGACTATTTTAAATATTTTTGAAATAGTATTTACATGACTTTTGTCCATTGAACCTGTTAGTGCCTGTTAGTTAGTACTTGTCCAAGTGTCCTAATATAAGCGGTGTACTACTAATGTCAAATGCAATGAAAGTATGAAACATTTCATTTCAGAAGAATCCTGAGACCTTCTCACATATTTTTAAAGATGGAAGATTGTTCTGATTTCTTCCCATTATATCAAAAGAAAAACTTCTAAGCATGTTGAGCAAGAAAGAATGATGAAGATGATGATGTAGATGATGATGATGATGGTGATGATGTTACTGCTACTGATTGTGGTGGTAGTGGTAGCCCTGGTTAAGATGTTGGTGATCACAACTAATTCTCATTGACATACTACTATATTCCAAGACTCAGACTGAGAGCTTGAACAATATTTTGACAACTCTGCAAAATGCATATTATTTACTCATTTTGCCAATAAAGGAAAATGAAGCACATTAAATCACTTGATCAAATTCACTTGGCTGATAAGGTTAGAATTCAAATCTTGGTCTATGTAATTCCAAAGCATTAATTCTTTCCACTTTACCATCTTCTGCATCAGTCTGCTAGTTTTCTGCTTCTATGCCCATCACTCTTCCATGTTTAAAAGCAACTAAAGATAATCCCTAAGACAAATGTGTGTGTATAACTGTGTGAAAATTCCTAAGGATATAGCACCAATTGCTTTAAAATCCAAAAGAAATCTGTTTTCACAAATTGTAACAGATACCCCAACTATATTTCCTGAGGCCTCACCATTCTAAGACCCTAATGGACATCCATCCAGTTGCCTGGAGGTACTTTCTGATCACTATTGTTAAAATGTAATCACCTCCCCTTCCCAACCAATGATAGCTCTTCGGCTTTTGGGTTTAGCTAACTCTGAGGTACTTGCCCCGTAGGCCCCCCAGCATTCCTATTTAAGATTACTTTTCAGTTTGCTCTAATGGGGACTGGCTTGAAAATGTAGCCTTTATTTTCTGCTTTCCCTTTCCTGCCTCACTTCTTCCCTCTTCTAACAATGTTCTCTGAGATCACCTGCCAAATAACCTATTATTTTTCAAATCATAGCCTCAGGCTTTACTTCTGAGGGAACTCAAATTAATCTTGGACTTGTTTTTTTTTTTTTTTTTTTTTTAACTAGCATCCTTATTTCTCATATATGTCCATGCTTTTATTCTGGCATCAAAATTTTAGATCACCTATGGAGAACCTATAAAAAAGAGAATATTTAAGCAGATTGCAGGCAATATTGTGTCCACCATGGTAATCTCCCTTCAGCTTTAATAAAATAGAGTTTCTACCATGTCTATTGCAGTCAGCTCTCAAACTGTCTATTAGGTCTGGGATAGCTTTACTTTCTAAGCAAAGGTCATTTGCTCTTGGGCCACTAACAGTGAAATGCCTGGAATTCTCTATATTTTTCCAATGTGAAGTCCTTTATGTGCAATAAACAAAGAGTCCATGACACAGTGGAGTCTTACATTTTATCATAATTGCTATAGCACCCCTGACCTCAGCTCAGAATTTTGAGAGCACAGTGCTGCTCCTGAACAAGTGTGGCTGAGTTATTTTATTTGACACCTTTGACAGAAGAGAGTGTTTCATCCGAAAGGACTCATTCCTGTAGAGGCTGGATATACACAGGTTAGCACTTAGACTCCTGGATGCTTTGTGTTTACCTTCACGCATGTTTCTTTATTCCACACAATTTTGAAACTCATTTTATCGTTTCGTTTTTAAATTAGCTAATGGGAAGTTCATTACCTAATTTGGAGTAGTGGACAATGGTTTGTTTACACCAAGCTCATTTGGTGCTGCTGTATAATTGAATAGTTTTCTTTTCTAAATGTAAGTTCCCCTGAAGGCATTATTGGAGAAAATGCATCTGCAGTATTTGCTTTTTGTAACTCCCTTTTTAATTTACTAACACAAGGAAATTTTATTCTTTTAACACATCTTGGGTTTGGTTCTTTTTCTTTGACTCTGAATCAAATAGAGATCATAATTACTAGAACATTTAATGTCCCGTATGAATTTCTTATGTGCCTTACTCTCTGAGAATTCATATGCATGATTTAACCACATGAAGAAGTGGACATTTCTTTGGACTGGTAAAAGTAAAGATATCCAAACATCGACAAAAGAAACCTTTATATCATCTAGACACATTCAAATGGGAAAGGCAAGCCAGACCATTCACTAACACATGAAAAGAGATGGCCGTTTCTCTCATCTTAGTGTTGGGAATTGCTTTTGAATTGATGCTTCCAACGTCTAAAATACAGCCGCCATCACATTAACCAGATATATTGCACTCTGTGCTAAAAGCATAAATCGTACACAACTTGCTCTTTAGTAGCTGTGAAAAGGAAAGGGAAGTACAGGGTTAACAGGAACCTCTCCTATAAAAGAAGTCTACTAAAGGAGAGGCAATCATGAGATCCTAGTATTTCTAGATGCTCCTGTTCTTTGTCAAGCTATGCCATGAGACCAAGAGGCTCAGACCAAGGAAACAGCAGGAAGAGTTTGTTCTGTATGAAGAAAACTACTCACGAAGCTTATGACATGCCTTAAAGGGGAGGATGGAATAAGGGAGAACTAGCATCAAATTTAACTCCTGGTTTTATCATTTACCAGCTGTGCAACCATTTAAACACTTAAATAAGCATTTAAACACTTGACCCTTGGTTTTCTCAACTGTACAATGGAGGATAATCACAACTTTTTTAACCTAACCTACACAGAGATTTTGTGAGAAATAAGTGTAATGACGTATGGAAAAGCACTTTGTATATTATGAAACTGCATGCAGTAATTACAATGACTTAACTTGATTGACTCTGAAGTATGTGCTAGACATTCTTCCCAGTGCTTCACATATAGTTCAATTGACCCCTGAACAGCATGAGTTTGAACTGCACAGGTCCACTTACATGTAGATTTTTTTCAATAAATACTATAAATGTATTTTCCTAATCACATTTTCTCTTCTCTAGCTTACTTTATTGTAAGACTACAGTATATAATGCATGTAACATACAATATATGTGTTAACTGACTGTTATTGGCAAGGCTAAGTTTTTGGGGAGCCTAAAGTTATGCATGGGTTTTGACTGCACAGAGGTTCAGCACCCCTACCTATGCATTGTTCAGGGGTCCACTTTATCTCATTAAATCCTCACAGCAAACATTAAAGAAGGTACTAATATTATTTTCATATTTACTTAAGTAAGTTAAACATGATTTCAGGGCCAGTGGAATAAAGCAGAGACCGAATCTGAACCCAAGCTAATGAATACCAAAGACTATAGTCTAACTCTAAAGCAATGCCATTAAAAGGGTGTTCCATCAACTGGTGCATGTTTGTAACAAGAAAAGTGCAGAAATTAAGCATAGATATTTGAAAACTTTCATAGCTATGATATTGTCTCAACAACCAATTATGTGATCTTTTCTTTTTTTAAAAAATATATTTTATTGATTTTTTACAGAGAGGAAGGGAGAGGGATAGAGAGCTAGAAACATTGATGAGAGAGATACATTGATCAGCTGCCTCCTGCACACCTCCTACTGGGGATGTGTCAGCAACCAAGGTACATGCCCTTGACTGAAATCGAACCTGGGACCCTTCAGTCTGCAGGCCGACGCTCTATCCACTGAGCCAAACCAGTCAGGGCTTACCACAGATATTTTAAGAAGTTTTGCTTCAAGTCACTACACTATATAGTTGTAATTCATTATTTTGTTTGAATATTGTGGGCAATTTGTAAAATAGCTTTGCTATTAGAATTAGAAGATAAGTTTTCTAAATTATTACATCTAATTTAAGCTAAGAAAAGTGCTTATGAATACTATGAAAATAAATAATAATTCATGAAACTAAAAGTAGGTATTTCATATCAATCCTCCTGATTTAGGCAAGTTTTCCCTTTTTCTTCTCCTCATATTCCAAATTCTGGACAGCAGATAGGGTACCACCAGAACACTAGCTCTTCCTCCAAATAAATATTTTGTAACAAATAGCAGTAAGACAAAGTACATGGGAGTTGGACCTCTAGGAGAAAATGACTTATATTTGCCAAATATCCCCCCAAAAATAAAAGGAGAGGCAAGTGAACATCTGTATTGGAAATCCTGTATTAAATAAATTATAGTACAAATTAAAATATTTTTACCATGCTTAGAAATTTTATAGCAATAGTGAAATTACAATTGAAATCACATTTTTCTCCATGAAAGTTTCCAGGACTTTGACTTGTTAAGGATAAGTGGTTGGTATTACCTTTTCTTTGAAATCTTTCATATCAATCAGTTCACCTCATTTCCTAAAATATTTGCCTTTGCTTTTTTATTTGATTTTTGTTCTAAATGTTTTTTGTCTAAATTCCATCTTAAAGAAAGAGCTTCTAAAATAGCAAGAAATTCCAGAGATTATTTAAAATATACAGTTTTGTTTACATATGAAACTCATTGTTCAAGTCTTATGGAGCACTTATATGAAAACTATGCTTACGTATAGAAGTTGAGCTCAAACACATGCTTGATAAGGAATAGAAAATTTGATTTCATAAGAACAACAAAGGGATATGAAAACTTATTGGATTAAAAATAAGTATTAAAATGTATGGTGTAAGTTTCGTTTGAACATTTTGATCTAAGAATAAATGTCTCTGCACAGGATATAGAAACTTAATGGACACTGATTTTGTTCTCTCTTCTAAAGATATATAGTGTTGCTCAGCACAAAAGTCAAGACAGCAGCTTGGAATCTCAGAGATAGTAAATTCTACTCCCAAGTGTTCCATTAACTCAATATATGACTTGTAAAGTTCATCTAAATCATTTGGTGACTCAGTTTCTTTCCTTATCAGATACAGATGTCTGAAATAATTAACTCACTTCACATTTGCTTTAAGGAAAAATAGAGGGGAAAAAGAAGAGCATAGAATATCCAAGATCAATGGAAATTGTTATATAAATGGCATGTCTTAATTAAATTCTACAATGTACTAGATTTTAATGGGAGTAAATAACAGTAACCAACATAGAGTATTGCAAAGTGCTTAATATAAGGTTTGGCATAGAGTTATATTCAATAAACCTTAGAATTTATTATTGTTTTCTATTGTTATCATTATTACTACAGTAAAAATTGGAAATCAGATGAACAGAGTTAGTGTGGGTATTGTAGGGGATGCAATTTAATCTAGGAAGTAGACCTTACACAACTGTAGAAGATGCTGGAGGAGTTAATGTTTGGAAAAGGAGCTAAAGGCTTAGAGAAGGAATCAGGAGATAGTTAATCTAAAACCAAGCGTATCAATCCACCAAAACTAGAAGAGTCAGATCCAGCAAGTAAAAACTGCAGGGTGCCCAGTTAAATCAGCATTTCAAATGAACAACAAACAATTTTTTATGAGTATGTCCCTGCAATAAAGGACTATAGGTTTGAGGATAAAGTGTCAAGATTAAGCCTCCAACCTATTCAGGACTATTAAGGGCAATTAGACTATTACCAAAATTCCCTTGCTCTAATTAACTCTTGAAGTACTGGGAACATATTTATATTAAAAAGTATTTGTTGTTTATCTGAAATTCAAATTTAAATGAGGGTCTTGTATTTTATTTGGAAACCCTGAACTATTAAGGCGAAGTTCTTAGGAAGTCTACGGGGATATATCTTCTCC
The DNA here is from genome assembly GCF_963455305.1 of Plecotus auritus. Classification (NCBI taxonomy): domain Eukaryota; kingdom Metazoa; phylum Chordata; class Mammalia; order Chiroptera; family Vespertilionidae; genus Plecotus; species Plecotus auritus. Next base: position 63,638,650 of record NC_137771.1, read on the forward strand.
ATTAGGTCTCACCGCTATAAATCCTCAGACCGGCATTTTTCTGGAGCTGTTTTTGGTCAATATAATCAGAAATTGATAATAAGAACTAAAAGTGGAGCAGAGGAAAGAAAAAAGAGGAATCACCCCTGCATCTGTTCATCACTATATCTGACTAAAACAGCCTTCAAAAGATAATGGCTACTGCTTTATTTCCATCCTCCAAATCTTATGCAAGTATCTCCTTTAACCAACTGTAACCCAGAACTATTTAGAGAAGGAAGTTCTGGAAACTAGATCCCAGCTTAAACAAACTGACACAGTACAAATCATCCAGATGATGATGATGATGATGATAGTGCTTTCTCAAGGGAAGGGAATCCTTTGTCAGGAAGTTCTGATAGACATAAAGAGAGGTTTTACTCTATCCAGTATATGCTAAACTAAATCAGTGTGTGGCAGAGTTGAAGTTATGTGATGTAATAGAGTCACATTATGGCAAAGCTGTAAGATTCACAGACAGAACCCAGGAGTCCATCTTCAATGTGTTTATAAGCCTCTGAATGATCTACCATCTGTGCTCTCAAGTCAAGCCTTGACTTGGCAGTGTAGGGACCCTACTTCTGAAAGCAACTTTAGATCCTACAATGAAGTATTGTGTATTTGAGGATAAAGTAACAAAGTTAATTGTTTCATAGCAATCCTCTCAGAAGGCATATATAGATTGCTGCTAATGTATACATTGCTATAATTACTCGAGCAAATATCCTTACAAAATAAATGTGCAGGCATGCAAATATTTCATTAGAATAACTTTCTTAGTCAAGAAATGCTAGGGTAAAAGGTAACAATGTTTGCAAGAAAAAGTAAGAATTTTTAAGGCAAAATATCTATTACAATATTGTTCTCCAGAGCGGTTTTACCAATATACACCCACCAACTCAGCAATGCAGAAATATCAAATTTCTCAAAAATCCACACCCACACTAGGAAGTATCATTAAAAAATATAATCACTAATTTGAGAGGTAAAAAAAAAAGTTGTTTTAATTTATATATGTATAGTTATTTTGATATTATATATGCCTCTGTGAGATATTTGTTGCTACTTCCGATTTTCCCATTGTATCATTCATTTGGTTTTTCTGTCAACCTATAATAAAATTCTCTCTTTTTTATGTCTATCTTTTCATTTGTTTGTGGTATTTTGTGTCATAGGATTTTCTTAAGTGGTTGTGGTGAAATCTGCCAAATTTTTTATTTTCAGTTTGTAAGTTCATGTATAAGAATCCATCTCCCCTAATGAAAATACTGTTTTAATTTAAAAAAATATGTTTTCTACTTTTAAAGAATGTACATTTTTATATCCAAGGCTTTAGTTCATTTGACATATACTATGAAGAAAAAAAAGTAACATTAAATTTTCTTGAATAATATTTCAATTACCCTAACACTTTAAACTAAAACTTTTTTATCCTGATTTAAAATGACACCTTTATCATAAGTGTTATATATGTAATCATAGTCATAGCACAGTGGTTGAGAGTATGAGCCCTCGAGTCAGACTATAAGGTACTGTCACTTACAGGCTGTGTGACCTTAATCAATTTATTTAACCATCCTCTGACTAAATTTTTTAATCTGTAAAACTGGAGTAATGTGAAGATACAATTGTCTTGAGGATTACAAAGATGAATTAACACGGGTGAAGCTCATAGAATAGTGTTTGATATGTAGTAAAAACTTAAATGTTTGTTTTTGTTGTGTAATGGGATAGGAAATAAAACACACAATTTTAGATGAGCAGTTGGGTTATTAAGGACTGAATTTGAAGGTTACCTTGAAGCGAGTCCCATGTCCACCTTTGGCCTCAATGCAATATGACCCTCCACTTTGAAGTTATGTTACCACTTGGAGAACTTGTTATGTATCTCCTATAGTTAAAGAAATATGGTGAACCGAAGTGATGCATTTAGAAACCAATGGCTTGCAGACAGAATATGAAAGAGTGTGTGAGCGTCCAGAGGGCCCAGGACAGCCGTGGGCAAACTACAGCCCGCAGGCCGGATCCGGCCCGTTCGGCTGTTCTATCCGGCCCGCGGAGCCGAAAGAGCGGAGGGTTCTCTTGCTCTCCCCTCCTCTCCTTTACTTTGAATTTATATTAGTTCACACAAACACTCCATCCATGCTTTTGTTCCGGCCCTCTGGTCCAGTTTAAGAACCCATTGTGGCCCTCGAGTCAAAAAGTTTGCCCACCCCTGGCCCAGGCCCTAGCACCACCTCATGAACCCCAAGCCTGGGCCTGTCTACCTAGAGCCAACAGAACTCCTCATGGAGCTGTCCTGGGTAAACTCTGGGGTGCTAGACTCAGCTCCAAACAGGCTAGACTCTGAGCTCTGTACCCCAGCCTGGCTGGACTCTGGGATCTTGATTCCAGGCTCTGGATGGGATAGACTTAGGTCCCAGACTTTAGACCAGGGGCCTTTAGGGCTACAGTAGGTAGGTAACTTCATGTCTGGGCTTCTGGTTTGGGGTCACCTTCTCAGGACAAGGGCCAGGGAAGGGTCCTAAAGGAGGAACAGAAAAGGCCTAATAGCCCTCAATTATTCCTCTACAGGCAGGCATACCTTGGCAATATTACAGGTTTGGTTCCAGGCCATGGCAATTACTAGTAGGTGAATATTACAATAAAGTGAGTCACACAAAATTGTTGGCTTCCCAGTGCATATAAAAGTTATATTTATACTACACTGTAATCTATTGTGTACAATAGCATTATATCTAAAAATAATGTGCATACCTTAATTAAAAATACTTTATTGTTAAAAAATACTTTGGGCCAAAACCGGTTTGGCTCAGTGGATTGAGCGTCAGCCTGTGGACTGAGGGGTCCCGGGTTCGATTCCGGTCAAGGGCACGTAACTTGGTTGCGGGCACATCCCCAGTAGGAGGTGTGCAGGAGGCAGCTGATCGATGTTTCTCTCTCATCGATGTTTCTAACTCTCTATCCCTCTCTCTTCCTCTCTGTAAAAAATCAATAAAATATATTTAAAAAAAAATACTTTGGGATAGAAAGATACAATCGCATGGTATATAATATCTCACTAAACTAATTTATACATTTAACACAATCCTAATTAACATACCAAGAATATTTGTGGTTGTTTGCATGTATTTTTCATTGTAGTTTTCAGTTTGGGCCTTAATTTTTTTTTGTATGTCTATATGAATTTAAACAAAGTTATACTGTATTAAGTCCATCTTAAGCAATAAATCTGTAAGGATAGCTAGGAAATTTTCTAAGAACAGATAAAATTAGAAAAAAAAATTAATAGTAAAGGAGGAAAGTCATCCAAGTTTAAAATAGAGTATATTACAAATACAAAATCATTTTGAAACTTTAGCACTAGAGATTAATAAATGCTCATAACAGCACTAGAGCTAAGTTAGACCAAAACAATGAAATAGAGTAAAAGGAAAACAGATTCAAACAGGATTGCCTTTTCTTTATGGTAATGATGTCATCACAAATTGGTGAGGAAGACAGTGATGATTCTATAAATCATGTCAGGTAAAGGGAAAGCTGGATCCTCACTGCATTCCTTAAAATGAAACACATTTTGATAGATGAAATATTTAAAGTAAACATAAAAGTTCTATAAAGAAATCGCTGTGAATTTATTTATAATATTGAAGTAAGAAAGGCCTTTTTTAATTGGACATAAAGCCTTAAAGAAAAGAAATAGTTAACACTGACTACATGAAAATAAATCATACCATATATAAAATAAAACTTACCATAAACAAAGTCAAAAGGCCAACAGCAAACTGGACAACAATTTTGCTAGATATATAACAAAAGCAATTTTTCTTAATTTTCAAAATTCACATGTAAAATTCTAAAGAAGATTTTGTAGCATGAGCTACAAATAGCCTGTGTACCAAAAGGAAATACAAATGTGTAATGAAATATGAAGAGATATTGAGCCTTACTCATCCTATATAATATCCTATATAATAAAGAGGCAATATCGCCAATAACCGGTTTGGCTCAGTGGATAGAGCGTCAGCCTGTGGACTGAAGGGTCCCGGGTTCGATTCCGGTCGGGGGCATGTACTTTGGTTGCGGGCACATCCCCAGTGGGGGGTGTGCAGGAGGCAGCTGATCGATGTTTCTCTCTCATCAATGTTTCTAACTCTCTATCCCTCTCCCTTCCTCTCTGTAAAAAATCAATAAAATATATTTAAAAAATAATAATAATAATAAAGAGGCAATATGCAAATTGACCCTCACGCCGTAAAGCCATCACAAGATGGCAACACTCACAGTGGGGTCAGGGCAGCGGGCAGGGGCCAGCGGCCACTCCACATGGCTTCCACCAGGGTTCCTGAAGCCCTGCAGGGCTGGGGGTCCCGGTGGCCTCTTCCCTCGGCTTCTGCAGGGGTGCGGCCCAGTGGCCATTCAGAGCGACCTGGAGGGCTTCGGGGCAGCACTCCAGGATTTGGGGACATCCAGCAGCATGCTCGCCATGCAGGGCGGGACTCCAGGACTCAGGGCGGTCCCATGGCATGGGGGGTAGGAGGCAGGGTTCTCGGGTCTCCATGATTTCGCACTACGGGTCACTAATAACTACATAAAATAATACATTATTCAGCAAAAGTTTTTGAGCACCTCTTCTATATGTTGAGAAAATAATCATTACCAAACTAAATACAAGTGTTATCCTTAATAGAGCTTATATTTCAATGAGCAAACTCTAGACAATAAATAAAGTACATGAGTGGAACACAGAGGAGGACTGAGTGTATGGAGAAAATAAAGAAGAGATGGGAATGGGAATTCTAAGAGAAGGAAAGAGCACTGCAATTTTATACCTGGCAGCCGTGTCTAAAGGTGGCTTCCACTAAAGGTAGCAGAGGAGTCCTAAATTTCACCATTTCACACCCAATAGAAACATGAGCATATACAGCAAGAATATGTACGAGAATGTTTATAACGTTGTTATTTGTAGTAGTAAACAACTTGATAGGCACTTAGGCTGTTTCCAAACGGAATACTACGCTGCTGTAAAAAGGAAGGAATTCCTACCATTTGCAACAGCATGGATGGACCTGGAGAGCATTATGCTAAGTGAAATAAGTCAGTTGGAGAAAGATAAATATCACATGATCTCACTCATTTGTGAAATATAACGAACAACATAAACTGATAAACAAAAACAGATCCAGAGACAGAGAAGCATCGATCAGACTATCAAACCTCAGAGGGAAGGCAGAGAAGGGTGGGGGTAAGGGGAGAGATCAACCAAAAGACTTGTATGCATGCATATAAGCATAACCAATGGACGCAGACACCAGGGGGGGTGAGGGAAGGGGTAGCGGGTGGGTAGAGGGCAGTGGGGGGGATAAGGACACATATGTAATTCCTTAATCAATAAAGAAAATTAAAAAATAGTAAGCAACTAGAAACAATTTTATCAATGTGTCAGCACTTAGAATAAATACAAATTTTAGTATATTCGCACAATAGAATTATACACATGAATGAGTTGAAATCTGCTATAATTGCAGCAAAGCAAATGTTGGAATCTCAATGATATAATAAGAGAAGGATGTCAAATATGAGAACCCATATTATGTGATTCCATTTATTTCAATATTGGAGTAGGCAAAACTGATAGAGGTTTAGAAACTATGATAGTGTATACTTTTGGGGAGGAGAATGGATAGAAATATATTTATGGTACAGGGAAAGTTCCATTTCTTGACCGAGTAGTGGTCACACAATTGTATTCTCATAGGAATAATTTATTGAGCTCTTCAATTGCAATTTATGCACTTTTCTTTATGTAGGTTATATTTAAATTTCAGGAAAAAAAATCATTTTTGAATACCTAGGTTCTTTCATTATTCTTGAGGTTTAAAATTAAAGCAGGATATATTTAGGCATTTTTATATTTTTATTAACTTTTTCTACTGTTCAGTGAGCATTTTAGCCTGAACACTTGGGCCTTTCTTAGATCAGAAAAGCTTCTTTATTGTTTTTCCCCTATTTTTTAATAAGAAATATTTCATGGTTCATTGGATCTACTGTCTCTGGTCTTCAATATCCACTGTATTCATTCTTATTTTCTTTATGTATTTAAATGTTTCTTCTGCACTTTGGGAGTAATTGCTATTTGTCTTTTTAATTGGTCATTAGATTTTTTTATAAACCATCAATTCACTTGTGAATTTCTACTTGTGATTTTCATTCTGAAATTGCTTTCAACTACCTAATGTGATAGTCATTAAGGATATTCACACATATTAATATGGGGGGGGCGGTGTTTCAGGTCACAGAATTTGTTGTACTTTTCTCCTTAAAATCAGTTGTGGCCATGTGACTTGGTTTGACCCATGAAATGTGAATGAAAGACAAATGTAAAACTTACATGACTAAGAGTCATGCAACATTTGCAATAATCTTCTTCATAATCTCTATGCTTCTGTGATCAGCAACCCATCTTGTGCGAGGGAGAGAGGGTCAATTTGCATATTACCTCTTTATTATATAGGATTTTAAAGATCATCATGAAGATATGGTATCGCAGAATTAGATTGACCAAAGTCATAAAGATTGTGACAGTCATCAAGTCTGTTTGACTCCAAAAGCTATACCCTTACATATGTTATTTTGTTTGTCTTTTAACAACTAAATATGCTTTCTAAAAATAGACTTACCCTGCCAGCACAGCTCAATGGTTGAGCACAGACCTATGAACCTATGAACTGGGAGGGCAGGGTTTGATTCCTAGTCGGAGCACATGCCAAGTTTTCAGTCTGGATCCTCATTGCAGGAGGCAGCCCTCCTGATAGTGGCTTGTTCATCATCCTCGGTCCTGGAATGAAGATAACTTTGAACAGAACTTGCTGCCAACTCATTTTAGATGTGGTATAAGCAAGAAATAAAATAATCCTATTTTAAGTGATGGATGATTTGAATGTTTAGTTACTGCAGTAATACCTTGCCAATCCTGGCTAATATATCATATAACCTTTCGTATATTTAATATCTCAGTAAGTAATGGGTACACTTTACTGTTTACTGTGATAATTCTCCTAAAACACAGTATGTTTATTTATAATAATTGCTATTATCTATTTCCTTACATCATGAATCTTTTTATGTGCTCCATGTGATATTTATCTAAGATATATAGATATAGATATTTATCTATCTATCTATCTATCTATCTATATATATATCTATATATCTATATCCTTAAACATGTAATGTTCTTGCCTCCCTTTACTGAATGGTTATAGTTAGAATTTTCAAACATGCCAAAAGAGCTGGTTGATCTAAATTTACATAAAAAATTAAGTTATGCAACCATCTGAGAGGACGGAGGCCCAGTAGAGTGTAGTCCAGCAGAAGAACATTTTCTATGCTCCCTTCCTTCAGTATTTAGTAAAAGTACTTTACTAGAGGTCACATTTAGGTATCCAGTTCCTGTTTGGGTAGAGCAGGTTCATGCTGCATCAGTGCTTAGTCCTACCTGGTGCCCACTGCATCAGAGAGAAGCCCATATTGTACTAGTTAACAAGCCCTGGCTTCCCTACTAACATTTGTGCTTTGTAAAACTGCCAAGAAAACTTGAAGCTTTCCTTTATTGCTATTTTTATTGTTGTAATATTTATTATTATTAAAATAATGCATGAGCATGTGAATAAATCAAATAAAATAATAAGGTTAGCTTATACCTTATTATTTGATTTTTATACTGCCCTACCCATACCTGTTCAAAACCATAGTCCCACTGCCCAGAAACAAACTATTTTACCGTCAATTATCTTCAAAAACTAAATAATACATCTACGTATGTCTCTTATTTCAACATTCCAAATAGTATTGACTTCCTAAAATGTAAAAAAAGGTTTTGCTTAGTAAATTTTAACTTCATTCACTTTTCAATGCTTGTTTTGATTCTTTCATTTGCTATCTATAATAATAAAAGTGTAATATGCTAATTAGGTCGGATGATCTTCTGGATGAAGCTGGGGCCGGTGGCTGGAGGGAAGCCTGGGTCCCAGGTGCCTGCTGGCAGCCGGGGAAAGGAAGGCCTACTCTTGCATGAATTTCATGCATTGGACCTCTAGTTACATTATATTTAGTGTTTGAAATTTTCTGTCTCTATATTTCCTTCCACAATTCCTCTGCCCTTCCATTTCTCATTGTTTGTGTGCTATTATTTTAAGTTTATACTGGCTTTTTTTGTTAATACTTAAATTCATTCTGTATCCACAAGTAAGACTTACACAATTTATCCACGGGTTGACTAAAGTTGAAAACCATTTAAACATTACATTACTATTAATAAGTGCTAAGATTACATTCCCTTTCTTCTGTGAACAATATCATAATTTCTGAGACACTTAGAAGAGAATATTAGGAACATTGAGTCAAGATAAATTTTCTTATATTCAAATAATTACTTGAGTTAATTGTTTATACACAACTAGAGGCCCAGTGCACGAAATTCGTGCACAGGGGTGGCGGGGGGCGGGTGTCCTTCAGCCCAGTCTGCACCCTCTCAAATCTGCGACCCCTTGAGAGATGTCCGACTGCCCGTTTAGGCCCATTCCCAGTGGGATCAGGCCTAAACAGGCAGTTGGACATCCCTCTCACAATCGAAGACTGCTGGATCCCAACCGCTCACCTGCCTGTGTGCCTGATTGCCCATAACCTCTTCTACCTGCCAGCCTGATCACCCCCTAACCATTCCCCTGCCAGCCTGATTGACACCTAACTGCTCCCCTGCTGGCCCGATTGCCCCTAACTGCCCTCCCCTGCCAGCCTGGTCACCCCTAACTGCCCTCCCCTGCCAGCGTGGTCACCCCTAATTGTCTTCCCCTGCAGGCCTGGTCGCCCCCAACTGCTCTCCCCTGTTGGCCCAGTAACCCCTAACTGCCCTCCCCTGAAGGCAAGGTTTCCCCCAACTGCCCTCCCCTGCAGGCCTGGTCCCTCCCAACTGCCCTCCACTGCAGGCCTGGTCCCCCCCAACTGCCCTCCCCTGCCGGCACAGTCACCCCTAACTGCCCTCCCCTGCCAGCCTGGTCTCTCCTAACTGCCCTCCCCTGCCAGCCTGGTCTCCCCTAACTGCTCTCCCCTGCAGGCCTGGTTCCCCCCTACAGCCCTCACCTGCAGGCCTGGTCACCCCCAACTGCCCTCCCCTGCTGGCCTGGTTCCCCCCCAATTGCTCTCCCCTGCAGGCCTGGTCCCCCCAACTGCCCTTCCCTTCAGGCCTGCCCCCCCAAATGGCCTCCCCTGTAGGCCTGTTCACCCCCAACTGCCCTCCCTTGCAGGCCTGGTCCATCCCAACTTCCCTCCCCTACTGGCCTGATTGCCCACAACTGTCCTCCCCTGCCTGCCATCTTTTGGCTACCATCTTGTGTCCACATGGGGGCAGCCATCTTTGACCACATTGGGGCAGCCATCTTGTGTGTTGGAGTGATGGTCAATTTGCATATTACTCTTTTATTAGATAGGATTGGGGTGGATTTCATATTAGCTTTTTTTTATCTTGAACTAGAGGCCAGGTGCACAAATTTGGTAGTGGGTGGGGTCCCTCTGGGTGGCCTGCAGGGATCGGGCCAAAACCTGCAGGCCAGTGCCACCTGCAGCTTCTACCTGCTGCTCCCGCTCATCCCGGCCCCACTGTGCCTGCCACGGGCTCACGCCCAATCAGTCCCGATTGGGAGAGACTCATGCTGCCACAGCAGCGCTCGCCAGCCATGAGCCCTGCATCTGGAGCCCTCCCAAGGCCTGAAACCAGCTCTCTGACATCCCCTGAGGGGTCCCAGATTGCAAGAGGGTGCAGACCAGGCTAAAGGACCCCACCAGTGCATGATCAGGCCTGGGAGGGACCTCTGGAGGTCTCCAGGGCATGTTCGGCCCATCTCAGTCCCAATTAGCCGGAACCCAGCAGCAAACTAACCTACAGGTCAGAGTATCTGCCCCCTGGTGATCAGTGCACGTCATAGCGAGCAGTTAAGCAGGCTTAGCATATCATTAGCATATTACGCTTTTGTTTGTTCGGTTGTTCTGCCATTTGGTCTATTTGCATATTACCCTTTTATTATCTATACTAATAAAAGGGTAATATGCTAATTAGACGAGGAGACCTTCCGGACGTTCTTCCAGACAAAACCATGGTGGCGGGGATGAGGCAGAGTGGTTAGGGGTGACCAGGTCGGCAGGGGGGGTAGTTGGGGGTAAGCAGGCTGGCAGGGGGGGCAGTTGAGGGGCATGCAGGTTGGCAGCGGGGGCAGCTGGGGGTGAGCAGGCTGGCAGGGGGTCACAGTTGTGGGCAAGCAGGCCAGCTGGGGGGGCAGTTGGGGGTGATCAGGCCAGCAAGGGGGGCAGTTGGGGGCGAGCAGGCTGGCGAGGGGGCAGTTGGGGGTGATCAGGCTGGCATGCCGAGTGGTTAGAGGCAATCAGGCAGGCAGGCAGGTGAGCGGTTAGGAGCCAGTGGTCCCGGATTGAGAGAGGGATGTCCAACTGCTGGTTTAGGCCCGATCAGTCGGACATCCCCTGAGGGGTCCCAGATTGGAGAGGGTGCAGGCCGGGCTGAGGGACACCCCCCGCCCACCCCGTGCACAAATTTCGTGCACCAGGCCACTAGTATAGGATAACAAGTTTTATCATGCCTCAAGTTTAGTCCATCCTGTTAATCAGACAATACCATGCAAGTAATCTTTTATCCCTCTGGAGCCCACCATTCCCCTACGGTGCTCCAGAGCTGTTGTTGTTAGTCTGATAGGTCATTGTCATACCTAGCTTTTCCTTTATTGCTCCCTGTTTTCCTGTTTGTATGCCTTTTTATTTCTTAATTTGTGAGAGTACAAACTCAACTAACTTAACAAAATGAGACTTGGGAGGTTGCTTATTAGATGGTGTGGGACCTAGTTGCCTCCTTGATATCCATTCTTTTCTTACTTAGAAACAGAGTCCCATGTTTTCCCCCAGGCTGCAAAGTGTTCAAATACAATATCTCATCTTTCAACTATGCAGGTGTAGTGATTTAAGAAAGCATTGCTGGGTGCTATTTCAGAAAACACTCCTTAGATAGGTGAAAATAGCTGTTACGTACTCCACGGGTTAAGAAACTACTTCTAACTGGAATGCAGATGTGATGGGAGGAGCTCCAGCAGCCACTGACAGCCTGTGGTAATCTTGAGAACAAAACTCATACACTAAGGAAAACAAGACAAAAAAGATACAGGGGTGCCGAAACCGGTTTGGCTCAGTGGATAGAGCGTCGGCCTGCGGACTGAAGGGTCCCGGGTTCGGTTCCGGTCAAGGGCATGTACCTTGGTTGCGGGCACATCCTCAGTGGGAGGTGTGCAGGAGGCAGCTGATCGATGTTTCTCTCTCATCGATGTTTCTAGCTCTCTATCCCTCTCCCTTCCTCTCTGTGAAATATCAATAAAATATATTTAAAAAAAAAAAAAGATACAGGGGACCCTGAGTTTTTGTTTATGTTATAGAGCTGCTTACATATTATTTACATATTACATAATTACATTGTTACATATCATTTACAAGTATGGCTACTGGCTACAAATATATTTTACAAGGAAGAGAGAAAGCATATTTCATTTGAACAACTGTTATTTCTGATCTCAGTTGCTGGCTGTTAAATGCAAATATATATTTAAAATACAGGTAAAATTTCTAGGCTCTTAAACATTTTTAAATATTCCAATTCTGTCATACTTGGTTAATACATTTTGTGAGTATAGAATTCAAGGCTGGAATTTATTTTCCTGCAATGCTGTAGGCCTGTGGTGGGCAAAATCATTAGTCAACAGAGCCGCAGTTTGCCGACCACTGCTGTAGGCATTTCTCTGTTATCTTCTAGCATTCAGTGTTACTGGTGAGAATTCAGATGTGTCTAATTTTTACCTCTTTGTGGATATTTTTTCTTTGTGAAAAAGAATTTAACATACTTTAGTTTTTCTTGTTCTAAAACTTTGCAAGAATGTGCCTGGATGTGGGCTTATTTGTTCTTTCATTCTTTTATTTTTGTGAATGGAAGTGTATTAACCTATACTATACTTTTAAATGGAGCTGATCCATGATAGTAAAATAAAATCCAAGTGGTATGTTCCCTTAGTACTTCCCTTACCTCCAGACCCCCGTTTTCATCAATAAGCTTTTCATCCTATGAATTAAAAGCCCGTTGTAAAGTTATTGACTCACTTAATTGAAATAACCAGGGCTAGCCAAAGCTCAAGCATGCTATGTTCTAGGCTTAGATGTTGCCAGTCTTCAATCTCTCTATCTCTTGCATCAGTTTTTTTTTTTTCCCTTGGCTTTCCTCTTATGCTAGTCTCCAGCAGCTGCAGACTTACACTGATCCACAATAAGTCTGGAAAAAAATGGATTTCCCAGAATTGAGTCATGTCTGCCTGTCTTAGTATATTTTCCATTTCTGTTACAATCTCTGATACACTTCGTAGGTCACAGTCTTTGGACATGAACCTATCTCTGAACCAATCATAGAAGCCAAGGGGATGCAATGCTCCGACTGCCCACTTTAGAACTAAGAGTCCTGTGGCAGAGATTGCTAGTTTCACTGAAAATCCTTTTCTCCTTTCTTTCCTTATAAAGACATTACCCTGGATTTTTCTTGGCCTCATGGCTTCCTTTCCCATCCTTCCTTGCAGCTAGGTGTGTATTTGTGTCTTGGATCTGATCAACAGCTGTGAAAAGTGGCATGTGCCACTCCAGGGAAGGGAGCTTAAAGGAACAGGGTAGTAGAGCAACAAAAATGGTGGATCTGAGATCTGTAGCACCAAAAGACATTGCCAGTTCTGGTCCGTCTTTAGTCTTAATTTACATGAAAAATAATTTTCAACCTGGTTTTAGCTGTTATCTTGGGTTTTCATTCGCAATGAAATCCAATCTTTTTAAATACAAATACTGTCAGCTCCATTCAAACCACATGAGCTAACAATAACTGTTAATTGGTTCATATATGTATACTAGAAGCCCGCACGGCCTCGCCACGCTCACAGCCTTGCCCACCCGCACCAGTCTTTGGTCATTACAGTGTTAGGGCCACTGGGTTTTTATAATATAGATATAGATATATGCTAAATTCACTCTAAAAGTATGGGCAAATATTGCTGGTTAAGTAAACACAAAAGATGAACATGCGGTGTATACTGATAGGATCAAGAGTAGGAACTCCACACTTAACTTCTGGTGAAGTAGGTGCCTTAGAATGGGAGGTGTCATGTGTCAGACCTTCACTATAGCATTCAGTTGACCCCATCTGCATACTCTTAGTAGATGAAGTGTGGGCCATAAGAAAGGCACCCTTCTTTAGTTTCCAGAGCACATGCCAACTTTTCTTTATTTCAATACTGTTTGTCATTATAAATTGAATTTCAGTCCATGCCATAACCATTACCTGGAAGTCTACAAAACATTTTCCCATAAACTTTTTAAAGCAATTCAATTATTAAAACCAATTGTGCTGTTTAAAATAAGAGGCTTTAAAAACCTGTCAGGTATTTTGATATATATAATACTTGAAGGAACTTCTTTTCCTATTAGTTCCTTAGTGTATGGTAGCTACCATGAAAGTGTTTGGATTTTGGTTAAAGGCAGCTACATTTAATTTTTAAAAACTATCACTATCCCTATTTAGAAAACTAGAATAAAAAATTTTCACTAGATTTCAGATTTTTATTTTCAAAAAAAAATGGTTTGCCTTATTATGATAAATCCTGAAACTAAAAACATACATTAAAAATAAAACTTATATAAACAAACCTAGAAATGAGCCAGGAAAGGCAATTAAGAAAGCAGGAAATTACAAGGAGTTTTCTAGCTTCCATCTGTGTACCACATAAGAGTCAATAGAGAACTGGAGATGTTCCACATCTCTGTCATCTTTTTTCATAGCCAAAATCAGATTCCTCCAGCCACCCATTCTTATCCATGAGTATAACTCCCATACTATGCTAAGCTTCCTTTTTTCAAACCTGCAATTCTAGCTCTCTCCCCACTCTGCAAATTGTACCCTTGAGATCCCTTTTCTTTTTTTAAAAATTTAAATTATTTATTGTTGAAAGTACTACATATGTATCATTTTCCCCCCATTGACCTCTCCTGGCCACTTCCACCCCCCAGCACATGCTCTCACCTCCCTACTGTCTGTGTCCATTGGTTATAATTATATATGCGTGATTACAAGTCCTTTGGTTGACCTCTTATCCTATTCTAAAGCAGATAAATTATCCACTTTCTTAGCTCCCACTTATCTTCAACTCACTGATGTAGCATTTGTCCATCCCTCCATGAAAACTGTTGTTGCTAAGGCCATCAGTGGTCTCTGCTATGAAATCCAGCTATTTCATTCCTTATCTTTCTTGACTTCTGCAGCATTTGGAATTATCAATCATTTTCTCCTTCTTGAGACTCTGCTCATTGGACTAGTTAATGAAATAATTATATTTTCTCTAATAATTCTCTTGCTACCATCCTCAGTTTCCTTTTTGGCTTCCCTCCCTCTATACTTATCTCTTTGATTTTATGGGTGAAAGTCCTGTCCTAATTACTTTGAGATTCTGTTAAAAGCCACGCATATGTCAAGAAAACTAACAAATGGTTCTCCCAAGTGTTCAAGTTCACTCTCACTTTTTCAAGAACCACTTACATGCTGTTTACTCTATGTCAATATCTCCAGCCACAATCTTCACCTTCCTACTACATTTTATCTGACTGTTCTTCCACACACTTCATATTTATTGTGTCCAAGAGGAAACTCATCAGTTTTCTCCCTGACCTCAAATTCGATTTTATTCTTACCACTAGAGCTAAAGGTTCTTGAGCAAAATGACCTTGTCCATATTATTATTGCTCTGTCTCTAGCACTCAGAATAGTGCTTGGCACATTGTAGGCACTGAGTGAATTCAGACTCATTAAAAGGACCAATGAGTATTAGCTCAAGGAATAACTACCTTCCAAGCACTTGGTATACTAGAAGCCTGAGTCCACTTTCTTCCCCACAGCACCAAGCTATTTTTACTCTAACTTCTTAGTTTCATTTTATTTATTTTTTATAGTATTGTAATGGCCTCCTAATTTCCTCTGGCCTCACTTCATCTGATCCATTAACCTTAATAGTGTCAGAGACATTTTTTCAGAGTGCAAACATGTTTGTGTCTCTCCCTTCTTAATTTTTCTAGTGATTCTGCATAGTTTTTCAAAGTTCAAATTCAAAAGCATCTTTTAAATGGTTCAGCTCTTCCACTCCTTTCCATCCACTCCTAACTGCTTTCTCCTGATACAGATTCCATGCCTGACCTTGGCACATGAACAACTAATGCTTCTCTGAACCTGCAACTTCGGGCCATTGCTCATGGCTCTCTGCCTGGAATATTAACACACCTTTGCATTGTCCAAGCCTCAGCTTGGGACTCATTCCTTCTGCCACTTCTGTGGCTTCTCCCTTCTTCTTCCCCTCTCGTCTGGAATAAAAGCCTTTCTAAATGCTTCCATAGCACCTTGTTCTCACCCTTTTCTTAACACCTGTCACACCTGATTTAATTATTTAGGATAGTTACTCCTCCTTACCCCTTACTAAAGGGTAAGTTCACTAATGGCAATACTGCACTTACTTATGTTTGCTTTGGTCGTATTTAGTATAGCGATCAATAAATATACACAGAGAAAATTAATCCCATCTCTTTCAGCTTTTGTTTTATGCATGGTCCCATTCTCCCAGATGAAACAGTCAATGTTTTGGATTAGTTTCTTACACTCCGCTGTCACTTTCCAAATAAGCCTGGGTCATGGAAGATTTACTTAATGCAGGAAATGAATAGAATAAATGTATACATAGATTTCATGCCATGGTAATTAAATCATTAGTGCCGAAGACTGATACTGAGACTAGAGCACGTCCACATATGTTTTTATTTGTCAGAAGCAATAAGTAAAGATGAAACCTAGTAATTATAGAGTGTGAATAAAAAGGAGTTTTCTGGGTGGTCTTCTGTAAATCTTGAAGAATGGGAAGCAAAAAGCCAATGTTTGTCAGTATTTTTCTTGACTTCTTTATTAAATATAACACTGCCCTTCTGATACCCTGTGCTGCTTTTCATAATGAACTGGAAGTATTTTTGCATGTGTAATACTATGGTTTCAGACATTCATCAGTGGTTTTGTTCACTATTTTTTGGCTCTCTCCTCTATGTTCTCATCCTTCCCCTTCTCTATCTTCTAATCATCCCCACACAAGGCTGATATGCTCAGCGGGACCTCTTCCACCTCTCTTTCTCACTCACCTTCTATAAGCAGTCGATCTGCTGCCATCTCCCTTTGCCTCTCCTCCACCAAATAATGCCAGATTAATGTGGCAGAATGGTTGTGTGAAAATGTAATACACATTTGTTTCCACTGCTTTTTAAAAATGTTATAAATTCTGAACATGTTTGTTACAAAATACCAATATTGATAGTGGTATTTTTGTATTGCATAAAAATTAAAATATTTAGTGTTGTTATTTTTCTCTGGTATTGAAAAAGAGAAACCTGCCCAAATGACAGTCATTGTTGTCATCATTATATCTATTTTGCAGTTGAGTTGTGGCTTGTTCTTTCTCACAGCCAGAAAGAAGCAGCCCACCACATTCATATTTGCTAATGCAGTTGATGAGATACTTGATTTTGAGCTGTATGGTTTTATAGTTATGGAAATGTTCTTGCCCCCATCCAGGACATACCTAAGAAATTAATAATTTAATATTCTTATTTTTAAAATGCAGGGAATTTGTTTAATATGAAAGGAACAATTTTTATCACATGAATTATATAAACAGGCAATACAGGGGCTTCTTCATATGGGGCACAGAAAAACATTAAGAAGATACTCTAAGACTGTGCATACACAAGAACACTATCCTATATAATAAAAGGGTAAAATGCAAATTGACCCTAACAGCAGAATGGCTGGGAACAACCAGTCGCTATGACATGCACTGACCACCAGGGGGCAGATGCTCAATGCAGGAGCTGCCTCCTGGTGGTCAGTGTGCTCCAACAGGGGAAGCTCCGCTCAGCCACAAGCCAGGCTGACAGTTGTGAACACAGTGGCGGTGGTGGGAGCCTCTCCCACCTCCTTGGCAGCACTAAGGATGTCCGACTGCAGCTTAGGCCTGCTACCCGAGGGCCTAAGCTGCAATTGGACATCCCCCGAGGACTCCTAGGCTGCCAGAGGGATGTGTGACATCCAGCTTAGGCCCGATCCTCCAGGGACCGGGCCTAGGCTGACAGGTGGACATTCCCAGAGGGGTCCTGGACTGCTAGAGGGTGTAGGCTGGGCTGAGGGACCTCCCCTGCCCCCGAGTGCATGAATTTTCATGCACCAGGCCTCTACTTTGTAATAGACATGAATGCGTGAATTTAGGGTACAATAATCTAAACCTAGCATTATCTTAAGCATCTTAAGCCTATTCCCACTGAGGAGATGAGAGAAAGTTCCCCTTCTAAATCTCTAAGACATGGCTTTCTCAGTATAGCTGGAAAGGCTATCACCATTCGGCTTTGAGGATCACCAAAACCTAGGATGTGGAAAGAGTCATGTAAATTTCTTTCATTCATTGCATAGGCAAAGTTTGCTCCTGGCCTATTCAGTAGATTTAACAATTTCTGGCTCTATACAATATAAATCACATATGACATTTCTTCTAAGACTGCAGCATCAGGGTGTGGGTTTGGGCCCCCGAGGAGAGTTGTAAGGGGAGCAGAGAGTTCTGAGCTGTGGACCTGAACAGCTGTTCCGTGGTGGCAACAGCAGCTGTTATGAAGAAATGCCTTTCCCCACAATGTGCTTCTCTTGCTCTCCTGTCCCCTTTCTTGTCAATAGCCAGTCAACATTTATTGATTGTGCAGAGGCTAAGGGCTAATTCTTCTGGTTAAGCATATCCATCTGCCCCTCTTCTTTTGGCTTACATTGTCTCTCCAGGGTTTTATTTTGTTTTTATAAACATCTTTCTATCTGCTTGCTTCTTCTCTCCATATGGCAATTCTGATATATATCTTTTTTGTTGGAGAAAAAATATGAGACAACTGGAGAGATGAGAGTCTCTAATGTAAAAAAGGATTTAGAACAGGAATCGTAGGAGTATATGGTTGAATAAATGCTTTCTTCAGCATGATTCTCATCACATTACTATTAAACATTTTTTTTTTTCAAAAATAAGACCTGTTTCCATAAATACAAATGTTGTCTGCAACCAATGTCTCCAATTCTCTTTTACCTGTCAACACTGAACAACTCCATTTGGCCTCTTCCCTTACTACTCCGATACAACTGTTTTTGTCGAATCACAAATGACCTTCACGTAACAAACTAAAGAGTATTCTTCAGTTCTTATTTTACCGGACTTGTCAGCGGCATTCAAGTCACAAAGGACTATTCACTTCTTTTTTCATAAAATATCACAAGGCTCCCATGACTTCACACTCTCCTGAATTCCACCCACCCCTAATGATACCTTCTCTTTCTCTTTCCATAGTGAATTGCCCCTACCTGACCTGTAAATGTGTGTATTTCCCAGAGCTTTAATCTCTCATCTCTTCTGTAGTTACTTCTAGCTCTAATTGATCTTATTCAGCTTCATGGCTTTACATTCCAGTTATTTGTTTACAATTTTCAAAGTTCTGGCTCTAGCTAAGATTCTTTTTGAACACCAGACTTTATATTGGACTGATTTCTTAACAGCTCTGCTTGGATTTAACTTGACTAAAACCAAACTCAAACAACCCAATCCACCTTTGTCATACTTGGTTTTCTCATGTTGGGAGAATCATTGCCCCACAATTGTGCACATCATAAGTGTAGGATTTCTCTTGATTTATGTTCCTTCAGTCCCTATATTAAATGCTTCAGTAGTAGGTCACTTTAATCTCCATGTACATCATTAATTCACTTTTTTTTTCATTTGTCACTGTTACCACTCTAGTCTGTATACTATCTTCTCTGACCTGAAATATGACAACAATTTTAAAGTTGTCCCTTTTATTCTAAACCCATTATATTTTGTTTTCTAGAAAGCATTCATAATGAGCTTTTAAATTTTAAGCCCTGAGAATGTCCTTGTCTGATTTTCAATCCTTTAGAGATTTCCTATTGCATGTGGATTAAAATGCACTCTCCTTAACTCGCCTCCAAGTTCCTGTGTGATTTGGCCTTCATTTTGTTTTTCATTATCTTAGAGAGGGAGGAAGGGAGAGGGGAGAGAGAGAGACATGAGAGAGATACATCAATTGATTACCTCCTGTACATTCCCTGACTGGGAATGGAATCCATGCTTTCTGGTCATGGATGACACTCCAACCAACTGAGCCACACAGGACAGGGCTGACTTCTTTATTTTTATTTTGTGCTTCACACTCAGCCCCGGTAAACCCTTTTGCTAACCTTTACATATGCTGTTTCTTCCACTGACAATTGTCTTAATTCAGCTATTCACATCCAAGCTTTTCCTCATACTCCAGGTATCATCTTCAAATGTTAGTTTCCCAGCAATGCCTTTCCTGAAAATCCAAACTAAATTAGATTATCATCTAGGCCCATCTAGTCTACATCACAATATTATATTCTTTTCCTCTATAGAAATTATCACAATACTAGGGGCCCAGTGCACGAATTTGTGCACCTTGAAAGGCACTATGGCCACGAGGCTGCGGTGGGCACAGGGTCGGGTCTCGGCCCATCATCTGCACCCCCACCTGGCCTCTCCCACCACGGCCCCTGGTCCCCTGTCTGATGGCAGCCCCGCTCCCGCCACCTCCGCTCACATGTTGTGAGGGTGCCAGCTCTGCTCACACCCAGTGACGGCACAGAGCGATTGGAGCGTGTGACAGCAGCGGGTGCAAGCAGTGGCTCCAGTGCCGGGACCATTGCTGGCAGCAGGTGTGAGAGGCAGCTGCCAGCCCCAATCGCCCCTCAGGAGCAGGGGGAGGTGGAGAAGCCCTGAGGGGCGTTCAGGGCTGGCAGCCACTGCTTGAACTCTCTGATGGTGCTGAGAGATTGATTGGGACCAGCACCAGGTGCCAGCAGTGGGTGTGAGTGGCAGTTCTAGCACCAGCAGTTCTAGCACCAGCAGTGGGTACTAGTGGGGCTGGTTCCAACAGCAGGTGTGAGCGCTGAGCAGGACTGTGGCATGCGGGAGCAAAGAATTTTCAATAACCACCAGAGGCTCGCCATGATGACAGCCACTGGCACCCCGCCATGGTCCGGCGCCCTGCTCACCTGCTCCACCATCCCACGGTGGCCAACACCTGCCATGTTCTGTGCTCTGCCACCTGCTGCCAATGCCCGCCATGTTCAGCTCGCACCCACTGGTGGTCAGCATACATCATAGTGACCAGTTGTTCGGTTGTTTGGTTGTTCCACTATTCAGTCTATTTGCATATTAGCCTTTTATTAAATAGAATGTGTGCACGTGCTTTCTTGTTTAAGCCCAGATTAGCTTCTGAAATGTGAGCTACATGAGGAGTAGGGTCCATATCTAGATTTTTTTGTTTGTTTGTTTGTCACGTGTAAGTTTGTATTTTAATAATCACCCATATGTAGTTAATACACTAGTGCTTAAAAATTTACCTGGCAACGAAATTTTATAGATCCTACCTCCAAAATCATTAAAAAAAGATAGACCAAGTGTTGTTTTAGCTCTGGTAATCTATACAGAGTATGGATGATAAACCAGTGTTAGGTCACAGGCTAAGTTAGGATATCTGGTAAAAATTATAGAGTTATTTGAGACTAAGGGGAAATCAAAGCAGAGAGAGAAAGTAGAAAAGAAAAGAAATAACTGTTATATGGGCAACTCTGGGGACTGAGCTGAAAATAAAAGAGATATAGCAATTCACAGAAAATCAAACCCCAGGAATCAGAAAAATTAGGTTTGGGCATATTTTATTATATTGGGACATCAAACCAAGTGTTTCAGGATGGACATAAAATACCACTTTTGAAATAATGCCAACAATCCTGTTCAAAATCAGTTTAGTCAGGTTGTTAAATCCAAGATGTACATTAAATTTAGATCAAGGTAGCTCAGAATTAGGGAGAGACCCTGGGAATGCTTTGGAGGAAATACCATGAATAGAAAAAGTCTCCCCTCTCCAGATGGGGATCTGTTTTAAGTTCCTGAAAGTGCCAAGGCAATGGAAGAATTCAAAATGTTTGTGGTGAATGCTGTTCTGGACTCACTAATACCCAGTCCTCACAGTCCAGCAGTTGGAGTTGAGTCCAGTTCCAATGGAAGATCCTCATTTGCCTAACCAGTAATGGTCATGCCACAAGCTCTCACATCTAAACTATAGGGATTGGCTAAAAGCGAGAGCATGTGACCTTATTCAGGCCAGTCAAATGCAAGTGGAAATTTTTGGGGATCCTGGTAAAGGTTTCCTGATTAGTAAATGAGGAACCTAGAAAGAGATAGTATTTTTCTTCTGGATTTTTCAGTGTGCAGATGTGTGGTTAGAAACTGCTACCACCTTAGGGTAAAGCCAGCATTCCAAGGAGGGCAGAGAATTCAAGGGAAGAGAAAACTCATCATCAAAGAGGCCAACCCTGAATCACACCGTCTTTAGGCTCCCTGTTAGGACACAATAACTATCTTTGTAGATTTAGCCAGTTTAAGTTTGACTTTTTTTTTTTTTTTTTACTACAGAAAGCACCTTAATGGATGAAATGTCTAAGACATACAGACAATAGGAGGAAGAAAACAGCAGGCAGGCTTTTTTTAAAAATCAGATTTTGTAAAGAGGTGGGAAGATCCATTCGTTTCACACTTCAGTCTTTATACAGCAATGGGAAGAAGGCTACAGGTAGGCTGTCAGCCTCATCTCCCACCAGTTCAAGCTGGAGTAGAGCTGGGTTGGGACAGAGAGTGACAGTGTTTATCTCTTAACCAGAATAGTTGCTTAACAAGAAAACAATAACACTCTCTTACACAACCTCATAATGAAAGCTTTTTTGTTGTTGTTGTTTTATTTTTTTTAAGTGAAAAGAATAAAAAAAAATAAACAAGAAATAAAATTTGGATTATATTCTTTATTTCTCAACATTATTTGTCATCAGTTAATTCTAAAACATTATTTCAATAATCCAAATGATCATTA
The DNA here is from genome assembly GCF_963455305.1 of Plecotus auritus. NCBI lineage: Eukaryota > Metazoa > Chordata > Mammalia > Chiroptera > Vespertilionidae > Plecotus > Plecotus auritus. Next base: position 63,660,820 of record NC_137771.1, read on the forward strand.
TATGTAATAACAACAATAGAAACACTGACAATAATAGGGAGCATTTGTATAGGTCTTACTATGTGCTGAGCACTATTACCTGGCACTCATGACGTGTTGCCTCCTTCAAACTGCATACAAAGTAGGTACTTATTAGCCTGCCAAAATTACTGACAAGGAAATCAAGGTGCGATAAGGCTAAGTGACTTGTCCAAGGTCATGCTGCCATTAAATGGAAGAGCCTGTTTTTAAATTGACCGTCAGGCTCTCACAACTGGGGCTTTTAGGCATTATCCAAAACCCTGAGTTATTGTGGGGCTACAAATTGAAGGAGATGGCAAAAAATTTATTTTGCTTTTATGCACTTTCAGTTTGTCATTTTTTCTTAAAGCCCAGCAATAAGAATATTCACTCTCATTTTTAAATATAGTGGAAACCATGACTATATCATGTCATGCATTCATCAATACTTTTGTGACTGTTGATGATTTCTCATTGATTGCATATTCAATATAATTTTACATGTACTCTACCCAAAACCATTTTTATTTTTAAATAACATTAAAATAAAGAACATAGACCACAAGAAGTATTTCTAAGGAACTTAAGATCACTAATTGCTAAGTTTATACTTTAAGAGAATGAGATATGTGTCATTTAAGGTTTTAATTACCAAAACAAATATAATGATATTTCATTATTCCAAAGACATTTGAAGTAGTTTTTTTATCATACAAAGACCTAAGTTTCCTCTAAGCATTAGTTAGGAGGAGATTCTTTCCTGGGTCCACATAACACATGACTAAATTATTATCCATCAAATCATTTGGAAAAACCCCATGTGTGACAGGATGAGCACAAGGACTGTAAAATATAAAATATGACTGTTTCTTATGCTAGCAGGACTAGTCCATCATGCAATTTAACCTAGGACATCACGTAGGTGTAAGTCTTTTGGACCTGAGTGAAGAAAGGCAATGCATTAAAAACCCATTAAGCTTCCCATCAGACATTTTGAATATGACATCCCTGTCATCCTTGAGAGAGGATGTAACTCTAATTTCCATAGTTGCAGTAAACATTTAAATATGTTGGTTTTCTGCTCCCAGGGGGTTCCAAGCTGCTGCCAAATCTGATAATGTAGAAGATTAAAGTCAAGGAGAAAAACTTAAAAGACCTGAGAGAAAGTCTGAGAGGGAGAAGAAAAGACAGGTATAAGAATGGGTGCAATGAAAGATCAATTTATTATCATCCACACAAAGGGAGTCACTCATGTACAAAAAAAAAACACAAAAAAAAAACACAGAATAAGAATGCTCCTTAAATAGGAAAAAAAATATGCTAGACATCAAGATAGATCCCAAGAGAAGAGGGATTTCTACATAATGACACTTCTTCCAATGCCAAGCTTTCCTTCCACTGAATATTAGAAAGATATGTATTTTAAAGCCCAGAGAGGTTCTTATAAGTTTAGGAACATTTAAGGATAATTTGTGATTTTTGAAGAAGACATTTGTTAAGTATTAATTAAAATTAGTTTCCTTAAAATTCTTGGCTATGGCTATAACAGCCTCTTTGTACAATTACCATAAGCAGTACATCTTACATGAAACCAAACATTAACTTCCTATCTGACTCTCATGTATGAACCACCCACCCACTACCACTGATGAAATGTATTTATTTCCTACTCTTCCAGGGAAAAATGCTCATGAGTCAGATTCAGAAGCTATAGTTTTCAATCCCATCACAGCTACTTTAAACTATTTGATTGGGCTGGTCACTTACTTGGAAAACGGCCTACCTTCCTCATAGTGCTGGGGAGAAGAGGCCCTGAAATAAATACGTAAAAGCACATTATTTCTTTCTTCCTTTCTGTCTTTTTCCCAACTTTGGAAACAATCCTGGTCTTAGAGTTATAAACATATGAAGAAAGTGACATCTTTTAATAGTAACTTCCATTTAATCATTAAAATAACCACTAAAGTAGTTATTATCTCTCTGTTACATATCAGAAAATTGAGATTAAAAATGTTTTAGTAACTAGATCATTTATTTATCATATAGTATTTGCTGAGTGTTTACTATGTTCTAGGCAGTAAGCTAAGGACCATGGACTCAAAAATGTCTGTGCTTGGGTTTCCACTCTTTATGAAGTCCCATCTGGCAAGAGAAAAAGGCAACACACAATGTTCATATACTCTTAGCCAAGGCCCTCTGGCACTTTTTGCTACAGCAGCCTGACTCTTATGTTCAGTAACGAGCTATCAATTTCACTCTCACTCAGTCTTATACTATAGGAATACAACACAGATCCTGTTGGTTTCTCCTGGGACTTACCTGGTATTTAAAAGTGCATCTCCTCAGGATAATATACCTTCCCAGACCACAGTGCTAATCCCTCCCTACAACACATCACCTGGTTTCATCTTTTTCCTTGGTCTCATCCACTCAATGCAAACAAGCATCAAGTACTTTCTATGTGCCAGGCCTTTTACTCTGCTCTGATGATAAAATCTACACTAATAAAAGAGAAAGATGCAAATTGACCGTACCTCCACTACGTCCACCAGCCAATCAAGAGTGAGTATGCAAATTAACCTGCAAACCTGCATATGCAAAGATGGCAGGTTAATTTGCATACACAGGCACCCAGCAGCCTGGGTCCTGGGAACATCCTCAGGACCCAGGCTGCTCCGAACCTGTAGGCCTGCGTAGGCCCTGAGCTGCCGGGGTCCCAGAATGCCCCAGGCCACTCCTAGCCTACAGGCCGTGGCACAGATTGGCTGGGAGCAGGGCAGCAGAGGCTTGAGCAGGACCTGAGCAGAGCTAGGGGGCCCTGCCCAAGCCATGGCAGAGGCTTGAGCAGGGCCTGAACAGAGCTAGGGGTCCCTGCCCAAGCCACGGTAGAGGCTTGAGCAGAGCTGGGCAGGGGGGAGGCACCCTGCCCAAGCCGCAGAGGCTTGAGCAGGCCGGGAGATGGGGGGAGAAGGGATGCCAGCCTCGGCTTGCCAGCAGTCCTGCCTCTGCGCGTGAGCTGCAGAAGAAACACCTTTTCTGACCGCTCATTTGCTAAGCTCTGTGTATGCCACTGGTAATGTTTTTGGTAACTTGGGTAATAAGAATCCAAAAAGGTGATCTAGGGTTTTTCCACCACACTCCTGGAGAAAGAAAAAGGAAGGTCCACTGCTGGAGGGCTAAGAAATGTCAAATCCTGCCCTAGCCAGTTTGGCTCAGTGGATAGAGCCTTGGCCTGCTGACCGCAGGGTCCGGTTTTATTCTGATCAAGGGCATGTCCCTAGGTTGCAAGCTCCTCCCTGTCTGGGGCCCAGGTCAGGGCTCATGCAGGAGGCAACCAATCAAAGTGTCCCTCTCACATTGATGTTTCTCTCTGTCTTTCTCTCTCTCTTCCACACTCTCTAAAAATCAATGGAAACATATCCTCAGGTGAGGATTAAAAAAGAAAGAAAGAAATGTCATATCCTATGAAAGACACATCTTGAAAATGCCTAAAGAAAGTTGTCATTTTTTCATAGTGAAGGGACTGGAGTCAGTGTTGATCAAAACACCTTGGCTGCTGCGGGGGCTGACAGTGGCTGCAGCATTGGGGTGATGGGGTTGGCACCTTCCCTTGATCAGCCCGGTCGCCTCCCGCAGAGGAGCAGGCCTAAGCTGTTAGTAGGATATCCCTCAGGCTGGGCTGAGGGACCTCCCCTCCAGTCCACGAATTTTGTGCACTGGGCCCCTAGTCCATACTAATAAAAGTGTAATATGCTAATTAGACTGGGAGACCTTCCAAATGCCTTCCGGACAAAGCCATGGTGGTGGGGCCAAGGCAGAAGTGGTTAGGGAGATCAGGCCAGTAGGGGAGGGCAGTTGGAGGTGATCAGGCCGGCATGCGGGGCAGTTTGGAGTGAGCAGGCAGGAAGGAAGAGTGGTTAGGGGCAATCAGGCAGGCAGGCAGGTGAGCTGTTAGGAGCCAGCGGTCCCAGATTGCTAGAGAAATGTCCAACTGTGGGATCAGGCCTAAACTGGCAGTCAGACACCCCCCGAGGGGTTCCAGATTAGAGAGGGTGCAGGCTGGGCTGAGGGACACCACCCCCCCACCCCCGTGCATGAATTTCATGCACCGGGCCACTAGTAATTGATACAGTACTGTATACTTGAAAGTAGATCTTAAGCATTCATAACACACACACAAAAAGACAGAGGTAACTATGTGAGGTGAAAGATGCTAATTATCTTGATCTTGGTAATTATTTCATAATGTACTAGTATTTGTATATCAAATCATCCCTTTGTACATTTTACATATATATGCTTATATTTTCAATAATTTCTCAAAAATGTTTTAAAAAGTAAAATAAAATTTAAAATTCCATGCTTCAACACATATCCATATGTCCCATAAGAACTTAGTTTATGTATTAAACAGTAATATTTTATCTGAATGTGGTATTTTCAACATTTTAGAAATATTATTATATTTACTTAGCTATATAATTCTATAGCTGTTATCATTTTAGCACCTTTCTCATGTAATCAACCTTTTTCTTTTAAACTATCACATATTATAAAAATACTACTGCCTTGGTTCACGGATTTGTGCACATTAAAAGGAAATTAATTAGAAGGTGGCCAGTGGGGCAGGACTGGGCAAGATGGGCCAGACACACCCTGGAGCCAACCTCCTGTGGTCCCTCTGTAGCTGGCCACACCTGGGGCTGTGCAGCAGCTTGAAGGATGTTTATGGAGTGATCGGGGTCCCTCTGGCAGGTGGGGTCCCTTGGCTTGGCCTGAGGGGATCCAGCCAAAACTGGCTCTCTGACATCCCCCGAGGGGTCCCAGATTGTGAGAGGGCAGTTCTTGGGTGATACACCTCGGAACTGGGCTCCCTTCTCTCTGGTTCCGGGATGCATCACCCGAGAACCGCCGCTGCCAAGTCACCACAGCTTGGCAGCTTTTGCATTGAGCGTCTGCCCCCTGGTGGTCAGTGCACATCATAGCTACTGGCCGAACAGTCGGATGGTCACTTAGCCTTTTATATATATAGATAGTGATCACTGATCTGTTTAACTCTATTTTCAATTTATTTTTGAATAAATGTGCCAATCTTAAAAGAAAAAATATTTGTTGTATTTCTTATATTTCAGTAGTTCAAACAATCTAATGATTATATTTTTCTATATGTATTTTTTTAATTTGAAAATCGATTCTTCAAGGAGGAAAAATGGTCTTGTTTCAACCTTTTAACTAAGAACTAGCCTTTGAGAGAGAATATTAGAAATGAGGCTGGCAGGTGTATTAAAGATTGCCTAATTAGCAGTTCCTAGAATGTGATACTCAGATAATAAGTACCAAGGCATAGTATTAGAGAAGTAGTGGGGTGTAGCATAGAATGTGGTCAAAGTAAGTTTTGGAAACCCCTTGTTAAATGAAATTAAAGAGAGGTCTACCCTCTAGGACTTGTCAGAGCCTTAATGTACTTGTTTTCAAGGCAAATACTTTAGGGAAAACCTGCCTTAAATGCACTATTAGAGCAATAAAATATAAGTGACAAAACAGGAGAGATCAACATGGATGTGCAAAGAGTGCCATATTTGGAGACTGACTGTATCACTCAAGTCAGGAAAACTGAAAAGCTTCAATGGAATGAAAACCTAGCTCAGGTGTGCAGCAGGAACAACATTCTTCTGCATTGCAAATAGAGCCTATTTCTGACTTTCTGGGAAATCCCTACTTGCTTTTTCAAAATGCCTCTTGGTTTCTACTATCCTTTCAAAGTAGAAGAAGGTCCTGGTCTCCTGTTTGCTATTGCATTTCCAGCATATAAAATGGCATTTGTCACAGAGAAAATGCTGAACAATTATTTATCAAACAGACAAATAGTAAACCAATGGTAGTAGAACCATCGTAAGTAAAATTTATCATTTGGAGACTTTCTAATGCTTGGCCCACATGCAGAAATCAAGATGGCCAGGTGTTTTCTACTCCTGTCTCAATTCTAAGAGATTATACTTAAGGGGTTCCCCACAGGAAAACTTTGCATAATCTTAGCAACCTACCATTGCACATGAAGGCACAGTCTGAGGGTGGTTATTTCACCCTAAAACAATACAACTTGAAAGGAGGCTGACTGTCCTTTGTGCAGTGTCTTCTTGCTTATTAAAGAATGTTTATTATAAACCTAACTATAATATTTGGATTTTTATATTAATAACTAGAGGCCTGGTGCACAAAATTCATGCACTCGTGGGGGGGGGGGGAGTCTCTCAGCCCAGCCAGTGCCCTCTTGTAGTCCAGGAGCCCTCGGGGGATGTCTGACTGACAGCCGGGAGTGGCCTAAGCCCTTAGTTGGACATTCTTAGTGCTACCACAGAGGTGGGAGGGGCTCCTGTCACTGCTGCTGCACTTGCCAGCCATGAGCCCAACTTTTGGCTGAGCAGCACTCCCCATGTGGGAGAGCACTGACCACCAGGGGGCAGCTCCTGGGTTGAGTGTCTGCCCCCTGGTGGTCAGTGTGCGTCATAGTGACAGGTTGTTCCACCATTTGGTCAATTTGCATATTAGCCTTTTATTATATAGGATGCCTTACATTTGTAAAGTAGTTTCAATTCTCTTCCAAATTGACTCACTCCATCAATCCTGAAAAATTTAACAGATAGCCTGTTTGTGAAAAGAGAAAAAAAAAATTAAGCAGATTAGATGAATGATTTGCCAAAGGTCAAAATTTTATTTTATGAAATACCCAAGATTAGACACTAGCTCTTCCAACCTTTATTCCTTGTAACACACAGAAGAGTAAACACTAATTCCATCTGGTTTGCAAAATCCCCAGACTTGTAATGAAATGAAAACTTTTTTGAAATTAACTTCTATCAGAATAAAAAAAAATCGATGTGACTAATTCTCTTGAAATAATAAAACAATCACAAGACCACATAAAAGTCTTCTAAAAAGCTGGGTGAAGAGAAGATCAAAGATGCTTATGTAAGGGCAAGATAGAAGCCAAGCTTCAGAATTCAAAGCTTTTGTGTGATCTAATCATTTATCTTGCCATTCATAAAATCTTAAGCATTTTCTCTCTGCTTTTTGATGTATAATATTCAATCAATTGTAATGGGATATAAGTGGATAGTACTTGTAATAGACCCTAAGCATGAAAGTAAAAATCGTGGTGTGGACAGCACTGCCGCCTGGAGGGAGAAGTGGGCCTTTTCCTGCATGTCCAGATGCTTTCAGAAAAGAAAAGAGAAATGACCTTGCAATTGGTGCCATTTCCATTCCTCTTCTTCCAGGTTAATTGAAATAAAAGATTTTTTTTCCTCTTTTGTACTCTAAAGTCAAAGGCAATGACTAGAGTCATTGCTAAGAAATATCTGTATATTTCCTTTTTCAATGGATTTATAAATTTCATTATAAAGCTATATAATATTAAAGTACATAATAGACATAAAAGGAATGAAGGACCCTGATGTGATTTCCTGGGAAGAGGCATTTTCTCAGGTTAATGAGATTTTTGAATCGTAGGTGGAGCTAAAGCTTCATTACTGACCTACTTCTTATGCTACTGCATACCAGCACAGACGGTAGACATAAAAACTCCATAACTCAAAAAAATTCAAAAGTCCTTAAAAATTGTACATTTTGATGCATGAACACAAAAATATTCGCAAACTAGCTAGTGAATTATGAACTTTTAACAGGAAAAGAAATTCAAAGGCATCATTTTTTCAAAGGATTGGTTGTATAAAACACTTGCTCATTTTTTCTGGTATATACTTACGAGATTAAACATATAAAAGTGTAACTCATGTGTGTTGGTGTTCAAACAGTTAAACAAAAATCTCCTATTGAGAAAACATTCTGTTGCAGCAAAACAGCTTTTAATTCCAAATTCTGTAAGTGAAGGTTGTGGAGGAGTTATTGGTGAAAAGAAATGGGGAGGGGGGAAAAAAACAAAAAAAAAGAAACAGAAGAAAGAGCATTTACGTGATAGTCATTGAAAACCCAGAAAATTTTTTACAAAGAACATTGGGTTTTTATAGAGAACAAAGAGAAACATATCTCCTAAATTTCCTCTTTTGAAACATGTATGTAATTGCAATTAGGAATAGATATTAAGTTGTGAATAGTTTAAGCATAACACATCTCTATTTATAGGATTGAGCATTGAATCATTACTGAGAACATCCTGTAGAGAGCATGTCTCCATTGTCACGAAGAAATGATTGGTTCATTACATTGCCACCTTGGGATGGGATCAAGAGCTAGAACATTTAAATAAGAGAACTTGCAGAGCCAGGATAGTGGATAAACAGGACAGGAGCAGAGTTATGTTCCAGTCAGTCATTGAAATAATGGGGAATGATAAGTAACACCAAAAGTAATAGTTTTCTGGCATATCTATTATAATTTCATCTAGTTATGAGGTATTCCATAGTAGTTATTTATTTCATCTTAATTTCTTTTTCTTTTAAATATATTTTTATTGATTTCAGAGAGAAAGGCAGAGGGAGAGAACGATAGAAACATCAATGATGAGAGAGAATCACTGATTGGTTACCTCTTGCATGCCCCCCATTGGGGATTGAGCCTACAACCCAGGCATGTGCCCTAACCAGGAATTGAACCATGACCTCCTGGTTCATAGGTGGATGCTCAACCACTGAGCCATGCGGGCCAGGCTTAATTAACTTATTGACTTATTGTTGAATCTTTAAAAACTCTTATTTAAAAAAACTTCATGTCAATATTTGTAAAAGAAAGGTATTATTTATTAAAGGGTAGATCTAGCCAATATTTGTTATTTTTATCTTAAGACCCTCAGTGAAAAATCACATAAGCATATCACTTAGAGAATGATGTCTAAACACAGTCTATTATTACTCGAGCGACTTCAGTCCAAAGTACTTTGGGAACTGTAAAATGTCACAGATTCTACTTCATCCTAAAGGCACCGTGCTACAGGGAAATAATTCTAGCTGTATGGAAGAAGCCATGGCTACCAGTCCTACACTCATTGACCAGACTATGTCTCTATGGGAAGGTCATTTGTAATCTGATACTTTTCCTGTGTGTAAGAAGAAAAGATAATCATTTTGTCTATCTTCTAGTACTACAGAGACTGAAATAATACATGTGTCTATTGTTGTTGTTTTTCTTATCAACATAAATAATAACTCATAAAATAACACTTTATAGTTTAAAAGTACCTTCAACTACTTTATCCCATTTAATTCTCACTGCAACTCCCTAAAGCAAATTTTATTGTCTCCCTTTTCCAGATGAGGAAACGAAGTCAAAGGTGTCAGCAAGTATGCCAGGAAAATGAAGTGCCAGGACTAAAATTCTGATCTGCTTGTGTTCCACCCCACTATCTGCTACACCTAGTCTTTTCATCCTAAATATGCTTGTTTCATTCTACTTTACAGAGGCAGCAAGGAATGCTAGTCATTCCACATCTACTTGAAAAACTTTAGCAATGGGAAAATCCTTACCTACTAAGAAAATTTATTCTCTTTTTCAATACTTACATTTTTAGAAAGGTCTTCACTATTATCCAAAATCCACTTCTTTATAATTTCAACTTATTTTTCAATTTCTGTTCTCCAAAACTGTGCAAAACAAATTTCTGTTCAACTGAATGACTTTCAAGTTACTTCATAGTCTTGTCTATTTTGTAGAAACTAATACTTTCCAGAATACTCAGAGTTTTTAATTCCTAGTCTCCTCATCATTGAGATTTTTCTAACACTGGAAGTACATTAACTGTCAAAGATACCCTTTTTCTTATGTCTAGTGCTTATAATAGTGCATTCGATTTTATGATTACTTATCTATTAGATTATGCACTTCTGGGGAGTATGTTCTTGACAATTCAATCCCTTTTGTTTGTTTGTTTCCCTGGAATTTGATATAGATCATAGATCTTGGTACATAAAAACCCTTAACACTATTAAGCAGCATCCCAAAAGTTAATATTTATCATAGAAATTCTAGAGTAAAACAGGGTGCAGTTCAACTTGATCATTTATTCAGTCAGTGCTAAGGATCTTGGTGTGCAAAGGAGGGGGAGACAAGACTCTCCAAAGCTGGTGATAGAATCTAAGAAATTTTACATAAGAGGTGCCAGGTCATCAGTTATTTCATCTGGAATTGAAAAGATAAGTATGCTTCCATATAAAGCAGAAGTAGTAAGAGATTAATTCACCTTTAGACCATGTTATGAAAGGTTTTGGACATCACAAGAGGTCAGGATGTTAGCCCTTAGACAATGGTGGCCAGAAAATTTCTAAGCAGAGATGTTGGATGATCATATCTGTAAAGCGGTCGCGAATCAGTGGTCCATAAGGTCCGATTGGTGACCGCTGGTTTAAAGAAACCTTTGGAGCAGCAGTCACCAACCGACTAAGCCATTATAATTACTTTCTAGTTGTCCTGATGAAAAATCATGAACACCTGAACAAGGGCATTGACATCCTGCAGGGAGACAGACATGAAGATAACTGGCATAACCAAAGAGGAGAACAGGAAGTTAAGGTGCTACATGAACCTTCTACATAGATTAGAAACACTTGCCAAATAATGGAAGAACTTTATTAATCCATTCACATACTCATCTAACAAATATTTATTAAACTTTATTATAGATACTAGAGGCCCGGTGCATGAAAATTCATGCACTGGAGGGGGGTCCCTCAGCTCAGCCTGCCCCCTCTCACAGTCTGGGAGCCCTCAGGGGTGTGAGGCAACCTGGAGATCAAGGGAAGGCAATGCCCCCATCACACCTCTGCTGCTGCCACTGCTGGCAGCGCAAGCCTTGGCCGGCCATGGTTACCTGAACCTCGGGTGGCCCTGAAGGCTGGGCAGCCACCACCCAAGGCTTGCCTGTGCCCCGGGCCAGCCCTGGTGGCTTCCCTGCACCTCGGGTGTCAGCTGGGCAGCCACCATCTGAGGCTTGCCTGCACCTCAAGCCAGCCCTAAACAGCTGGGGGGCTGAGGGGACTGGGGGACTCCAGAGGCAGGCCCACAGAGTAGCCAGCCAGACCCTTCTGGGGGCAGGTCTAGAGAGGGGACTGGGCGCCACTATCTTGTGGCTGTGGGCGCTGCCATCTTTGAGGGTGTGGCAGTCAATTAGCATATTCCCTCTTTATTAGATAGGATGGTCCCTATCCTTATGCAGCTAGCAGTCTAGTGGGGGTACTATTTAATAAGAATAAAAATAAAGTGGGATCAGTTATAAACAGAGCCAGCTTCACAGGCATGAAGCCAGGATAGTCACACAGGCCATATGCTTAGGAGGGCCAACCTCTTATAGTTTAAAGTCCTGCCAATGGCTGTCTTCAAATGTTTAATACTTTATGCTTGCATTTGTGTTTTGTAAATAAAATTCAATGAGACAATGAAGATTATGTCAGCTCATGCCACCCCCACAGAAGGGCTCTTAACTCGCTGCTTCTTCCCCCCCACCCCCCTCACCCGGAGCCACAATCAGGGCTACATTGTACCTGGGTAGTATCTAGGGCTCAATGGCCTATGAAGGCCTGTGTTTGCTATCGCCTCCAGAGGGCGCCTGTGTGTGAGCTGAAAAAGAGTTGAATTGATAGTTGACGCATTCCTCCGGTCCTTTAGGCAGGAGAAGGGAAGGGTGTGTGTGTATGTGTGTGTGTGTGCGCATGTGTGTGTAAGTAACAGGAGTTCCTGCCTTGGGCTGACAGTGCCATAGCAGGTTTAGCTGGAGGCTTGATAGGTGCCTCACATCTACCATCCTTCCAGAGTGTCCCGGGTCAGAAGTTACATTTGTTTGGAGGTTACCTGTCCCCCATGTGTCAAAACGGTGGCCCATGAGTAGGGGAGATTGATTTATCCTGCTAAATTAAGACCCTGGATTTCCATTTTGCTGGAGGACCCACAAATGCTGTAGCTGGCCCTGGTCGTAGAAGAGCTGAAGTTGGTATACTCTGTAAGCACATAACTCAGTGGGGTGTGGAAGCCTGACAGTGTTCTCTGGCATTTAATCTGAAACTCTAAGGATAAGGAAGAGTTTACCCATGCAAAAAGAAAGATGAAGAAAGTTCTAGAAAGAGAAAATAATATATAAAGGTCCACCTCTAATGTGAGCACAGGAAGTATTCCAGGAGCTAAGAAAGCTGAGAGTGATGGGAGTGGGAATGGTGACAGCTAAATGGAGGACAAAATGACAAGTCAAGTTAGCGAGGAGGTCAGCAGCTGTGCTAAACAATGGAAGGGTTTGAGAAGGAACTGGAGCAGTGACAAAATTTAAAAAAAATGTATTTTCTCCTGGTGTTTTCTACTTTTAAGACAAATCTTAACTACCCTGTACCTGTACAGTTACTTTTTGACCTTTAAGTAAATGATCTTACAGTATTCTCTGTAAAATAGAATTTTATTGGAATTAGGCCATTGTTCTCACTTTGTTAAAAGTAGATCCTGAATTCTCATCACCTCCAAAGGTCATGAGCAGGAACCTTTCTTCTTCAGATTTATGCAAGCTGGATCTAGAGAAGGAGAAGGAGAAGGAGAAGGAGAAGGAGAAGGAGAAGGAGAAGGAGAAGGAGAAGGAGAAGGAGAAGGAGAAGGAGAAGGAGAAGGAGAAGGAGAAAAATCAAAATATACTTCCTTGTGCCACATTGCTACCACCTACTGAGAGAATTACTATGGCTATTTCACCCAACCTCTCCCTGGAATTTCGTGCTGTGTGAAAAGTAAGTGAATGGACCCCAAGACTATATCAAAAAGCCCCTCAGAGCTGCAGCAGAGCACATTTTATAAAAATGGTATGAAGTATATTTTTCCTTTAGTAAGGATTTTTTATCCCATTGACATTTAGTTTATTAGAGCTAAGTTTACAAGACCAGCTCCTGAAGAGCTTTTGCCTAAATCAGTTGCCAATTTATATAAATAAGATGAGAAAATCCTGAAGAAATATGGCTTTTCCCTGTCAAAGCTTATTCAAAATAAAATCACATCAATCAATTCTCTACCACTGGGAAGTGTATCTATTTACTTCAGATGTTCAAAGAAACAGGAATTAACTAAAAATGAAAGAGGAACAGAGTTTAACAGAGTTTAATGAAAGAGGAATAGGTTTAATCTGGGCTAAAAGATATATTTTTATCCAAATTTCTGGTTTATCTTCTATGTCCTTGATGTCTTTTTTAATGGAAAAGAATATACTTCCATTTATAGACTCTTAAAAATGATTGAAAATAATAAGACTTTTATGGATGCATATGGGAAAGAATAAAATGAAGGCACATATAAAAACCTTAAGAATAGTATTCAGTAAATGCCATTGGTTTAGTATCCAATAACTGTCATAAAACAGGAGAGCTAACTTTTGTGATACTTTTACCATGCACCAGGCAAGTTGGATGTGGATTTTCCAATTTAATACTCACATCATCCTAATAAGGTAGGCATTATATTCCCCAATTCACATCCAAATTAAACTGAGCTCCAAAGAGTTCAACTAACTTGCCAATTTCACATAATGGTTACTGATAGAGCCTAATCTTAAATTCAAATGTGTCTTGATGCAAACTCCTTGCCTCTTCTTCTGTCTCATATTAACTAAAAATGAAAGAGGAACAGAGTTTTGTGAACTGGGAGTAGTTTGCAAGAATAAAGTCATTTGTTTAGTATAAGTCGATGAGGGTGGTTTCAATCTATTTTTCCATTTGCTATAATAATAATTTGCTGTATAGTATTTGACTAGCCATATCAATATCTTATACTTTGGTTAGCTCATTCCATGCCAGTTATGTCTACCATGCAAAAATTTGGTCTAGATCACTTAACAAAGATAAGTACAATTTCTGTTTGTTGAGTGTTGGCCATCATATCACGATCTACACAGGGTTAGGTAAAAGTATGTTTATAGTTTTTCATATGGAAAATGGGACAGTAATTATTAAATAATAATACATACAACTGTAAACTTATTTTGCCCCACCCTATATTGATAATAATCTCTGTTTCGGAAAGCAACAGTACAGTGTGGAAGGAATTCAATGCTACTATCAGGGATAGGGGGGAAGTGGTGTAGGCTTGGGAAAAGGAAAGAACTAGGAAAGTAAACACAGCAAGGGAGGTTCAAGGCCAAGCATACCCTCCAAGAGATGGATGAAGAGGTGAAAGTATGGTGTAAAGAAGGTCAAGTGGAATTTATTATCTAAAAAAAAAAAAAAAAAAAAAAATCAAAGTTGGAATACTATGCTGCTGTAAAAAAGAAAGAACTCTTACCATTCACAACAGCATGGATGGACATGGAGATCATTATGCTAAGCAAAATAAACCAGTCAGAGAAAGATAAATATCACAGGATCTCACTCATTTGTGGAATATAATGAACAATGTAAACTGATGAACAAAAATAGATCCAGAGACAGAGAAGCATTGAACAGACCTTCAAACTTCAGAGGGAAGGTAGGGGCAGGGGGCAGGTAAGAGATCAACCAAAGGACTTGTATGCATGCATATAAGCATAACCAATGCACACAGATACTAGGGGGTGAGGACATGTGCTAGGGGTTTGGGGGTGGCTGGGGAGAGGTCAATGGGGGAAAAATGAGACATATGTAATACTATATATAATACTTTAAACAATAAATAATTTTTTAAAAATTACAATAGCAACAGTATCAAAAGAATAATCCATAAGTATTTACATGCTAAATTTTGAATTCACCCTGTGATGCACACAGCCCAAATTTCCTTGTCCCTCCCAACCAAGTAATCACTACAAGCTATTTATCTGCTACAAATGAGATGCTCAAGGATAAAAAGAAAGGGACAGTGCCATATCAGAGCCTCAGGTTCAACACAATGAGTATGGCTGCTTACTACCTGCTGTGTTCTGGCAATAGAAGGAAACAGTAGGAGGAAAATCGCAGTAGGAAAGAGACCTGGGAGTTGAAAGGAAACTTCCTGGGTTTGAGCAAAATATATGTTTTCACATTATTTGTGCTCCATGCTTCCACTCCAATATATAGGATTCTGCATGTTAAAGGTATTCTGGACATGTTAATCACAAATATAATGAATGAGATTCATTTTAGAAGGACCAAGAGGGGAATTTGCTTTGCATAGATAGGAATTTGGTCCAGGGCTTTCATTCCAGGATTCAGAGTCCTCATCTGCAAAAAAGAGGATAAAATTAAGTGATCTCTAAGATCATTTAAAAAAAAACATTTTTTAGATAAATGGAGTAGCAGTCTAGAGTGTATTTAAAAGAAAAGGAAACAGACCAGTCAGGTTGACAAGATCTACCTAAGAGAATTACTGTTGTGCTATATATAAAAGAAAGATTCTGACTTTTTAAATTACTAAAGTAGTGATTTTCAATCTCATGGTACACATAAACTAATCACTGGAATTATGGGGCAAAAAATAGGTAAATTTTGATTGACTTAAAAATAATAGTAATTACATACTCTTTTTGCTCCAAAGTGACTTTTTAAAAAGTCAGGTGCCTATGCTTATATATAAGGATTTCTAATACCAAGAATAACCAATCAGTTGCAACTCTATTATATGACCTATATATTTTTTGTTCAAGACAGGGCATTTGCACCTGTTGTCTATTGTTGTGTTGGCTGTTGTCATGTTTTGATTTGACAATTTAAGGGAAAAGAGATCAGTGACCCTGACTAAATAGTCAGGTATTACATGTTTTATAAATTACTGTAGCATAGGGGTTGGAAATCCCTGGACTAGAGTGATGACTGAAATTAATTTTTACAAAAGTTGGAAATGTGGCTTATGTATGTATTGTGGATGAGTAAATTGGTGTCATAATAGGGATGACTTAAATTATGATACAAGGATGATAAAAGAGGGAATATTTTCTGTCTTTTCAAGATGTCAGTGCTTAACTGAAAATGTTTAAGAAAGTGAAAATAAAAGTTTCAAGGCAAAATCTCTGGTACAGACTATTAATTGCAAAATAGCTAAGATCCTCTTCTTCTTTAATAACCAAATCTCAATTGCATTTGATAAAAAAAAATAGAATACTATACTTCCAATCATCCCTTGTAGCAAGATGAGATTATGTGTCTAAGTCTTGGCTAATATGATATAAGCTTATGAGTTTATGATGGTCTTCTAAGAAGGTTTCTTAAAAGTAGCTATTCAAGATGGAGTAATACTCCTTTATCCCTCTCCATTTCTTTCTACTAGAGCTACTGCAACCATCTTATTTTGTTTGTTTATTTATTTATATTCATCTTTGTTTGTTTTTATGTTTAATTTATTGGAATAACACTGGTTAACAAATTATATAGGTTTTGGGTGTACAATTCCACAACACATCAAATATCCACTGTACTGGGTGTTCACCATCCCAAGTCAAGTCTCCTTCTTTTACTACTTTATCTCTCCTATACTCTCCTCCACCCCACCCCATGACTTTTCCTCCCCTTGGCAACCCCCTACACTGTCGTCTTTGTCCATGAGATTTTATTTTCTCTTTTTTTTTCTTATAGCAGCCATTTTAGACTATGAGTTGACCTCAAAGAAGGAAGCCCCATGTTATAAATAGAGTAGCAGAAAGAAAATAGACTAGTCCCTGATAACATCTTGGGGCCACCAAAGCAGCCTTAGATGATTTATTATCTATTTCTCTTTTACATGAGAGATTAAGCCCCTGCCATGTCCACTGTTAGTTCTTTTTCCACTTATATGCATTAAAAACTTAGTCTTGCTGATTTAGTACCTGGAAGTGACATGTTTCAAGTAATAGAAATGAAAATGTGGCACTGGGTTGTCGACAGGGCTGGGTAGGTGCTAATGAAAGCTGAATACCTCAGGACCATTATTATACTCCTATGAAGTATTTAGTCAAATCATCACCTCCCATACATTGAAAGGCCAACCATATGCTGAAAAAGGCTATATATAGAATTAGAAGAAACAGTACAATATGTGCAGAAGTTTGGTATGGGTTGTCAGCAAAATCCTAAAAGAATGATGAATTCAAGATGGAACTAGTTGGCCAGTCTGCGATTTGAGCTTGAAAGACATGAATCTTTGCTAAGAGAGGCACTCTGCCTATAACCTGAAATCTCAATTGACTAAGAGTCTGGTAATTTGACAATTTCCAGGTTTAAAAATGCCAACTGCTTATATCCCAAACTGAAGCAGTTAAAAGAACTGCCTGCAAATTCCAGTGTTAGCAATAAATGTGACTGGTGCCCTACCATACAAAAGTTGCGAGCCCGCTGGCAAAGATAGTGCATTGTTTCATGTCTTCAATGTAGGAGACAGAAAGCTGAGAACTATTTGGATGAGCAGAGCACAGGGGTCTATAAATAAAAGACCAGAGTCCTCAAGCTTAAAAATTCCTTTTATCTAAGATCTCTGGCTGTGGTTACTCACACTCGGAAATGACCAAAAAGCAACTATGCTGAAAGTAATACATATTTTAGGATAATTTACTGTTCAAAAACAACCTATTGGATCCTGAACCCATACTAACAGGAGGTGATTTGCTCAATGTGTGATTCTCAGGGAAGACATGCTCCCTAAGATTTGTGCAAGCTGGATCTAGAAGAGCCAACCTCAGATGTGGCCACAAGTTAATGGAGAAGGAGGAAACTCCCAAAGGTCAAAGTCAGAAACCACCAAATAAAATGGACAGGGAGTTCTTACTGAAAAGCAGAACCTGGAGCTACCTGGTGGATAAACTAACGAGCTCACTCCGCAGCTAGGACAGGGAGCCATCAGCATTTCTGCTCAGCAAGATTTGATGAGTGTTGTGCACCTGAGAGATTATTCATGTCTTTATATTAATAAAAGTTAACTGAACCAGGGAGAGGCAAGTCAAGACCCTATGAAGCTGCCTGCACATGATTCAGAGAGATGAACTATGAGCAGGATGTGATGACTGCAAGGGAGACATCAGGGTTTTCTGCTTAAAGAGGAAGAAGGGTGCATAGACTTAGGATGTCCAAGGAGCAGACTATATAATGCTGTGGTTGATTGCATACTCGTTCTCAATTCTTGGCAATGAAGGAGAAGAAACAGAGCATGGCTGTGACTTGCCTTGGCCAGTAGAAAGCAAGAGGCCAGTACATGAGCAGAGGCTTTGAATATGCTTACATGAGCCTTTGTACCTCACCATGAGGAAAATATGATAAACATCAATGCAAGGAGAATGAGGAATATGGAACAGACCCAACGCCAATCCCCAAGGCTGAGCCCAAGGCCAGCCAACACTCAGCCTACAGCAGAAATGTTCCCACTGACCTACCGGCATATGACTGAGAAAAATAAATGCTTGTTTTATAAACCATTCCATTTCAAGGTGGTGTGTTATGCAGTGCCATGGCCAGTAAGGCAGCCAGACCTATCCTAACTGCTACAGCTCAAAATAGAATTTTTTTTATATTGTTAACAGACAGGATGACTACAGAAACAGAAAATAAACAATGAGTACACTGTAAACAAACTCTTGAAAACCCAAAGAACAACTGAGAAAAGTGGTCAGTTATCCTGGGGTGGTCAGGATAACTGGAACAGTGAGCCTAAGAAATAAAAATGAACAGTCAGATGAAGACGATATCTAAAGAGAAATCACAAATGATCAAAGAGCTTTTTGGTTTTGTTGTGGGGTCTTTTAAATGGAACTATGTCAAAAGTAAAAAATTAAAAAGATAAAAGTACGAAGTTGTTAATTTCCATAATAAAACAGATCAAAAGCAATAAATAAGTAAATAAATAAATTGCCCTGGCAATGGACACAATGTGATCATATTTTTGAGGTGTGGGATACACAAGTTTTTAAAGAATTAGGAGAAAGGCAAAAGGTCCATAAAATGGAAACAGACATGTAAGGAGTACATTAAATGGGGCAAAACAGAAAAGGCTAATTAAAAAAAAATAACACATTAAATGCAGCAGAGAGGAATATTGGATGAGGTCCTTTAAAGAGAAGTCAGAATAGTATTACACAGAGTAATTGCAAAGGCCTTTTCTCCATATAACATGGAAATTGATGGATTTGAGAATAAGGATATTAAAAAAAGATC
The DNA here is from genome assembly GCF_963455305.1 of Plecotus auritus. NCBI lineage: Eukaryota > Metazoa > Chordata > Mammalia > Chiroptera > Vespertilionidae > Plecotus > Plecotus auritus. The sequence continues at coordinate 63,679,851 of NC_137771.1, forward strand.
TTTAAGAGTCTGCAGGAAATAGAAGAGCTAGGACAAAGCATAGATGTCATGTAGAATATTTTATGACAAACTGCTGGCCGGAGCCAATAATTCGTGGGCTGGAGAAGGAATAGTTGCTCTATAGGAAACTGGGTGGGTGTGGGGGTGGCAAGGAGAAAACTGAAATACAGTTTCCAAATAGATTTCAAAAGAATACTTGAATGACACAAAGAGAACTCAGTATCTTTTTTGTAAAAAAATAGTTTTGCACATAAAAAGTAAGCAGAAAAAAAGAATAATAAATTATTAATGTCGTAATAAAGAGTATGGTAGGTCATGAAAGTGTTAGAGTAAAGAGAAAAACTGGCCATAAGCATGGAAATCACTTTATAGAAGAGATAACTGTCAGGCAAATAGGAAAAAAAAAACAACAATAAAATGGGAATACAGAGTTTATAAAATGAATGTAATGGTTGTTGAGGTACCAATGACTTAATTGCAGGATGGAATTGAAATATGCACATTGGTAAAACTTACAAATAATTTGTATAATTTGAAAAACATTTGAGGATCAAATAATATTATGTACTACAAAAGGTTCATGAAAAGTGCAGAACTTTCCATAAATAGAAGAAATTAATGGTTGCAAATGTTGACTTACTTTCTCCAGGGTGAATAACATAGAAATACTGTTCAATTTAGTCACTACAACAAACTAAGCAAATATCATGCTTTGAGGGGACACATCAATAATGAAAACTAACATAAACATTATCTATTATAAACCAGAAAATGGGCTTAAAGGAGAATGTTTGCAGCTCTCCAAACAGAGACCCCTGTTGTCTTCCTGGAGACAGCCAGCTTTGAGTAACTTGTGAACTCTCCGGAGGTACATGTATATGTTTATGCATATGTATGTATGTGTGTGTGTAATATTTATTTACTCATATATGTATATATGCACATATCCATATATATATATATATTATTTTAAATATATCTTTGTATTGATTTCAGAGAGGAAGGGAGAGGGAGAGAGAGAATCATCAATGATGAGAGAGAATCATTGATCGGCTCCCTCTTGCACACCCCACACTGGGGATCAAGCAGGCAACCCAGGCATGTGCCCTGACCAGGAATTGAGCCATGATCTTCTGGTCCATAGGTCAACACTCAACCACTGAGCCATGCCAGCCAGGCCATATATGCATATTTTTTAATCTTACACAATTGAGTACGTGTAAATAGCCTTCAAAATTATATTTCCATTTATATTCTGACCAACAATTCAAGAAGTGCTTTCATCCTCATACCTCCTGCCAATGCCATTTATTATCAAACTTTGTGATACTATCAAGTCTAATAGCAAAAAAGATATTTCATTCTAGTTTGATTTGCAGTGGTCTTCTGATTAGCAAATATGAGTATATTCCCATATATTTAAAAAGTTTTTGTGTCTCCCTTTCTCTGAATTATCTGTCCATAATCTTGACCTGATTTTATGTTTTAGAAATTCATATGTTTGAAGTGATGAGCCCATTGTCATATGTCTTATCAGGTTTTTTTAGTTTATTTTTCTTTCAATTTTATTTTTATTAACCATGATGACATTTTTTTAAATTTTTTTATTTTGAGAATATTATAGGATCATATTCAGTTATATAAAAATATACAGAGATGTTCCTTATGTCCTTCACCTAGTTTTCCTCACTGGTAACATTTTCCATAACTTAGTAGAATAGTCCATAACTTAGTACATTAACTAAATTCTGGTGACATTTTCCATAACTTAGCACACTGGTAACATTTTCCATAACTTAGCACAAAATTTCCTAATTTAATACAATAACTAAGAAATTGACACTAAATAAATCTACTATATTCAGATTTTACCAGTTTTACCTGTGAGTGTGTGTGTGTGTGTGTTTAGTTCTATGTGATTTTATCACGTGTAGATTTGTATGAACACAACTAGTCAAGGCACAGTACAATACAGTTCTATCTCAAGGATTCTCCTGCTACCCTTTTTTATTCATAGCCACCTTCCTCCTTCTGCCCTTCTCTAACTCTTGAAAACCACTAATCCGTTCTCCATTTCCAAAATGTTATGTAAATGGAACCATAAAGTATGAAAACTTTCGACAATGCCTCTTTTCTCACTCAGTGTAATTCTCTTCAGATCCTTTAAAGTGTGTTCCAGTAGTCTTTACTTTGTATTGCTGAGTAGTATTCCACGGTATGGATCTTTGAAAGTTGCTTTATTTAAACATTTACTCATTGAAGGACATGCGGTTTGTTTTTAGTTTGGAGCTATTACAAATAAAGCTGATATGAGCATCTGTGTCCAGGTTTTGCCCAAACATAATCCTCCTTTTTTTTTCTGGGATAAATGCTCAACAGTGCAAATTGCTGAGTCATATGGTAAGCACATGTTCAGTTTTGTAAGAAACTACCATATGCTTTTCCAGAGTGGCTGCACCATTTTTCATTCCTATCAGCAACATATGCGTGGTACAACTTCTTGGCATATCTGCCAGCATTTGGTGTTACATTTTTATTTTAGCTCCCTAACCGGTTTCTAGTGATATCTCATTGTGGCTTTAATTTGCATCTCTCTAATGCCCAACAACCTTGAACATCTTTTCATGTGCTTATTGCCATTTCTATATCCTCTTCAGTAAAATTTTCTTCATAAATTTTTAGCATGTTTTAATTTGTTTTATTTACTGTGGCATTTTGAGTGTTTTTTCTATATTCTAGATACTACTCTGTTGAATATGTGATAGTGAAATATTTTCTTTCAATATGTAGCTGTCTTTTCATACTCTTCACATGGTTTTTCATAGAACAAATAATTATAATTTTGATTCAACTTATCTAATTTTTCTTTTATAAATCATGCTTTTGGGATCAAATCTAAGAACACCTTTTCAAGCCACAAATGCTGAAAATTTGTCTTCTATAATCTTTCTGGAAGTTAAAAAAATTTTTTAAAAATAGGTTTTTATTGATTTCAGAGAGAAGAAGGGAGAGGAAGAAAAGCATAAGAACATCAATGAGGAGCAAGAATCACCATCATTCAGCTGCTTCCTGCACACCCCCCACTGGTGATCCAGCCTGCAACCCAGGTATGTGCCCTGACTTGGATCAAACTGTGACCTCCTGGTTCATCGGTCAATGCTCCACCACTTAGCCATACCCACCGCGCTAGAGGTTTTATTAATTTTATGTTATACATTTAAGTTTCTGATTTACTTTGAGTTAATTTTTGTATAAGGTGTGAGGTTTAGGTTTAATTTTTGCCTATGGAGGTTCAATTGCTCCAATGGGAAGTTATCCTTCTTCCATTTAATTGTTTTTGCACCTTGGTCACAAATCAATTGGGTATATTTGTATGTTCCCATTGTGGGTTATCTGTTCAGTCCCACTGACCTATATATCTGTCTCTCTGCCATTAGCACACCATCTTAATTACCATAGTTACACATTAAGACTGAATTCTCTAATGGTATTCTTTTTCAAAATAGTTTTGCCTATTTTAGTTTCTTTGCATTTCCATACAAATTTTAGAATGATCTGGTCACCATTTACAAAACATTGCTGGGATTTTCTTGAGTTGAACCTGTAGGTCATTTTGGGGAGAAATGATATCTGGAATATGTTGTCTTCTCTTCCTTCTACACATTGTATCTCCCGATCTTCTCTGATTTTTTTCATCAACCTTTTATTTTTTTTTTTTCAGCATACTTATTCTGTACACCAGAGGCCCGGTGTATGAAATTCATGCACTGTGGGGGGGTCCCTCAGCCTGGCCTGCACCCTCTCGCAGTCTGGGACCCCTTGCTCCCAGACTGCAAGAGGGTGCAGCCTGCTTGCTGCTCCTTACAGTTCGGCTCTCTGCTCCTTAGTGTTTCCGCAGCCATGGAGGCTGGAGAGGCTCCCGCCACTGCCGCTCTGCTCGCCAGCTGTGAGCCTGGCTTCTGGCTGAGCAGTGCTCCCCCTGTGGGAGTGCACTGACCACCTGCATTGAACGTCTGCCTCCTGGTGGTCAGTGTGCATCATAGCGAGTGGTCGTTCTGGTGGTCATGCCACCATTCAGTAGATTTGCATATTAGGCTTTTATTATATAGGATATTTTCTTAAGTTTATAATTATTTCATTATGTTTGGGGTCTTATGCTATTTGGAGTAAATAGTATTATGTTTTTAATTTTGCATACATAAGTGTATTGTTAATATATAAAAGTAACATTAATATTTGTATGTTGGTCTTGTATCCTGAGACCTTGCTGGATTAACTTTAGTTCTAGAAATATTTAGATTTTATAAATAGATTCTTTACGGTCTTACACAGAGATAATTATGCAAATAAGGATAGGTTTATAGTTTACTGTATGCCTTTTGTTTATTTTCCTTGCCTTATTGCACTGGTTAGAACTTCCATTACTATCTATACTAATAAAAGGATAATATGCAAATTGGTCATGACGCCCTCACAGTAACAACCGAACAGCAGGCTGGGTGGGGCACCAAGGCTGGCAGGGGGGTTAGCGAGGGATGACCAAATGACTGACCAGCAGGCTGCATGAGGCAACCAGGCTGGCAGGGGGGGCAGTAAGGGGCTACCAGGCCGGCAGTGGGGGGCAGTTGGGAGCAATCAGGCTGTCAGGGAGAGGTGGTTAGGGGTGATCAGGTTGGCGGGGGGGCAGTTAGGGGCGATCAGGCAGGCAGGCAGGTGAGCAGTTAGGAGCCAGCAGTCCCAGATTGTGAGAGGGATGTCCAATTGCCGGTTTTGGCTTGATACCAGGGATCGGGCCAAAATCGGCAGTGGACATCCTCCAAGGGGTCCCGGACTGGAGAGGGTGCAGGCTGGGCTGAGGGGGCCCCCTCCCCCCGTGCATGAATTTTGTGCACCAGGCCTCTAGTGTTGAATAAAAGTGGTAAGATGGGATTGGGTAACCTTATCCAATTCTTCTAATCTTAAGGGCAAGCACTCAGTCATTCACTACTTGTTATAATAGTTGTAAGGATTTTGTAGATGCTTTTTATCAAGTCAAGGTAATTCACTTCTATTCCTAACTTGTTGAGCTTTTATTATGAATGGGTGTTTCATTTTGTCAAATACTTCTGCTGCATAAGTTGATATAATCATATAGTATTTGAATACTTGAACTTATTAACCTGTTTTTTTCATGATTCTGGGTTTTGTGTTTACCTTAAATTTAATGGGAATGTTTCTAGTGTTTCATCACTAAGGATGATGCTGGCTTGTGTTTTGGTGGGTGTATACATGTTTGGGTGTTAAGAAAATTTCCATGTATTATAGTTTTTTTAAAAAAATAAACTTTTATTATAGAATACATTGTATTATATATGTTTTCAGAATCTACAGAAGTGATTAAGTATCAGCCCTCAATTATACATAAACTAGAGGCCCAGTGCACGAAAATTGGTGCACTTGGGGGTTCTCTCAGCCCAGCCTGCACGCTCTCACAATCCAGGACCCCTCAGGTAGGGTCCAGTCCTAACGCAGCATGGCTCTGGTTCCCAGAGCCTGCGGGGACCCAGGACTAACTCCCGCCACGCTGGCCAGAACCCTAGCCTGGTGTTTGGTCGTCCATCCAGTCGTTTAGGTCATGACGGACCCTGGCTTTTTATATATTAGGATATATCCCATTATTGAATCTTTTTCAATTCCTAAGGAGAAGTATTTCATAACAGATGATTCTTCTAAGGTGCTTTTGGATTCTCTTTGCAATTTTTTTAGGACTTTTGAGGCATTATTCTTATGTGCTATTTGTTAGTGTGTGTGTGTGTGTGTGCGCTTTGGTTGCCAGGCCTTAGCTTCAAGGTTATGGTGGTTTCACGGAAGAAATTTGGAAACTTCTCTTTGTTTCTTGCTCCCTTTTGCTCTTGCTGTCAGTCTTATCCCCTCTATCTCCTTTGATAATTTTCCTTCTCTTTCATGCTTTTCTAAAATTTGCCTCTGAGGCTGTCTGGTTGGTGCTCTTTCAGGGAATAATAAATCTTTTATATATTCTAAATCCTCTGTTATCAGTTTTAGTAATTTATATTTTCCCAGAAGTTCATTTATTTCATTCAGGTTTATAAAATTTTTTATATAGAGGTTAGAAACTTACCATTTTAAAATTCTGTATGTGTGATTACTCATTTTTAGTTTGTATGTTATCTGTCTTTCCCTTTTTTTCATAATTAATTTATCTAATATATAACTTTTTGTTAAAATGAGGTTTTCATACCAAAGAAACAGCTCTTATTTTATGTACATTTCATTATATTTTTGTGGCAATAAGCTATGTAGTTTTATCTATTTATTCCTTCTGCTTTTAAGTCTTTCATGGAACTAGTATATTGTACTTATATTAAAATTCATTCATTTACTCATGTTAAGTTAGTAATATGAGTACTTATTGCAATATATTTTACTAATTTAAGTACTGGGACTATACCTATTTTATAAGCTCTTACAAAGTTTTATAATTAAGATTCCTACTTATTCTTCAACATTTTGATTCAAATTTTGATTTCTCTACACAAGTATTGCTTTCATATGTATTTTAATTTTTATGTAGTTTAGGGTTTGTTATTTTTTATTTTTTTTACTGGTTTCTGATACTATTTTATTATGATTTAAAATGTGGTGTGCATAATACCTACTTAGTGAAATTTATTGAGATTTTGTTTGTGGCATGAAACATGATCAACCCATACATTTTCAATGGCAATTGGAAAAAGGATGAATTCTAATTGTAGGTATAAATTTTGTTGTTTATCAAGATTAATTATTTTAATTATGTTATTGATTTACTTAAAACATTATATAATATTTGTTTACTACACCTGTCAAGGGCTGAGAGAGACTAATTGCATGTCCTATCATCATATTTTTGCCTACTGTTTATATTTGTCAAATTTTTAAACTTTTGAATGTTGATGCTATGGTATATAGTTTATGAAATCTTAATTGTGAATTTTGGTATTTTTATTATTAAGTGAATTTTCTTTGTTAATGTAAGGTGTTTTCCCTAAAATTAGACCTTGAATTATTTTAATAAAATAACCCTTACATGCTTCTAGCTTGAATTTGTTATCCTATATTTTAATAGAGGCCTGGCGCATGAAAATTCATGCACTGGCGGGGGGTACCTCAGCCTGGTCTGCCCCCTCTCACAGTCCAGGAGCCCTTAGGGGAGGGAGGTGACAAGGCGACACTCCATCACACCTCTGCTGCTGCCACTGCTGGCAGCACAAGCCTCTGTTGGCCCTGATTTCCTGAGCTACAGGCGGCCCTGGGTGGCTGGGCAGCTGCCATCTGAGGCTTGCCTGCACCTCGAGCCGGCCCAGGGTGGCTGGGGGGCTGAGGGTACTGGGGAACTCTGGAGGCAGGCACACAGTGTGGCCACAATTTTTGAGAACTTGGCAGTCAATTAGAATATTCCCTGCTTATTGGCTGTGGGCGCCACCATCTTTGCGATGGGAAAGTCAATTAGCATATTCCCTCTTTATTAGATAGGATTAGATAGGATATCCACCCCTCATTTAGTTTTAGGTAACCTATTTAACATCTGTGTTACCTTTTTTTATCATAGTTGAATGTCTTTTACTTTTAATAAATGACTTTATCCCACTTATATTTACTCATATAATAATTAGCTCTGGCATTTTATTTTCATGTTATACTTTGCATAGTTTAATGTTATATATTTGTTTTGTTTTATTTTATTTTATTTTTTTCCATATGTCATGTTTCTTGTATGTTATGTTTGAATCTTATCATTTGGTAAGCATGTTCCCTGTTTTTAGATTTTCTTGGAATTACCTTACCTTTCATAGACTATATATTTAAAGTTATTTTTGAATTGTGATGGAAGTGCTTTCTCATAATTTTCATGTCTTTTATGACAGGATATTTTTGACATGTTCTTACTTTATTTCTATTTCAGAATTTTTTTATACAGCTCTCATGTGCTTCTTTTCTGTTTATCTTGTTGATTTTGTTTTTCCCAAGGCCAACTATGCATTAGGGGATAATGTTAGAAAAGAACATCACTGTAGCCAGATGTATATTCAGGGACCTTAAATTCAGATCCCTTGTCTTGAAATATCTCCCAAAGAAGGCCTCTCCTAGGGTTTTGATTTTTCTCTGGGTTCCATATTTCACAGTAAAGTATGCCACCAGCTTTTGAGTAGTGATTTGGAGTTTATATTAATTTTGTGGACCAAATAATGAACTAAAAGATTTCTTGCTACCACCTTTTTTCTTCCACCCACCCAGGCTGAAGGCTCTATTTTTTTTTTTTTCATTTAGCTTTACCTTCCCTGTCATTCTTTTCTGCCCAACAGAGTTAGTGATGGCCCAACATCCCACAAAGCAACTGAGCCCTTGCTGTTCAAAGAGGTCACTGACTTGACCTTTCTGAAAGTGAAACTTACCCTTGGATAATTCTGCCTGCCTTCTGTATACATGAAGGCACACCTCTTGCTGCTTTCCTTATTTCACCTACATATAAATTTCACAACATTTTGGCAGACTCCAAGTTTTCATTTCTGCTTCTTTTTTCTGTGATTTGGTTTTAAGTTCAGTTTCAAAGAGCAGGGCAGAAATGTCTTTCCTCTACCATCTTAACTGTCCCCTGTATTCTTTAGTACATTTTGAAGTTAAAAGCAAAGCAAGGACAATGAAACTTCCATGCTGCTATAACTAGAAGCTACAGCTTATTGTATACCCAGACTGCCTCTGTATTTTTAGGAAGTTCCATGCACTTTTAGGAAGACATCACTGCCCTCTCTGCAAGTCTAAAGCAGATAGCCCTATGGGGTGTGTAGAATTCTACTCAACAACCTATGAGTTGACACCAATGATCCATAGGGTTGCACATTACTCTTCCTACCCTTTTCTAAGAGATTTTTATCACATTTTCTTGCATGGTTATAAATAAATAACATGTTTCTCCTCAGAGTTTGTATTAGAACATTTGCTATGCGTTTTGTTTTCAGTCGTGATCCTTATGGCCTTGAAACAAACAAATCACTTATACTGTATTGAATATCAGCTTGCTAATACTGCTGTAGGAAATAGTGTTCATGTTTGTGGCTTCATTTCATTGTAAAGCAGAATTTAGTAATGCCACAATCCTCTACATAGTTAGAGATTTACTAAATGAAGCAGAGTGAAACCCCTAGATGTATTGGTGCTCCCAGGTCTGAAATCCATCATTTGGTGGTATTTAGTTTGCCTGGCTTATCTGTTTACCCACTGCCTATCGACTAGCTCTCAAACCCTCCTGATGAGGTGATTTCATAACAGCTGAAATGATATTACATTCCTCACCTATACCAGGTGGTCCCCAAGTGACTCTCCATCTCCCCTTGTGGTCTCTACTGTGAACTGTAAATTATGTCAGGAAGTGACAGCCTGTGAGGCAGTGTGATCTGTCATCATCGTGAGTCACCAGTCACAACACACACACACACTTGATCCATACTATATGCAAGTGATGGATTTGGTCAAAAGACTGCCATTTCATATTTTTGAAAACAGAAATGGATGTGAGTTCATAATGAAAGATTTTAACCTGTGATCTCATGTAGATGTCGTTATGTCATCTCTTCTAGAATTCAGCTGCCAAAAAAAGGTTGAAGAAGTAAGAAATAATTCATATCAGGCTGGGTGAGACTGTCCCATAAATACTGATTCTGAATCTCTAGCAAATATACTAAACTATATATCAGGATGTGGCAAAAGTAAGTTTACATTTTTTATGCTTATTTGGTGCCAAGCACTGTGCTAGGTTCTAAAAATAACTAAAAATCATAATAATGATAAACTCAGAGTCTAAATAAGGAGGAAAATACATAAATAAACAGCTAGAGAAACATATGTTGTCTGGTATTGGAGGTATTATGAGAGCATTAGGGAGAGAACTTCATTCTGAGGTTTGGTGGTTGGCAGAATAACATGAAGACGAAGGTAAGTTTCTTTGGAGCTGTGGCATGAGCTGAAGTTTAAAGGGTAAGTAAGAAGCATGCTTGGTAAAGGAATTGGGGTAGGTGGATAATGGGAGTAACATTTAATGTATAGGTTAGTGAGCAAATTCATAGACTCAAGAAATAGCCTAGAATGTGCAAGGAACTACCAGTAATACTGTAAGAGTTTACTTAGTGATACCGGACAATGAGATGTGAATGGAGAGGTAGGCAAGAGACAACAGTCGGGACCATTCTGTGAACAATATATAGGAACCCAGCTGGATCTTGGGTTCAGGAGCTTCTGAAGAATTTGCTGTTATTGTTGATGAATTTTGTTTCTTTTAGGCAGTGTTTCAATTTTTAATTTCTTTCTAAGAAGCTCTGATTTTACTGTCTTTTTAAAAATTTTCCCATATTCCTTTTTATTTTATGTTTGTAATTTAAATTAAGACTATTTTTAAGAGCAGTTTAGGTTTAGAACAAAATTGAAGGGAAGATACAGAAAATTTTCATATGTCCCTTATTGCCACACAAGCATTCCCCTTGTTTGTTTATAAATAGTTTTATTAAGGTACTAGAGGCCTAGTGCACAAAATTCATGCATGGGGGGGTCCCCTCAGCCCAGCCTGCACCCTCTCTAATCTGGGACTCCTCGGGAGATGCCCGCCCCTCACTGCCCTCCCCCCCTGCCACCTGGTCACCCCATGCAGCCTGCTGTTCAAGTCATTTGGTCATCCCTCACTAACCTCCCTGCCAGCCTGTTTGCCCCTAAACCGGCAGTCGGACATCCCTCTCACAATCCGGGACTGCTGGCTCCTAACTGCTCACCTGCCTGCCTGCCTGATCACCCCTAACCACCTCTGCCTGCCTGCCTGATCGCCTCTAACTGCCTCCCCCTGCCGGCCTGGTCACTCCCAACTGCCCCCCCTGCCGGCCTGGTCACCCCTAACTGCCCCCTGTTGGCCTGGTCGCCCCCAACTCCCCCCCCTGCCAGCCTGGTCACTCCTCATGGCCCCCCATCCCGGCCTGGTCACCCCCAACTGCCCTCCTGCTGGCCTGGTTACCGCCAACTGCACCCCCTGCCAGCCTGGTCGCCCCTCACTGCCCACCTCTGCCAGCCTGGTCACCCCTAACTACCCCCCCTGCTGGCCTGGTCTCCTCTAACTGCCTACCTGCTGGCCTGGTTGCCCCCAATAGCACCCCTGCTTGCCTGGTCACACCCAACTGCCCCCTGCCAGCCTGGTTGCCCCTCACTTTCCCCATATGCCAGCCTGGTAGCCCCTCACTGCCCTCCCTGTCTGCCTGGTCACCCCCAACTACCCCCTTGCTGATCTGGTCACCCCTCACTGCCCCCCCTGTTGGCCTGGTCGCCCCTCATGGCCCCCCCTGCCAGCCTGTTCACCACCAACTGCCCCCCTGCTGGCCTCGTCGCCCCATGCAGCCTGCTGTTCTGTCATTTGGTCATCCCTCACTAACCTCCCTGCCAGCCTGTTTGCCCCACTCAGCCTGCTGTTCAGTCATTTGGTCATCCCTCACTAAGCCCCCTGCCAGCCTGGTCACCCACACAGCCTGCTGTTCAGTCATTTGGTCATCCCTCACTAAGCCCCCTGCCGGCCTGGTTGCCCCACACAGCCTGCTGTTTGGTTGTAACTGTGAGGACATCCTGACCAATTTGCATATTACCCTTTTATTAGTATAGATAACTCACATGTTTTAAAATGCACTTATACAATTTAATGATTTTTATTAAATTTATAGAGTTGTACACTTATCAACACAATTTTATTTTTAGAATATTTTCATTATCCCAATATATCCCTCATACCCATTTGTAGTCACTCCCCATTCCTGCACCCAGGCCCAGGAAAACACTAATCTTCTCTGTATTTATAGAGTTTTCATTTATGGATCCTTCACATAAATGGAATCAAACAATATGTAGTCATTTGCATTTGGCTTCTTTCATTTTACATAAGGATTTTTAGGTTTACCCTTGTTGTAACATGTGTTGCTAGTTTATTCCTTTGTATTGTCAAATAGTATTCCATGGTGTGGATTTACCATAATTTGTTTATCTCTTCACCACTGATGAATATTTGGATTGTTACCATTTTTTTGTTTATTATGAATAATGTTACTATAAACATTCACATCCAAGTCTTTGATCAGACATATGTTTTCATTTCTCTTGAATTCCTGTGTCATATGGTAGATTTATATTTAGCTTTTTAAGAAACTGCCAAGCCATTTTCCAAAATATTTTCTCTATTTTAAATTCCCACCAATATATGATGGTCCAAACTCTTCCTGGAGAGTTTAAATTATGGGGATGCTGGGGCTGGGTTAGTGCTTTAAATAAATAAATCTAGTGGCTATGAAAAATGAGACTGGAAATAAAGTGACCATTTAGAAAGCTGCTGCAATAATATAGGTGAGAGCTACTAAGACCTTGAACTAGTATACTAGTGGTGGTGACTGGCATGGGGGGGATAAAGCTCAGAGGAAGACCAACTCCACTGAATAAGAAAAGGCCATTTGCTTCCTTCAAGTGTGCAACTTTGGGAATGCTCATAGAGGTATGAGGACAAAGGAGGTACCTGCCCAGCCAGTCAGATTAGCTAAGAAAAATATATTTGAGGTGATTAAGCTTATTGTCATCATATATGAAAAGTTCAGTACTAATAAATGTAGCCCAAACTTTCCAGAAACATTTATAACATTACTGTGTAATTTATTGGTTCACCAACTGCATATTGGGCACAGCAATGCACAATATACTTTGAGCATTTCTCTTGCTTTAGAGATTATGCTTATTTGGTTCTAAATATAATTGCAGGAAAATATTTTGTTATGATAAGTACATAAATACTATGTGCTTATAAATTCTGTGTTAAAATTATTTGTATTGATTGATAGGACATAAAGTATTATTTTGTGTGGCCAAAACTCATATTCCACAGTTTATTACTGTTATGTTAGGTTACATTAAATTAATATGCCAGTGAAGAACATTTGAGAGTATTCATAACCCTTATTAACAGTATCTTCCAATATTCTCCTCCAAACAGCCATACCGGATTGTTGTACCATGAATCTAACTGAAAAATGAGATGATAAGGAAAATATAATATTTGGATTCAAATATTTCTGTACACACTGAAAATGAGCAATTAGTAAAAAATACCTGGCCCTCAAATTAGACCAGATTAAAGTCTTAAATTTCAATTGTACAATGACATGATGTATATAACATATAAAGAAAAATAACATGTAAGAATAATAAATATGAATTTGGGGGAGGTTAAGTAATATTTTAATTAGATTATAATGTATTTAGTTTTGTCATTTATTTTATTAAATTCTCTCTGTAAGGGACTAATTAAATTATTGCTAAACTTAGAATTAATTTTAATAGTGTATATAACCAAACTTAATTTTGTTTAATATTCAAGAACACCTATGTTTTGCATATTTGAAAGTCATTTCTATAGGTTGAAAATTAGAGATTTGCAAATGATCTGCCAAGTGTGAAGCTTTTTGAGAGCAAAATCAAACCCTTTAGTGAACAGCAAATAAATCAGAACCACAGGACTTGGTTATATGGGATCTCAGAACTGACACCTTTTTAATTGCATAGAATCTTCTTTGAATAAAGCCAATGATTAGAGCAGAACACTGGAGGCCAGACCTTATTTCATCTCTGTACTCAGCAGAATGTTTGCAATACAAAAATCAGAAGAGTGCACTATTGCTCAGTATCTTTCATTTTAAATGTTTAATCATTCTAAATACTTATATTCTAAATATTAAAATGGAGGCTTAGAAACTGACAATGCTAATAAGAAAAATGAAAAATTCAGTCAGCTGTTCATTTATTTGCCAATGTTTGAATTATTTGGCATATTATTGGCACAATTTCAGTAACATAACTCTGGGGCTCTATCTCATTAAATATCATAATAGTCAAAACATTTAGCACAGAGCAATTAAAGGAAATATGTACATAACATTAAATAATAAGTCATAAAAATAGTGGTCACAAAATTAATGAATACTACATATATCAATAAGAAAAAACACATAAATCAATATGAAAAACATACCATAAAAGAACAAAAAATAAAGTTATAGAAAATAAGTTTTGGAGTATTATAAAGCCAGAAAGTAAATGATAGTAATTTACTAGCCAGTTTAATCTAACCAGTAAATTCAAATTAATTTAGAAGTAATTAATTTGGTTTAGTTTTAAAATATATAAGCTCTTAGGGTTTTCTATTATTTAATAAAAAATTTTGTCAGAAGAACCAATAACCAGTTAACACAGTCAAGTTTACGTAATTCTAAAGAACTACTGGTGGTACAATCATGAAAAAATGTCTAGGTAATCACTTGAAATATTTCTATGACATGTTCAAAATCATTAACTTTATACAAGTGTTATGACAATACTTGCCTGACCTATAATCTGATTTATTTTGACATTTTCTTGTATATCAGACAGAACACAAAAGACACGTTTAGTCTTATAGGGTATAATCACTGGGATATTACAAATACACTGTGTAGATAGCACCAAAAAAACCCACGAAAACAAAGAGATAAACTCAAATATCCTGCTCATTTGATTTTTGTAGGTGTAGCATGTAAACATTAAATTTTTAAAAAATCAAACAAATGGCCTTTTCACCTAGTTCCTTCATGATCAAGAAATAATAGTTAACAGAGGTCAGTAACAAGGCAGACTACCTGGGACTAAATTCTTCTCTGGCACTATTAATTGTATAATTTAGGGTAAATTATTGACCTTCTTTATTTTTCATTTCCACATCAGTAAACTGGGGCTAATAATTTGTAGCTACTTTAAAAAAAGATTATTTTGAGGATTCAATAAATTATAAAATAGAAAGCCCATAAAAGAGTATCTGGGACATGGTAAGAACTCAATTAATGTTCACATTAATTATTGAGTTCTTAATCTACACAGCAAATTCTTTCACAGCAGATCTTCTTGAGTGAATAGTCTATACTGATTGATTTCTTTATGCATTCAAAGAGAATTTGTTGGGCACTTAATAATATTTGTAATTTGTAATTTTGAAAGCAGATGTTGGACTAAACTAAGCATTGTAAAAGCAAAGGGCAATGAAACTGACTCTGACTTAAAGCAATGCATAGCTTCATAATGAAGAGAAGAACCATATAACAAAACAAATACATTTTTAAAAATTTCTTTATTGATTAAGGTATTACATATGTGTCCTTATTCCCCCATTACCCCCCCACCTCATATTCATGCGCCCACCGCCCTGTTGTCTGTGTCCATTGATTAGGCTTATATGCATGTATATAAGTCCTTTGGTTGATCTCTCCCCCTTACCCCCACCCTTCCCTATCTTCCCTGAGGTTTGACGTTGTGATTGATGTTTTTTTGTCTCTGGATCTATTTTTGTTCATCAGTTTATGTTGTTCATTATATTCCACAAATGAGTGAGATCATGTGATATTTATCTTTCTCTGCCTGGCTTATTTCACTTAGCTTATATAATGCTCTCCATCTCCATCCATGTTGTTGCAAATGTAAGAACTCCTTTTTTACCCCATCGTAGTATTCCATTGTGTAGATGTACCATAGTTTTCTGATCCAGTCATCTGCTGCTGGGCACTTAGGTTGTTTCCAAATCTTAGATATGGTGAATTGTGCTGCTATGAACATAAGGGTGCATATATCCTTTCTGATTCGTGTTTCCAGTTTCTTGGGACATATTCCTAGAAGTGGGATCACTGGGTCAAATTAATGGGAGTTCCATTTTTAGTTTTTTGAGGAAACTCCATACTGTTCTCCACAGTGGCTGCACCAGTCTGCATTCCCACCAGCAGTGCACAAGGGTTCCTTTTTCTCCGCATCCTCACCAGCACTTGTCATTTGTTGATTGGTTGATAATAGCCATTCTGACAAGTGTGAGATGGTACCGAACTGTTGTTATGATTTGCATCTCTCTGATGATTAATGACTTTGAGCAGGTTTTTATATGTCTCTTGGCTTCCTTCTGTCTTCTTTCGAAAAGTGTCTCTTTAGATCAGTTACCCATTTTTTGATTGGGTTGTTTATCTTCTTTTTGTTAAGCTGCATGAGTTCCCTGTAAATGTTGGAGATTAAACCCTTATCTTTGATACCTTTGGCAAATATGTTCTCCCATGCAATGGGCTTTCTTGTTGTTTTATTGATGGTCTCCTTTGCTGTGCAGAAGCTTTTTCTTTTGATGTAGTCCCATTTGTTTATTTTCTCTTTAGTTTCCATTGCCCTAGGAGCAGTATCAGTGAAGAAATTGCCTCGGCATATGTCAGAGATTTTTCTGCCTGTGGATTCCTCTAGAATTTTTATGGTTTCTCATTGTATGTTTAAGTCCTTGATCCATTTTGAGTTTATTTTTGTGTATGGTGTAAGTTGGTGGTCTAGTTTCATTTTTTTGCATGTATCCGTCCAATTTTCTGAACACCATTTATTGAAGAGACTGTCTTGACTCCATTGTATGTTCATGCCTCCTTTGTCAATATTAATTGACCGTAGTGATTTGGGTCAATTTCTGGGTTCTCTATTCTATTCCATTGATCTATATATCTGTTCTTGTGCCACTACCAGGCAGTTTTGAGAACAGTGGCTTTGTAATACAGCTTGAAATCTGGTATTGAGATCCCACCTACTTTGTTCTTCTTTCTCAGGATTGTTGTGGCTATTCAAGGTCTTTTTTTATTCTAGATAATATTTGGAGAGTTCTTTCTAGGTCTGTGAAATATGCCGTTGGTATTTTAATGGGGAGTGCATTGAATCTATATATTGCTTTGGGTAGTATGGACATTTTAATGATGTTGATTTTACCAATCCATGAACATGGTATGTTCTTCCATCTGTTTACGTCTTCCTCTATCTCTTTTTTCAGTGTCCTGTAGTTTTTGCATATAGGTCTTTTACCTCCTTAGTTAAGTTTATTCCTAGGTATCTTAATTTTTTTGGTGCGATGGTAAATGGGATTGCTTTTTTAGTCTCTCTTTCTGTAAGTTCACTATTGGTGTATAGAAATGCCATAGGTTTCTTGGCATTAATTTTGTATCCTGCTACATTGCTGAATTCATTTATTAAGTCTAATAGTTTTTTGATGGAGTCTTTCAGGTTTTTTATGTACAATATCATGTCATCTGCAAATAAGGACAGCTTTACTTCTTTTCCAATTTGAATGCCTTTAATTTCTTCTTCTTGTCTAATTGCAATGGCTAATACCTCCAGTATTATGTAGAAGAGGAGTGGTGAGAGTGGGCATCCCTGTCTTGTTCCTGTTCTTAGGGGAAACGATTTTGTTTTTGCCTATTGAGTATGATGTTAGCTGTGGGTTTATCATATATAGATTTATTATATTGAGATATGATCCTTCTATTCCCACCTTGTTGAGAGTTTTTATCAAGAAAGGGTGTTGGATTTTGTCAAATGCTTTTTCTGCATTAATTGATATGACTATGTGATTTTTATCTCTCAGTTTGTTTATGTGATGTATCACGTTTACTGATTTTGCAGATGTTGTACCATCCTTGCATTCCTGGGATAAATCCTTCTTGGTCATGGTGTATGATCTTTCTGATGTAGTGCTGGATCCGATTTGCTAGAATTTTGTTGAGGATTTTGGCACCCATGTTCATGATGGATATTGGCCTGTAATTCTCTTTCATTGTGTTGTCTTTATCTGGTTTTGATATTAGGGTGATGCGGGCTTCATAGAAGGAGCTTGAAAGTGTTCCTTCCTCTTGAATTTTTTGGAATAGTCTGAGGAGGATAGGTTTTAGTTCTTCCTTGAATGTTTGATAAAACTCCCCTGTGAAGCCATCTGGCCCTGGGCTTTTGTTTGCTAGAAGTTTTTTGATGACTGCTTCAATTTCTTCCATAGTTATTGGCCTATTGAGCTGTTTGGATTCTTCCTGATTGATTTTTGGAAGGTTATATTTTTTAGAAAAATGTCCATTTCCTCCAGGTTGTCCAGTTTGTTGGAATAGACTTGTTCATAGTATTTTTTCACAATCCTTTGTATTTCTGTGGGGTCTGTTGTTATTTCACCTCTTTCATTTCTGATTTTGTTTATTTGGGTTCTCTCTCTTTGCTTCTTGGTGAGCCTGGCTAGAGGTTCATCAATCTTGTTTATCCTTTCAAAGAACCAGCTCTTGGTTTTGTTGATCTTTAGTATTGTCTTTTTGGTCTCTATGTTGTTTATCTCCACTCTGATCTTTATTATTTCCTTCCTTCTGCTTACACTGGGCTTTTCTTGTTGCTCTCTTTCTAACTCTTTGAGTTGTAGGGTTAGGTAGTTTATTACCATTGTTTATTGTTTTTTTGCAGTAGGCTTGTAGAGCTATGAACTTCCCTCTCAAGACTGCTTTCGCTGTGTCCCATAGATTTTGGATTGTTATATTTTCATTGTCATTTGTTGCCATGATGTTTTCTATTTCTTCCTTGATCTCTCTGGTAACCCAGTCATTGTTTAATAGCATGCTGTTTAGTCTCCATGTGTTTGGTTTTTTTGGATGATTTTTATTGTAGTTGATTTCCAGTTTTATGCCACTGTGATCTGAGAAGATACTTGATATGATTTCTATCTTCTTGAAATTGAAGAGACTTTGCCTATGACCCAACATATGGTTTACCTTTGAAAATGACCCATGTACACTTGAGAAGAATGTACATTCTGTGGCTTTGGGGTGAAATGTTCTGAAGATGTCAATTAATTTCATCTGGTCTAGTGAGTCATTTAGGATTGATGTTTCTTTGCTGATTTTTTGTTTAGAGGATTTGTCCAATGGTGATAGTGGGGTATTAAAGTCTCCTACTATGATTGTATTGCTGTGAATCTCTCCCTTGATATCCTCCAGGAGTTTTTTATGTATTTGGGTGCTCCTGTATTGGGTGCATATATGTTTACCAGAGTTATTTCTTCTTGTTGGATTGCTCCCTTTAGTATTATGAAATGGCCTTCCTTATCTCTTGTTATGTCCTTCACTTGGAGATCTAATTTGATAGATATAAGTATTGATACCCCAGCTTTTTTTTCAGTTCCATTTGCCTGGAAAACCTTTTTCCATCCCTTCACCCTCAGTCTGTGTGCTTCTTTTTTTCTGAGGTGGGTTTCTTGTAGACAGAAGATATATGGGTCGTGTTTTCTTATCCAATCCATTACCCTATGAATTTGATTGGGGCATTTAATCCATTTACATTTAAAGTAATTATTGATAGGTACTTATTTGTCGCCATTT
This sequence comes from Plecotus auritus, assembly GCF_963455305.1. NCBI lineage: Eukaryota > Metazoa > Chordata > Mammalia > Chiroptera > Vespertilionidae > Plecotus > Plecotus auritus. The sequence continues at coordinate 63,699,110 of NC_137771.1, forward strand.
TTACTCTTTACCCCTGTGTTCCTTCTTTGCTTCCTATTTCTTTTTTTTACAGCAGACCCTTTAGCATTTCTTGCATTGCTGGTTTGGTGGTATTAAGTTCCCTTAGTCCTTTTTTGTCTGTGAAGCTCCTGATTTCACCTTCAATTTTGATTGATAGCTTTGCTGGGTACAGTATTCTTGGATTCAGACCCTTGCTTTGCATGACTTTATATATTTCATTCCATTCCCTTCTGGCCTGATGTGTTTCTGTTGAGAAATCAGTTGCTAGTCTGATGGGGGTTCCTTTGTATGTAACTTTCTGTCTCTCTCTAGCCGCTTTTAAGATTCTTACTTTGTCGTTGGTGTTTGCCAATTTAATTATAATGTGCCTTGGCATCGATCTTTTGCAGTTCATTTTGCTTGGGACTCTGTGAACTTCTTGGATTTGTTTGGGTTTTTTTCTTCCCTATATCAGGGAAGTTTTCTGTCATTATTTCTTCAGGTTTTCTATTCCTTGCTCAGTTTCCTCTCCTTCTGTAACCCCTATTATGTGGATGTTGTTTTGTTTTGTGTTGTCCCAAAGTTCCCTTAGGCTCTCCTTCTGCTTTTTAATTTTTTTTCTAGAAGCTGCTCTACTTGGGTATTTTTTCCTACCTTGTCTTCTAGCTCACTGATGTGGTCCTCTGCTTCTTTTAGTCTACTCTTGATGCTTTCTGTTGAGTTCTTTACAGCAGCAGTGTCATTTTTCATTTCTTCTTGGTTCTTCTTCATTTCCTCTTGGTTCTTACTCATATTGTCGGAGTTGTCTTCCATTCTTTTCAGCCACATTATGACCATTTCTCTGAATTCTTTCTCTGACAGGTTGCTTGACTCTATTTCATTTACTTCCTTTTCTGGGAGTGCCTGCTTTTCTTTCCTATGCAGGTTGTTTCTTTGTCTCCACATGGTCTCTCTTCTCCGGGTGTCTGGTTATGTAGTTCTCTCTCTCCTGCATTGATTTAAAGGCACAAAATACAACACAACCAGCTACAACACACAAGGCACTGAACAGAAATGTATTCACGATATTAATAACCCTAAATAAGGGTGACCACCAAAGAAAGGCAAATGAGGGGATTGGAGAGAAAGAAGAAGAGAAAAAAAAAGAGTGCCAAAATGAAATTGAGAAAAGGAATAAAAAAGTAAGAGAGAAAATAAAGAGAATAAGAAAGAAAAGGGGTACAAACTATATATATATGGGGAGAAAACTCCAATAGAACAGCCACTAATCCTAGAAAATGCCACCAACAAGTACCTGGAGATGAATACAAACTGCAAACAACAACTAATATCAAGCCAGGCAAGGGAAAACAGAAGCAAAAAACAAACAAAAACAAAGCAAACAAAAAACAAAACAAAAGAATAAGCAAAACAATCTCACAAACAAGCATAAAAAATTGATATAATCAACATTCAAGCAAACAACAAAAGGACAGAGAGAAAAACAATTTTTTGGAGAGTGAAGACAGAGAAGAGAGAGGTGTGTATGAATTCGGAGCAGGGGATTGGAAATTAGATATATAAGTAGGGTGAAATTTTAACAGGGGATTAAAAAGACAGAATAGGGAAAATCTAAAGCAGGAAAAGGGTAAGAGAAACAGGAAAATAAAAGGGGAAAAGTTAGGAAGAGAGTGATGGCATAAAGGTAGAGTTGAGATAGAGAAGAATGATGCTAAAGGAAAGATGAAAATAGAATATAGAACACTAATCTCAAAGTCAAATAAAGAGAAAATAAAATGACACTTTTTTTAAAAAAAGGTAAAATAGTAGTAGTAATAATATTGATTGAAAATAAAAATGTAATAATTAAAAAGGTAAAATCAAGTGAGCAAAAAAGAAAAAATTAGTTTCTTAAGTAAAAGATGAAAAAAAAATAAAAATAAAATGTGCAGTAGTGAAGGTCATTCACTTCCTCTATTGTTCTGTTTGGCACGCCTGTTTCCCAGTCAGGACAGTATTTCAGTTCCCTGTGTTCCACTGCTCCTCAGTGTTGTAAGCCAGTCCTGATTTTTAAGCAGGCAGTGTGTTTTACTTCCTTGTATTCCTTTAATTGTGATTACACAAGAGTCAATTTGTGATTCAACCCCTGGGTGTCAGTGTTTCTTGGTTGACCTCCGGGTCTATAGGTCCTCTCTAGCCTGTGCTTAGATCCTGCTTTCCCTGTGGCACTCAATACTGGTTTGTGGGAGTGGGCTTCCCCAGAGCTGGTTCTCTGATGGTCACTCCCCACTCTGATCCCCAGGTTCCAGAAAAACAACTTTCCCCTGCAGTCTCCTAGGGTGTCCCCAACTGGGTGATCCTACGTATTGGGCTCAGTAATCAGAAGCAAGGATTCAAAGAGGAAAAAGCTCAAGTGTGCAAACTCTGGGACTGTGTGCAAGCCTGCGCAGTCCCCTTTTCCCCCTTGTGTCCAAGCAGCCGGCACACTTTTAAAATTTTTAGGCTGTCCTTCTGCGTCAGATCAAAATGGGTTGCTTTTTAGAGATCCCCTCTGTTAGCAGCTCTGAGGACCCCCTTCCACATTCACGGATCACGCCAGCCCCAACAGCCACGGATTTTTCTAGGCTCAGACTTCCCCCAGTCCTGCAGCCCCAGCAGTGCATGTGTTTCTCTGCCCTGCCGGGACCAGAGACCTCACCTTATCCCAGGCGAAATCTCACCTTTCTGTGGTGGAGTGTAGAGATCCTCTGAATCCATTTGTTTGTGCTAATTGGAAACCAGTGCTCTGGGGTTCGCACCTGTTCGGTGAGTGCCGCAGTTGTAGATTTTCAGGCTTCTAATAACATCCACTTTCCCCTTCAAGATGGCACAGTCTCTGCATCTGAGCTGGTTAGCTATGGGAGGGAACCCAGCAGCAGTGGGGGCTTCCCGGTCAGGGGACCCCTGTCCAGCAGTCCCCCACCTTCTCCTGGAGTATAGCTGTCCCTTAACTCACCAACAGACTCTCCCCATGCAACCCTCAGCTGTTCTTTCTATCTGCTCTGGGACAAGGCTCGGGACACGTCTGTCTATTCCGCCGCCAATTTTTTCTTCTCCAAATACATTTTTTTTTTTTAATGGAAGTACAGGAAACCACTAACTGCAGTAGGAGCATGGAGTTGGGCATCAGATTCAGATGGGCCTGGGGGTTAGGGCAAGTTTGGTTTTAGGATGTTCAGTCATATGCTGGGATTTGAAGAATGAATAGGATTGTCTTGGAAAATAAAGTGAACAAGAGAAGTGAAGAAGGAATGTAATACACAAAGGCATAGATGCAAACGAAATTGTGATGTATGGTATTAGAGAAAGTGGGTGAGGACATAGAGCATACCATGAAAGTCAAGGATAGCAAAGCCTCTTTGCATGGCAGAGGAATGAGCTCCTTGGTTAACTGACCTAGCTGTGGTTTGGCTTCACAGGAGGCCTCTCCATATCCATCGCCCTCTATTGCCATGTAAAAGATGCAAAAATGTAGAAGTTTTGTGTGTTTTGGGGGGAGACTTTTCAGTTTTTGCAGGTCAATTTCTGGTGGCTGGGGTTTGGAAGCCAGGGGTCAATATAGGCCTTGAGCAAACAATGAGACTCCATTTATGAGGTTTGGGGATCTCTTGGTTATACAATTTCCTTATGATTTTAGACAACTGCTGGGTTGTTTGTACTTATAACTAAAGTTAGTAAACAAACAGAACTTTTGATAAGTCAAGATCTATGAACCTAAATCTTGTTTTGTATTTGTCCCAGGGGGGGATGGGGGGAAATACTAAGCAAAGGGCAGCAATTATATAGCACTATTAATCTAATATTCCCAGTTGCCACTACCATATAGGGGTTGATTTCTTATTTTACATCAGTAATAATAATTTTTATTTATCAAGCAGAAGATATACATCAGGAGGTGTGTGGTAGAAGACTGGGTGTCAATTTGTTTCCTCACCTTCTTTGGGTCTGATTTGTTTCAAATTAATCTGCCACCACACCTTATTGCTCCTGGTTAGGTTCACATTAATTTTAGTAAGAGAAGAGAATCTAACTCATCCATTTAACTGCTAGCAAAAATCAGAAGTGAACTCTGGCAGACTGAACAGCCTTACTTCTCTACTTCCCCATGAAACAGCTCGGGTAAAATATTTTCTTTTCATAGAACCATGTTGAAGACAACATGTTTTATATCATGTGCTAGCACCCCAACTTCATTAACACGTGGTCTAGTTCACAAAACACAACAGATAGTAGGTTAATTGGAGGCTTTGCTGTATTTTAAGGAGTCTGCCAATGTCTTTGGGTGAGGAACTTAATTGTCCTCCACCCACATCCACTCAACCAACAACTTGTTAGATAACATTACATGTAACACTGCACTCTGGTTACCAATTTTAGCATCAGTTGGAATTCTTTGATTGCAAGCCACAGAAACCAATTCTAGACAATGTTTGAAAAGTTTATTTTGATTAACAGAATCTAAGGAAAGACATACTAACCAGGGTTTATGAAGTACAGGAATCAGATTTCAATTAGGATCTCATGGACAGTATCTTCTGAACTCTGATATTGGAATGTTTCACTTCGCACCACCATGTCTCCTAGTGCCAATTCAATCAAGATAAAAATATGTGGGAGAAATAGATTTAAGTAATGTGACTATTCTTGAATCAGTCATCATTACCTGAGAAGGATGTGCCATAATAATGGGCATCAAATAATCAACCTTGGTGCTAAAGTGTGTTTGTGTGTGTGTGTTTGGGGGGGGGGGGGGGTAATGTGTTAGGGAACAGGGACTACAGGAAATGGGGTTTTCACAGATAAGGGAGATCTGTTTTCAGATAAAGCAATCAACACATAGGCATTCTTCCTGAAATAACTCTCATCTTTTCTTCCATTATACTATCTTTATTTTCTTCCAGTCTCTTTGGTTACTTTTTTCAATTTCCTCCATTGGTTTCTCTTCTTTTTTATGACACTTTTTTAATGAGAATTCTTTCTTTGGTTATCTTTCCTCAGTCTATGTAGTGAGATAAGAAGACAAAAGTAACTCTCATTACAGCTTCAAATCCCATCTGATTTTAATAATTCTTCAAATGTTTATCTTAGAACTGAACATCTCTATGTTGATTTTCTAATCTTCATTTCAGGTTCCTATAGACATGAGTACGTAAATTTCCTACACGTATCTCAAACTCAACATATTGAAAAAATAACTCATTTCCTTCCATGAAATCCTGATCCTTTTTCCATATTTATTATCACAGTGAAAGTAATTACCATCAGTCTTGCCTTCATCAAAAGCCTGAAGGTGATCCCATGCTCTTTGTCCTCATTCACCACCTTCAGAGGAGATTAGCCATTTTGTACATGAATTCTGTCGAAGAGCTCTTGAATATATTCCAATTTGACAAGGCTGCCCATGTAACCTAGTTTACCCCAAACAGTCCACATTTATACCTGTTATCCATCATAATTATTAATTATGCTCCTTTTCACTCTAAAAATCATTCTAGTTTGGAGGACACATTTAATAAGTTAGCCATATTACCAATTAACTAATTCAACTGTTCACTTCTCACTGTTTTTTTTATATAAATATATTTTTATTGATTTCAGAGAGGAAGAAAGAGATAGAGATAGAAACATCAATGATGAGAGAGAATCATTGATCAGCTGCCTTCTACCAGTCTCACACTGAGGATAGAGCCTGCAACCTGAACATGTGCCCTGACCAGAATCAAATTGGTGACCTTCTGATTCTTAAATTGATGTTCAACCATTAAGCCTTGTCAGCCAACTAGGTTACTTCTCACTACCTTAATGTAGTTCCTCACAATTTTTTCCCTGTTTACAATCTGGTTTCTCCCTACCTTTCCAGTTTAATTTCCTGCCACACTTCCACATGAAGGATGCATTCTAACTAATCTCTACTATTTATAGCCTCTTGGGTATATTCTTTAAGATTCAGATTAAGTGCTTCCTTCTCTGTGGAATGTCTTTTCTCTAACCCACTGGAAATCCTCTACCATCAATTCTCAGACAGTTAGACATCCCTGGAAGTACTGCTTGGCACTTCTTTATTTAGCACTTGTGGCAGTAAATTGTGACTGTTCGGTTACTTGCCCACCAATTGCCATCTCCATGTGGTAGCCACTCTGTAGGCAAAGATAATGTTGCCTCCCTCTTTTTTGTATATAGATATCTACTATATAGTCAACCAAAAAAAATGATAGCAAATACATTTATTTTCTGTAAGCTATCCTGCAGTATTACTATGCCTTGATTGAAAGTAGAATAATACAGTTTAGCACATTTGCATAGTATAATACTCATTTCTCCTGGATTTTTTTTTTACCCTACTGCATCTGCCTTTTATTCCAGCAACAAAATTGAGTAAATGAGAATAATTTTTCTATTTATTTGTAATCTAAAACTATATATTGCAAATAGTTTTATTGCCCTGCTTCTAATCTACTTTTAGAAATTCAGACACATTTTGGATTTTTTTCCTTTGCTTAAAAATTTCAAATTTAATCAATGGAAGAGATTAAATGCCATTGAATTATGAGTAAACATGATTTTAGTGTAAAATATAGTTTGTCAAGCATTCCAGGTTTATTTTAATTCAAAAATTGGGTTAGACATTTAAAAACATGATTTTTGAGGATCAAGAGAGATTAACCTTTTAAAATATGTGTCCTGGTACAAATTCTTGAGGATTTAAAGGCACATCCCATTTTCCAGGTGGCATATCCTCTTGGCTCAATAGAGAGGTGGCCACAAACCAGTACTAAATGGTGGAGGAAATGGCCAAGGTCTGCAGAGTTGAGCAGGTGGTTCACATCAAATGGGTAGTGGTATAGGATCTCCCAAGGGGGAGTGCATGTGGGAGAAAAAGAGGGCCCTTCTGCAGCCTATTCACCTTGCCCTCATCCATCATTTTAGAAAGGGAAGAGCTTCTCAAGCTGCTGTTTTTCATGGGAACTGCACCAGATTCTGGATCAAACACACTTCTGGACACATCTCTTTGATTGAGCTGCTTACCAGAAAGAGGTCTCATGGGTGGGTCTTTCAATGAAGGGCAGCACTCTCCACCACTCACAGGCAATGGGCCAAAAGAGCCATCCAGGCTTTTGTGTGTTGGGTCTTCCTGGCATTGGTTTTACAATACAGGTTCTTGCAACATTGCAATCTTTTGAATTAATTTCAATAATTTGTATCTCAAACTGGCTACTTCCCTTTTCTCTTAGCCATAGCTCTTTCTACAGCACCATCTTTGAGCCAGTTATCAGACATACTGTTTTTGAAGCCATATAATCCATAAGTATCTTCACGTCTCTCTTAAGTGCCTCATAACTATAACCTTTTTCACAAATCAACATCAGAAATCCAAAGTTGGGCCCAATTAGAAAATTTAAACTTTATCTTAGGTCCTTCAATATGACTGTAATATGTACATGTGATTAAAATACATATTAGAAGGGAGGAGGGCCTTAGCCAGTTTGACTCAGTGGCTAGAGCATTGTCTGCAGAATGAAGGGTCCTGGGTTTGATTCCAGTCAAGAACATATACCGTGGTTGTAGGCTCCTTCTTGGCCCCGGCCTTGGTCATGGTGTGTGCAGGAGGCAACCAATCAATGTGTTTTTCTCACACTGATGTTTCTCTCTGTCTTTTCCTCTCTCTTCCACTTTCTCTAAAATCAATGGGAAAAAACACTAGGGTGAGGATTAAATAAGAAAAAGAAGGGAGGAGGAACATGAGAAAAATTCAAACAAGCTAAAAAGGAAAGATTTTTAAAAAAACTTATGTGAGGAATGCTACAAATATATATTTTTACATTTCTTTTCTACAAAAAATCAGAAATCCAACACAAACTTACTTCAACAATAAACAAAAATTCATTATTTCACATAATTAGAAGTCTGAAAGTCAAGTGGCTTGAGAATTCAATAATTCTGTAATATATTGACATAATCAATGACCTAACTTTTTCTCTTTTTATGATTTGCATTCTCAGTAAGTTGGTTTGCATTTTATGGGCCCAAGAAAGCTGCCCAGTGCAGAGGAGCATAAAATGGAGTCTTTTCAAAAAATAAAAATGGAGTTTTTCCTTCTGTGTAACTCTTTAATGGACTTTATCCAGATGGCTCCCAGCAGATGTCTCTTCTCAATCTACTTGCCAGAACTATATGATAGGACTAAGCTTATACTATCAAGGAGAATGGGTTTGCCCTGGTTCTTTTAACTAATTATGATTTACTTTCTGAGCTAGGGAGGATCCAAAAATCCAAATTTGGTATTTTTAATAAAGGAAAAGTTGGGAAATGGTGGTTAGTATGCAAACAACAGTATCTTCCATATTTTACAATCATTGTATGTTATAAAACAGTCTCTAAGGTCAGAGCCAGACAAGTCTAGAACCACACCAATCAAGATGCAGCTACCCAAAAGGGTTGGGTATCCAAGCATCAAAAATCCATTGCTGCTAAGGATTATGAGCATTCTATAATGAACATTTTTAAAGGATAATTATAGGAAAATTTGAGTTTAAAAGCAAGCTATTCCACATATTAATCACTGTCTGACAGTTGCTTATGTTTGCTAAACCTTTGTCTTTTTATCTTTAAGATGGACATGCTAGGATAAAAATTTTAGTGACACATTACATTGCTGTATAAACTTGTCATTATTTGTGCCTTTCCTTTACAAAATTGTAAGCTCATTAGAGTGAGGAATATATATATATATATATATATATATATATATATATATATATACACACATATCTATATCTATATATCTATATCTATATCTATACATAGATAGATATAGATATAGATATAGATATAGATATAGATATAGATATAGATATAGGTAGATAGATAGATAGATAGATATCTTCTTTGGAATGTCCCTGTTAAGTTGTTTAGCAGCAGAGTTCATGCCTAACAAGTATAGCTAATGACTAAAGCATCTATACATATAAAAGCCAAGCAACCGAACACCAGAGTAACTGGAACAACTGATTGCTTTGAGGAGCACTGCGGCCCAGCCCAGATCAGCCACCCCCACCCAGATTGGGAGCGGGACCAGCTGCTCAACTGCCCACAGCCCCTCCCCCTAGCCAGCCCCACCCCTGATCAGCCCACCCACCCGGACCTGATCGGGGGCGGGGCCGGCCAGCCAACTACCTATGCACCCTTCCCCCCTGCTTCTCCCCCACTGCCAGCCCAGCCCCAAACAGGCCCTGATGAGGGGTGGGGCCAGCCGGACCCCACCTGTGCACAAAGTCATGCACTGGGCCTCTAGTTATATTATAAAATATGTAATGAAGCCTGCTGCATAGTATTTAGCAAGCAATACACATTTAATTATTAGATCAGGAGTGATGGTTTGACTCTTTTGACAAAATTAATTGCTAATTATATTTAAGAAATGCTAATTAGAATGGCAGGCTATTGGAAAGCATACAACATATGGAAGATAATACTCATAGAGTCAATGCCTGCTCCTATCACAGTTATTTTACCCTGAAAAATCACTTTCTCATCCTGACCCTCAGTTTCCTCCCTTGTAAAATGGATACCACACTACCTTGCCATAGCGGTGTCATGATGATATGATGACTATCTCTTATAGTTACTAAGTGATCCATGGTCTCTTCAATAACACTATGCACTGAGGCTCTGTATAGTAATAATACTAGGTTGAGAATCACCAAAAGTATCTGTTGTTTGCTAATCAGTTAATAATTTACTAATTTATCTGTGATCTTGCATAACTTAATTCATCTGTTCCAACACATTTTGCACAGATTTGATTTATTTGAAACTCATTATATTATCATTAGCTAACATTTTTTGAGTAGTTGCTTTTGTACTAGACTCCTAAGTATCCCAGGCATTAACTCATGAAAATACTATTTTTGTTATTCCATTTCCAATATGGAAAAACTGAGTTTTACATAGGACAAAATTATCCCATTGTACAGTTCATGAGAGGCAAAGGCAGTTTTATACCCAAGTTTGCCTGATTCCAGAATTGAATTGCTTATCCATTGTATTATAAGGCCATTCTACTAAGGTTTACATGTCTGGGTAATGTCAAAATGGCATGAAAAAGAATCAGGTAATAGGCCATTTGTGGCTTTCTCAGTTAGGTAGTAATTAAGCAGTTTAGCTGACAACTTCTTTTTGCTATAGTATATAATAAAATTTGTTAAAACATACAAATGTTTCATTGTCAAAAAATGATCTCTGTTTAAAACCTTATTATAACATCTTGTTCTTGTCATTTTAAAAAATGGCCATTACATTTATCTTACTTATAAGGCAAAGTGGTATGTTAATATACAACTAAAAACTAATAAAATCACTGGAGGCATCATAGTAAAAGCAAAATTTGGGGGAGATGATTCATAGTTTCCCATGTCTAGTTCATAGAGTAAGAAGATTCCCACTCAACAGAGAAAGTACAAAATAGTAGTCATCAGGAATAATATGTTGTAACTACAGTAATTATACAGTGTAAATGCTCTGATAGTACAGGCACCTTTTACAATATGAAAGTATTTCAGTAGAGCACACTGGTCAATTCAGTCTCTAATGGTGCTTTTCTTATATTTCTCACCTTGTCTATATATATAAAAGGCTAAGTGACCAACCATCCTTCCATCCAACAGTCCGACTGACCTACCAGCCAGTACATATAACGCGCACTGGCAATTTAAAAATAAACATCGACTCACGCATGCACAATATTTGTCCCCATCTGACACTGTCCTCCCATTTAAATTAATTTGAAGACAGTTTTACGATGACTATTTGCGATGACTATTAATAAATCACAAGGACAGACTCTAGACAGAGTAGGAATATTCCTACCTGAACCCATTTTTGGACATGATCAGTTATATGTTGCTTTCTTTCAAGTTCGAAGAGCATGTGACATTAAAGTTGTAAATACTTCATCACAAGGGAAATTAGTCAAACACTCTGAACGTGTTTTTACTCTTAATGTGGTATATAGGGAGATATTAGGATAAGTTTAATCAATTTATCAGTCATTGTTTTTATCAATGTTGTTTTACTAGTATATCATGTTTTTGTTGTTTTTATATCATATTATTGTCATAGCATGTTGTTATTGTTTATTTATTAATCAATTTATATATTATTTTCATATACATTTTACTAATTTTCTTTCATCTCTGACATTTCTATTATTAAAAAAGGGTGACTAGTGATATTAAAAATATTTCTTCTAATTAATTTCCTTTCAATGTGCATGAATCCGTGCACCAGGCCAATAGTTAAAATAATAACTATTTTAACCAGGAGGCTGTTCAGTTGCTCTTATGAGCCAGCCCTGACTATATATGATTTGAAACATAATCATTACTCATAAGTATTTGCTGAATGAACAAATGGGTAAAGATACAGGGAATGCAAATTTCTCCCTATTTTGAAGGACTCATAGTCTATTTGGACACAGCATCAACATAAAAAGATTTGTAAGAAATTAAGTTGTAGGTATGAATGCTTAGGTGACCTGCAAAGTGAAATTTTGGACTAAAGTAACTGATGGAAACTATCCCATGAATCAAAGACCTGTATGGCAGGATAATACTCAGAAGGCTTGTTATCTACTTATAACAGCCTGTTCCACTGGCTAAGAGAGGAAAGGAACACACTGCATAGAAACATAAAGAAAGCAGGAATTAATGGTGAGACAAAGCTCACTTGGCCCATGGTCCCTGAACTAGGAATCATTTCAAAGTACTGGGAAGATGAGCACAGTCATAACTAGCTGACTTCAAAGTTTTAAAATGCACATAAAAAGATAAGCTACTTCAACCCAGTCTTTAAAATCCTACCCATCTTTGGTTTCATGAAAACTGTGTCAGCCAACTGCAAAGTTATAGTTCAATATGCTTTAGATTGGGTAAAACAACACCCAAGGTATAGAGGTGGTGAAAGGCTCAGCTATTGCTAGTTAGGGAGTTGACAATCATGAATAAAAATTGCTCTTAGTGCAAAGTAGAATTGTAATCAATGTCATTGTCATTTGAACCACATTGTTTGCAGTATAACCAATTGTGAAACCAACATCATTCAAAAACTAAATTAGAAAAACAGATGCTTCTTTGTTTGGAAATTTTAGTTCCATCTAGCCATATTGTATATCATTTTCTTTGACTTACACCACATAGAAAGAAAAATCACAGAGCATAATACAAAAATGCAGAAACATACTTAGCAAATTTGTGGATTTCATAAGTCATTTGTAAACTTTGGATTTACAAACAATTTCAAAGGCTTTTGAAAATATTTATAAACACAAGAGTCTCTATAATGCTACATATAATTATACCAGGACTTTCAAAAGCATATTTCAGAGATAGAGTTTATGCAAAGTATCAAGTTTCCTATTTGGGGTTTGTCTTGGAGACAGTGAACAATTTATTTTTCAATCTCTGTCTCCACTGATGCTCATGATTAAGCTAAATACATTGGTGCAGTGAGAGAAAGCGATTTTTCTTGTGCATAATTTCTAAATTGACTTGTGACATTAGGAAGTCATTCTATACAGATGGGATTTATTTATTCAGTTCACTAAAGTCCAACCAATTTTTGTTTTCTCCACAATCTCAACTATTTTAAGGGGACTAGGAAGTTCATTTTTAATGATTCTGAACTACCAGACTCTCTATAATTTAAAAACGAACATATTTAAGTTTGCATGAAATCAGTGGCATTGTGTTTTCAAGTACAGCTCCAGTCATGGACTTACATACACAATGCTGACTTACATTTAAAAATCTCAGAAATATTGGTATTTTTAAAAAGTAGGTACTCTACCAATGTATCATCGAGAGGAAATAAAAGCTTCAGATATACCACACACACACACACACACACACACACACACACACACTGCTCTAAGTACTAAGGGGAAAAACACACTCACTTGTGTTTATGATGTTAATTTTAAGCAATCAAAATTATAAATCATAAAATGTTTTACTACATTTATGACACATCATTGTTAGTATAAACTTAGGGATTTCACTTTTGTTTTTAATCCAATAGTCTGAGGTGCTTTTATGCTGTTTATATCAACAACATTTTACTTCCAGTAATTAAAAAAAAAAAAAGCAAGCCCCTCATCTGGCTTGCTGTTCAAAAAGCTCCTGATAAAACATTAGACCTCTTGGAGAGTATTTATGCATGATTCAGAACCACAGGAAGAAATTTCCCGTTTCTTACAAGTGGGATAAAATTTGCTGTATTTGGCTTATGGAGTGTTAACAATACCTTAGAATCCTGGACTGAGTGTCCCAAAAGTCTTTTCTTTCTTTCTTTCTTTCTTTTTAAATTGATTTTAGAGAGTTAGGAAGGGAGGAGAGAGAAACATTGATCTGAGAGAGAAACATTGATCTTTTGCCTCCTGTAGGCACTCCAATGGGGAATCAAACTCACAACCTGGGTATGTGCCCTGACTGGGAATCCTACCAGCAACCTTTCAGTGCATGGGAAGATGCTCAACCAATTGAGCCATACCAGCCTTTTCTTATTAATTTATTTAACATGGGTTTTTTTTCCTTCCTTTTTATTTTATTTTATTCTTTCTTTATTGATTAAGGAATTACATATGTGTCCTTATCCCCCATTGCACCCCACCACCCAGTTCGTACCCTTACCCTCTAGTATCTGTATTCATTGGTTATGCTTATATGCATGCATAAAAGTTCTTTTGGTTGATCTCTCCCCCTTCCCCGACCTTCCTCTGCCTTCCTTCTGAGGTTTGAAAGTCTGATCAATGCTTCTCTGTCTCTGGATCTGCTTTTGTCTATCAGTTTACATTGTTCATTATATTCCACAAATGAGCGAGATCATGTGATATTCATCTTTCTCTGACTGACTTATTTGGCTTAGCATAATGCTCTCCAGATCCATCCATGCTGTTCCAAATGGTAGGAGTTCCTTCCTTTTTACTGCAGGGTAGTATTCCATGGTGTAGATGTACCACCGTTTTTTAATCCACTCATCTACTGATGGGCACTTAGGCTGTTTCCAAATATTAGCTATTGTAAATTGTGCTGCTATGAACATAGGGGGTGCATATATTCTTTCTGATTGGTGTTTCTAGTTTCTTGGGATATATTCCTAGAAGTGGGATCACTGGGTCAAATGGGAGTTCCATTTTTAGTTTTTTGAGGAAACTTCATACTGTTCTCCACAGTGGCTGCACCAGTCTGCATTCCTACCAGCAATGCACGAGGGTTCCTTTTTCTCCGCATCCTCGCCAGCACTTTTCATTTGTTGATTTGTTGATGATAGCCATTCTGACAGGTTTGAGATGGTACCTCATTGTTGTTTTGATTGGCATCTCTCAGATGATTAGTGACTTTGAGCAGGTTTTCATATGCCTTTTGGCCTTCTGTGTGTCCTCTTTCAAAAAGTGTCTATTTAGGTCCTTTGCCCATTTTGTGATTGAATTTTTTATCTTCCTTTTGTTAAGTTGTATGAGTTCCCTGTAAATTTTGGAGATTAAACTGTTATCAGAGATAACATTGGCAAATATGTTCTCCCATGCAGTGGGCTTTCTTGTTGTTTTGTTGATGGTTTCTTTTGCTGTGCAGAAGCTTTTTATTTTGAGGTAGTCCCATTTGTTTATTTCTCTTTAGTTTCCATGAAGCTGTATCAGTGAAGATATTGCTTCAGCATATGTGTGAGATTTTGCTGCCTATGGATTCCTCTAAGATTTTTACGGTTTCCCGTCTTACATTTAAATGGGAATAGAGGGATCATACCTAAACATAATAAAAGCCTTATATGACAAACTTATAGCCAATATCATACTCAATGGGCAAAAACTAAAACCATTTCATCTAAGAATAGGAACAGGACAGGGATGCCCACTTTCACCACTCCTGTTCAACATAGTTCTGGAAGTGCTGGCCATAGCGATTAGACAAGAAGAAGAAATAAAAGGTATCCAAATTGGAAAAGAAGAAGTAAAACTGTCATTATTCACAGATGACATGATACTGTACATAGAAAACACTAAAGTCTCCATCAAAAAATTATTAGATTTAATGAATGAATTTGACAATGTAGCAGCATACAAAATTAATGCCAAGAAATCTATGGCATTTTTATACACCAATAGTGAACTTACAGAAAGAGAGATTAAAAAAACAATCCCATTTACCATTGCACCAAAAAAATTAAGATACCTGGAATAAAGTTAACTAAGGAGGTAAAAGACCTGTACTTGGAAAACTACAGGACACTGAAAAAAGAGATAGAGGAAGACATAAAAAGATGGAAAAACATACTGTGTTCATGGATTGATAAAATCAACATCATTAAAATGTCCATACTACCCAAAGCAATCTACAGATTCAATGCACTCCCCATTAAAATACCAATGGCATATTTCACAGACCTAGAAAGAACTCTCCAAAAATTCATCTGGAATAAAAAAAAAAAAAACCCAAATAGCCACAGCAATCCTGAGAAAGAAGAACAAAGTAGGTGGGACATCAATACCAAATTTCAAGCTGTATTACAAAGCCACTGTTCTCAAAACTGCCTGGTACTGGCACAAGAACAGACATATAAACCAATGGAATAGAATAGAGAACCCAGAAATTGACCCAAACTACTATGCTCAATTAATATTTGACAAAGGAGGCAAGAGCATACAATGCAGTCAAGACAGTCTCTTCAATAAATGTTGTTGGGAAAATTGGACAGATACATGCAAAAAACATGAAATTAGATCACCAACTTACACCATTCGCAAAAATAAACTCAAAATGGATAAAGGACTTAAATGTAAGATGGGAAACTATTTAATATGTTTTTATTAATTTTATAGAAAGGGGAAGGGAGAGGGAGAGTGAGATAGAAAACTCTATGAGAGAGAGTCATTGATTGGCTGCCTCCTGCATGCCCCCAAACACAGATCAAGCCCACAACACAAGCATGTGCCCTTACTTGAAATCTAATTAGTGACCTCTTTGTTCATAGGTCGCTCAACCAACTGAGCCACATAGGCCAGACCCAAAAGCCTTTTCTAAACATATGAATGAGGTCAGATAATAGGGTGGGAAGCTTTCTGGAAATAACTTTGGCTTTGGCATCTGTATACTTCCTGGTAGAGTAGAGAAGCATCTGTATATACTATGTACATAGTCTTCAACAAACAATCTTGCTGGGTCTATTTTTGTATCTATAAAATGGATAAATAATAAATTTTATGAGAGCACTAGAGGCCCAGTGCATGAAATTCGTGCACGGGGGGTGTCCCTCAGCCCAGCCTGCACCCTCTCCAATCTGGGACCCCTCGAGGGATGTCCGACTGCCAATTAAGGCCTGATCCCAGTAGGATTGGGTCTAAACAGGCAGTCGAACATCCCTATCACAATCCAGGACTGCTGGCTCCCAACTACTTACCTGACTGCCTTCCTTATTGCCCCTAACTGCTTCTGCCTGCCAGCCTGATCACCCCCTAATCACTCCCCTGCCAGCCTGATTGATGCCTAACTGCTCCCCTGTCAGCCTGTTTGCCCCTAACTGTCCTCCACTGCAGGCCTGGTCACCCCTAACTGCTCTCCCCTGCTCTCCATCTTGTGGTGGCCATCTTGTGTCCACATGGGGGCAGGATCTTTGACCACATGGGGGCAGCCATCTGGTGTGTTGGAGTGATGGTCAATTTGCATGTTACTCTTTTATTAGATAGGATAGAGGCCTGGTGCACAGGTGGGGGCCAGCTGGTTTGCCCTGAACAGTGTCCCAGATCAGGGTGGGGGTTCCCTTGGGGCATGGGGAGGCCTGGGAGAGGGGTCTGTGGTGGTTTGCAGGCTTGCCACACCCCCCGGTGACACAAGTGGAGGCCCTGGTATCTGGGATTTATTTATCTTCTACAATTGAAACTTTGTAGCCTTGAGCAGAGGACAAGGCAGGCCAGGGTTGTTGAAGCTTGGCTTCCTCCATTGCCGGGGGCAACTCAAGCCTCCTGCTCTCTCCAGCTCCATGGCTGCCACCATTTTTGTTGGGATTTGTTTATCTTCTATAATTGAAACTTTGTAGCCTTGAGTGGAAGCCTGGGCTTGGGGAAAGCCAAGCCTCCTGCTTTCTCCGTGGCCACAGCCATCTTGGTTGGGTTAATTTGCATACTCTCTCCTGATTGTCTGGTGGGCATAGCTTGTGGGTGTAGCGGAGTGATGGCTGATTTGCATATTACTCTTTTATTAGATAGGATTTTAAAGATTTGATGGGAGCCAACATGTAGAATTACTGGTATAGAGTATATGCTTGATAATTATTAATTTTCTCTCTCATCTTCCTGTCTTCATTTTTTCATTTTTATGAAGCAAAATAAAAAATAAAAGTTTAAACTATATTATGAAAGTAAATAAAATAAAACATATTTTATTTTGTCTCATCACAAAGGTTAGTCAAGTAATATACAAGTAGTCATCATATTAATATACTAGTGACCCGGTGCATGAAATTTGTGCACATTAAAAGGGGATTAATTAGAGGAAATAATTTAATATTGTTATTTGCCCTTTCTCTATAATAGAAGTGTCAGAGATGAAAGAAAATTAGTAAAATGTATATGAAAACCTTCCTCCTGTCAGAGTCTGGGGCTCACCACAGGACTCAGAGTCAAGTCCTTGCCCACCCCCATGTACCTCAAAAATCACGTGAGACCCAGACCCGGCTGCCCCCCCCCCCCCCCCGATTGGGCTAGATCCAGACCTGGCCAGTCCCACCTTTGACAAGCCCTGCTGGACAGGGGCCGTAGCCTCAGATTCCCTGGCCTGGCACCAGGACTGGGGGTGTGGCCTGAGGTCCCCCAGCCCAGACTGGAGCGGGGGGTGTGCCTTGAGGTCCTCCGTCAAGCCCTGCCAGGTTGGGGACATGGCCTGAGATCCCCTGTCAAGCCCCGCTGGGTGGAGGGCATGGCCTGATGTCCCCCGTCAAGCCCCGCCAGGAGGGGGGGTGCAGCCTCAGGTCCCGCGGCCCAGCACCGGGAGGGGGGCACAGCCTCAGGTCCCCCGTCAAGCCCCACTGGGTGGGGGCACGGCCTGAGTTCCCCTGACCCAGCACTGGTGGTGCACCTTGAGGTCCCCTGTCAAGCCCTACTTGGTGAGGGGCATGGCCTGAGGTCCTCCTGCCTGGCACTGGGGCAGGGGGAGCAGCCTGAGGTCCCCTAGCCCAGCATCAGGATGGGAAGCTCACCTTGAGGTCCCCTGTCAAGCCCCCTGGGGGCGGGGGAGGGTGTAGCCTCAGGTCCCTGCTGATTGCTAGTTAAGACTCCTTATGGGAACTTGGCCTCAGCTGTGGGTGCAGCCATCTTTGTGATGGAGTGATGGCCACATATTCCCTCTTTATTAGACAGGATCATTTTGTACAGTATAGTCACTTGATCCACAGATTTAAATATATCAATTCAGCTGTCTTTGGCAAAGGAGAGAATAAGCAAGTCAAGGAGAAAAGGAAGAATGGTTAAATAACTGTAGAAGGTTCTTGCCACCATTCCAGTAAAGGAGTATGAAATGTCCTAACTAGCTAGAGATGAGCACAATATTTGGCTCTCCATTCAGTCATGGCCTACCACTGAGTGAAGCATGATTTTCTCATTTAAAGATACTTGTTTTCAGTACAATATGCCTTCTAAATTCATGTCAACCATTTCATCTGAAACTCAACCAAGGAAACAACTGTTTCACTGGTTCACAAGTCTTCAAAATGACCTTCCGCTAAGACCGTGGTTGGCAAACTGTGGCTTGCGAGCCACATGCAGCTCTTTGGCCCCTTGAGTGTGGCTCTTCCACAAAATACCATGGCCTGGGCGAGTCTATTTTGAAGAAGTGGTGTTAGAAGAAGTTTAAGTTTAAAAAATTTGGCTCTCAAAAGAAATTTCAATTGTTGTACTGTTGATATTTGGCTCTGTTGACTAATGAGTTTGCCAACCACTGCCCTAAGAGATTAATGGCTATCTAAAAATATATATAATTTTCTTCTCAGTGACTTTAGAGCTTAACATATTTAATTTGTCACTGTGCTATAAGATTAAAGTATGTAACAGAAGACAACATTGTGTTATTGTTAAGAACATATAAGAAAGGGAAAATGCTTTGCAAGTAATATAAATACATTCAAACAATTTTTACTTATTATTATGGAATAAAGAGTGTGGAAGAGAATTTCTTCTGATGAGTGGCCAAATTTGTTCAGTTAAAGAAATATTTTTAATTCAATAAAAATAAAAAAGTAATTTTTTATATTTGTGGGTTTGGAATTAAAATTGGAGGAGAATGTAGTTATTGAAAGTAAATATTCATAAAAATGTTAAACTTAATTAGGAAGATGCTGATTAACTGAGAAATTTCTGGAGCAAAATTCAAATGTATTTACATTTATAGGGGAATGGGAAAGCAAAATAATACCTGCAACTTTCAAAATGAATAGTTACAGAGGAAAACATAGAAAAAATACTTGGAAAATATGTTAACAAAACAAATCACTCCATATATACATATGTAAATCCCACACCCACATAGCCACATTCTCAAGTTTTCAGAACTATAAGTAGCTAGACAATAAAAATAAATAATAGTGACAAAAGATAATACTATTGGAGTAGACAAAAGGTTAATTGAGGTGGTTGAACTCAATAATCACTCTGAGATATCAAGACCAAAGATAGACCTTTCCTTGAAGTTTGTTATCTGAAGAACCAGACAAACCTTTTGCTTTTCTGGGAACCATGTTGCAATTTATGGCAAATGCCATTAAATATAGTCTTAGCCCCTTCTGGCTGCATAACCAAAGTTACATGATTTGGTTGATTAAATAACAGATTTATTTCTCATAAATATGTAGGCTAGGAAGGCCAAGATCAAGGTGCCAACAGCTTTGATGTCTGGTGAGGACAGACATCCTAGTTTATAGACAGCCATCTTCTTGCTGTATCCTCACATGGTGGAATGGTGTGAGAAAGCTCTCTGGGGTCTCTTTTATAAGGGCTTTATCCACTAATGAGGATTTTGTGACCTAAACACCTCCCCAAATTCTCACTTCCAAATACCTTGGATCAGGTTTTAACATTTAAATTTTGGGTGGGAGACACAAACATTCAACCTATAACAGTTATTAATCTTTGAAATTTAGTAGCATATTCTCTAGACATTTTCAAATCACATAGAATAATTTTCAAAGTACAATCCCTTGATTTCCATTAAAAACATAAAAGGGAAGGGAATATTTTCTAGGGCTACTGTTGTCAGTGAGTAGTAATCATGGATACATGGGATCCAAAGTATACTGTCCTTCACTTCACATTTAAGTCTAAATTTTAAACTGAGCCCACTGTGATGTGGGTACAGAGCCTCAAAAGAGAAGGACGGCCAGTACCCCTATCAAATGACTAGTCCATTCATGGGTTTGCTATTTCTTGAAGAGGGTCTGTGCAATAGTGTATGTCTCTTACCAGACCCTGTATTATCTATAACTAGAGGCCTGGTGCACGAAATTCATGCACGGGGGAGGAGGGTGTCCCTCAGCCCAGCCTGCACCCTCTCCAATCTGGAACCCCTCGAGGGATGTCCGATGGGCAGTAGGACATCCCTATCACAATCCAGGACTGCTGGCTCCCAACTGCTGGCCTGCCTGCCTTCCTGATTGCCTCTAACCGCTTCTGCCTGCCAGCCTGATCACCCCCTATCCACTCCCCTGCGAGCCTGATTGATGCCTAACTGCTCCCCTGTAGGCCTGGTCACCCCTAACTGCCCTCCCCTGCAGGCTTGATCGCCCCCAACTGCCCTCCCTTGCAGGCCTGGTTCCCCCAACTGCCCTCCCCTGCTGGCCTGATCACCCACAACTGCCCTCCCTTGCAGGCCTGGTTCCCCCAACTGCCCTCCCCTGCTGGCCTGATCACCCACAACTGCCCTCCCTTGCAGGCCTGGTCCCTCCCAACTCCCCTCCCTTGCTGGCCATCTTGTGGTGGCCATCTTGTGTCCACATGGGGGCAGGATCTTTGATCACATGGGGCAGCCATCTTGTGTGTTGGAGTTATAATCAATCTGCATATTACTCTTTTATTAGATAGGATAGAGGCCTGGTGCATGGGTGGGGGCCAGCTGGTTTACCCTGAAGGGTGTCCCGGATCAGGGTGGGGGTTCCCTTGGGGCATGGGGAGGCCTGGGCGAGGGGCCTGTGGTGATTTGCAGGCCGGCCACACCCCCTGGTGACCCAAGCGGAGGCCCTGGTATCTGGGGTTTATTTATCTTCTACAATTGAAACTTTGTAGCCTGGAGCGGAGCCAAGCCTTCTGCTTGCTCCGTGGAGGCAGCCATTTCTGTTTGGGTTTATGTATCTTCTATCATTGAAACTTTGTAGCCTTGAGTGGAGGCCTAGGCCGGCAAGGGCAGGTGGAAAGCTAGGCTTCCTCCATCGCCAGGGAAACCCAAGCCTCCCTCCTGCTCTCTGTGGCCATAGCCATCTTGGTTGGGTTTATTTGCATACCCGCTCCTGATTGGCTGGTGGGCATGGCTTGTAGGTGTAGCGGAGTGATGGTTAATTTGCATATTACTCTTTTATTATATAGGATTCCTACTCAGGCAGGACAAGAAAAAACAACAAAAGAGGGTTAACAAATACCTTTAGAGATATAATTAATACCAAAGGGTATTGGAGCCTCAAGTACCAACTTTGCCATTTCATTTATTTTAAGAGTGGGATTCTGGAAGAGAAATGAGGTTATGGGCAGTAAAGAGCTTCTGTATGAAAGGTTATCATAGAACAGGTAGGTGTGTCTTAAGACTTTTGCTCAAGATATTAGAATGATAGACTAAGATAGCTGGCCAAAGAATGAGTGGTACAAGAGCTGTTTAAACTGAAAATAGAATATAGGAGAAGAAATCTTTAAATCTAGTCATTATAAAAGACAAAGAATGTGAGCCAGAATGATAATAGTGAAGAAGATGCTTGGTAATTCAAAAGAAGAAAGCAAATGGAAAAAGAGGTCATAATCAATACTTGAGATCAATCAGTATAATTATACTAAGGTTTGGGTAATCATCAGAGTAAACTTACAATCCTAGTAGGAAAAGGTAAATAGTTATTATAAATATTTAATCAGTTATGTCATATGTCTCTTGCTTACACTCTAGAATTGAAAGGGCCTATCTTAATGAAAAAGTCCACAGAAAGTATAAAAAGCATGATAGACTTTATGTCCATAAAATATAAACTTGTGGGGATATCTATGAACCAGAGAATGGCTGAAAGCTGACAGCATCTTATTGGAAGCGAAGAAAAGCAGACATGCAAATGATATTTATTTGTGTAAGACACTTAAAGCCATTAAGCCAGAGAAAACAGAAAACGCATTATTGACATATGACAAAACATATATAAAAGCAAAATGTGGTAAGGATGTTGAACTTCGGCTATCTGGACTTATTAGTGTTATATTGCTGTGTAACAAATTACTACAAATTTAGTAGCTTAAAAAGATCCATGTATTTCTGCAAGTTAGAAATCTGATATAGTGTTACTCTGTTCTCTGTTCAGGATCCTACAATGCTAAATTCAAGGTATTAGTCTGAGTTTTCATCTCGAGATACTTAGAAAGGATCTACTCCCGAGATCATTCATGTTTCTGACCAAATTTAGGTGCTTGTAGTTTTCGGATTGAAGTCCTGTTTCATATAATACTGAGGCTATGGTAAATTACTGACTTCTTTGTACAGGAGCTCTGCTCTGTGCTAGCCCCTTGGGATACTGTATCCAACTCCAGTGCTGCTGTTAAAATGGGTAGCAGAAAACTGATGCATATTCAGAGATGAGAAATGTTTTTGAAAGTGTGGCATAGAATGAATGAGTAAACAAATGAGGCTGTGTAACATGAAGGAGAGAAGTCATAGAGACAAGATTGTTTTTTGACTTAAAATATTTGGAATATTGCCACAGATCAATATTCACTGTGTGTGTTTTACAGTGCATAGTAACAAAGAATAAGTGAAAGCACCAAGGAAGCATTTCAGTTCAATAAAAGTAACTTACTATCCTGTCCAGGTGTTCAATTTCCAGTCAGGGCACATACCTAGGATATGGTTTTATCCCTTGTTGGAGCACATCTGAGAAGCAACTGGTGGATGTTTCTCTCTCACATTGATGTTTCTCTCCCTCCCTTCTTTTCTTTCTAAAATCAATAAATGTATGGACGGATGAGGATAAAAGAAAAAAAGAATTGTTGGGTGAGGAAGAAAGGAAGGAAGGAAGGAAGGAAGGAAGGAAGGAAGGAAGGAAGGAAGGAAGGAAAGAAAGAAAGAAAGAAAGAAAGAAAGAAAGAAAGAAAGAAAGAAAGAAAGAAAGAAAGAAAGGAAGGAAGAAAGAAAGAAAGAAAGAAAGAAAGAGCAGGCTTACTAATAAAATCAAATTTTTAAAAAAATATATCTGGGTTTTTGTACAGAGGGTGAATAGCTGCTTTATTGGAGACTTTATTTTTCAGAATACAAGGAAATAAGAATTCAAGGGAAAAAAAAAGATTTTGTAGGAAACTAGATTGAGCTAATACTTTGGGATTTCTCAAAGGCTTTATTATGGCCTGTGACCCTCTAATGAAAGGGTATAGCCTGCTACATTCCCTAAATTAATTGAACACTAAACTTTTTATTCCACTGAGACACTATTGGGACTAGTGTTTTCTAAACTTGCTTTCTAAACTGATGTGTTTTATAGAAAATTTGTGCACTACAGTGCAGTTTGAAATTACCACTGCAGTGTCTTCCATGACTTCCTGGCACATTCGAGTACTCCTAGACTGGACCACCTTTACCAATGTGAGCTGTATACATACACAGCAGCTGTAGAAAATGAGCAATGTCTATTTGAATGCTTATGGGACTCAACTGGATTATGCACGTTCTCATAGAAATCAGTTGAAGAACAGTGCTTGGAACATTGCTTCCTCTCAACGCCTAAGCTACAAGAAACTGAATGAAAGACCACCTGTGCAAAATAAATTGTGAAAGGCTAGTTTCAAATTTAGCAGAAGTTGTTAACAATAAAGGTAGAAAATAAAAAATTGTGATCCACTAATCTCAGCCAATAATTCAGAAAAAAAAAATCTCAATCTTTCTGATTTGTAAGTGGTTGGAAGCTAGTGCACTTTATCAGTTCATTTACTGCATCTTTGTGATCTTGATTTCTGCGTTAAGGAAATTCATTGTTATAAAAATGTTAAAGATTTCCCCACTGTTACTTTCACAATCACTTAACAAGTCTGTTCTCCTCCTAAATAACACTGAGACAGAACGAATCTAAAACTATCCATAGATTTGGTTAAACATTTCTAATGGTGAATCCCCAGAGATTCGTTTTAGAAAATGCTATAGTCCAATAAATTCAGCAGGTGTTGTCATCTTACAATTTCATTAAAAATCTTGAAGAGAAAATATAACTGACTTTTTATATCCCAGTACCCCAAAAGTAGACATCAGTAGAAAGAAAATGGTAGAAGACTCTCTAAAGAAGGAATCTCACAATTGCTGAGATTAAAAAAAAAAATTATTGCTTATCTTTATTTCCAGCTTCACAAAGAAAGAGAATTAGGACCAAGGAGGTAGCTTTGATGTCACTGGAGCCATCCGTGATCTTAGTCTACTTCTCTGTATTAGATTTTATTTTCATTACTTTGTTCTATTATCCATGGTGCTCATTATCTTTTGTGTGTATGTCAAATATTATACCATAAATGTGATGAATTCATCTGACAATACTCTGTATCCTGCTTTTCTTCACAGTCAAATGTCCAAGATAGACATATGTAGTTACAATATCATTTCTAGTAGTGAATCTAGTATCCTCTAGTTAGTATCCTCAAGATACTAGGCCCTTGTTTTTGGTAGCATCAATGTCTGTAAAGCAGGTTCTCATTTTGAGATGATAAAATTTAGTATTCTTCCAATTAATTATTGTAGGTTTGGAGAAGGAAGAGAAAATGTATATGTATGTGTGTGTGTGTATATATATAAAGTTCCAAATAGAACTTAATTTAAAAAAAGAACTTGCCACCAGTATGATATCCTTAAATAACGAACATCTCAATTTATCCAAAGACAGGTAGTATCTGTATAAAAATCTCATATTAACCCACAAATGTCCTTCATCCTGTGCTGAGAGGCACCAACTCTCAGCTTGGGGAAGAGCTTAGCCTCCCATGTCCATTCAATTCTAGGCCTATAGGCTGAGATTGCCACCTAGGGAGCCAATTAGTGCCAAATATGTTGGCTTTTTTTTTTTAATGTGAGAAAATCTCCCCTAAGAACTGGACTGAGATGAGCCATCAAATGATAGTGATTTTCAGTCACTAATGATCTGGGATTTAAATAGAGACTTTTAATTGGGTTACCAAGCAACCTGCAAATATTTTGGTGATACCTGCTGAGTCAATTGGGTAGTTTGTAATCCATTCTCTTTTGATTATGTTATCTTTGATATGAGTACATTAAAAATTATAAATGATATGCATGGGTTTTTTCCTTTATCATTAGCCAAGAAAAGACATCACTGAGTCTTTTGTTCTTTCCCTCCGTTATGTTTCCATATGTCCAAAAAAGGTTGAGCAAAGAGTGGCAACAGGGAATATAGAAAAAAAGTACTCATTAAGTTCTCTTCTTATGGCCCCAGATTTTCCTAAGTGGAATAAGACATCATAAAATTAGAAAGGTTACAAGGAATTGTTCTGTAAATCATAATTCCACATAATTAAAAAAGCCAAAATTTTGTGGTTGTTTCTTAGATCTGTTTTCAAAACACAAAACGTGAAATGTTAAGGATATTGTTATTATGGGTTTTGTTCCACTGGAGAGTTATTTACAAAGAAAACGTGTAGAGAAAAAATAAATTCTGCCTTTCATTGTTTCCAGATGCCTCTGTCAATCCCTGTGGCCAAACTTACTAACTTTTTCTTACTGCTACTGTCATTTCCTTCAGTCTCTCCTGCTCAACCACCCCACCTGAGCCTCTCTCGGTTCCTTAAACTACATCTATTAGTTGTCTTGTCCCATTTTGGGGTTGGTATTATTTTTCCCAGTCTTACTGCTCTGCCCCTCTGGCTTTAGGTAACATTTCATGACGCCTTTCAACTTGCAGGTCTCTAAGTAGAAGGTGGTCTCTTCAGAAAGGCTGCTTTCTCCCTTTAACATGTGTGGGGAATAGCTCCCCCGCTGTAGATGAATCAGTGGCCAGACCTTTGCTTCTCCCAGCTTTTCTTCCATGACCAGCTTTGCCTTTCTCCTCGGTCACTTATTTGAACACTTTTTTAAGAGGACATTCCTAACAGAATGTATGCTCTGTTTGCCCGGCTTTGTGTCTCATTGAGCACCTTTTCTTCTCCCTTTGAGAACTTGTCCACATGAAAAATAACATCAAGAGACCTAACATTTTCATTCCTAGTTCTATTCCAAATGCAAAGTGGAGCAAATGATAACATAAATTCTGGTGCGGTTTCAAAGATCACTGTAAAAAGACCCTTACAGCTCTCCACTGTATTTTACAAATGAGGAAACTGAGAAGCCAACACATTTAAGGGCTGACAAATGTTACATACATAGTACAAATGGCCGAGAAGGAAACTCTGCCTAGTCACTCCTCACCATGTATCCGTGCAGTGCATCGTAGTGTCTGTCATTTAATCACTGTATTCTGCACCCAGTTTCATTTGATACGGGTTTTCAAAATAGAAGTCTAAGTGCCAGGGAATTCTACATGTTTTATATGAAGAAATTTCACCCATAAAACACAAACTAAAGACCAGAATTATTGAGCAGGGCAATTGCAATGGAGAGATTAGGGGAAATGTCGTAAGAAACATATTTTAGTTATGAGTTAAAGGAAAGAATGTTCCATGTTATTGGGTATGGTATACCTGTGGATCAGTGCCCTCCTACTTGCCAAAGTGTCAAAAGTTAAGTGAAAACACACGCACACAACTAACAGGATACTCTTCCAAAATATTATCATACTAAGAAGTTTGGGGTTGGTAAAATATCTGTTGTTTCTGAATTAAGTACTGAGGCTTGGAAAGGTATCTAGAGAAATCCCATCTATTCTTCTTTATAAACTTTCCAAATGTGGTTTTTATGTTGCACTGCTTAAAAAATAATTTCTAGATTTATTTTGAGCTGAATGATCAGCTGAGTTCCCATGAAGGTCCTCTGCAAAAATAACTGTTAAATATAAGGTTGCTGCAGTGTGAGATGCAATTTCAGGTGGATTTTTTTTCACTTTTATTGTTTTCCCCCCTTCTTTCTCTTCTCTGACCAGCCTGAAGCATGATGCAGACCTGGCAGCCAACGACTTGCTCACAATAAAGCAATATTCTAACTGTCCTCCTTTTAGTCCAGCTTTCTTTTGACAGGTGTCAACAAGATTTAAAATGGCTGGCTGCTGATTATTTTTTTCTTTCCCCCCTTTTTTTCCTACATTGTCATTCCTTGAAGTAGGGTTAAATGCTGACACCCCTTTGTGCTTAACTAGGGGTAACTATCAAAGAAATGTATAAATTACAACCCCAGTTACACCTACGCTTAGAGGACACATCTACCTCTAATGACAAAATGCACCCTTGACCTTGACTATTTTTTTGTGAAGAGTTGTAAAGTGGTTTATGAAATCTCAGGTCCCACATGGTCCTTACTCACTCTTTCAGTTACTTTTCCAAGTGGAGTATCCTAGTTAGTTATTCAATCTTTTTATCTTTTTTATGAATAAATTACAGAGTTCTGCTTCTTATCAAATGGAAACACTCAACTCAGGGAACTCAAAATATTTTTTAAAGCATAAATTATTCTTAAAGAAAATCTTATGAGTCGGCCACTCTCTGTGTTGTATATGTGTGTGTGTACATGAGAGAGCAAGAGAATGTGTCTGCTCGGTGGCATTAGTTCAGAATGGTTATAGACAGACTTTCAGATTGTCATTGTTATCTGACAGTCCTTAAAGCAAACTAGCCTAAAAAACAAACAAACAAGCAAGCAACCACCAAAATACTGCATCTGACTCCTTCACAACTGTGAGTGACAAAGTAAGCCCAGCTCTTCTCCTATGGCGTTTTCTTCTTGTTTATTGGTACAGAATGTGATTTCATGGGAGAGGGTTGGAAAATGACCCCTTGTAATGATGGAATTTACATAAATAAATGCTGATTGCACAAAACAGATAATATGCTGTGGGTATCATCACAATAAGTTGTCTCCTACTGACACAGAGTCTAAGTTGGAAGCACACAATTATGCAAATCAAACTAATGCCAGTTGCTCATTACTGTCATGGTGGTAAAGGCAAAAAACATATCCTCCATAGACAGCTTGAGGCTGGGCCACAAGCCAAAATGTTTGGTTTTGCTGACAGAGTAACTGAGTCAACAAAAATAGGATATAATCATAATACATCAGAGGGATCCACATCAGGGAAGACCTGAAGCTTAATGGGCTGTGAATCCTATATCTGTTCAGAGAGTCCTTTCACTGGTATTGACCCATAATAGGTCTGCTTCCACATTTGCCGATTCTGTAGAAATAGATTACAGAAGCAGTTTGGGGGGTGGGGGATCTGAGATGTAAGACATTCTACTAGCTTTTCCTAAAATAGATGATATGACATTTATAAATACTTAAATAAAGTCATCTATTCCAGTTTAAATACTTCCCAGAATATTTCACAGGACCTGCTTGCTTGTTTGATCTACATTGTCCTGAGCTCTCATTATGACACTAGAGATGTTGTCAAACAATGCAATGTTCATTTGTCACATACATATTTTTTCTATTTAAAAAAACAACAACACAAAAACAGAATCACTATGACCATGAGAATATTTAACTCTAGAGAGTAGATAATGGATCTGTTGTTCACACAGGTAAACCTAGAGTAAATGTGGCCCTGGTGTAGAGCAATGGTTGCTGATCTACCAATTTAATCCATCTCTTTTCTGAAGGGCAACATCACATATGTGGTGGACTGATACAATAAATGGCCTAGATTCTTCACCATCATGGTGTCCATGATGTTTTTCATGAGACTGTGCGGTCCTTCTCATTAATAAGTGAGCATATTTTCTTGCCACCGGTTCTGAGTTTAGCCATGTGACTTGCTTTGGCCAATGAGATGTAAGCAGATGTATCAGAAGCAGAGGCACAGAAGAGCACTTTGACACATCTGCTTATGCTATTCAGCCTCTATCTGGGAATATCTGGTCTTGCTTACTGGAAGACAGGAGACACATGAAAGAGACCTGAGTTGTTCTGTGAAGACCAGCCTAGATCAGCCAACAATCAGCCAACCCCAGACACCTAAGTAAGCTCAGACCAGAACCACCTAGCTGAGCCCAGCATAATCACAGATTCACAGACTAATAGATGCTTAATGTTTCAAGTCCCTGATTTATTTATATATTTTTCTATTTGTTAAGCAGTGTTATTGCATTAATATATGACGTGAGTTTTCTCAAAGTTCTACAAGATTAAATATATGCAAGAGAAATATACTAGACTAAAGGCCCGGTGCACAAATTTGTGCACCAGTGGGGTCCCTCAGCCTGGCCAGCAGGATCAGGTC
Organism: Plecotus auritus; assembly: GCF_963455305.1. NCBI lineage: Eukaryota > Metazoa > Chordata > Mammalia > Chiroptera > Vespertilionidae > Plecotus > Plecotus auritus. Next base: position 63,728,738 of record NC_137771.1, read on the forward strand.
GAAACTAGCTCTCTCACATACCCTGAGGGGTCCCAGATTGCGAGAGGGCACAGGCCAGGCCAAGGGACCCCACTGGTGCATGATATGAGCTGGAGAGGGATGCAGGAGGTTGGCCAGCCATGGAGGGACCACAGGAAGGCTCCAGGGCATGTCTGACCCATCTCGCTCAGTCCTGATTGGCCAGACCCCAGCAGCAAGCTAACCTACTGGTCAGAGTGTCTGCCCCCTGGTGGTCAGTGCACATCATAGCAAGTGGTTGAATGACCTTAGCATATCATTAGCATATTACACTTTGATTGGCTCAACAGACAACTGGATGACCAGATACTTAACATATTAGACTTTTATTATCCTATCTAATAAAGAGGGAATATGCTAATTGACTATCACACCCTCACAAAGATGGAAGCACCCAGAGCCAATAAGGAGGGAATATGCTAATTGACTGCCACGCCCTCAAAGATGGTGGCACCCACAGCCACAAGATGGCGGCGCCCAGTCCCCTCAGCCCCACCAGTGTGGCAGGCACGGCACAGCCGGACCCGCCCCCAGGCGAGTCCGGCCGCTTCGTGTGCCTGCCTCCTGAGTCCCCCTGTCCACTCAGCACCCCTGCCACCCAGGGCCAGCCTGAGGTGCAGGCAAGCCTTGGATGTCGGCTGCCCAGCTGCCCAGGACCACCCAAGGCTCAGGTAACCAGGGCTGGCCAATGCTTCCGCTGCCGGCAGTGGCAGCAGCAGAGGTGTGATTGTGTGTCACTTTCCCCTGATCGCCAGGTCACCTCCCACCCCTGAGGGCTCCCTAACTGTTAGAGGGGGCAGGCTGGACTGAGGGACGCCCCCTCCAGTGCATGAATTTTCATGCACTGGGCCTCTAGTATAGGATAAATAATAGAAAGAGATTATTGAGTCTCCAGATTTAAAGTATAAACATATAGGAATATGCACATCAAAACTATAATCAGATACCACTTTACACCCACTAGGATGACTATAATCAAAGATAGGCAACAGAGAGAATGTAGACAAATTGGAGCCCTTATACATTGCCGACAGGTGTGTAAAATGATGCAGCCACTTTGGAAAACAATTTAGTGAAATTTAAATTATAGCAATTCCACTTCTTGTTATATTACTAAAAGAAATGAAAACCTAGGTTCATTTTTCAAAAATACTCAAATGTTTATAAGAGAAGCACACAAATGGCCAAAAAGTAGACACAGTTCAAATGGACATCAACTAATAACTGAAAAACAAATTTTGGCATATCCATACAGTGGAATATTATTCAACCATCAATAGGAATTCAGTGCTGATATATGTGACAATATATGAGTCTTGAAAACATTATACTAAGGGAAAGAAGCCAGTCACAAGAGACCACATATTGTACAATTCCATTTATAATAATGCCTACAATGGGCAAATCTAGACGGTGCCTAGAGCTGGGGTAGGTATGGTGGAAGGGGTTTTCGGGGGGCATGGGACGTAATGCTAATGAGAAATAGACGTTTCTTTGGGGGCAACAAAAATCTAAAATTAGGTTTTGTGGCATTGTTTGCACAATTCTGTGAATATACTAAAACCCATTTGATTGTAAACTTTAAATGGCTGATTTTTGTGGTATGTGAATTATATTTTAATAAAACTATTTAAAAAATTGATATACACTATCCCACCTCTGACCAAAGCATAGCTTGCTTTCTATTTTAGCCTCTTTTTCTATCCCTCTCAAATTCCTGGACCTTCATCATTTTTTATTTGCTAGAAATATTTGTATTGATTGGAAGATCATTATAGCACAAATAAACTTTTCATATTGTTTCTTTAGAAGCACATGCTTATTTACATATTTGGCATCTTTTAAAAATGAATAGAGAAATTTCCACATTCAGTACTAGATGCCAATTTTCACAAAGTTCTGGCTCTGCCTTTCCTTATATCTCATGTTCTGTGATACTCACTCATGCTTCACTTGCTCTTAAAACTGATCTGTGAAAAAGAAAGGACATGTATGACTCATCATTTCTTAGGCTTTGCACATGGAGGCCAACTGTCCTGAGTAAATTGCAGCCAGGTTGGCAGGCCCAGAGCTGCTCCTGAATTAATGGTCACTCCCTCTCTTCCAGCAGCAGGTTTGAGGTTTAGCACATTTTGTCTTGTGAAACTGAGAAAAAAGACAATCTACAACCTGTCACATGTCCTGCGCCCTGGGCATTCCTTCTCCCTTGGGAGCCTTTTATATGGCCTCCTCCCTCAAACCCACTCAATGCCTTTACTCAGAACTTCATTTGTCCCATTTACCACTTTCTCCAGAGTGGTTCAATGGTTTCTGGTTTTTCACTCCTCTTGTTCACCCTCCTAAATGACTAAGGAGTGATGGATGTGAAGTGGATATCTTGACCATCTGACACCCTCCTCCCTCCCCAAATATCATTGGCTTCCTTTTGCTCCTGAGAAAATGAAATCTTAGTGTAATTTGTAAAAGCCCTTTATGATCTGATAATCACATGAAATCTTGCTAGCCCTCCTCTTTGATGTGATAACCTACTTGCTGCTCTCTCTCACGCCTTTAAATAAGTGCTCCCCAGTTATTGTGGATGGTAGAGGGGATTTAAAAATGACAATCAACAAATATACCAAAGTGGGGATGGGGAGTTGGTGTTCAATGGGTATACAGGTTCAGTCATGCAAGATGAAAAAGTCCAAGTGATCTGCTATTTATATTGACAGGACTGAATTGCACACTTTAAAATGTATTAGGAAGGTAGATCTCATGTGTGTTTTACCACAAGAAAAAAAAATACATACATATCAATCCTATCTAATAAAGACAAAATATGCAAATTGACCATCACTCCATGACAAAAATGGTGGCACCCACAGCCAATAAGGAGGGAAAATGAAAATTGATGCAACAAAGATGGCAGTGGCCGGGTCGGGACACTTGCGTCATTGCCATGGAGACAATACAGGTGTTCCACCCTGTCCCAGCCGCTCTGGGCCTCTGGGCAAGGCGCACGAGCAGGCAGGGAGTGGCCAGGGTGGGGTGAGACGCCTGCTATGGGGGAGGAGGGAGGGATGGAGGGAGCTAGAGGAGCACAGCAGGGCTAGAGCAAAGGCAGAAGGCGGCAGCCAGAGTGAAGACCCAGGTCCCAGGTGCCGGAGGGAAGCTGGTGCTGGCAGCCAGGGGAAGGAAGACCTATTCTTGCACAAATCTTCATGCATTGGGCCTCTAGTATTTATATAGATGCAGATATATCTTCACTGGCCTCTCTTCACCTGATAAGCCCCTGATCATCCTCTGGAAATTCCTTTAGTACTACCTCTGCCAGGAGGACTTTCCTAACCACATCTTAGCTGAACATCCCCTTCTGTGTTTCTAGAAGCAATGTGTTCACACACCACACAGCATTATGATTTCTACTTTTTTCCCCAAACTCAGTTTATAGCAAAGTATTACTAGCCCACACAATGTCTTTTTTAACTATCATTCATTCATTCATTTCCTTGTCCCCATGCTTTCCAGCCACTTTCTTCCCCCATAGATACCTGTTGTAATATGTTCTCTGGATCCATAAATGTGTATGGATTCTTGATTTTAGAAAAGTCTTTATGAAAATAGTGTATGGTCATGCCTGTATGTCTTTTTCATACCTGTCTGTCTCTGCCACTGAATCATAACTTACTTGTTGGCTGGAAAACAACCACTGTCCAATCTGACACCTTGCAAACTGTCTGATACATAGTAAGAACTCAGTGTGTGTTTATTCAAACCATGTATTGAATAAATTGCTGATGTAAAAGGCTTACATTTAAACTGAATTTCTAATGGCCCTTGGTGGACTTTTCAAGTTTCATATCTCTTGTCAATAGCCTAATGATAACTCACAAGAAGAGTTAAAACTGTAAAATATGAAGCCATTTGGCTCTCAGCCTCTTTTGCTACCCATTTCTCCATTCTTCACGGTGTTACTCCAGCACGCTATCCCTACTGATGCTAGTTGTTATTATAGACCATCTTGTGGACAGTGGCTTAAATGTTGGGAAGATTTCTACTTCTTTCTCACAATGTTTGACGATTAATAGCTGAAGTAATCAGCCCCAGAAAGTACTCGAGGTTCCCAACCAACCCGAAGCCAGTTTCCTCCTTCCCATGACCGCCTAGAGGACTGCAAAGGTTTTCCCCTGACTTTGAGCCATCACTTGGTTTTACAGTCCGCTTGCCTGTGGTTTAGAAACCGAGCATGTCAGCACTCCTTTTTACTGCCTCTGTGTAGCAGCAAATGTGTTTTGTTCACTCCTTTCAAAAATAAAGATTGTATTTTAAAATCACTCTCTCCCCTAGGGAACCACTCACTCCTAAGTCTCTGACAGGCCACAAGCACCTCAAAATTAAGGAAGATGTTCAGAAATGTAAGTGTGTAGAGAAAAGACTAGAAAACCACCCAGACATGTAACCACTCAGTTACGCGCCTGGCTTCTTTCAGGAGAAATGTGTGTGAATTTTCATGCTCATAATAGACATGTGCAGCTAACTGACTTTTATCATCTTGCCTCTGTCATATTGATCTATCAGTGAATCTATAATAGAAGATGGGAGCCTGGAACAGTAAAAAGTAATAACCATTGAGATGGATAGCCTGAGCAAAAATGTAGTTTCATGGGGACACTTAGTGCAAAGAACTGTAGATTCATGTCAAGGGGGCATAAGTATCCCCTTCAAAGCCAACTGTTAAAAACACCTTGTGCACAGATGACCTGCCTTCAGAATATAATATGTTTCTGTATTGATTTTCAGAGTTTCAAAACAACAGGAAATGGCCAAGTGAAAGTTTCTTTGCAGAGCCCTAAAAGTAATTTACCTTCCTTCTTTGATTTCAGCTTCAGATTTTGTTTTATGGTTCAAAGTACAAGTGCTTATTTTTAAAAATTCATTTCTAACTCATGGAAGAAAGCAGCACTGGAGACCGAGGCAGCATGGAGCAGGAAATGAGCCACGAAATGAAACAAAACAAACACCCCAAATTGCATTAATGGAGTTCGTGGTAAGTGAAGCTTACCTTTTAAGTACGGGCCCATTGATGGGAGGGCAGGGTTTTCCCATAATCAGAGTATTCTGAAGAAGAGATTGAAGAGCCGCTAAAATGACCAATACTGTGGCTTTGGAGTCATCTGGTGTTGGCTTCCATATTTTGTATATCTCTTTGCATGAAAACATTAGCATATTAAAAATAGAAAACTGGCTTTCTAGGACAAAAGAAAACCAGTACACTTTTCAGTACAAATTGGTACCATTTGCATGTTATTAATGTATGGCAAAAGCTAAACATAGTTAAATACTAAAACTTTAAAATACCTAACTGGACCTCTTCTTTTTTTTTTTTTTTTCAGAGACCATGCACTTTATATTCACACTAGAGGCTCGGTGCACGAGATTCATGCACTGGGGGAGAGGGGGGTCCCCTCAGCCCAACCTGTGCCCTCTAGCAGTCTGGGACCCCTTGGGAGATGTCCGCCTCCGGCTTAGGTGGGATTGGGCCTAAACTGGCAGTCAGACATTGCTCTCACAGTCCAGGGCTCTGGTAGTCCAGGGCTCTGGCAGTCCTGGACCCCTCACCTGCTCAGGGCTTCTGGCTGAGCAGTGCTCCCCCTGTGGGAGCTCATTGACCACCAGGGGGCAGCTCCTGCATTGAGCGTCTGCCCCCTGGTGGTCAGTGTGCATCATAGGGACCAGTCTTTCCTCAGTTCAGTTGATTTGCATGTTGGCCTTTTTATTATATAGGATGCATTTGTTCTATGCAATATAATGAGATGCAGGGAAACAAATTTCAGCTTATTCAATGCCCAAATTTGATAGTTTCCCAACTGTTTTCTTTATTTTTGGCCATAGGAAGTTGTATTGGTCAGAATTCTGGCAAGAAATAGATGGCACACACAAAAGATGTGATTTAAGAGAGGTTTAATGAAGACATAAAGGGTGGGCAAGGTTGAGAGAAACCAATCAAAGAGGGTGAAGCAGGCATTCCTGAGCCTCCTATCATCACCAGGGTTGAAATGACAAGAAAGGGGAATGTTAGGAAATAGGGTGAGACCTGTGTGGAAGGTTGTCCTGAATGAATAAACTGTGGCCATTGAGAGAGAAACCCAGACACTGCCGATCCATGAACCAATGGGAGTGAGAGTCAAGTGAACAAGTACTCAATTTTTTCTTTGCTCCTGTCCTCTAGTTCCCTACTGGGGTCTACCACTGGCTGTGCCTCACTGAAAGCCAGAGGAAAAGAGACTTAGTTTCACAGTTCCTTCACATCAGCCTCCTGGGACATAGGAAAAGGGGATAAACCTGGAGAGTGACCTTAAGGGGTATATAGAGTCATATTTTATTTTAGATATTTGTTCTATGCCATAGAATTGTCAATATAATTGGCAGTTCTTCAGCTTCATTACACATGGAAAGTGCAGCTCCTATACTGTTCCTTACGACCAAGTTAAGAGGGTTCTGTAGCTTCCGGAGTTATGAGTACAAAATAATATCTATAAGCATGGGAGAAACTGTTGAGATCTTGAGGAATAAAAGTTAAACAAAGAAGTACAAAAGAAGAGTCCATTAACCTTTATCTTCTACTTCTTAGCAAATACAACATTATGGCAAGTAAAAATACTGTGATAATGTTCCCAGGAGCCATGGGAATGACTAACCTCTTTCTTACCTCCTCCAGTACCCCCATTAGAAAATACTTTTAGCCCTAACAGGTTTGGCTTAGTGAATAGAGCGTCAGCCTGCGGACTGAAAGGTCCCAGGTTTGATTCCGATCAAGGGCATGTACCTTGGTTGTGGGCACATTCCCAGTAGGAGGTGTGTAGGTGGCAGCTGATCAAGGTTTCTAACTCTCTGTCCCTCTCCCTCTCCCTCCCTCTCTGTAAAAAATCAATAAAATATATTTTTAAAAAAACTTTTAATTCAGACTATGGAAATAGTCCCCTAGTTTACAAGACAAGCAACAGGAAACAGAATTTTGCTTTAAAAACATTTAATCATAAACCATATTTTATAAAAATGTATTGTAGCCATTAAAAGAGAAATATCAGTGTCATATGTTTGCCAGAACAAGATTAAAATGTATATGAACTCTAGGCTATTTTTTCTAAATCACACTCTTATAAGAAGACCATTTCTTATAAATATTTGAATCTGTTAGCTATTAGTTATGGGCTAGGTTATTTTTGTTTTGTGTATTTTTTTTTTCTTCTTAGATGTTTTCATTGTGCCTTCTGCTATCAAATGGCTGGGGATGGAAGATTAGAAAAACAGTATCTCACTTCAAATACACAATGTTATCTATTTTCATTAAGAGAGTGACATTCTGGGCCAGAAAATTTACATTTTACACAGAATCCAGGTCTTATGTTTACACATATTGGTTGTGTTTTAAAAGACAAATGTAATAGCTATTTCCCTATGTAGATAAATTATCTATTTATCCATTATCCACCTATCTAGGAATCTAAATTTATAAAAATTGAAGTGCAAAAAGTAGCCTATTTGCAGAATTCTCTCTACAAATTGCCTTTCTCTGGAGAAATATTTATAGTTTTTAAGTCCATTAGGATGGTTGGTTCTCACTTCAGATCAAATGATAAGTATATGCTGCCTGAGTTTGCTTTGCTTTCATTCTTTGCTTGTACTCTATCTCATCAAAGACAACTTTTTAAAGCTTGGATATTTTACAAACAGCTTTTAATGGCTTGAATTGTTCTTTTTTTTTTTTTAAGTAAAGATAATGATAAGTAAAACTATAGCTAAATGCTTCTCTCAAAGTATGTTGACATTTTGGTTCCATTAGAGCAGTATAATAATGTGTGCCCACATGTGAGCTATAAAGAAAAGCCCATCTCCAGAGTGGTCAAAATATATGTGAAGGACTTATTTCAACATATGACTATACACACACAAACACACAGACACACACAAACACACACATATGTGCTGAGCTTGGAGGGGATTGTGATGAAAAAAGATTTGAAATCAGAAAATCTACATTCAGATCCTGAATCAGCCCCTTAAACCTCTCCTACCCCTTACTCCACCCTCTATCTCTTTAACCACACCCCCAAAACCTGTGCTCTCATACATAATGTATATGTTTATAATTCCCTGAATTCCCTTTATGATCATCTATCATTACTCATTTGCTCCCTAAATATTGTTGCTCTAACCTCACCTGTCATTTGATTTAATTTACATGGCCTTTCTTTCAAGACTCAGCTTAATTTCCACTTGTTGCAGGATCTCTTCCTGAACTCCTGTCATCGCCCTACATACCACAGTGCTTATTCCATTGTATTGTGATTTTCTGTTACCTTGCCTGTCTTCTCCATTGGATCAAAACCCCTTGGAGAACAAGGGCAGTATCTTATTTACCTTTGTATGTTCAACATCTTAATAACATGCGGCACATTGTAGAATTTCAATGAGAGTTTGGTGAATGAATGAGTCTTGAGTTCACTCAGTTTAACTCCTTGGTTACTATGACTCCATAAGCGAGGTAAAGTAAAACTCCAGTATTTCCGGTAGCATGGCAAAGTAAGAAATAGAAAAGGTGCAGCAGAAATTGAATGATAGGTTATCTGACTCCAAAGACCATGATTTCCCTCTTATGCCATTTCCCTCTTCAGGAAATTTTCCAGGCCCCTGTTTCTCAAAGAAATGAGGCAAAGCAAACTATATACTCCACAGGGTTGTTAAAAGGAAGGAGGAAAAATATGTCAGTACATAATATGGAACATAGTAACAGAAAAGTCTAACACCTTTACTTTTAGGGAGAAATCTATCTTTAACACAGAGAATATGCAAATTCTAAGGGTTACCTACCCAAATCTCCTTCTCCCACTCCACACTGAATATTTTCTTCAGAACCAGCTAAGCTCTACCTACTCATTTTAAATTAGTCTCTCTTAGCATGTGTAATAAGCTCAATTTCACTCCTTGAGTTTCTAAATCCCAACATGGACAAGAAAATGGATAGTAGCAGTAGCATAATAAAGAGTATGAGGCTCAGGAAGGCTGCCCATTCTAGTAGACTGCAAAATGCTATCAACCTACAATTTAAAGACAGAAAGACACAGGAGAGGAAAGTTTGATTACCCTCTAATTAGCCCTCATTAGCAGATTCAAAGCTATTTGTATGCAACAATAGATACTTATTTGGGAGGTTTAGCTATTGAAATGAAGAGTCCAAGTGTATAGTAGCTACTTAGAAGAAAAACCAATTTGAGTACAAGTATGCACAAGTTCAGTGATGTTTTATGAGAAAAATAATGAGTTTAAAAATAAAAATGACATGAGTTTTTTTGTTTGTTTGTTTTTTCACCAATTGAAGAATAAGAAAAAAAATTCAACAAACACATATTACTCATAACTGTCAATAGGTAATAAAATCCAAAGCAATGTAGAGAAATTAGCACAACCAGCAGATTTTTACAAAAGCAATTTAGGAATCGATTTGTATTTTTTCAAAGCTCTGTTGAAAGAAAGTACTTTGAAAACCCAAAATGCATTATTTCATATGAATAATGTCACACATAGTGACAATTTAATTTCTAAAAGCTCTGACTGGAGTCTGAACACAATTTTCAAACAAGGATACTTTGGGAGTTTGCCATCATCCCTGAGATCATCCTCTTTTCTTCTTCCCCGAGCTTTGGGTATGTAACTTAGAGGAACAAAATGGAATTTCTAAGGGCAGAGTGCTTGGATTAATACAAGATCCTCGGGTGGGGCTCTAAAATGAGAATGAATCAAATGAAGTTGAGGGGTTAGCAATGAGGGTCTGGAGCTGTGTGCTTCCATTTTCACTGTAGGTATCAGTAGTTTTCACCTGATTCTCAGTCATTTTCGATCTCTTATAACCAAATTCCCAGCCAACTCAGACAGAATAGGTTGGCCTTGAATATCACTTTCTCTACTAAATTCTTTCTGAACCGACATTTTGTGGTTGAACAGATGAATCCCAGATGTGAAAAGAATAGTTCGCATTCACAGAGAATGAAGTCCTGGCTTATTAAGAGAAAGATACAGTTCCTTCCTGACTCTGAATGCCAAGATAGCGTTTTCTAGAATTGAGAGGGAATTGAGAACTTTAAGAAAAGCCATAGGAAACTTCCTGGGTCATCGGGAAAGTCATAACAAGAGAATACAATTTAATATCCTTCCCAGTTTTAAGCCCTCCTCTTAGTCATCTCCCACATCATCTGTTTCGAGACTTAGTTAGACCTCCTGTTGGCCCTACAAAGGCTGGCACAGAAAAAACAGTATTGGAACCTTTACATCTTCTAGGAGAGTTGGACTGAGAGAGATTAAGGATCAGAAGGAACATAAAATGGGTGCACACTTAACAGTCTCAGGACTTGGTTATAGTCCTCAAGGGGGAGAAGATTAACCCTTAAGTTACTTGAGGAAGAAAGTGCCACCATATGCTGCAGCCATCATCAATTTTGTAATGGCTGAGAATGGTCTGAGCTTGTTTCTCCAATTATAAACAACTCCTTCCCAGCGCAGGAAATCTCAAGAGCTTACTAGCTGCTCTATTGCCACTTACAGCTGGTCTTGCTCAGAGCATCGCTGACCTGCTGACTTCTCACTTACTGGCTAAAAGAACATCCTCAATTGGGTGTCTTAAGAGAAAAACTTCTTGCCTTCTTTGCCTCTCATTTCTTGATAAAATCCAATAATTTAAAAATGAGAACACAGTTGACTAAGAAGGCCTAATGAGAAAGAATCATCACAAAAACATGTTTTTAATTGACCAACAAGCTTCACTTTGATTCCCCAATTTCCTGGAGTGCAGATTTTCTCATAAAATAGCCACAACGCCCAATGAGGGTAAACAGTAAACTTTCCAATATCACAGCATGCTCTGAGATGGAAATGTGTGCGAGAAGGAAGTTCCATGCCAGGCTTACCCAGACTGGATGTAACACAGATTCCCAAATAAAGGTCTGGTGAATGACTAATTCTTTTCTCTGATTAAAAGCAGATACCTTAAAATACTGTATAACACTCACAACTGTTTTTCTCTATATGCTTAAGTCCCATTGCCTCATTTATATTTTATTTGTTTATTTAGAGGACTTTCATTGGGAGAAGGTTACCAGATAGGTATGAGCTATGACCAAAGTCATAACATCCAAATAGATGTTTATTCTACTGACAGTATGAAAACATCAGGACATTCATAACCCTAATTATTGAATAAGGGTAATGTCCAACAACAAAGAGGAAGGCCTAAATGAGATTAGAGATTTGATAAAAAGTCATCAAACCCACAGATGTGTCTATTACTGCATCCGTTTTTAATGTTTCGGGTGAATACATTTTGGTTTCTGAATTAAGCAGATAATGACTTGTTTTAATATTTCATTCCACTCATGTAGGCCTAGTCACCAGTTATTTTTCCTACTGTAGATTCTACTGGATTGCTATGAAAGAAAAATCTGATGCTTGAAATAATAATAACAGAAACCAACATTTTATGCTTTGTTCTTTTACAGGCCTCATCAAACCCCAGGAACAGGTGCTTTAAATTAGGCTGCCGAAGGCCAGCAGGACCTGGCTTTATTGTACTTTGGTAAATAACAGTCACTGTTGTCATCGGAGTTTTCTACGCTTCCAGAAAATGTCACTAGCCACATGTCAGCAGGGTTCTTTGTCTAATTTCTATAACGAAGGTGGCAAGAAGGTTATTAGAAGTAATAGCAAATTTAAAGTTTTATTAGCAGTAAACTGCAAAAGCTAATGGTGATGCCAACACTAGATAAAATCATTGTCACAGTTAATTCTGAACTCTTTATTTCAAGCTTAATAATAGGAAACTCAATGGAAAGGATATTACACGCCCCATATCACTCATGAGTGCCGCAGGCCTGAGTAACTTGTTATTTTGCTCCTGAGTGAAATAAAATGCAGATTATACTGGCTGCTATCAGGGGCATTGTTTTAATTGAGGGTGTATGCATGGTGATGAGGGGGGCTCTGAGTAGGTTTTCATTTTTTATAAATGTTATAAGAATGCTCTGCTCATTTCTAATTGCGACTTGGCACATCACCTTTCCATTATTATTGTTATTATTATTATTAGTTGTGTTTTTAACATCATCTCGTTTCAGTTCTAGAAAAATGAAAGCATGCTGGACAGAAGGGTAAGATAGCATTTGGGGGTTCGCATCAGCATTTCCACAAAAGTGCTTCTCCAGCATTCTAGCGCCTTTGTCTCCAGCCCCTCCATCTACAGAGGCAAACAATGAAATATTTGTGTTGCTCTGTTTGTCTCACTCCAACCATGTATGCCAGCACAGAAGAAGCCCTTCCACTCTGGCATACACGCCCAGGCCAGGAGTAAATAATACAATATGCACTCCTCTATGCTGTACATTTACAAAGAAAATAGGTGTTTCCAAGAAACAAAATCACACGGGATTTTGTGTTTTGTTTGCTTTTAATATGTTGCTCTTTTCTTTCAAACAAGTGGAAGTGATTTCTGATCCTGTGCCACAAATCATCCAAATGTGCAGCCTCGTGAGCCGCGTGCGTTCCTGCTTTCAGGGGCGCTTCGCACTGACTTGGCAGGGACTGTCAGTGATTACGCAGGTCTAACTTCAGGCTGCAGTGTGTGTGGACAGGACTACTTTTAAGCAGGTCCTATTCCCTTTTATTGGAGTTGAACTCCTAAGATGTCCACAGACACAATCTTTGTGCTTCGCTAAGTTGCAATACTCTTTTTGAAATGTTTGTGTGATGATACATGGTATGCACAGAGCTGCCTATCCTTCAATTTCTGAGCAACTAGCACTCCATGGCAACTTTGACTATATCTTGGAATGGAGAACTAAAGTAATTAAGGCTGTAGCCAGCCTTCCTCACAAAGTGAAGGACGCAGATTAGGACAGGGAAAAGCAGTCAAATCTCTGTGTTAAGTCTGTAAAACATACAAAAGCTGAATTCAAAACCCGAGCAGTTGTGAATGACTTATTTGTTAGCAGGTGAAATTAGCCCCCAAATTGCAATTGTGATTGGTTCAATAAAGCTGTTAAACTAGTGGGGAGATGAGTTTCATTTTCAATAATTTCCTCACGGCTGTTTCTCTACATCATATTTCAGTTTACAAGCTCTGTCCTTTAAATGGCATTTCCTTTTTGCCAAAGCACCAAGCTGTGAATTTATTGAGAAATGTTTGTATTCACAATAAGATGATGCCATTACGAACCAGTCCTATTAGTATCAGGAAAAATGAAACACTATATTCCTAAATTGTAAACAAACAGTCCAAAATTCCAAAGATTGTTAATACCAAAAATGCAAAGTGCAGGTCCAAGAGAATTTATAAATATGCACAACTTCAGGAGATCCACATGGACAATGATGCACACCGCGCTCATCTCCATTTATTTCCTATTCACACACACCCTTCTTATGTTTGGCAATGAATATGGCACTGGGACACTGAAAATCCTTTTATTATTAAAAAAGAAAAGATGTCAGTCAGTTAAATATGATATTAGGATATCATCTCTCTTTTTTTTTTTTTTCAGCCACAAATTTAAGAGAACCATCCGTTCCCCTCAAAGATACTTTTAATGAATTGTCACACCTAATTTTGCATGGATGCCATGATGTCTGGCTTGCTTCAATTTGGAGTCCCTTGGGACCTGTAGAGATTTCTAAGGGTTGTGAGAAATTGTCTCCTCCTGTGGATTATAGATTTGTGTTTTGTGATAGTCATCTATCTGATTATCATAGACCAGATTTGGCTCTGGAAGTTCTTTCACTGTTCTTGGTTACTTTTGGTGATTTATTAACACATTTAATTCTGCTGATAATCACATGTTAACATAAATAGCAAACATTAAACGTAAATGATATTTTCAGAATAACTTTTGTGGCTTTTTTCATGATTGTTTAAACATTATGCCTTAAGCTCTTTAAAAACTTTATCTAAGTAGAAGTCTTATTCTTGAAGTCACTTTTGGAATCTTAACTGTACACAATTTGCTTCAGAGCCAAGTCCACATGGAGCCCTCACTATGCCACAGGCTCCGTTAGCTATTGAATGTGTAATATGCATACTTCCTTAGTGTGTGCATATTCATAATTTTTCTATAAGACCATAATTTCACTATGGAGAAACAGCAGTGACCAAAACCGACCAAATACCTGTCCCCAGGGAGTTGACATTGTAGCAGGGCCATACAATACAAGTAGTATGTTGGTTGATGATAAGTGTTATGAAGAAAAACAAAGTAGAAAAGAGGGAGTGGTCAGTGAACGTGTGAAAAAGCTGAAGGAGTAAGAAAGCAAGCTATGCAGCTGGGTGTTGGGAGAGAATGTTCTAGGCAGAGAGAAAAGCAAATGCAAAAGGTCCAGATAGGAGCCACCTTGGACTGTTTGAAGAACAGTGGAGAGGTCAATGTGGCTGAGGCAGAATTAGAAAGGAAGGGAGGGCTGCAGTTAATGAGGTTAGATATATGGTGATACCGTGTTTCCCGAAAATAAGACATCCTCTGAAAATAAGACCTACTCACAGGTTTCCTTCTGAGTGAAATATAAGGCATCCCCCGAAAATAAGGCCCCCAGGCTCTGTCTCAGAATGAAAATTAATTTACCATAAACTGGTCGCTAGGGCCGCCCCGACTGGCGTCTAGCAACCAGTGACGTTACGCGGAGTCCTGACGTCACTGCTGTATGGAGGCGGAGCGGACGTCAGAGTGAGCGGTGAGCACGGGGCGGGAGAGAGGAGGAGACTTTCGCAGATGTGTGTAGAAGAACAGGAGGATTAGAGCGGACAGGACACGGCGAAGGTGGTGAGTGCTGGTCTGCCTCTGGTGACACTACCTGATGCTCGCGGCTGCCTTCATGATGACTGAAGGTTCTCAGTCAGTGGCAGACCCTGCTCCAGCCCAGATCCAGGCCCCAGCAAGCCCAGTGACAGTCCCCAGGCAGGCCCCAGGGGGTAAATGTCTGATAAAGGGGTAGGGGGGATGTCTGGTGAAGGTGTTCAGTGGCCCAGAGGTGGGGGGAGGGGGATCACTTAAAATGACACAGGAGGATCAAAAGGGGTTAATAAAATGGTAATCCACCCTCTGATTCTCCTGTGCCATTTTGATTCCCCCCTCTCATCCCCCCTGTGTCATTTTGAGTGATCCCCCTCCCCCCACTTGATACCCCAATTCCTTTTTTTTTGCCCCTAGAAATGAGCGCAAAAAGAAAAAGCTACTCCGTGGAGTACAAGAAAGGAATCGTGGAAGACTCTTGGGGCCAAAATCTTACTGCTTTCTGCAAAGAGAAGATGATGAGTATCCGATTGGTCTGAAAATAGCGAGCAGAGTATGGTAACCTCATGAACAAGTGGACAAGGGAAATGCTAAAAAGCACAAGTGTGGATCAGGTCGGCAACCATTATTTTCCGAGCTGGAAGACCTGATCTGTGAATAGGTTGTTGACAGGAGAGCAAAGGCTTTGGTTGTGAATAGGGCTCAGATTCAAGAATTTGCCCTTGCAATGGCACCACAGTTTGACATAGCCCCTGAAGACTTCAAAGCATCACAACACTGGCTGGATAATTTCCTTCAGCGAAGTGAACTGTCTTTAAGAAGATCTACAACATTGTTTAGGTTGGAAGATACTCAAATTATTAAGCGAGCACTTGCATTCAAGTCCTTTATGGATGATGCTGACTTCTCTAAATACAATCTTTCCAACATGATTGCTATGGATGAAACTGCAGTGTTTATGGGCCAATCATCTCAAACAACAATTGAACAACGGGGTGCCTCCTTGGCATACATTCCCTCCACTGCTTATGAAAGTGCACGTGTTTCCTGTATTTTGGCAATTCGTCTGGATGGCACTAAAATCCCACCTTTAATCATTTCTAAGGGCAAAAAGGAAAAGATTGAACTTGTTTTGGGCATTTTTATTCCTGAAACTGAAAAAGCCTGGGCCACACAAGCAGTTATAAGGAAGTGGGTCGATTTAATGCTGCCGCTTGTTTTGCGAGGGAGCCAAAGAGGTCTGCTAGTCTGAGATGCAGCCAGCACTCACCGCGCTAAAGACATGAAGACATTTCTTCACGAAAGAAAAATAGATCAGATAATGATTCCCGCAGGAATGATGGCCTATCTCCAGACTCTTGATATTGCCATAAACAAGCCATTCAAAGACAATTTGCGCATGGAAATTAATGACTACATTGAAAATAGAATGGAGAGAAATCAGCGTGGAAACTTTGTGAAACCTAAACTGCAAGAAGTTGTGACTTGGGTGAAGAATTCATGGGAGAAAATCACTGACAGTTGCATTGCAAATGCACTGCGAGCAGGCTACCTTGACAAGAAGTACTCATTTAAAGACAGTGCTATTGCTAAACATGAGAGATTTGGTCCACTGATTCTGAAAGAAATGGAGTCACAAGAAATTCACCAGGAAATTCAGGAATTGGATTGTTATAATGATGTTCCAGAAGATGATGACATGATTGTCATTGAATAAATGAGTAAATTCTTGATACTGTAGGATTCACAGTTTGTCTGGTTTGTGTTGACGACTACCGTACTACCGTACCGTATACAGGTAATAAATTTCCTTTATTTTCATTTAACAATAAATGTGTACCGTATTCTTCTTCATGGAAAAATAAGACATCCCCTTAAAATAAGACCTAGTGTGTCTTTGGGGGCAAAAATTAATATAAGACACTGTCTTATTTTCGGGAAAACACTGTAGTAGGTGTGTGTGTGGAGGGTAAAAGAGGTGGGGGGGGGGCGGTCCATTGAATGGCTTTTACCCTGATTTATATGGGGAGCTGCCAAATGATTTTAAGTAGGAAAGTGACATGATAATAACTCAGAAAGGTTCACCCAAGCTATTTGAGAGTAGACTATTGGGAGTAAGAATGGGAGTAAAGACACTAGTTAAAAAGCTCTAGAAATAATCAAGGTAAGTGATAATGCAGGGTGTGTCATTCCTAGAAGTAGAATGAAGAAGTCTGATTCTGAGTAAATTTAGAAGTTTGAGCATTTGATGATAAGCTGGATTTAAAATAATGTGAGAGAAAGTCAAAGATGATTCCAGCTTTTTAACCAGAGCAAATGCAAGGATAGAGTTGCCATTTACTAAATGGAGAAAAAAAAATGGGAGAAGCAGGTTTTGATGGGGGTAGTTGGGGCAGGAGTTTGGACATTAGGCATCTAGGAGTAGGGGGTTGAGCAAGCAATTGTATATAGGAGTCTGTGGTCAGGCAGGTACTCATTAGAGATATCTTAAGCCTTGCAACTCTGAGGTCATGAATGTAGACAGAGAAGTCCAAAGACTGAGTTCTTGGGCACTAACCAATTAGAGTTTAAGGAGAATCCAACAAATGGGACTGAGAAGAAGTGGTCAGTTATGAAGAAAATAATCCAGGAGAGTGAAGTGTCTACAAGAAGAAGAAGAAGAAGAAAAGGTGATGATTAAAGGTATGTATTTATTTCTTTTGAAAAATAATTCATTTTTTCCTCTAAATGTGGCATTTTAACATATCAGTGAATATAGTTAAATGTATTTAAACAAAAAATATACTTTGGAAAATAAAACATCTTGAGTTGCATAATCATTAATTAAAACATTCAAAAAATTATAGTGAAATATCTTTATTTGGAATAGTGTCATGTGCATTCAAAAGTTTGTCCCAATTCTGTTGAGATTCTAAAACTCTATTTTCAAATTCCTTTCATCTTTATTATTCCTGTCAATTATTTGATTTTTATTTGTTTTTGGTTTGGTTTCCCTCATGCTGAAGATCTCATCTTTGGAATTCCTACTCCTGATATGGTTTATGGGAGCCTGTGCTTTGCAATATTTAGGCCACAAGAAACATTGTGTAACTTTGGCTTTATTTACTGCCTATAATTTTATGCATCAATTTTGGAGTTGTGTCAGTACCATTATAACTCAAAGTACCACCAAATTGGAGCCAATTTTATCTAAGAGAGCATTTATATTTAATCTGGTTTTGGTTTTACTGAGGACATTGATGAGAGTATGAAGATAAAGTAGGAGGAAATAATTTGGCAACTTTCCTATTAGTTTAATTCCAGATTAAAATTAACTGCATAATTCAGAATCCAACTTGAGCCTCTGAGCAGCCTTTCTTTAAGGTGCTTCTCCCATTACAGAAGTTCTCTGTTGAGCTTCCTCTCTAGGTTCCTTAAGGGCATGTCTTCCTCCAGCTTGAATCACAATCTTATTCCGATTATTGGTAGCAGACTTGAAGTGGCAAGATAAGTGGAAAAGAGGAACATAGTACAACAGAGACTCACAGAATCACTATGCCCAGTCAGTCCTTCTGTTAGTAGATCCTCTGACCTTCGTACTTCTCCTTTTCCTCAACTACTTTTAATAGCCTCACCCAAGACTCTAAGCTCCATGAAAGCTCAAGTCTTGTATGCTATTATATCCTCAAGGCCTGCTACCACACCAGGCACACTCAAATACTTGGTAAAGGAAAGAGTGAGAAGCCCAAGCTACCTCTGTGAAAAGCATCAGGTAAAATTTTGTGGAGAAGAGTGACAAGGTATAAATACTTCCCAAATCACAATCATAACAATTTTTACAACCCTATAAAATTAAGTATTTCCTGACAAATAAATTAGTGAATGGATCTCCTATAGTCTATAAGCAGTACATTTCACAATACTTGGCATAAGTGGCATCACTAGATGGAAAATGAACAGATATTTGAGTAGGCAAAGTGTGGAACAGGAAGTAGCTTCATGAGAGATTATAAAGTCAGTTGCTCTAGAAAGTGTCAAATAATTTGCACATGTTCTGACAAGAGTCAACTTACTCACCTTTACCTTATTTTATCAATAATGGTGACTCACATCTTATTCATAGCCAGAGTGAAAAGAATAATAAGAAACAAGATTCGAGGAGGAAAAATGGCGGCGGAATAGACAGAGGTGTTCCGAGCCTTGTCCCGGAGTAGAAAGAAAGAACAGCTGAGGGTCGCACGAGGAGTGTTTGTTGGCAAGTTAAGGGACAGCTAAACTCCAGAAGAAGATGGGGGACTGCTAGACGGGGTTCCTCTGACCTGACAGACCCCACTGCGGCTGGGTACCCTCCCGGAGCTGCGGGCTTGGACACGGAGTCTGCACCATCTGGAACCGGAAAGTGGAGCTTATCGGAAGCCTGAGAATCCACAACTGCGGCACCCACCGAACAGCTGCGAGCCCCAGAACACCGCTCCCCAATTGGCGCAAACACACGGGTTCAGAGGAGCTCTACACTCCACCAGGGAAAGGTCAGATTTCGCCTGGGATAAGGTGAGGTCTCTGGTCCCAGCAGGAGAGAGGAACACAAGTTTTGTGGGAGCTGGAGGACTAGGGAAGTCTGAGCCTAGAAAAATCCGTGGCTGTTGGGGCTGGCGTGATCCGTGAATGTGGAAAGGGGTCCTCAGAGCTGCTAACAGAAGGGATCTCTAAAAAGCAACCCATTTTGATCTGACGTGCAGGGACAGCCTAAGAATTTCAAGGTGTGCCGGCTGCTTAGACTTATGCGCAGCCCCCGAGTTAGCACACTTGGGCTTTTTCCTCTTGAAATTCTTGCTTCTGATTACTAAGCCCAATACATAGGATCACCCAGTTGGGGACACCCTGGGAGACTGCAGGGGAAAGTTGTTTTTCTGGAACCTGGGGATCGGAGCGGGGAGTGACCATCGGAGAGCCAGCTCTGAGGCAGCCCACTCCCACAAACCGGTAGTGAGTGCCACAGAGAAAGAAGGCTCTAACACTGCCTAGAGAGGCCATAGATAGACCCGGAAGTCAATCCAGAAACACTGCCACCCAGGGGCTGAATCACAAATTGACTCTTGTGTAATAAAAAATAAAGGAATACGAGAAATTAAGACACACCGCCTGCTTAAAATCAGTACTGGCTTACAATACTGAAGAGTAGTGGAACGCAGGGAACTGCAATACTGTCCGGACTGAAAAACAGGCATGCCAAACAGAACAACAGAGGAAGTGAATGACCTTCACTACTCCACATTTTATTTTTATTTTTTATTTTTTTATTTTCATTTTTTGCATCCTTTACTCAAGAAACTAATTTTTTATTCTTTTTTCCTCACTTGATTTTACTTTTTTAATTATTACATTTTTATTTTCAATCCGTATTATTACTACTGCTATTTTATCTTTTTTTTTTAAGTGTCATTTTATTTTCTCTTCATTTTACTTTGGGATTAGTGTTCTACATTCTATTTTCATCTTTCCTTTAGCATCGTTTTACTTTATCTCAACTCTACCTTTATGCCATCACACTCTTCCTAACCTTCCCCTTTTCAGTGTCCTGTTTATCTTACCCCTTTCCTGCTCTAGATTTCCTCTATTCTTTCTGTTTACCCCCTGTTAAAATTTCACCCTACTTACATATCTAATCTCCAATTCCCTGCTCCAAGTCCTTACACACCTCTCTCTTCATAGTCTTAACTATCCAAAAAATTGTTTTTCTCTCTCTCCTTTTGTTGCTGTTTGCTTGAATGTTGATTATATCGAATTTTTATGCTTTTTTGTGAGAATGTTTTGCTTATTCTTCTTTTGTTTGTTTATTTTTTGTTTGTTTTGTGCTTCTGTTTTCCCTTGCCTCACTCAATATTAGTTGGTGTTGTAGTTAGTATTAATCCCCAGGTACTTGTTGCTGGCATTTGCTGGGATTAGTGATTGTTCTATTGGAGTTTAATCACCATATATATAGTTTGTTCCCCTTTCTCTCTTAGTCTCTTTCTTGTCTCTCTTATTTTTTTTCCTTTTCCCAATTTCATTTTGACACTCTTTTTTTTTTCTTTTCTTTCTTTTTCCTCTTCTTCTTTCTCTCCTATCCCCTAATTTGCCTTTCTCTGGTGGTCACCTTTATTGGAGGTTATTAATATCGTGAATACATTTCTGTTCAGTGCCTTGTGTGTTGTACCTGGTAGTGCTGTATTTTGTGCCTTTAAATCAATGCAGGAGAGAGAGAACTACATAACCAGACATCCAGAGAAGAGAGACCATGGGGAGACAAAGAAACAGCCCGCATATGAAAGAAAAGCAGGCATCACCAGAAAAGGAAGTAAACGAAATAGAGGCAAGCAACCTTCCAGAGAAAGAATTCAGAGAAATGGACATAAGGTGGCTGAAAAGAATGGAAGACAAATTCAACAACATGAGCAAGAACCAAGAGGAAATGAAGAAGATCCAAGAAGAAATGAAAAATGACATCGCTGCTGTAAAGAACTCAATAGAAAACATCAAGAGTAGACTAGAAGAAGCAGAGGACCGCATCAGTGAGCTAGAAGACAAGATGGGAAAAAATACCCAAGTAGAGCAAATTCTCAAAAAAAAAAAAAAATTAAAAGGCAGGAGGAGAGCCTAAGGGAACTTTGGGACAACATGAAACAAAACAACATACACATAATAGGGGTTCCAGAAGGAAAGGAAGCTGAGCAAGGAATAGAAAACCTCTTTGAAGAAATAATGACAGAAAATTTCCCTGATATAGGGAAGAAAAAACCCACACAAATCCAAGAAGCTCACAGAGTCCCAAGCAAAATGAACCCCAAAAGACCGACACCAAGGCACATCATAATTAAATTGGCAAACACCAACGACAAAGTAAGAATCTTAAAAGCGGCAAGAGAGAGACAGAAAGTTACATACAAAGGAACCCCCATCAGACTAGCAACTGATTTCTCAACAGAAACACATCAGGTCAGAAGGGAATGGAATGAAATATATAAAGTCATGCAAAGGAAGGGTCTGAATCCAAGAATACTGTACCCAGCAAAGCTATCAATCAAAATTGAAGGTGAAATCAGGAGCTTCACAGACAAAAAAGGACTAAGGGAATTTATTACCACCAAACCAGCAAGCAAGAAATGCTAAAGGGTCTAATGTAAAAAAAAAAAAAAAAGAAATAGGAAGCGAAGAAGGAACACAGGGGTAAAGAATAAAAATGGCGACAAATAAGTACCTATCAATAATGACTTCAAATGTAAATGGATTAAATGCCCCAATCAAAAGACATAGGGTAACGGATTGGATAAGGAAACAAGACCCATATATCTGCTGTCTACAAGAAACCCACCTCAAAAAAAAAGACGCACACAGACTGAGGGTGAAGGGATGGAAAAAGTTGTTCCAGGCAAATGGAACTGAAAAAAAAGCTGGGGTAGCAATACTTATATCTGACAAATTAGATCTCAAAGTGAAGGACATAACAAGAGATAAGAAAGGCCACTTCATAATACTAAAGGGAGCAATCCAAAAAGAAGAAATAACTCTGGTAAACATATATGCACCCAATACAGGAGCACCCAAATACATAAAAAAAACTCCTGGAGGATATCAAGGGAGAGATTGACAGCAATACAATCATAGTAGGAGACTTTAATACCCCACTACCACCATTGGACAAATCCTCTAAACAAAAAATCAGCAAAGAAACATCAATCCTAAATGACTCACTAGACCAGATGGAATTAATTGACATCTTCAGAACATTTCACCCCAAAGCCACAGAATATACATTCTTCTCAAGTGCACATGGGTCATTTTCAAAGATAGACCATATATTGGGACATAGGCAAAGTCTCTTCAAATTCAAGAAGATAGAAATCATATCAAGTATCTTCTCAGACCACAGTGGCATAAAACTGGAAATCAACTACAATAAAAACAATCCAAAAAAAAAAAAATCAAACACATGGAGAATAAACAGCATGCTATTAAACAATAATTGGGTTACCAGAGAGATAATTGGGTTACCAGGAAGAAATAAAAAACATCATGGCAACAAATGACAATGAAAACACTACAATCCAAAATCTATGGGACACAGCAAAAGCAGACTTGAGAGAGAAGTTCATAGCTCTACAAGCCTACTGCAAAAAACAAGAAACAATGGTAATAAATTACCTAACCCAACAACTCAAAGAGTTAGAAAAAGAGCAACAAGAAAAGCCCAGTGTAAGCAGAAGGAAGGAAATAATAAAGATCAAAGCGGAGATAAACGGCCTAGAGACCAAAGAAACAATACAAAAGATCAACAAAACCAAGAGCTGGTTCTTTGAAAGGATAAACAAGATTGATGAACCTCTAGCCAGGCTCACCAAGAAGCAAAGAGAGAGAACCCAAATAAACAAAATCAGAAATGAAAGAGGTGAAATAACAACAGATCCCGCCGAAATACAAAGGACCGTTAAAAAATACTAGGAACAACTCTATTCCAACAAACTGGACAACCTGGAGGAAATGGACAGCTTCCTAGAAAAATATAACCTTCCAAAATTCAATCAGAAAGAATCTAAACAGCTCAATATGCCAGTAACTATGGAAGAAATTGAAGCAGTCATCAAAAAGCTTCCGGCAAACAAAAGCCCTGGGCCAGACGGCTTCACAGGAGAGTTTTACCAAACATTCAAGAAGAACTAAAACCTATCCTCCTCAGACTATTCCAAAAAATTCAAGAGAAAGGAACACTTCCAAGCTGCTTCTATGAAGCCAGCATCACCCTAATACCAAAACCAGATAAAGACAACACAATGAAGGAGAATTACAGGACAATATCCCTCATGAATGTAGATGCCAAAATCCTCAACAAAATTCTGGCATCGGATCCAGCACTACATCAGAAAGATCATACACCATGACCAAGTAGGGTTTATCCCAGGAATGCAAGGATGGTACAATATCCGCAAATCAATAAATGTGATGTATCACATAAACAAATTGAGAGATAAAAATCACATAGTCATATCAATTGATGCAGAAAAAGCATTTGACAAAATCCAACACCCTTTCTTGATAAAAACTCTCAACAACGTGGGAATAGAAGGATCGTACCTCAACACAATAAAGCTATATATGATAAACCCACAGCTAACATCATACTCAATGGGCAAAAACTAAAACCATTTCCCCTAAGAACAGGAACAAGACAGGGATGCCCACTCTCACCACTCCTGTTCAACATAGTACTGGAAGTATTAGCCATGGCAATTAGACAAGAAGAAGAAATAAAAGGCATCCAAATTGGAAAAGAAGAAGTAAAGCTCTTCTTATTTGTAGATGACATGATATTGTACATAAAAAACCTGAAAGACTCCATCAAAAAACCAACAGACTTAATAAATGAATTCAGCAATGTAGCAGGATACAAAATTAATGCCAAGAAATCCATGGCATTTCTATACACCAATAGTGAACTTACAGAAAGAGAGATTAAAAAAACAATCCCATTTACCATCGCACCAAAAAAATTAAGATACTTAGGAATAAACCTAACCAAGGAGGTAAAAGACTTATATGCGGAAAACTACAGGACACTGAAAAAAGAGATAGAGGAAGATGTAAACAGATGGAAGAACATACCATGTTCATGGATTGGTAGAATCAACATCATTAAAATGTCCATACTACCCAAAGCAATCTATGGATTCAATGCACTCCCCATTAAAATACCAATGGCATATTTCACAGACCTAGAAAGAACTCTCCAAAAATTCATCTGGAATAAAAAAAGACCCTGAATAGCCACAGCAATCCTGAGAAAGAAGAACAAAGTAGGTGGGATCTCAATACCAGATTTCAAGCTGTATTACAAAGCCACTGTCCTCAAAACAGCCTGGTACTGGCACAAGAACAGACATATAGATCAATGGAATAGAATAGAGAATTCAGATATTGACCCAAACCACTATGCGCAATTAATATTTGACAAAGGAGGCATGAGCATACAATGGAGTCAAGACAGTCTCTTCAATAAATGGTGTTGGGAAAATTGGACAGATACATGCAAAAAAATGAAACTAGATCAGCAACTTACACTATACACAAAAATAAACTCAAAATGGATACAGGACTTAAATATAAGACGGGAAACCATAAAAATACTAGAGGAATCCACAGGCAGCAAAATCTCAGACATATGCCGAAAGAACTTCTTCACTGATACTGCCCCTAGGGCAACGGAAGCCAAAGAGAAAATAAACAAATGGGACTACATCAAAATAAAAAGCTTTTGCACAGCAAAAGAAACCATCAACAAAACAACAAGAAATCCCACTGTATGGGAGAATGTATTTGCAAATGTTATCACTGATAAAGGTTTAATCTCCAACATCTACAGGCAGTTTATACAACTTAATAAAAGGAAAATAAATGATACAATAAAAAAATGGGCAACGGACCTAAATAGAATCTTTTTGAAAGAAGACAGAAGCAAGGCCAAGAGACACATGAAAACATGCTCAAAGTCACTAATTATCCGAGAGATGCAAATCAAAGCGACAATGCGATACCATCTCACACCTGTCAGAATGGCTATCATCAACAAATGACAAGTGTTGGCGAGGATGCGGAGAAAAAGGAACCCTCGTGCACTGCTGGTGGGAATGCAGACTGGTGCAGCCACTGTGGAGAACATTATGAAGTTTCCTCAAAAAACTGAAAATGGAACTCCCATTTGACCCAGTAATCCCACTCCTAGGAATATATCCTAAGAAACTAGAAACACCAATCAGAAAGGATATATGCACCCCTATGTTCATAGCAGCACAATTTGCAATAGCTAAGATTTGGAAACAGCCTAGGTGCCCGTCAGCAGATGACTGGATCAGAAAACTATGGTACATCTACACAATGGAATACTATGCTGCCATAAAAAAGAAGGAATTATTACCATTTGTAGGCACCTGGATGGAATTAGAGAACATAATGCTAAGTGAAATAAGCCAGTCAATGAAAGAAAAATACCACATGATCTCACTCATTTGGGGATAATGAAAAACAGTGTAAACTGATGAACAAAAAGATAGATACAGAGGCAATAAAGGATCAAACAGACTGTCAAATTACAGCGGGAAGGTTAGGGAGAGGTGGAGGAAATAAGAGATCAGCTGAAGTACTTATATGCATGCATATAAGAGTAACCAACAGATGCAAAACATTGGGTGGTGAGGGCATGTATGGGAGTGGGGTGGGGGGGGCAATAGTAAGATATGTACACATATAATACCTTAATAAAAAAATTTAAAAAAAATATTAAAGTCCAGGAAAAAAACAACAAGATTCAACAAAGTAAGAACCTTTCTGATATGAATCCTATGTAATAAAAAATTAATATGCAAATTAACCATCACTCCCCTACACCCACAAGCCACAGCCACCAGCCACGCCCACCAGCCAATCAGGATTGAGTATGCAAATTAACCCAACCAAGATGGCTGTGGCCCCGGAGAGAACATGAGGGAGGCTTGGGTTTCCCCAGCAGTGGAAGAAGCCAAGCTTTCTGCACACTCTGGCCAGCCCAGGCCTCCACTTAAGGCTACAAAGTTTTAATTATAGAAGATAAATTAATCCCAACAAAAATGGCTGACGCCACAGAGCAAGCAGAAGGCTTGGCTCTGCTCCAGGCTACAAAGTTTCAATTGTAGAAGATAAATAAACCCCATATACCTGGGCCTTTGCTTGGGTCGCTGGGGGGTGTGGCCGGCCTGCAAACCACCACAGGCCTCTCAGCCAGGCCGCCCCATACCCCAAGGGAACCCCCACCCTGATCCAGGACACCCTTCAGGGCAAACCAGCTGGCCCCAATCCATGCACCAGGCCTCTATCCTATCTAATAAAAGAGTAATATTCATATTGACCATCACTCCAACACACAAGATGGCTGCCCCTATGTGGTCAAAGATGGCTGCCCCCATGTGGACACAAGATGGCCAGCAGGGGAGGGCAGTTGGGAGGGACCAGGCCTGCAAGGGACGTCAGTTGGTGGTGATCAAGCCTGCAGGGGAGGGCAGTTAGGGGTCACCAGGCCTGCAAGGGAGGGCAGTTGGGGGCAAACAGGCTGGCAGGGGAGCAGTTAGACATCAATCAGGCTGGCAGGGGAGTGGTTAGGGCAGGGGTGGGCAAACTTTTTGGCTTGAGGGCCACAATGGGTTCTTAAACTGGACCGGCGGGCCGGAACAAAAGCATGGATGGAGTGTTTGTGTGATCTCATATAAATTCAAAGTTAAGGAGCGGAGGGGAGAGCAAGAGAACCAGATAGAACAGCCGTATCTGGCCCGTAGGCCATAGTTTGCCCACGGCTGGGTTAGGGGGTGATCAGGCTGGCAGGCAGAAGAGGTTAGGGGCAATCAGGAAGGCAGGCAGATGAGCAGTTGGGAGCCAGCAGTCCTGGATTGAGAGAGGGATGTCCGACTGCCCGTTTAGGCCTAAACGGGCAGTGGGACATCCCTTGACGGGTCCCAGATTGAAGAGAGTGCAGGCTGGGCTGAGGGACACCCCCCCCCTCACCGTGCACGAATTTTGTGCACCGGGCCTCTAGTAATACATAATAGGGTCAAGGTCCCCACAAGTTTTATAGGCTTTTTTTAAGAAAGTTCATCATTAAAGTTTTGGCCCTCTAAGTGTTCAGGATGTAAGTTTTCCTTGCAGTAAAAAATTTTTAGGCTAACAGATGACAGAGGTACTGAGGTTCACGGGAGACACAATAAGAAAAAGGGGCAAATGGTGTAATGTGACATATACATAGATATGAGAATGCCATTCCCTGAAGGCTCTCAGCTCAGTTGCCTTTCCATTGTTGCCCATGTCCATAGCAGGCTGTACTATGGGTTCTGTGCTAGCTAGAGGGGGGACTGGGAGAGAATGAAATAATTAAGAAGTGAAATGTAGATCAATCAGATAGGTAGGTGATAGATGATGATAGATGATAGATGATAGATAGGTAGATAGATAGATAGATGATAAATAGATAAGCAGGCTAATTTCTTCCAGACATTATATTATCTTGAATTCTTCCTAAGACCATAGGATGTCAGCATTATTATCCCCATTTATAAATGAGAGCTCAGAGATTCTAAATATGCTGACATTATACACTAAAAGCCTCTATTCCATCTGGCCCAATTGCCTCTATAAAATTACTTTCTATTATGTGCTTCTCCATTCATTCTGCTCCAACTACAATGACCACCTGCTGCTCCTAAAATGTGTCAGGCAAACTTCCACAGGGTCTTTGCACTTATAGTTCCACTGCCTTTAATGTTCTTCCATTGAATATCCACATGGCTATTCCTTTTTCTTATGTCTCTCCTCAAGTGTCACCAATTCCTATCTTCTTGATACTCCTATACCCCATTCCCTGCTATACTTTCCTTTAAAAGTCTTTTAAACATCATTTCCAATATTACCTCTCTCCCCCAGAAAAAGAAAAAAAAAATAGCCCAAGACTGGAACTTGCATTTAGGTAATTTATTTTGGGAAGTTAGGCAAGAATCAGAAGTGGGAAAATAAGAAGTGTAACATGGGAAAGAAAGGAAAGCTAATATATGCCAGTGCATTATCAAGTTGGTGACTAGAGTGGGTAGTTAAGGCTTAATGTCATTGGAAATCCTCTGGAGAGCCTTGTAAATATAGTCAGAATTGTCTACCTGAGTGACATATAGGCTCTTATTTGAGTATGATTAATTAGTCCCATAAGTGGTCCACACAAAAGAATCCTGGGGCAAAAGTTGGGACTAGGTGCTAGGTTCACCTGCAGTCAGCTAGTTGCTACATCAATGGATGTATTAAAAAGTTTGAATGAGAAAACGCGAGAGACTAGAGGTTTCTGACAGAACCCACCTCTTGCATCACTCAGACCTTTCACAGAACTTCAAGGTAGTGGCCAGGAGCAAGTTCTACAATAGACTCAATATAGAAAAGTTAGGTAGAGTCCCTAGTGTTGCAACTGGTCTCTGGGCAATAACTGACTTGACCATCATTTCCCTTCACTCATCCCCATTCAATGTTTTCCCCATTCTTACCACTCCAGTTGGTTTAAATTCATTTGGCTGGTGAGATGACCCAGATTTTCGCCCCAAGCAGTTAGAGTATTTAATTACTATACCCTGGTCAGAGCATTATCTTTACAATGGTCCACTTTCTGTTATTACTAGGAAGGCTCCAGTGAAGTGCCTGGGTTCTAAATATGATCTCCCATGGCAACATTATGCAGCAGCAATCAGAGCTGCTCATGGTTATCAGGTTCAATTATCCCCACCAACATAGTAAATTTCTTCTCTGCCGTTGGGGCCACTTACCTAAAAAGCCCAGGATGACCAAGCAGTAGTCACAGTTTCAGAGTTGTATGAAGTGCCTTTCTGCTCCTGTGGTACCAGGTTTCTGAATAGCGGAACCTAGATTGTGCAACATGGGAAGCACAAACTCCACACGTGAGTCATTCTGAGTGCAGGATAGCAAAGGGCCATTCTACTTCTTGGTTCCTGGACCCATGTGTTCTGGCTTTTGGGGTCACAGTACCCTACACTGATCATTAATTTGGTTTATATACACATCCAGTAAGACTGCATTCCAATCCTCTAGGGCAGGAGTCCTCAAACTACGGCCCACGGGCCACATGCGGCCCGCCGAGGACATTTATCCGGCCCGCCGGTTGCCACTGCCTGTCCTGCTTAGCAGCCAACTCATCCCGGGCGGGCCCGCAGTGCGCATAGGAATTTGTTCATAGTTTTTGTTTTTTTTTTTAAACTATAGCCCGGCCCTCCAAAGGTCTGAGGGACAGTGAACTGGCCCCCTGTTTAAAAAGTTTGAGGACCCCTGCCTAGGGTGTTGTCCCTGAATTTAGGCACTAGCTAAGCTTTTAATATGCCATCATTCTCTGAGGCAGCCAGACTATTGAAGGGTAAAATCTGTGCCTTTTCACCATTTACTTCCAGAATATACATTAGTAACTGGCTCATATCAGGCATGTAATATATATCTCTGAATAAATGAATCAATCAATCAATCAATCTCTGGGAACATTCAAAATCACAAAACAAGAGATTGAAATAATTATAAACTGGTGCCTCATATGATGAAACAATGAGGAATGATCATATACATATATATATACATGTCTATACATGTGTGTGTATATATATACATATATATGTATATATATATGTGTATGTATATATATGTGTATGTATATATATGTGTGTGTGTATATATATATGTATATATATGTATGTGTGTATATATATATATATATATATATATATATATATATATATATATACTGAGTGGCCAGATTATTATGCATTCATAATAATCTGGCCACTCAGTGTATATTAGAGACCCGGTGCATGAATTCGTGCATGGGTGGGGTCTGGCCAGCTTGGCCAGGGGGAGGGAACATGGGAAATTGGCCGGCCTGCCTGCTGGTCAAACTCCTGGTCGAGGGGACAATTTGCATATTAGCCTTTTATTATAAAGGATATACACTGAGTGGCCAGATTATTATGCATTCAGAAATCATAATAATCTGGCCACTCAGTGTATACACACACACACACACACACACACACACACACATATATATATATACATATATATATATATATATATATATATATATATATATACACACACACACTAGAGGCCTAGTGCACAAATTCATGCACCAGTGGGGTCCCTCAGCCTAACCTGCAGGATCAGGCTGAAAACCAACTCTCTGACATCCCCTGAGGGGTCCCATATTGTGAGAGGGCCCAGGCCAGGCCAAGGGACCCCACCGGTGCACAATCGGGTCAGCGGAGGGACTCGGGAGGTTGGCCAGCAGGGGAGGGGCCACGCAAGGCATCCAGGGTGTGTCCAGAATATCATTAGCATATTACACTTTGATTGGTTGAAAGGCAAACTGGGTTGACCAGACGCTTAGCATATTAAGCTTTTATTATATAGGACTAGTGGCCCAGTGCACAAAATTCGTGCACTGGGGGGGGGGGTGTTCCTCAGCCTGGCCTGCACCGTCTCCAATTGGGATCCCTTGAAGGATGTCCTACTGCCGGTTTACAGGGATCGGGCCTAAACCGGCAGTTGGATATCCCTCTCGCAATCTGGGACTGCTGGCTCCTAACCACTCACCTGCCTGCCTGCCTACCTGATTGCTCCTAACCACTCTGCCTGCTGGCCTGCTTACCCCCAAATGCCCCCCCTCGCCTGATCACCCCCAACTGCCCCCCGTGCCAGTGTGCTCACCCCCAACTACTCCCCCTGCTGAACTGTTCACCCCAGTCCAGCAGGGGGGGCAGTTGATTGATTGATTCATTTATTCAGAGATATATATTACATGCCCCACCTTACCTCCCCACTGGCCTGCTTTCCCCCAACTGCCCCCCTGCTGGCCTGCTCACTCCAAACTGCGCCCCCCTATCCTGATCACCTCCAACTGACTCCCACTAATGGCCTGCTTGCCCCCAACTGGTCCCCCTGGTGGTCTGCTTACCCCCAACAGCCCCGCACCCCACCAGCCTGATCACCCACAACTGCTATCCCATCCTGGCCTGATCACCCACAACTGCCCTCCCCTTTTGACCTCTAACTGCCTCTACCTTGGCCCCACCACCATGGCTTTGTCCAGAGGAACGTCCAGAAGGTCTCCTGGAAGGTCTCCCATTCTAATTAGCATATTACCCTTTTATTAGTATAGATAGAGGCCTGGTGAATGGGTGGGGGCTGACTGGTTTGCCCTGAAGGGTGTCCAGGATCAGGGTGGGGGTCTTACTGGGGTGCCTGGCCAGCCTGGGTGAGGGGTTGAGGGCTGTTTTCAGGCTGGCCACACCCCCTTCAGGGTGGGGGTTACCACTGGGGTGCCTGGCCAGCCTGGGTGAGGGGCTGATGGCTGTTTGCAGGCTAGCCACAGTCCCCAGTGACTCAAGCTCCTAGCTCCTCCTTTTTTGCTTTTTTTTTTTTTTCTCAGCACCTCCTTGAACAGAGGCCAGGACTGGCTGGAAGCAGGTATCTGGGATTTATTTATCTTCTATAATTAAAACTTTGTAGCCTTGAGCAGAGGCCAGGGCCGGCCAGGGTGGATGGGAAGCTTGGCTTCCTCCATCGCCAGGGGCAACCCAAGCCTCCTGCTCACTCCAGCTCCATGGTCATCGCCATCTTTGTTGGGTTAATTTGCATACTCGCTCCTAATTGGCTGGTGGGTGTAGTGGAGGTACAGTCAATTTACATGTTTCTCTTTTATTAGATAGGATACTAGAGGCCTGGTGCATGGGATTTGTGTATTGGGCAGGGCGGGCGGCATAGCCTGTGGGGATCAGCCCACTATGGGAGCACTGCTCATCCTGGTCAGCCGAGTGGCTGTGGACCCTCCTTCTGGCTGTTCCCTGGTCTGACATCTTCCGTGGAGCCAGAGCACTCACCTCTCCAGGCAACCTGATTGGGTCCGGGTGCACAGACAATAGCACTGAGAGGCGGCGGAGTAGGCCTCAGTTTCATGGTGGCCACAAACCCGCCTCCCAGCCTCTGGGGTCAGCTTTGCGAGCCCGGCAGCAGTGCTTCACAGCCTGTGGGCATCTGAAGGAGGCGACAGGGGGCGAGGAGGTGATGATCACAGCCCAGGTTCCTGCCCGTCGGCCCGGGGTTTGCAGTGGAAGCAGCTGCTCATCCAGGTCAGCCAAGCGGCACTCCCACTGTGGTAGCACACTGACCATTAGGGGATAGCTTCTGCATTGAGCGTCTGCCCCCTGGTGGTCAGTGTGCGTCATAGCGACTAGTCGACCGGTCATTCTGGTCATTCTGCCATTTGGTCACTGGGCTTTTATTATGTAGGACATAATATATTATATATATATAAAATTAGTACAAATACTGTTAAAATAAAATTTGAAAAATTAAATGTCACCCTTTTATAATATATGTACAATTAATCTATTAGTGTAAATGCCATATTTATTTAATTTATATACCAACAAATCATAAACATAACAATGTAGAAGTATAGATTCACTTATTCTTTTTCCTCAATACTAATAAATTTCATTTATGAAAACCTTATTAGGAAGCATTATGTTAAAGAATAAATTGCCAGAGTCTTACTCTACCAGATTAAATGTATAATAAAATATTTAAAATTACATTTATTGTATCAATTTTTTAAGTAAAGTTAGAGAAAGCTGTTAACATAATTTAATAGCCCCAAACCTTGCTCTGTGTACTTTTGTAGCATATTTAACCAATAATATACATGGGTGGGCAAAAATAGGTTTACAATTGTAATACAAATAATTAATACAATAATTAATTTAAAAAATATAAGAATAAACTCTATTTCGCATACTCACAACTATAAAACTACTTTTACCCACCCCTGTATTTTGCCTACTACTGCTAAAACATCACAACTACTGGTAAAATGGAGTTTTGTAGAATTAAAGGAGAAGCTGAAAATGTGTAATGTTATATACTAATTTTAGTTTAGCACATGATATGTTATATTGGGTTTCCGGCCAGAGAGATTTCAAGTGCTTCAGAAAATAAAGTCAGTATAATCTCATTTTTGAGGAAATCCCTTTATTATTAACTACAGGCCTGGTGCATGACATTCGTGCACTGCGGGGGAGGTCCCTCAGCCCAACCTGCACCCTCTTGCAGTCAGGGATCCCTCGGGGAATGTCCGACTGTCAGTTTAGGTCTGTTCCCCGTGTCCTTAGCGCTGCCACGGAGGCAGGAGAGGCTCCCGCCACTGCCACTGCACTTGCCAGCCATGAGTCTGGCTTCTAACTGAGTGGCACTCTCCCTGTGGGAGCGCTCTGACCACCAGGGGGCAGCTCCTGCATTGAGCATCTGCCCTTGGTGGTCAGTGTGCATCATAGCGACTGGCCATTCTGCCATTTGGTTGATTTGCAGATTAGGGTTTTATTATATAGGATTACTAGAGGCCCAGTGCACAAATTCGTGCATGGGTGGGGTCCCTAAGCCTGGCTGGTATTCAAGGCCTAATGGGGAGCCAGCCAGCCAGGGGGAGGGACCCCAGGAGATGGGCCAGCCTGTCGGGGGAACGGGCTGTGGGAGATTGCTGACCAGGGGGAGGGGCCGTGGGAAGTTGGCTGGCCACAAGAGGTTGGCTGTGAGAGTGCACTGGCCACCAGGGGGCAGATCCTGCATTGAGCACCTGGTGGTCAGTGTACATCATAGCGACTGGTTAACCAGTTGTTCTCTTGTTCCAGTTGTTTGGTCATAATGGTCAGTTAGGCTTTTATATATATATAGACTAGAGGCCCAGTGCACGAAATTCATGCACAGAGCGGGAGTGTGTGTCCCTCAGCCCAGCCTGCACCTTCTCCAATCTGGGACACCTCAAGAAATGTCCATCTGCCCATTTAGGCCCGATCCTAGTGGGATCAGGCCTAAATGGGCAGTCAGACATCCCTCTCACAATCCAGAACTGCTGATTCCCAACCACTCACCTGCCTGCCTGCCTGATTGCCCCTAACCCCTTCTGCCTGCCAACCTGATCACCCCCTATCCACTCTCCTGCCAGCCTGATCGATGCCTAACAGCTCCCCTGATGGCATGATTGCCCCTAACTGCCCTCCCCTGCTGGCCTGGTCACCCCCAACTGCCCTCCTCTGCAGGCCTTGTCCCTCCCAACTGCTCTCTCCTGCAGGCCTGGTCCCTCCCTTTCAGGCCTCGTCCCTCCCCTGCAGGCCTGGTCCCCCCAACTGCCCTCCCCTGCAGGCCTGGTCCCCCCCAATTGCCCTCCCTTTCAGGCCTGGTCCCTCCCAACTGCCCTCCCCTGCTGGCCTGGTCCCCCCCAACTGCCCTCCCTTTCAGGCCTGGTCCCTCCCAACTGCCTTCCCCTACCGGCCATCTTGTGGTGGCCATCTTGTTTCCACATGGGGGTGACCATCTTTAACCACATGGGGGTGGCCATCTTTTGTGTTGGAGTGATGGTCAATTTGCATATTACCTCTTTATTATATAGGATGGGTCAGCTATTGAGCTAAGTGTTAAAAAAATCAGAGAAGAAGCATTTTTGTCTATTTATGAATTATAAATTGGTGATAAAAAAAATAGAACCTATTTACCTACCCTAGTGTTAAAGCTTAATATTAGCTTAAGTGTGGACATATATTAGTCTCTGTGCTATTTCACCAGCATCCAAATTCTACGGGGTTGAAAAAAATATGAAATCTTAGATCCTTGGAAGAGAAAGATCTAAGTTTTATACACAAATATAAAAGTAGCCTCTCCTAAAATATACCTATCACAAATATAAGAAATTCCTAAAACTTGTTTTCATGTTTTCTACTTTCTTTCAAATGAGCAGCATGGGGAGTCCAATTAGGTAATGTGAAGCCCTCCCTTCTCTCCTGCCAGTTTCTCTCATTTGAAACCAGTTATCTAACTAGAGTGCTGTCTTCCCAGTTAATGAAGTTATCTGCACAATTTTCAAAATGTGACTTGAGTTTGACTATGATTCTATTAATATTATTTAAAAGATAATTTAAAAAATAGTAATAACTACTTAATTAATCATTTAAGTCACTAACACTCCCTTTCTGAGCCAGGAAAACAGTTACAAAACTTGGTGCTTTAGATTAACTCAGGGTCATACTAATCTCATGAAAATATTAAGATTAATTTTTCTTGGCTCTTGCACAACACTAGTGTTATTGTGTTCACCTGTTCGACAGATAGCCAAGTTTCTAATCCAGACTACTTCAAAGCACATAACCAATGAAGACAGAAAAACTAGAAAGAATGGAGATATGCTGAGGTCCAGCACATACATTAAACCCAGTTCTATTTCTTAGCTTAATGAAAGTAACTTTGTTTAGTAGAGTCCCAAAATGTGCTGTTGACTCAAAGAACTAAATAAATTTTTAAACTTTTGAAGGATAACTCCCATTTTCTTATGGTCCCCTTCTATTCCAAATGAGCATGCATTTCTAACTTCATCTAATTAAAAAATGTTTGTGCTTTAACAAGTTCATATTCACTCCAAAAAATAGTGAGCTGGGAACACTCTGAGAAGATATTACTATTAACTTAATAACATCTTTGGTCATCAGCTATCTTCAACTCTCACAAGTTAGAAAGGATTCTTTTTTAAAATAATCTTTATTGTTGAGGGTGTTATAAATGTCCCTCTTTTTCACCCCATTACCCTCCTCCACCCAGTTCCTGCAGCGCCCCAGACCTTGGCCATCCTATAGTCTGTGACCATAGGTAATGCATATATGCATATAAGATCTTTGTTTAATATTTCCCCCCACTACTCCCCTTTCCACTGAGAATTGTCAATCTACTCCATTTCCATGCCTCTGATTCTATTTCATTCACCAGTTACAAAGTCTTCTTATGTTACTGTCATATGATACTTTATGCAAAAATTTATAAAATCAGCTCCAGTAAAATTGAATTCTGGAAACTTCTGTGTCCCTTTTTCTTTAAACATTATATGCTTGGAGTCTTCTTTCTTTATATTTTGAATGATAGAGAAGTGGAAAATCGTTCTAAGTTTTATTGTAGCTCTTCTCTCTAAGGGCTTTTTGCAAAGAATTCACCTATTGTAGTAATACCTCAAATTAGAGGTTGTATGTTTCCCTGCCTGGCCAATGATAAGACCCTTCCCCTCACCAGAGAACACAAGCTCTTGACTCTGCAAAGGTCTGAGTCAACAGCTTATTGGGCTTTGAAGAACCTCGGCCTATTTTATAGCTGGGTCTTTTTCTCCTTCTGCGTGTTTCAGGACCCGTGCTGTGTTTCATTCATCTCTATTCATCGGTTTCAGGTGACATTTGGGGCTGAAAACATAATGTGTCAGAGATAGCTGTAGCTTCCTACTGTGTTAGTTATTGTTTCCTTTGTCAGCACGTGAGTGAGCACAAACATTTTCCAATTGCTCTGATTTTCAGACAGGTTCAGATCTACTGAGCCATCACTGATGCACACGCCTATACCATTTAGATACACTTGATACAGATTTCAGAGACAATTTCTAAGTTCAGTCCTATACAAATAAAGGTACTCTCATTTATTCTTTTTCCAGAAGAGGAATAGATTTCACATCCTCTTCTTGCTTTACTCCTGTTCCGTATAAAAGGAATAGAGGCAGTGCTTCTAAAAGCACTCACCTTCTTGCTAAAGGCAAAACATTACCATGATCAACAGAATCTGTCTCTTGGAATTCAGTTCTGCATACCTTTCTTGGGTAAAATTCCCATCAGAATCAAAATTAAGTCCTTAGTGAGCACTTAAATGACATTACAATATTCAGCTTCGTAATTTCCACCAAGGCTTTGCCAAAGGCATTGAATGATTTATGATAAACTGCAAAACCTCCATCCCCTCGTCCCAGGGTATCTTCAATTATTTCTTTGATGAACCCTGCTCTTGATTCCTACTGTCCTGAAGTAATAAGGGGTTTAGTGTCTTTATATGGTTCTTCAAAATTTGTCTTTTTAAACTCAGAATATCTGCTAGTGAAATATTATTGAGTAAATCTTTAAAAATCATGGTTAAAATTATCTTACTCCAACAGAATTTGCAAGACTTGTAAATATAAATTTCCCATAAAAACATTTTAGTTGTAAAAATTCTATTATTAGAAATTACTCAAATTCAGCCTGAAGAGTTAGCTAGCAAATAAGTTCTGATAAAATATCATATTGGATTCTATTTGATTCCCTTGTCGTGTGGGATAAAAATGCATAGCATTGGTCATATGAGAATTGGATATGTGAGTATAGATAGATTGTAAAATTTAAAAGTTTGATTTGTCTCCTCATATGGAGAAACTGAATCCTGGGAAACTTGAGGGACCTATTCAAAGTCACACATTTCATTAAGAACAGTGTGATCCTACTTTCTGTTGTAAATGTTGTAAATTCTGAGGTCAGAGAAATGTGGTATTAAACATTGCATACCCTACTTATGCTATGCCTTATATAAGTCAAGGTATATACTACTTAGCTAGGCTATGAATAAGTCACTGAGCTTCAAATTCTTAATCATTATAAATGGATATACCTATCTTCTAAGATGGTTAAGAGAATTAGACATTACATATGTAAAAATTCAGACCCAAAGTAGTCATTAAATGAAATGGTTAAAAAAAAAAAAAAAAGAAAGAAAGAAAGAAAGAGGGAGAGAGAGAGAGAAGATCCAAAGACATAGAAGCATGGAACAGATCGTGGACTCTCAGTGGGAAGGTGTAGGTGGGAACAGATCAGCCAAAGAACCTGTATGCACATATGCATAACCCATGGATGCAGACAATAGGGTGGTGAAGGCCTGGGGCAGGAGGCTTGGAGCGGGCTAGAAGGGTCAAGGTGGGGAAGGGAAGGACATATGTAATACTTTCAGCCATAAAGATTTAAAAAAAAAAAAGAAATGACAAAGATTATATTTATTAGTATTTTCATACAACTAACCTACATCACCTTTCTGGCCTTTTCTCTGTTATCTCTTCACGCAGTTTTCAGAACATTTCTCTAAAGCACAAGTCATAGTATATGATTCACTTCACTTTGAAACCCTCAGTGACTTCCAATCATTAATCAAATTAAGTCAAAATTTCTCCCCTATCACATAAGGCCCTGCACATCAGGCCACAACTCACCTTTCACTTTGCCTCAATTATTGTTTATTAAGGGTAGGAATTATGTGTTCATCTCTTGTATAGTACCTTTACAAGAAAGTACTAGAGAAAAAATAAATGCTAATTAAATACCTTAAAATACAACCCAAAACACCAAACCAGCACTGGAAAACATATAGTGTTATCTGCATATCATCATATGATTTTGTAAAAAGTTCAAAAGTAAAAAAATAATTACCAAGTGTATTTATTTGAATGAATGTATCTTCCAGCATATTTCAGCAGACAAGAGTTGTACTGAGTTGAACATATGAGTTTACTGAAGGAATTTGATTAATTAATTATCAGTTCTATGTGTTTTTATGGTCACAAACTGCCACTTTAAAAACATACATCCATTTATTTACTATTATTTATGTAATATAAGTTGAACATAAACGTTTGGATGTAACTGATGAAAAACAAAGACTCACAAAATGCACTTTAGAGAATAATTTCACATTATTGGTATTTAGAACCTCCAAAATTATAAAACCAACATCCCAGCCCTTCAATAATTCCATTAGGTACACTAGCCTATAAACTCCAGGGCAAAGAACATGGCTGTTTCACTCAACAAAAGTTGACTCCCCAAAAATATGTTTTTCAAATAAATCAAACTGAATTTCAAAATGGAGACTAGCCTTCATTAAATCTTAACAACCTCTGAAATGGAAACTTACAAACTAACAGTGAAAGTAGTAAAAGTTCACATTAGGACACGGCAAACGGGGGAAAAGCAAAATGTAAGGGCAAAGAAAAGGAAATGGGAAAAGATGTTTAGAAGGGGCCCACAGTTCATCATCTGAGTGCAGAATAATGGATTCTATCTTTTCAAGAGATGGGAGATCAACTGACCCTCTGAAGAGAGTCCCCCACCTTTTAATGCCCCCAATGGAGGAGATACAGCCTGCAATTACTCAAAGAAACAGTGAGTTTAAATTCCTTCCTGATATCCCTTTATTTGTCTTTCTTCTTGTTTTTGTTGTTTTAATTGAACCAGGGTCTCTCTATATATACCCTGGGAGAACCGGCATTAACCCTTCTAGCTCATTAAGGTACCATTTAGGAAATCACTGCAATGCTTTAGTTCACAGCCTACAAGTCAGCAACTAGGAGAATTGAGGTCAATGTATTTTATACCTCTGAAATTTGGGAGCAATGGAAGAATGTTGTTGTTATAAGCTTGTGAAGTCCACATTTTGCATCACCCTGTAGGCACAGAAGAACCCCTTTTATGAACCCAAATTGGGTGATTTAATTACAAAGTCATTAGACACAATTGTAAGATAATTCAGGGGGAGTTCCTGTTTTTGTCAAAAACCTTTTTTGTGTTCATCCAACATATATTCTGGCCTCTTGCACTCAGTTTACAAGGTTTCTAATTAAGCTCCAGAGAAGATTATGTAGTTCACTGAACTGAGTCACCGTTACAACTGGGAAAGAAGAGGCACTTCTATTTTATCAGAAAAATAAACACTTTAGTTTTATTTCCTCTGCCACACATGTTATCTCTTTGTCCTGTCACAGCATTTTTTTATAGGTTTTTATTTCAAAGAATTACCTTGAGATTACTGTCAACGCAGCCAGAGGAAAGTATCCAACAAAATATAGCAGGTGGTTTTGCCTTCTAAAATCCTCACTGTAGACAATAAAATATTGCATAATGTCCTTGAAATAATCTCCTATCATTTAAGAACAAAGAGACAGTTGTTCAATAGTACTTTGGTTAAAAAAAAAAACTTGTGAAAAATAAAATATTTATTGGTGACAAAAGTACATTTTGCCAACTTGATTCTTAACTCAAAATGTTAACTTTTTAAATTGCTTCAGGAGCTTCACTGGTTTC
Organism: Plecotus auritus; assembly: GCF_963455305.1. NCBI lineage: Eukaryota > Metazoa > Chordata > Mammalia > Chiroptera > Vespertilionidae > Plecotus > Plecotus auritus. The sequence continues at coordinate 63,769,077 of NC_137771.1, forward strand.
TGCTGTTCCTAATAATATTGACAGGCAAATGTCAGGTGCTGGGTCACAATTCATAGCAAGGCAAGAAAAAGCTGCTAAGAACATAAAGGGTGTTCCCTTTCTTATGCAAGGAGAAAACCCTTTAGTTATTATTCAACTCAAGTAAATGCTTCATATCCATGGAATTAAATATTTCTGAAGAGTTCATTCCTGAGCTTTCTGGGTTGAATTAGGTCCTACTCAGACTTACACTTCATGTCACCCACATGTCTTAAGAACTGGTGCCTTCTGCTCAGCTGTGCATTTTCCCCCAGACATGCCGGATGTCTATGCAATAAGCACTTGGAAAGTTCAAAGAGACACAGCACATTCTGTGCTTTCTCTTCCCACCATTCCATGTAAACACCATTAATAACCAGACCTCTTTTATGCCAAAGGCTCTGATGGCTTGACTTTAGTCTGCTAATTGTTTGCACTCACTCTCTGCCTTTATTGTGCTCAGTAGAACCATCTATCTGGGGCCAAATTCAGTCACTTGCTCACACACGTGCTCCCACAGGAGCACAGATACTGACCAGAGCCTAGAAGAAACATGCTTGTCACACCAATCTCTTTCCCTTACCTTACCACAAACCCCCTTCCCATTAGAGTTACACTCAGAAATTAAACAAATCTTCAGAGTCTACCATTTATCAGGCCCTGGCGATGATACCAGACAAGGTCGGTAAATAAGAAGTCAAAAATCCATGCTTCCAATGAACTGACATTCTGGTGGGGACCAATGCAGAGATAAATAAGTAAATGAGCAAGATGACTTTGGATAGGAAAAAGTTGAGAAAGAAACCCCAGGATAATGTCATAGAATGTGACTTGGGGACAGGCAATACCAGATGGGGAGCTCATGGAAGGCCTTTCTGAGCAGATGGCATTTCAGCTGAAACATGAAAGAAAAGAGGAATCTGGACAGCCTAGACACCAGATGAAAAGGTTTCAAAAGAGGAGACAATAAGAACAGAGCCCCAAGGAGTGTTAGAGCAACCCAGAGGAGACTAGTAGGATGGAAGTGAAAAAGCATTCATATATTGTAGAAAATTGTGAAGCACAGACAGTTTTAAGCCTGTGGAAGACCCTTATGATCCACCCAAATTTCTTTTAAGCATATTAATGACACATTATTTGTAATAATTACCAACCAAATGAGACTTTTTGGATGCAAACTTAATTCTTGCAACTTATTTGAAAGGTTTTTAAACTTTTTTATATTGTTCTTCATAGGAATAACACTCATCCCCTAGACTTTTGTGAAACTGCTATGTATGGAAGACCTTACCTATTTCCTGCTCAAGAGCTCGTCTCCCTTTCCTTCAGTTATAATTAGTTTCTGGCATTGATGTGTTCTCCCTAAAAATATAAGCATATATGCATGCGTACATACCTACCTACAAACATAGAAGTCCACTTTCAGCCTCCCTTGCAGCTAGAAAGCTCTACTCTGTATTTCCCCTTAGAGTGGGATGCTGAGAGTGAAGCAGACTTCTTTTGAATCTGAGGTAACTATTAGAATAAAACCACATGTTTAGAATAGTTAAGTGGAAAGCTTATAGGAGCCTGAGTCACTAATTCCATTACTATATGAGCCTTGCACATCCTTCTGATGATCTCTTGTTGATGAAAATAACCCCCCACATATTTCAATCATATTTCTACATGGCTGCATGTAGCCAAATTCAGAATCACTCTATGTGAAGTGCCACAAAACAGATATAAAATAAATTGCATTTTAATATCTTCATCACCATCTATACAACTGGTGTGCTTTAACCAAGTATTTATTTACAGAAGAGGACATGTGGAGGGTAGGAAGTGCTAAGTTCAGATATTTCAAAGTCAAGCTATAAAGAAAATTGAACAGTTATTGAATATGAAATATTTTCATTTATTATAACACATCCAGTAGCTATTTAATTCCACAATAATTATATTATGTTGTTATGCCTAAATATCTAGACTTCTACACCTGCACAATTAAGTATTACTCATTTGCTGACTTAGTATCTTGCCAGCAAAGGGGAACAGGGAGGAAGAGTCTGTTCTTGTGTTTCTTTTCACTAATGACTGGCACCTGGCATTACTTTTATTTTTCAAATAAGTAATAAACAGCACTCTTGCAGATGTCTAAGAAATTGGAAATTCTCTTAGGATTTGGTAAGAGCAAGTAGATTGACCTGGCCTGCAGCAATAAGACAGAAGGGATAGTTTGTGGACTAAACTTGGAGCAAGACAAGTCTGAGAAGGTACAGCCATGAAAGAAGTTTTCCACTGAAACAAATGTCTGCTGCTCAAAGGCCCTTGTCAGTGTGTTCCATCTCCACTGGGACTCCCCAAAAACGTCTTTAGTAATCAGCTAGACAGCACTATCTAGAATAAGCAGTTGTTATGTATTAATGACCTAATATTTCACCAAACTTACAGCACTGAAATAATAATTGCTAGGTGCTTTGATGAAGCATTATGTGCCCAGATCAGTCTGTACAGTATACATACATTATCTTTAATCTTTACATTGCTTAGTAATATGACCAATTATTTTGAAAATCTGTAAATAAATGGGCATTATGGCATACATAGGAGAAATTCAAATGTATTTTGAAATGTATTCTATATCGCATTGAGCTAGATAACTATGTAATCAAATTGCTCTACTACCTACATGGAGTTATTGGTTAATGTGTTTAGATGCTTTGTCACTGAGACACTTGTGTCTTCAGGCTGCATCACCATGTGTGTGGCAATTTTGCACATTGTTTTTTCAGGGACTGTGAGGCTCTGTTAAGGTAAGGTATGTCACTCAATATGATCAGATATAGTGGAAATCACTCATCTGGTGTACCCAGTCTTTTTAATACTGCTCCAGGTTTATGCCTAAAAGAACTCTGATAAATTCTATTTTACACAGTTCCCTTTAAAATATCATAAAATCATAATATAATTGTATACACTGCAGGTGTATGCCTAACTGGGCACAATCAAGGATGCCCAGTTTTGAGGCTGATACATCAGAATACATGTCCAAGACTTAGTAATGATTTGAATCTGTACCCAGGCCAATAAAGTTCTCTTAATGTCCCACATAAAAAGACCCATTTTGATGCCAGAACATGGCATGGGAAGGGAGGCAGGAGGGAAGTAGGAATTATTCTTTATGACTCTCTAACAAATAACAAATGCCGATGTTAACAGTTACTGTTTATTGAGTGCTTCCCTGTGTGGGTACTACCACCTCATTCAATACGTGAAACAAGTCTTTGAAGTAAGAACTTTATTATGCCCATTTTTTAAAGTTAGATTTATTAAAGTATAATTTATTTACCCTTTTAGTAAATAAAACCTTGCAATCAAGTTGTACAAGTCCAACGTTGTACTTCTTTTTCAAAATTGTTTGGCTAGTCTTGGACCTTGGCTTTTCCATATAAACATTTAAATTAGCCTGAGATGTTCTCATAAAAAGCCTTCTGGAGCTTTGATTGGGTTGCATTGATTTTATCATTGAATTTGGGAAAAATTAATATTTTAAAAATATGGGACTTCTGAACCATGAACATATTATGTATCCTTATTTATTTGGGTCTTTAATTTCTCTCAGCAACATTTTGTCATTTTTAGCATACACATTTTCCAGTTATATTGTTAGATACATCCCTAAGTATTTTGTGGTTTTGAAGGAAGCGGGGGTCAGAGGTGTAAAACGTCCTTTTCCAGGGAGCTTATGACTTTTACTTTGTTTTAGAGAAACGTAAAGATGCCCCATTGAGGAGAGTTCACTTAGTTCTTCTACCTTCCCTGAATATTTTTTTTGTGAGTACCAGTGGGAGCCTGGGAAAATACTTTTGAGAAAGTACAGACTCCACTTGTATCTGGAACTCCTGGGGATTTTACTGTCATACTAACTTGTACTTGGCCTTTAAAAATGTGTTAAAATTTTGGCTATTTTCTCCTTACCTGCTGTTATTGGCAGTCACTCTTCCTTCCATGTTCTTCCAAGGGTGAAACCGTTTATTTGCTTCATTTCTCTTTGGAGTGGGTTTCCCAGGCTTTGGAAACTAGTTCATGTGAGTAGAAGTCTCATTTATCTAATGCTCTTAAGAAAAACAATGCTTTTATAGATTTAAAAAAATTCTTATTGTTATGGTGGAGTAACATGCTCTTGCATCTTTCTACATTCTAAACAAAAATGTAGCCAACCAGACCCATTTTATATGAGAAAACTGAGCCTTGGGGAGCCAAGTAACTTGCCCAATACCATAGATCTATTAAATATCATGGCCAAACCCCAAACTCAAGTTTTTCTGAAATAAAAGTCTATTGTGTTAAACATTATACTAAAATATATGCTGTAGGATCATTTCACCAAAAAACATATTTTAGCTGTCTATATGATTTCAGTCAGACCCAAATATTTTCCTTTTTATTGTAATGGAGAACAGGAAATAATGCTACATAATTATCTGAAGAGTCATCAAGGCTTCTACCCCACATGAGTCTAAAGTTTTTTTTTCCAATATATTTTTAAACTGAGTATGCCTAGGAAATCCCTACCTTTCTTCAGAGGCCTCAGCCATTTTGTAAAGTAAATGTTCAGCATGTCTGCCTTTATTAAATAGCATTGGGTCATTCTAAAATGTGTATGATCTGGTACCTTTTAGGAACTCTGGGGCAAGCCCCATGAAAACAGCATGTGACCACAAGAGCTTGGACTTGAAAGGAGGCATTAGCTTCAGGGCAGAAGGATTCTGCATCAAATTGCGGGGGTGGGGGGTGATCGAGAGGCCACTTAGATCTGTTTGCTAGCATCAGCAACCCAATCGGATTTGCCTCTCTACTAGTTGCTTTGGAGGAGCCAATATTGTTACCAAAAAGGTATCAAATTCAAGAGCAGAAGCAATGATAGAAACTAAAACAGAGACAACAATTTGAGAAAGGGAACAGCATTAGGTTTTTGAAAGAGGTGGAAAAGTAATTTGGTACAGAATGATGACTATGAAATATATACCTGTGCTCTCTTGTGGTCAGCTATAGGTGCTATTCTTGTAACTTAAAAACCTGTGAAAACCAAAGGACTTGTATGCATGCATATAAGCCTAACCAATGGACACAGACAACAGGGGGGTGTGGGCATGAGTGGGGGGTGGAGGGTAGTGGGGGAATAAGGACACATATGTAACCTTAATCAATAAAGAAATTTTAAAAAAACAACCTGTGAAAGTCTGACATGTGACCAAATGGTCTTCCCATCCTGGCATTTGTGTACTATTTGTATAGTCTATTTTACTCAAGTTATCTTATTTGACATTCATGACAATCCTATGTAACAGATGAAAACCATGAGACAGAATATTCAGAATATTTCAGATTCTACAATCATATGTGCACTCATAGATCATGATACAGACAACTGTGCTATAATTATGTCATATGAACATGCAAATGTTTGTGTGTATATTTACTTCCAATGTATATAGAACTCATACACACTCTGAATATTGCAAAGATATTTATAAATGTGGTAAGTTTAAAAACAAACAAATGAGAAAACCATTAATAATATTCTATTTCACAAATTGCAATATGATAAAAGGGAAGAAATTCAAAGGGGAAGAATACTCTCCAAAATTTAAGCAACAAAATTTCATGTGTTGCTGGTAAAAGCAAAAGGTGTTCTAGCTTTTAGAGGCATAACTAAAAAAACTTCCCATCAACACTTGCAACCATTTTCAGGTTTTCTTAAGGTAAAAATTATCTGAAAACTCATTACTTAGAAGATTGGTAGGATTAGATAAAAGAGAAAAGAACTGCATGTAACAAGTAAAAGGCATTGGTGAATGCTTGAAACATATTTTTCTTAAGCACTTAAGAATGTACCTGTATTTCCCATTAAACTGCATTTATGGGTTTGTGAGTCTCTTTTCCTTAGTAAATTGTGATTTTCATGAAGGCAGGGAAAGATGCATATTTTATATTTTAAATGTCTAGCAAAGTGCCTAGATACAATAAATGTTCAATAATATTTTGGTGAATAAGGGAATGGTGTATATATGTACACATATGCAATATGTGTATATTATAGAATATCCTATATATTAAAAAGGTGATATGCAAATTAACCATCACTCCAACACACAAGATGGCAGCCCCCATGTGGTCAAAGATAGCCTCCCCCATGTGAACACAAGATGGCCACCACAAAATGGCCAGCAGAGGAGGACAGTTGTGGGTGATCAGGCCTGCAGGGGAGGGCAGTTAGAGAGGGGCACCAGGCCTGCAGGGGAGGGCAATTGGGGGTGACCAGGCCAGCAAGGGAAGGCAGTTAGGGGCAATTGGGCCGGCAGGGGAGCAGTTAGTCGTCAATTAGGCTGGCAGGCAGAAGCAGATAGGGGCAATCAGGCAGGCAGGCAGGTGAGTGGTTGGGAGCCAGCAGTCCTGGATTGTGAGACAGTCCCAGATTGGAGAGGGTGAAGGCTGGGCTGAGGGACACAAACCCTCCCCCATGCAAGAATTTTGTGCACTGGGCCTCCAGTATATTATATAAAACTAGAGGCCCGGTGCACAGAATTCGTGCATGGGGGGTGGGGGTGTCCCTCAGCCCAGCCTGCACCCTCTCCAATCTGGGACCCCTCGAGGGATGTCCGACTGCCTGTTTAGGCCTGATCCAAGTGGAATCGGGCCTAAACGGGCAGTCGGACTTCCCTATCACAATCCAGGACTGCTGGCTCCCAACTGCTTGCCTGCCTGCCTTCCTGATTGCCCCTAACCACTTCTGCCTGCCAGCCTGATCACCCCCTAACCACTCCCTGCCAGCCTGATTGATGCCTAACTGCTCCTCTGCCAGCCTGTTTGCCCCTAACTGCCCTCTCCTACAGGCCTGGTCACCCTTAACTGCTCTCCCCTGCAGGCCTGGGTCCCTCCCAACTGCCTTTTCCTCCAGGCCTGGTCGCCCCCAACTTCCCTCCTCTGCCGGCTTGGTCAACCTTAACTGCCCTCCCTTGCAGGCCTAGTCCCTCCCAACTGCCCTCCCCTGCTGGCCATCTTGTGGTGGCCATCTTGTGTCCACATGGGGGCAGGATCTTTGACCACATGGGGGCAGCCATCTTGTGTTTTGGAGTGATGGTCAATCTGCATATTATTCTTTTATTAGATAGGATAGAGGCCTGGTGCATGGTTGCGGGCCAGCTGGTTTGCCCTGAAGGGTGTCCTGGATCAGGGTGGGGGTTCCCTTGGGGCATGGGGCGGCCTGAGTGAGGGGCCTGTGGTGGTTTGCAGGCCGGCCATGCCCCCTGGTTACCCAAGCGGAGGCCCTGGTATCTGGGGTTTATTTATCTTCTACAATTGAAACTTTGTAGCCTGGAGCGGAGCCAAGCCTCCTGCTCGCTCTGTGTCAGCAGCCATTTCTGTTGGAATTTATGTATCTTCTATAATTGAAACTTTGTAGCCTTAAGCAGAGGCCTGGGCCGGCCAGAGCTGCAGAAGCTTGGCTTCCTCCATCGCTGCGGGCAACCCTAGCCTCCTGCTCTTTCCAGCTCCATGGCTGCCGCCATTTCTGTATGGATTTATGTATCTTCTATCATTGAAACTTTGTAGCCTTGAGTGGAGGCCTAGGCCGGCAAGGGCAGGTGGAAAGCTTGGCTTCCTCCATTGCTGGGGAAACCCAAGCCTCCCTCCTGCTCTCTGTGGCCATAGCCATCTTGGTTGGGTTTATTTGCATATTCACTCCTGATTGGCTGGTGGGCGTGGCTGGTGGGTGTGGCTGGTGGACGTGGCTTGTGGGTGTAGCGGAGGTATGGTCTATTTGAATATTACTCTTTTATTAGATAGGATAGAATTATATGAGTGTTGCTATTATGAGTATATATGAATGTGTGCTCATACATGTTTTATGCATAAAAATCATTTGATCTTTGAATCTTTCTCATTCATGATTTTTAAATTAAGCAAACTTTAGTCAAAGTGTGTTATAAAAGTGAGAATAACTGATGTTAGTCTTGGCCTATGAGAGTCACAATTGAATCTGATGCATAACATGTCAAACCTAATACAAATGATTTCCCAAGTACCTGACACTTTGTATTGCCTGACCACTCCTAGAATCACAGATGATTGAAAGTTACTAGAAACTTATGTTCAAACTATGCAGTCCTGAAATGACAAGAATTGCAACCTAGCAATTAATTGGCTAAAAACACTTTCTGATATACTGTGTATAGTGACCCTGGCTGAGTCCCAGTTCCCTGCAGCTAGACACTGTCCCAGTGATGATTTAGTTGTGCCATCTTATGTGGTCTGTGGCTTGACTGAGATCTTGTTGTGATTCACAGGGGAGTGTTGAATGAAATCTGTCTGGAATAAACTATGGATGCAATTTCATTCTCATTCATTCATTCATTTATTTCCTCACCCTCAAACATTGAGCATCTGCAATAGATAGGCACTGCATTGAGCATTGTAGGCACAAAGGTGAATAAAGCACAGGCTCTCTCTAACTGCTGCCAGGTTTTGCACACTGGCACTCTTTTGAGCTTTAATTGGATAGGGTACTTTCAGAGTGGGGTTGTATATGTTCCAAAATATGTATAATGATCTAAAACCCAAGTGATTTAATTTAATAATTTTAACCATCAAAAGTCCAGTTTGCATGGAATAATGAAATGATCCCTTGAGGAGACCATAGAACAGGATTCCAGCTCTTATTCTGAGACTAAGTACCTGAGTGACATGTGCCAGTTTCTGAGTCTTCCTTGAGTCTTGATTTTGCCCCAAAGTTTCTTTTCAGCTCTAGAATAGATTGAATTCCCCAGTTTGTTTTAGAAGGTTATCCTGAATATCTATATATATAAAAGCCTAAGCAACCATGGAGGGCCGACCGTCTGATAGCTATGACATGCAATGACCACCAGGGGGCAGATGTTCAACACAGAAGCATGGAAACATGGAACAGACTGATGAACCTCAGAGAAAAGGGGGAAGGGGGAAGGGTGGGAAGAGATTAACCAAAGATCTTATATACATACTAGAGGCCCCTAGGCCTGGCCTGCAGATATCAGGCCAAAACTGTCTCTCCGACATCCCCCGAGGGGTCCTGGATTGCGAGAGGGTGCAGGCCTGGCCAAGGAACCCCAACAGTGCATGAATCTGTGCACCGGGCCTCTAGTTTTATATATTATCCTATTCTTTTAGAAAGGGCTTTTGTACCAATAATTTCATTTGACTTCACAATAACCTGGTGAGGTAGGTAGGCGGATCAAGTTATATCTGCATTCATGGACTCTTCGTGGGCTCTCTTTCTACTATTCTTTAAGTAATTCTAGCTAACTTGCCCTAATTTTCCTGTTTACATTCAGTCCCTCTTCCATCAACTCACTTGGGTTCCTCTCCAACCTCTCTCCCCTCTCTCTTCTGCAGTCTATCACCACAACAAGCCAGTTTATGTTTACTAATTTTCAGGTTGGTAATATAAAACTGTTGATTGCTCTCAAAAAGGATTTAATAAATGAGTATTTGTGTGCATATAAAAAAAATCCAGCTTGCACATCGAACTAAAAAGCTCTGCACAGCAAAGAAGAACATCAACAAAATGAAAATGTAACAAACTAAATGAGAAAAATATTTGCTAATCTTATATTTGATAAGGGGTTAATATCCAAAATATATAAAGAACTCGTACAACTCAATAGTCAGAATAAAAAACATCCAATTAAAAAATGGGAAGAGGGGACCTGGCCAGTTCAAAGGCTCAGTTGGTTGTAGTATCGTCCCATATATCAGGACACATGCTTGGATTGAAGGTTGATCTCTGGCTGGAGCATGCATGGGAGGAAACTGATAAATGTTTATCTCTCACATCAATGCTTCTCTCTCTCTCCCACTCTCTCTCTCTCTCTATTTCCCCCCCTCTCTCTCCCTCCCTCCCTTTTTCCTGTCTCTAAAATCAATAAGCATCTAAGTAGACATATTTCCAAAGAAGACATACAGATGGTCAACAAGTACATGAAAAGTAATAATAGGGAATATAAATCACAATGACAGTGAGATATCACCTCATACTTGTTAAAATGGCTATTATCAAAAAGACAAGAAATAACAACTGTTGGCAAAGATGTGGAGAAAAGAGAACCCTTGTGCATTGTTGGTAGAATAAAAATTGATTCAATAAGTATGAAAAATAGTGTGAATGTTTTTCAAAAAATTAAAAGTTGAACTACTATATGATCCAGAAATTAAATGTTGGGCTATATATCCAGAGGAATGAGATCACTATCTTAAAATAATATCAGCACCCCAATATTTATTGCAATATTATTTACAACAGTCAAATATGGAAACAGCCTAAGTATGCATGAGGCACACATGCACAGATACACAATAGAATATTATTCAACCATGAAAAAGAATGAGACCTTGACATTTGCTACAACATGGATGGACCTTGAGGGAATTATGCTAAGTGAAATAAGTCTGACAGAGAAAAACAAATATCATATGATCTCACTTAGATGTGGAATCTATACCCCCCCCCCAAAAAAATAAAACATTGAATACTGAACTCAAAGATACAGAGAACAGATAGGTAGTTGCTAGAGGTGGGGATTGAGGGTGAGTGAAATGGATACAGAGAGTCAAAAGATGCAAACTTTTAGTTATAAAATAATTGTCATGGGGATGTAACATATAGTATGGTGATGATGGTTAATAATACTATTTTGTATATTTGAAAGTTGTTAAGAGAGTAGATCTTGCCTGGCTGGCATGGCTCAGTAGTAGAGCATCAACCTATGAACTAGGAGATTCCTAGTCAGGTCATATGCCAGGGTTGTGGGCTTGATTCCCAGTGTGGTGCGTGCAGAAGGCAGCCGATCAATTATTCTCTCTCATCATTGATGTTTCTCTCTTTCCCTCTCCCTCTCCCTTTCTCTCTGAAATCAATAAAAAAATTTTTTAAAGAGTAGATTTTAAAAGTTCTCATCACAAGAGAAAAAATAATTATTATGTGTGATAATGGATATTAACTACAATTATTTCTCAATGTATACATATATTGAATCTTTATTTTGTACACTGAAACTAAAATAACATTATATGTCAATTATATCTGAAAAAGACAATTTGAAAAATGAAGCAGGATACAAATATATAATTTTAATGACAAAGAAATAATAAATGCATAAAATTTGTAATGAACTATTTCATCCTCTGCACACTCAGAATGGTCTGAGTTCAAAGGTGATGTGAGTGTGCTTTAACTACAACTATGCACTACAGAATCTGTACTCAGCTTCCTCCTGACTACAATTTTAATTCCCTCATGTCTAAGCTAATTCCAGAACTCCAAGGCTGAGGCTTGACATAGGTACACTATAAATGAAGTGCTGATGAGATGGAAATTCTCCAGGTTGCTTTGTGTCTCACTCTGCCTCAGTGTGGACCTGTCTGAAATGTCTAAGAGCTGAGAATCATTTTGGAATGATCCCAACCTCTAGAGTCTAAAAGCTTAGCTGGGAATTCCTTTCCAAGAATCTTGTGGGTTATTTTGGCACTTTGGTTTATAATCCTAGCTGGACTCCATCTGAAGTTCTAAAGCCAAATGAATGGTCAGTGTAAATAAGCCAAACTTGAGAAACTTCAGACCTTGCTCCACAGAATGTTTCTGTTAATCTACCTTGTCTATACTGGTTTAGCTCCTTCTGGCTAGAACTTCTTTTCTGTTATAATTCCTCTGCAAATAAGAAACTCTCTTTTTCATCACGCAGAGGATCTTTCTCTCTGAAGGCTGTGATGCATTGTACTGTATTAAAATTAAATTGTTTGAATATGTTTTGTGTCTGAATACTGATAAAAGTATGAAGTAGACTGCATTATCCTTAATCAAAGGTTACTTTTATTTGTAGATTTTAAGGGCAACTAAAATTTTTATTTGACAGGCTCCAATCGTGCTAGCTGGCATACCTGCACCATTTTATTGTATATGGGATCAGGCATAAATCAAGTGATTTCTCACAGACAAATAAAAGTGGTGGAGTAATATAGTTCCTGGAATTTAACACTTCATGGTCAAGAGGTCACATATGCCAAGTTGCTTATTTATACGCCTCCTAAAGTTTAAGTCTGTGGGCAGGAGACATAAAGCGATGTGACTGACTGTATCAATGAAGAATGCATTGTTCTTTTTCTCCTTGTAGATAAAATTAGCAGTGTTAGAACAGCAGATCAAACAAGAATATCCGCAGAAACACGGTGTTTGCCATTTCTTGGAGATGTGCTTGTTTTATGATTTTCTTTTTTATGACAATTGTCAGTTTTGAACAATGAGATTTATTGAACTTTCTTTAATTTGGAAGATAGTGTGCACCCGTTATGGACATGCTTGCTGATACCTCCTTGGCTAACCCCACAGTTAGTTGGGACCAATGTAGCCTGAGTGGAGGGAATGCCTGTCATTTCCAAGTCCAGACATGGCCAGAAGCCCTCGTGCCTCCTCCAGCTCTCTCTCTCTCTCTCTCTCTCTCTCTCTCTCTCTCTCTCTCTCTCTCTCTCTCTTCTGCCAAAGTGACCCCAGATGGTGGCTGTAAAATGGAAATAGCCCTTTGACCCACATTTCACTGTGATATCAGACAAGAGATGGACACTTTTACAACTTTCTACATAAAGGACTGTAAGGAGAACAAAGACAGGTATAAACATAGTTTAATTCATTTATGCAATGCAAATATACTGAGTTCCTGACACGTAACTAACTACTAACCATTTTCTTCTCCATTACCTGGTTTTCAGGTTTACCCCACTTAACATGTCACCGTGTTCTTCAGATCATGATACCAAAGCTTAGAGAAGCTTTGATTCGCTCAAGGCATAGAGCTAGAAAGGACATGAATCTTGCAGGGTTTGAACCCAGATCTCCTAACTAGGCATCTCACCTTTTCTTCTCTGAAAAGTGCCTTAAAAGCCTAAAATGATCATATTCCACTAAATCTCAAATCATTTTTATCTGAGGGCTCTATTTTTCTCCTTAGAAACATATCTCCTTTCAAATACATCTGGAATTTATAGGAGAAGCACTGGCAAATGAATAAAGAAAATCACATCAGTCCCCTAAGAAGGTCATGGTAGAAACTGTGCAGAAACAGAAACACCTACAGCTTTATCACAGCCCACATGCAGTTACTTAGTGCATCATTAGAGGTTTGAACACGTGTCCCTTACCTGGTGGCCACGCCAGCTCCCAGCAATAATAAGGAAGGAGGCAGAAGGAGGGGCTTCTCCCCACTCCATGTAAAGGAGGGCAGCTGCATTGCCAGGATCTCCTGAAGGCAAATGGGGGAAATAAGGCTCCTTTTGATTTTCTATGAACAGAACAATGTAGAACTGGCATAATGCAGTCACGTGTCTCATTTTTGCATTCAGAATATTGTCTTTTCATAGTCCTTCAGAATATGTTAAGCATAATTCACTATATATCACAAATCATGGTTAAATTTCAAAGCATTAGATAAAAATGGCCTTACACTACATTTGTAGATGTCACTCTCAAGCCATTTCAGTGTAGTTTCCATGGGAACTAATGGACATCAAAGGAGAATGAGAGAGAAAGAAACCGTAAGAACAAATTTTCAGTGGCCACCTTTCTTTCTTTGGGAAAGCCTAAATGAGCCCATGTTAAGTGCTGATGAAATGAGACTCTGAATCTTACTTTCGATGTGAATGCAACTTTTTCTCTTAAAAATCTAATCTTTAGAATTTCACACATGATTAAGCAAAATTTTTCCAAAGGTTTCTCCAGTAATATTTAGAAATTGTATTCAGAGCCTCAGAAGGCACATGTACCTATTCAGGAAGAGGGTCACCATTACTACTGCTGTTATAAAGTTCTTTTCATAATTTGTATTACTATATAGATTTACCATTTCCTGGCAATCCACTCTATACCAGACACTCAAATGGAACCATAAACATTTGCAGCACTATCACATAAGAACACGTGTCAAGAATACATGTTCTAGCCCGTCTGATGTGGCTCAGTAATTGAGCGTCAACCTATGAACCAGGAGGTCACAGTTAGATTCCCTGTCAGGGCACATGCCTGGGTTGCAGGCTCCATCCCCAGTGGAGGTCGTGCAAAAGGCAGCTGCCCAATGATTCTCTCATCATTTATGTTTCTATCTTTCTCTCTTTCCCTTCCTCTCTAAAATCAATAAAAATTATATCTTAAAAATTTTTTAAAGATTGTGTTCTATTGGAATATGTATAGTGTCTTTCAGAGTGATGTGAGGCAGTATAATATGGGTAGCTATTATTAATTTTCTATCACTAAAGAGCAATTACCAAACAGCCCTGTTAAAAGGAGCAAGTTTCAGCTGTTATACCAAAACCCAACACCTCACTTAAAGGCCACCATAATCTTTTTTTTTTTTAATATATTTTATTGCTTTTCCACAGAGAGGAAGGGAGAAGGGTAGAGAGTTAGAAACATCGATGAGAGAGAAACAGCGATCAGCTGCCTCCTGCACACCTCCTACTGGGGATGTGCCTGCAACCCAGGTACATGCCCTTGACCGGAATCGAACCTGGGACCCTTCAGTCCGCAAGCCGACATTCTATCCACCGAGCCAAACCGGCCAGGGCATAAAGGCCACATAATCTTGATTCTGTGTCATGGGACTCACCTGAATTGTAAAATAAATTCAACACTTTAATTGTGAGGGTGTTTGTAGAAAGACAATGACATATTACATCCCCCAACAGTAATTGAGCATAATGATATACAATGTATCTCTAATCCATAGATAATTAAGTAGGAAAATAGTTAAAGAGCAAAATTTTTGGCTATTACAGCTGAGAAAAAATTGACCATGTGAAACAAAATGACAGCTATGTTAATAGCTTCAACAAGATTTTCTCCAGACTGGAAGTTATTCTTATCTTACCCAAAAGCTAAAAAATAATTTCATTATCATCAACATCATTTCATCCTCATTCAGCACATCTTTATTGATAAATAATTTAGGCGAGGCACTTGGCTTAGACACAAGAGTTATAGCAGTAAACAAGACAGATAAAACTCTAATGTCTATTTCATTTACAGTTGATTCAAGAAAGAAAGAAAAAAAAAACACCACTGAGGGACTAGGGTGCAAAAGCATAGGATAGGGGTTCCAAAGTTATCCATGAGGCAGCAGTAGCTAATCGACTCAAGAACAGCTAAAATCTGAAAAAGGAAAAACTAGGACTAGAAACATAGAAATGGTTATTTTCTTCTTAAATGAAAACTGAAAAGAAAATGTTCTGTAAGGAAATGATCCAATAGGAACTGCCATGGCATAGAGAATATTTTGAAATTCGCGTGAGGATCAAATTATAATGCCAAGCAGAATGATAACAGGATTCAGGAGAACATTTTCCTTAGCCACAAAGACCCGCAGTTTTCCAACTTGCTATGATGACATGCAAGCTAAAAATTCACACTGGGCCTGGCCTGTGTGTCTCAGTTGGTTGGACCTCATCCCATGCACCAAAAGGTTGCTGGTTCCATTCCTGGTCAGGGCATGTGCCCGAGTTGTGGGCTCACTCTCACACTGATGTTTCTCTCTCTCCCTCTCCCTTCTTCTCTCTCTAAATATCAATTGTAATTTTTTAAAAAATTACATTGGATATTACCTGTGGTCCATTGTATATCTTTGTATGCGTTTGCATGTACCTACTAATATACTGTGTAGGATGTGAGGGACAATAATTTTTAAGCAATATTTTTTGTTGCCATTATAAAGAACCAAGGTTAAAAAGTAAAATAAATAAAATCTTTTCATATGTAGATATAAAGATATAATTTAATATTGTTAGTTTTTGGAGGGAGAAGAGGTAACGTACTATTATAGAGGACTTTGGATTCTATTTATGCCTCTTCTACTCACCTTGAGGTTATTTTAGGTACTAATTAACTTTTAGGGCCATGGATTCTTCATTTTTAAAATAAGGATGATAATTACACCTATCTCACAGATTTGTTTTGAATATTAGAGATAATATATGTAAAACATATGGAATGAGGAGGTCAGTTACACAGTGAGGGATACTTACCCTCCCCCTTTTCTTTTACTCCCACATAGACTAGCTCCCTGGGCCTCGCTCTTCACTCTCATTCATACTTTGAAACAGTGGAGGGGGGAGCACAGAACAGAAGGGAGAAGTGACATATCTGACTGAAGGTCTGTGAAGGAATTCGGCAAACATGGCTTTCTTCCTTGGAACTAGATCTCTGCAGAAAAACCATGTTCTCAGCTGTGTCAGGGACTGGGTAGAAAAGTTTGGTTTTAGGCTGAAGCATTGGGAAGCCCTTTTTTCCCTACACCTAAGCCATGTTCTCTGACAATTTTATTAGAAATAAAAGCTTAATTTTGTCTATCATATCATTATATTGGTCTTTGGTTTTACTCTCTGGTGAGAAAAAAAAAGCTTATTTACTAAACCTCAGAACTACACATTATATAATTCTAGTTAAACATGTGACTAATAAGAATAATAGTAAGAATAGTTTAAAAGCTAAGAGCCAATAAATATTAACCATATAATTTGTATCAGACACTGCTCTAAGGATTTTTAAAATTTTCATTTTCACAATAATTTTATAAATTAGAAACATATTCTTTATAGATAGAGATGTTGAAACACAGTGAATTTAAATAAATGAATCAACATGATATAACTTCTATTTGAAGCAGGTTGGTTCTAAAACCTGCCTCCTTAACAACTGTGGTAAAAATATATGAATGAAATAGTTATATTAACTCATTTCTACCAAGTTTCCACAACTCATAAGGAGCACAAGAAAGAAAAAAAGATACTCAAAATCAATTACCAAATAGTTTAGTCTTCTGTGTAATAATGTTTTCATCAATATTTATTTACAGGTAATATGTACCAGGTACTGGGAATTTTAGACTGAATAAGACAATGGCACAATGTGACAACTTCTATACTAGCAACACAAACAAAGGGTTCTGAAAAAAAATTGGATGGATTAATTCATTTTTAGGAGAAAATGGGGCTTGGATGAGCAAAAGTAAGAACATATACAAGGGCTTGAATATTCCAACAGGGTTAGGCTTGATGAAGGACTAACAAAGCAATAAGAAGTAGAGACAAAATGGTGGAGCCACAAAGAAACCCATAAATGGTAATAGTGTGTGCCCTTGAATTTCTGTAGTCCTCCCAAACTGTGGCTAGGTCTCATTAGGAATGGACTCTTAGGAAGAAAGGACCTTTGGGAGTTCCAGTTTCCCCACCAGCTAGTTCAGCACTAAAAGCTCAGAGCTCTGTCCAATCTTGGGGTTTAAGAGGGAAAGTGCAGGACCCTAAACTCTGGTCACCAAGCAGGGGACCTAGATATAAAGATTGATGTTAGTTTGATTTTTCCATCTTTCCATATTCCCCCCCCCCAATTTTTAGTAGATTATGTAGAAGGGTTTATTGAAAGTGAGAAACTGGAAACAATACATCTAACCTACTCATTCCAAGTAAGTTTGGAGGTAAGAAAAAGAAGAGAAATGAGAAAGTTGCTCAAGTGCGAGGCCAGTGAATCAAAGAGTAAAAGACCCAAAGCAGCAGAAAGAAGCTTCAATAAAGAGATATTGTTACTTGGAGAGATGGCCTTTTGTCCTTTGTTCTATTACTGGTCAGAGGACAGGGAGAAAACCCGAGCCTGAGACAACAGCTCTGCTAAGTGCCCTTGAGAGGGTCCATCGGGGTCAGCAACAAAGCCAGACCACTAGAGAGAAGAAGAGAGTATTAGAGAGGAGAAATAAAAATGTTGGGGGAAAAAATAATTGTTTAAGCCAAAAAGAATCAGAGAAGAGCAGAAGTACCTCTAGAAGAAAGCATAGCAGGTCGTTAAGGAGAAAGGGCTGTTAACCTCTGACTACATTAGAAAACCTTACAAGACAGCCATTGCTCTCATGAGTAGGTAGAGAAACTTTCCTGTCTATTATCCCTCTGGATTATAAATCACTGGCCGCTTTGTGATTTTTAAAGGAAAAATAACTTCAACCTTCTTTAAAAGTTTCCCCCAAAACACTCTCTGTACTCAATGTGGAGAAACCTGGGTCTTTGTGCATTTTATCTCAGTGACCTAAAGCCTTCCATCACCCTCTTTCATTCTCTACTGATCGAGTAAGGGGTGGTCACAACAAGGATCAGTGGGAATGAAAAACCCAGAATAAGATGAAGAAAGCCTTCAGACCACCCAAATGCACATATTATGACATTGAGGACTCTGACAACATTCTAACAATAAACATAAATATACATCCTCATTAGATTATCAAATTTTGTCTATTATCTGAATATCTGGTCTAAACGCATACATTTTAAAAGCTAGGTGGAAATAAAAATAATAGTGATTTTTTTTTAATTTAACAAGCATATGATGTTTTTTCCATGACAACTACATCATAACATAAATAATTATCACACGTATATGCTAAGCGCCTTGTATCCATGCTTTTAACAATAGCTCTATAAGATCATGAACTTTGGGGTCACATAGGCCTGGGTTCAAAACAAATGTTTAATTGAAATATGACTGACATATAACATTATATCAGTTTTAGGTATACAACATAATGATTCAATACAGTATATATTGTGAAATAATCACTACAATAAGTCTAGTTAACATCCATCACCACGTATAGTTAAAATGTTTTCTTTCTCATGATGAGAACTTTTAAGATCTGCTCTAAGAACTTTCAAATATATAATACAATATTAATAACTAGAGGCCCAGTGCACAAAATTTGTGCACATAGAGGGGGGGTCCCCTCAGCCCAACCTGCACCCTCTCCAATCTGGGAACCCTCGGGGGATGTCCGACTTCTGGTTTAATTGCTCACCTGTCTGCCTGTCTAGTCGCCCCTAACTGCATCCCTCCCCGCCGCTGTCCTGATTGCCCCTCACTGCCTCTGTGTGCCGGCCTGATCGCCCCCAACTGCCCCCTCCCTGCTGGCCTGGTCACTTCTAACTGCCCCCCCCGCCAGCCTGGTCACCCCTTCCTGTCCCCCCTGTCAGCCTGGTCACCCTTAACTGCCCCCCCTGCTGGCCTGGTCACCTCTTACTGCCCCCCCCTGCCAGCCTGGTCACCCCCAAATGCCCCCCTCTGCTGGCCTGGTCACCCTAACTGCCCCGCCTGCTGGCCTGAACACCCCCAACTTCCCCCTCTGCCAGCCTGGTCGCCCCTCCAGCCCTGCTGCCAGCCTGGTCACCCAACGCAGCCTTCTGTTAAGTCGTTTAGTTGTCCCTCACTAACCCCCCTGCTGGCCTGGTCGTAGGCAGCCATCTTGTGAGGGTGTGATGGTCAATTTGCATATTACCTCTTTATTATATAGGATAGTCACTATGCTGTACATTACATCCCCATGACTTAACTATTTAATAACTGAAAGTCTGTACCTTTTGGTCACCTTCACCCATTTTACTCATCCCCATTCCTTTCCTTGCAACTGTGAGAACTTGAGTATGTTTCTTTTTGTCTCTAAGTCTCAGTTTTTCCATAAGAAAAAACATAGATAACACTAGTACTTTCTGTGTAATGAACACTATGAAAATTAAACCTCATTACCCTTCTTTGTGCTTAGCACAGTGCTTCAACATAGGAGGTATTTAGTGTGTGTTTTATGAATGAGTGAATAAATGAATAAAAACTTATCATCAGTGCTGAACAATTAAAATTTTGTTGCATACTACTTTATAGTATTTAATTTTTATGCATATGTACTTTTTCTGTCAATCAAGCTAGACTGTATTCAGAGAACAAACTATGTGCTTTTTACTTCTTCATTTAACCCAGTACTCTGAAAAGTTAATGAGCTGCTCAGTAACTATAACCTCCCTGAATGAGATACTTGCTATGGCCCAGACATTGCATTAAATATGTGATCTTATCCAGCTGGTGTTGCTCAGTGGTTCCTGATAAGGGCACCTGCCTGGGTTGCAGGCTCTATCCCCGGTGTGGGGCATGCAGGAGGCAGCCAATCAATGGTTCGCTCTCACCATTGATGTTTATATCCCTCTCTCCCTCTCCCTTCCTCACTCTGAAATCAATTAAAAAATACATGTGCTCTTTATAGTAATCCTATGTAGGAAGTACTAATACGAATTCCAGTTTAAAAACTAGGACTGTGCCTTGTACAGAGATGAAGTGGTTCTCCAATAGCCACATAATTCACCCATGCCAAATCAGGAATTAAATCCAGCTCTATTTATCTCCAAAACTCTTGATCTTAACTACCATGAATACTGACTTCCCTAAAACTTTGATTGATGAGTAATTTGGTAATGTCAGAGTCCATCCTGCCTTTGGAAAAGAATTTCCTGCATTTGTGGTTCTGGTCTGTTTGGTAAACTTGGCTCAGTCAACCTCCAACTTCACAGCTATTCTGTAGGTCCCTCCTTTCAGAACTCAGGCACAGCCCAGAATTAAGAGACAGAGAAGACACAAAAAGAAGTTGTACATGGCCTGCCAGGTCATGGAGGCAGGAGCACTCATGAGTTTCCTCTGCCTTCTCAGTATATTGTGGCTTCGGCATTTCCTGTGCTTGATAACCTCTTGTTGATCCATTGTTAAAATTTAGTGCTCAATAATCCTCAGCATTTCTGATTTTATACCTGTTGTGACATGACCTTGTGGCTGATCACTGAGAGCACCTTTAAAGCTCACAGTGGGAAAGGCATGACTCCTAACCTCATGCAGAATTGTTTTTAATACTTCCTGCAAGCTGTTATTGGTGTCTTTATTTAGGCTGTATTTCTTCATTTCAGTGTCTATGTTTAGCAGATATATAAAGGAGCAAATGGGTTTAATGGCCTGAAGTGGCAAAGCCAATGATATGTGGGCCTCCTCAGAGCAACAAAAAAATCAAAAGACCAAGGAAGAGACTTCCTGTTTCCTGGTGACTAGGAGTCAGTTATTTTACCTTCCTGTGAGTCAGGGGAAATTCATGCCCACACTGCATGCTTTGAATTCTTCCTTTGAAAGTCTCTTCTTGCAGACAGAGCATGACAGAGTGGGGTGGAGCAGTACCTTGGTGGGCCATGCAGATCATCCTCTCATGGTCTGATTTGTGGGTGGAAAGGACTCGCATTCTCTTTAGGGGCACTAGAGGGTTTTAATTAAACTAAATAGATCTCTTCTGGGTCTGGGATCTACCCATTCGAAGAACCGTGCGTCCAGCATCCCAGCAAGTACTGTGGGCATCAGTAGATCCATCTTGTAATCACTTCCCTCTGCTTTTCCCAGACTTGCCATCCCTCACTCCTGCCTCAGCATTCCCATCAGGCAGTGTGGCACTCTTGGCTCTGATTCCAGGTTCTTTCTCTTACTGATTCTAGGTGCTTTCAAATAAGAGATTTGACTTTCTAAGTTTTCTGTTTTTATTTGAAAATGGAAAACTTTGTTAGTGCCAACCTTATGGATATATTGTGAAGAGTAGAAGAACTAAGTATATAAACTTATTTGGTCAATAACTGCACACACTAAGACCCCAATGAATGGGTGCTATTAATACAGAGAACTGGATTATTTTCCCCAGACTATCAACTCAGCATTTCTGTTTGAAGGCACCCAGAATAAAGTCTCAGAATCAATTCTGATCTTATTCATAATAGAACCAAAATAATTAGGGGGGAAAAGTATTCATAAACTCTTTAAGCTTTCTCTTATGTCCACCCTGAATCAGTTATGAGCACTAAAACACCTTTTCGCACTTTTCTATTGTTCCATATATTTAATGAGAACAAAAATTTTTTACTTCTCCAAAAGTAGTATCATACCTTTAAATACTCTTTAAAGTATCCTTCTCTTTTCCTATCTTTCTTTATTTCATAAACAACACACTTCAAGCATGGAGCAAAGGAACTTCCTTTTGATTCTGCCCCCTAACTTCCTATGCATAACTCACATGTGTAAAAACTTATCTAAAGCCCCCAACTCTGATGGCCTCTCACCAGCCCTGACTGTTCTAAACTGCCCTGAGCCATGCTACCTTTGAGCCATTCTACCTTTGAACCTCACTCACTGAATCTGTGTGTGTGTGTGTGTGTGTGTGTATGTGTGCATGCATTCAAGGACACATTCTTTTCATCATCACAGTTATTTTTTAGTATTTTAATTTGTAAAATTCACCATTCTCACCTCTGCCCTACTTCTAAGCAGATGCTTGGTCATTCAAGAGAGGAGTTCAGATATGCTAGCACCGTGGTTGGCAAACTGCAGTTCGCGAGCCACATGTGGCTCTTTGGCCCCTTGAGTGTGGCTCTTCTACAAAATACCACGGCCTGGGCAAGTCTATTTTGAAGAAGTGGTGTTAGAAGAAGTTTAAGTTTAAAAAATTTGGCTCTCAAAAGAAATTTCAATTGTTGTACTGTTGATATTTGGCTCTGTTGACTAATGAGTTTGCCGACCACTGTGCTAGTATATTCACAAATGTACCTACAACTCTCTTTAATGCCAAAAATAATACGATGCCTTTTGAATTCACAGATGCTTTAAATTAACATCCAGATTTGGTACTGACCCTCTAGAAAGTATTGGTGTCTTCTTCACCATGACCATGACAGAGTGCTATTGGCATTTTTGGATGGGGACAAGGGATGTTAAATACTTTACAATGAGAATATTAAGACAATAAAAATGTTATGCCCTATGCCAACACTTTTTTTGTTCAGAAAAGTAAAATGATTTATTTCTTCTCTTTTTCCTATTAAAGAAATTACCAAGTCTGAGTATCTTACTTAATCAGTATCCTGAATCCTATATAATAAAAGCCTAATATGCTAAGAGTCTGGTCGTCCAGTCGTCCGTTCAACCAATCGAAGCGTAATATGTTAATGATATGTCAAGGCCACTCAACCACTCCTTATGATGTGCACTGACCACCAGGGGGCAGACACTCTGACCAAAGGTTAGCTTGCTGCTGGGATCCAGCAGATCAGGACTGAGCGAGACAGGCCAGACACACTCTGGAGCCCTCCCACATCCCTCGCCGGCCCCAAACGTGCACCAGTGGGGTTCCTCGGTCTGGCCTGTGCCCTCTCACAATCTGGGCTGAGGGACCCTCCCTGAGTGCATGAATTGCATGAATTTTATGCACTGGGCCTCTAGTGTGTGTATGGATATATATATTTATATTTATACTAAAGGCCCGTTACACGAAGATTTGTGCAATAGGCCTTCCTTCCCCTGGCTGCTGGCACCAGTTTTCCTCTGGCACCTGGGACCCAGGCCTTTGCTCTGGCAGCCGTCTTCCATCTTCGCTCTGGCTGGAGTCTTTGCTGCAGCCAGATCCTTCAGTCTTTGCTCCAGCTGGAGTGCCGCTCCTGTAGCTCCCTCCATCCCTTGCTCTCCCCCTCATCGCAGGTGTCCCACCCTGCCCAGCCGCTCTGCATCTGCATGTGTGCTGCCCAGAGGCCCAGAGTGGCTGGGAGGCAGAGCAGCCACCACCTTTGCCAGGTTAATTTGCATACTTACTCCTGATTGGCTGGTGGGTGTCATGAAGTGACAGGTCAATTTGCATATTTCTCTTTTATTAGTGTAGATATATACCTTTGAAAATCTCTAGGTGAATTTATGTCTATGTTGACATCACAACTTTCAATTTAAACTCATTCCTTTATATATTTCCTCATATCTATTTTAATTAAAAGGTTAAATATTATGAATATATTAAACTTTTATGCAATCCCCCTATTTGACTCTCTGAAATACTGCTGAGTAATATGACATTCTCACAATTACCACTCTGTCCACTGACATGATTTAAAATGTATTCTCAATAGTTAAAGTGTCCTCCTGGCTCTTTGAAGCTTAGCTATCCTGTTTCACAGGGCCTTTCAAACCACTTTACAGACATCTTTTTATTCAACTTTATTTTATAAATTGGGAAGTAGATCAAATAGAAGTTAAGTGGCATATAGAGGTCAATGGCAGATTACCGGAAGAACCAGGGAAAGACATCACCCTGAACTCACCTGTAGTTATCACTCAGAATTTTGACATTTCTTCAGAATGTGGAGTAGGAAGCAGATTGAAAAGATTATTTTTTCATGAGGCTTTCTCAAGAGGATTCACAATTAACTCTGATTCAGCCAATATCTCCCTTCTCCCTGCCCTGAAATATCTATATTAAAATCAGATTGACTGCTTATTTTTTTCCTCCTATTTGTTACAGATGCCAGGAATATAAAGATAAAAATATTGAATTTTTGGGTTCAATATAAGTTCCTATATTCAATTTCTGGATACAATGATTTTGTAAGGAAGCAAATAACCAAAGTATTTTTGCAGTGTTTTTGATAAAGGAATCCTTTTTCCTGGTACACATCTCTGCATACTAACTGACAAAAAAAAAATATTAAGGAAATGACCACTATCTTAAAATTATTCATAAAAAAACCTAATGGCATTAAGTAAAAATCACTGTTAATAAAGATTCACATAGTCATTTGTCTATTGCAATTCCAGTGTTAGACTGGAATTTTATAGACCAGAGATCTGCAAACTGTGGTCCTAAGATCAAATCCAACTTCTGTCTGTGTAAATAAAGTTTTATTGGAATACAGCCTCCTTGCACATTCATTTGCATATTATCTGTAGCTGCTTTCAGAATTGAATAGTTAGAACAGAGACTATGGCCTA
Source organism: Plecotus auritus (assembly GCF_963455305.1). Lineage (NCBI taxonomy): Eukaryota > Metazoa > Chordata > Mammalia > Chiroptera > Vespertilionidae > Plecotus > Plecotus auritus. The sequence goes on from NC_137771.1 coordinate 63,793,783, forward strand.
CAGCATCTAAAATATTTAGAATCTAATCATTCACCGAAAAATTTGCAAATAACTCTTCTAGATTAAACAATGTTATCAGTCCTGGCAGGCATGAATAGTAACCTTGACTATCTCATAGAACTCATAAAATTTAATTTCCAAGGTCCCAAGCAAAACTTGCCAAATGTCCTTCCTTATGACCACATACTTTGGAATCAGACACAAGTTTTGATTCTTCTCTACACAAGGTCACTTTGCATATTTCAAACAAGTAATGCAAATCATGACAGTTTTGCTGAAATACCATTCTATGAGTGTCAGGGGAAACACGCTAGTGGGAACATATTTGAGGATCTCAATTTTCCATAGTTTGCTCTAATTACTAGAGTACTGTAAATGCATATCTCTGATTTGTAGTCTGCCAAGTCAAGATTACTGAATTTCTTGGCATGAGTTTGAGCCTACAGTATTACTTTAATTATGGTTTCTTATATCTTGCATACATATATTCCCTTTGTGCATATTCTTTTTAGATGCAGTACAAGAAAAAGCATGACTCTTCCTTTTTTCCCTCTCTCTTTCTCTCTTGTCTTTTTCTTTAGGAGAAGCAGCTGTGAAGTCATAATTATGTTCACTTCCCATTGGCAACTGGCAAGCCCTTTATTTTTATATATTTGGGACTCCCTAAGTATAAAGTCCATTCTCTCCTTGAGGAGCTGTTCTGCCATTCCAGCTAGGGTTTCACAGTTTTCCAATTCCTACAACATCTATTGTTATAAATAGCTTTGTGCCTTCAAGAAGTGGGGCCTTATAAAATGAGGTGCGGAAAATTTTTGAAAAAAGTCAACATCATCTCTAAAATATCACAACAAATTTGCTGGCTTTTTAAAACTTATAGTTATTGTTGTTGGTTAATTGGTGCCACAGATTACACAGTACTGACATGTAATTTTCTAAAACAAAGAGCTTTTTATCGTGTTAATTGTGCTGTGTAATTAAGGACTTTTTATTTTATTTTTACACATTGAAGAAAAAAGGGCGAAAGTCTTGAAACATGCAAGGATTTAAACAATAAATTGCATCCTAAATTTAGAAAATATATCAAACAATACAGAATGATTCATGATAGGAATGTGTGATCCTGCAAAGGTAAGTCATTGGAACTTTTGTTTATAAAGAAGTCATCTTCTCTTGGCTCAGATCTGGATGAGCCATTTCTTCCAGAACATTTCTTCTGCTTCACACAGACTTCCAAAAAGGTCAGAACCAAGATGGATTTTTTTATATTTTATGGGAAGATGTATTTAATGTTTGTAAATACATTTGGATAATAACATTTATTATATTTTAATATATTTTATTGATTTTTTACAGAGAGGAAGGGAGAGGGATAGAGAGCTAGAAACATCAATGAGAGAGAAACATCAATCAGCTGCCTCCTGCACACATCCCACTGGGGATGGGCCCGCAACCAAGGTACATGCCCTTGACCGGAATTGAACCTGGGACCCCCTCAGTCCACATGGTGACGCTCTATACACTGAGCCAAACTGGTCAGGGCATAGCATTTATTTTAATAGGCTGATAGATGTATTTGTCTTTTAATGTCTATTATAATAATGATTGCCTAGAGCCTATGAAAAAGTCAACATTTACTTGTTGACTAGTCTGTTTTTTATTCATAGATGCAATTACTTTTTAACCAAAAAAGGGGTTACTAGCCTCTCCTAAAAAGGTAACCCTATTTGTTTGAGAATGTGAACAGACTGTAGATTTATTATGCTGGCTTCATATTCTGCCCTGAAACCCTGCTTCTGGTATTTAATATCTTCTTGGCTGTCTAGTCTGTGAAGAAATGCTTCTGAGAGGAGACAGATGTTTGTTTCAGACTCTATTGTTTAAAGAGCTGGGCTCTTTCTGAAACAGCAGGTATGAAGGTCAGAAAGAAATATTGGGAGTCCAAATTAAAGCATTAGTGTTCTGTAAACATAGACCTCAGGTCCCGGTCTGGATTGGATTGATGGTAATGCTGCAAAGGAGCATGTAGCAAAGAAAACTTGGGAATAAACCCCAAAGACACAAAGCAAATGCAGACCTTTAAACCCTCTGCATGTAAGATGAATTTCTTTTTAAAATATTATTCCTTAAAAAGAATAACGCATGGGATTTATATTCAATAATTGATGACTTTTGACATTTATTTCTAACTAGAGGACTGGTGCATGGATTCATGTACTGGTGGGGTCCCTCGGCCTGGCTTGTGGGGATTGGTCTTAAACCAGCTCTCCAACATCCCCTGAGGGGTATTGGATTGCAAGAGGGTACAGGCCAGGCTGAGGGACCCCACCGGTGCACGATCAGGGTTGGGGAGGGATGCAGGAGGGCTCCAGGGCATGTCCTGCCCCTCTCACCCAGTCCCAATCTGCTGGACCCCAGCAGCAAGCTAACCTACCCGTCGGAACATCTGCCCCCGGGTGGTCATTGTGTGTCATAGCAAATGGTCAAAAGGTAAAACCGTTGGAGAGACACTTAGCATATTAGGCTTTTATATATAAAGATTTTCTTTTAGGGAAAATGGCACAACTGGTTCTTTGGAATTACTTCATAATTAAGCAGATGTTTGGGTGCATGATATGTAACCACCAAATCTAAGATCATGTATCTACAGCTTGTTTTTTAACATCTTAACATAAAATCTCAAGTTTTATGTTGTTTTAACATTTTATTTAGATAAGAAGACAGTGAAATATAGACAGTGTCCATTTGAAATACAAAATAGCCTCTGACCTAGATGATGGCCCATTCCACTGGCAGCTGCAACCAGCAGCCTACTCATAGCACCAAGACCATCCGTAATAGCTGATGGGTTGGTCAAACCATAGTAGGCTTCACCTGGAGTCAATAGACACAGTCAGAAGGCAAATGAAGAAAACATACATAAAGACAATGGTCAATAAAGTAAATGAAATAAATAAATGCAATTGTAAATAAAATAAATTAATAAAAGCAATGAGAGCAAAAAGCCATAAAGCACCAACTTTTCATCCAAATTACATTACTCACACTTTTATACTAGTTTGCACTAACATGGGAGGTATGTATAAATGTTCGAATTGGAGCTGCAGTCACTGGTTAAAATTTATGAGTAGGAATATAACATGGTAATCCACAAGATCACCTTGCTTTCCTATTTCTGAAGTTCCCTTCAATTCATCCACTTATTCATTCAATAAGCCTCCATTAAAAGTCATCTATGATTCAAATTTTGAGTACCCCTGCTTAAGAATTAAAAATTATGCACATAAAAGATAAATTTGAAAACAAATCATTATAATTGTCGTTAATTTTTTAAAGTATTTTATTTCTATTAAGAAAAAGAGGTGTGCATTTCTTTTCAGACACAGATGGGCTCCTCTGTACATTTTTTACTTTGACAGGGACATTCTGGAATGTTTTGTGGGAGGACAGACTTTATCTTCATGTTAACTTCAAAGAGTCAGGTATGTACCCCAATCTTCATCTGTTCCCATTACAAACATGCTAGGAATCCATACGCTTATATAAACTTTCAAATATCCTGAGACTTGGTGAGCAAATCTATGTCCACCCTGTTCATAATCTTTATTCCATGCCAACCAGTCTTCTTTGTTTTGTATTTTACTTAAATTCCACAAATAAAGGGACCACCAAAAAGAAGTTCACAAAGACTTTCACAATTGGCTAATAATCTTGCTTGAACCTGATGAACATGAACACTCATAGTTTCTTTTTAGTTTTTGCCATTATTTGTTAAAGAAAATGATCACATTGGATTGTGTCTTCCATCCATGGATTATCTGTGAACCTTATTATTTAGTGGTTGGAAGAATGTTGCTAAAGAGAAATTAAATTTTTCTGGAAAGGCTAGACATTGTGACTGCTTGAGAGGGAAACATGTTATGGCTGAAAGGCCCATATTTTAGTGTGTAACCCAGTCAAGTTTTATTGGTTTATGTATTCCTTGGTAATAGAAACAGAGTGTTACAGACACAATTCTTTTGTCTTGAATACAATTAGTTTAGCTGCCATTTAGAAACAAAAACAAACTGAAAATCAGAGAAAATGTTAACAAAGTAAGAATTCAAATGTTGGGCTATTAATCTAGTAGAGGCAAAATATTTCTATTCAAAATGGCAAAGTTTTACTAAGATATTTGGTTTGAGCTCTGCTCAGAATAGTCTCTGAGGGACATTCAATTGGGACAACTGAAAAAGGAAGCAAAAATCCCTCATCAAATAAATATTGTTTCAGTTACATCCAGTGTCCCCAAATATTAAGTACTAGAATCTTCCAGAAGAGGCTCAAACTAAGAACTTTGTCTATAGTCATTTATGCAGTAAAAATATACCAATGACTATTTCAGCTAAAATCTCTTATTAAGTATCAGATATTTGTTATTCTAACTAGTAGAACAAAAAAGAGAACTTATATTTAAAAAGATCCTGTCTTCTGGCTAAAGTCACTCCAGAGCTGCTTATTTAGTCTCTTTGATATGCTGTTTGTCTCCAGAACAAGACAAACAGGTGTTTTTCTCTGGTTTGTTTCTTAGAAAAAAATATAAAGTATTCAGAATAGAGTGTACTCGTTGCCAGCTTCCTTTTCTGAGTTTCTTTCTCCCATGCACTCCGAACTAATTTTCTACTTATCAGTAAGTATGACTCAGAGAAAGTAAAGAAACATTGCATTTCCTACCCCCAATATTGTGGAATAAATTCAAATCCGCAAAAGTTGTTTATTGCGTACCTGTAATGGATAAAAGCTAGGGACTGGGGATTGAAATATGACAAACACAGTTCATGCACCTGAGCAAATTTGCAATCTCAGGATGGGACAGAGATGATCAAATAATCCCAATGTGATTTGCTATAATTTAGGCACATAAAACATGCTTTTAGGGCAGAGAGGAAGGAATAATTCCAGCACATGGGATGAAAATGGATGGGAGGTACTGTAGCAAACTTCTTGGACCCACTAGCATTTGACCTGATTTGGAAGAAGAATTATAAAGGATTTCAAGTGAAAGAAAGCACAGGTGGAGGAAACTGCATAAGCCAATGCAGAAACATTCTTATATTCTTAGCTTTTTATACTGTCACATGACATTATCTATAGCAATGTAAAAAGGAGTACACAAGGTAATAAACAAAGTTTATGGTGATCAAGAGAACATGTTCTGAGAGTGAATGTTCTGCCTTCAATCACTAACAGTGTGACCTGGACTAAAGGGATTAACTCTGTTCTATAAAATCACCAGCTATGCAGTAAGGACAAGAGCACTTCCTCCATGGGTGCATTCTTTATCGTTATGTAAAAAGTTAAGTGTCTGATTTCCCTTTAGCAACATTCTTCCAGCGATGGACACATAACAAGCACTCAATAGGTGATTTTAATGTTTTTTTTTAATTATTATTACTTTTATCAATAATAATTATATAGAATTTATAAAAAATAATTATTTCTCTCTCTGGCTGGGTGGCTTGGTTTGTTGGAGCATCCTCCCATACACCAAAAAGTTGTGGGTTCAATTTCCAGTCAGGGTACATACCCTAGGTTGCTGGTTTAACCCCCAGGTCAAGCATGTATGGGAGGCAACCAATTGATGTTTCACTCACTCTCTTTCCTTTTCTCTTAACAAAAACATATCCTCCTAGGGTGAGGATTAAAAGTATAATAAAATAATTATTTCTCCACAAAATCAAGAAGAGGAAATTTAAGTATAAAACAAAGTTTTTAAACTAAAAATATTTATTTTTTATAGAATTTTAAATGGTACCTGGTTAAAAAAGGATATAGGAGAAAATTTTAAACAAGAAACCATTCCAGCATCTTTCAAAACACAAGATGCATTTGGCTATGTATTCCAACGGCTTGCATTCCTTGCTCACTCACTGGAGTTCACATTGCCACAGAGGGGGTCAGCTCCAAGGCATTATGGTGTTGTCTAGGACACTCCATCTACATAAGGTTTGGGTCATGAGGCTTTAAAATTAATATTCCCAGTGATAGCAAGATGGTTCTTGGGGTTTCTAACTAAAGAAAGAATATGAAGACAATAGACCTTCTATCTTGTTTACTAGCCAGCCAGTATCCTTAAGACTGTGACACCAAATTTTAGCAAATGTTTTTGAAAGGTATGTTCAATTTTTCCCACTTATCTGCTAAATAAAAAGGAAGGGAATCTCAGAAGTTTTCAAGCAAATGCTGAGAATCTGTGGGGCATTGTCTAGCCCCCTTCTGTTTTGGAGCTCTCACAATGTGTCAGCCAGAGAAATTAGGAGAAGGCATGCTAATCCTCACCTCACTGGTGGCCTTATCCTGCTGCTGTACACACTTCAGGATTGAGCTCTGGCTGCTGCCCCCAATGCCCTGTCATTGCTCTTCTAGAACCTTTTCCCATGCAAATGTTATTCAAAGAGAAGTCTGCCATTTGCTATGCTATAAGCATCAGGCACACATAGCACACACATTCTCCTGCCCATCCACAGAAAATCTGGAAGCAGCAGCATCTCCTTAGCACCAGGACATTGCTGCTTGAGAATTAGGTCAATCCATATTTTTGTTTGCACATACAAACACTACTTGAATCTAATAATGTTTATTTCATTAGCAACTGAGAAACAATTCCTATGTCTTCCAGCTATGTCCAGGAAAATTTCCCCTTACCACACTATTTTAGAACATTTGTTTATATACTGCAAATACTATCACATCCCTAAATTAGCAACTTTTAGTTGATATAAGAAGGCATAGTTCCCCTAAGTTTCTTTTGTTACAGCTGTGTCTGTCATTTTTTAAAGGAAGCCTATGCTCAGAAAATGGGGAAGAAATAATCTATCTCGAGACCTTGGTGTTTTTCACTATTCTGAAATTCTTTAAATAAAATATAATATGGGAGCTATGTTCTGCATGTCAAAAGTATTTCACTATGGAGCCATCAGAGCCAGAAAATAGGCTCAAAATAATTATACTTGAATAAAATCACTTTAGTTACTTTTTTCCTTAAAAAGGAAGTAGATATTAGAAGAAGGGTCATAAGTGCCCAAATAGCAGGTATAAATTCTTTTAAAAATTAATTCAGAAATAAGTTACTATCTTCTTTAGAATTTCTTGCACTTAACTCCTAGTTCTCTCTACATATTTTTGTCAGAAACAGAGTAAATGAAGCAAAATGAATGTAATCAAGAGCAATTTAATAATATGTGCATCTAAGTGATCAGATTCTTCACAGTAGTTCAGTGGAGGCAGTAAAATCTACGGAGACTGATCTCAGAATGGGGATGTGTAATAATCTCTGATATTTCAGGAGAGATGTTCTGATGCAGCCACTCTGGCTCTCCTAAGAAACATAGGGACAACTTGGGATCATCTCAGTACATTTGCATTGGACCAAGGATTACAAATTTATGAACAAAATCCAGATTTTCAATCTGTAGGACAAGATGAAAACTGTGGAGAGGCAGTGCTCACTACCAAGGAAATGGTGGTTGAGTAACATATTTATAAGAAGACACCAATACGAAGGGCATTGCAGTAAATCATCCTAAGCTGGAAACAGGTTTTGTACTGACTAAATTTCTCCATGTGCCAGCAAAACTTCCTGTTGTAAGGCCCTATAAGGGGTAAAATGATCTATTCCACAACTCTTCCACACATACACAAAAGTACTGACCAATCTATTAATTATGTGTGTGCATTTATTTTTTTACAAATACAGTTAGTGAGTTATGAAAACTTAACCACTAGATATCCCTTAGCTGTGAAGAACTAATAAATGAATCATTTCCCTTAGCCTCTATACCACCTTTAAATAAAAATTCAAGTAGTTTAAGTTTCATGGCAAAACTGAGGGAAATGTACAGAGATTTCTTATATTCCCCTGTATGCACACATGTGTAGCCCTTCCCATTACCAACATCATAGAAACTGGAGGCCTGGTGCACAAAATTTGGCCTGCACCCTCTCAAAATCCGGGGCCGCTCGGGGGATGTCCAACTGCCAGCAGTCAGACATCCCTCTCGCAATCCAGGACTTCTGGCCCCTAACTGCTCGCCTGCCTGCCTAATCACCCCTAACACTCTGCCTGCCTGATTGCCCCTAACTGCCTCTGCCTGCCTGATCAACCCTAACCACCTCTGCCTGTCTGATCACCCCAACCGCCTCTGCCTGCCTGATCATGCCTAACCACTCTGCCTGCCTCCCTGGTTGCCCCTAACTGCTCACCTGCCTTCCTGATCGCCCCTAACCACTCACTGGGGGGCTGCTGGCCAGGGTGAGGGGCCATGGTCATTCTGGTCTCTGGTCATTCTGGTCGTTCTGCCATTTCAGTGGCTGGGCTCTTATTATATTGGATGATAAATGTATATAGTCACATCCTTATTGCCCAGAGTCCATAGATTATATTAGGGTTCCCTTTTGGTGTTATTTATTCTATGGCTTTGAATAAATGTTTAATGACATGTATCATCATTATGATATCATACAGATTATTTTCACTGCTATAAAAATCCTCTTTGTTCCACCTATTCATCCATCCCCTTCCTCCAACCTCTGACAACTACTGGTTTTTTTACTGTCTGCACAGTTTTGCTTTTTCCAGACTATCCTAGAGTTGGAATCATACAGTATGTAGCCTTTTCAGATTGGCTTCTTTCCATTAGAATTGCATTTAAGATCACTCTGTGTCTTTTTGTGGCTTGATGGCTTTTTTCTTCCCCTCAGTAATACTCCATTTTCTTAATATGCAACAGTTTATTTATCCATTCACCTACTGAAAGATATTTGGTTGCTTCCAAATTATGCCAATTATAAATAAAGCTACTATAAATACTTGTGTACAGGTTTTTGTGTGGACATAAGTTTTAAACTCCTTTGGGTAAATACCAAGGAATGTGATTGCTGGATGATATGCCAAAAGCATGCTCAATTTTATAAAAACCTGCCAAACTTTCTTCCAAAGTGGCTGTGGCATCTATAACATCTTCACTGCTCACTGGAGACATACAGAAACTTATCCTAGGCCTGTGGTCAGCAAACTGCAGCTCGCAAGCCACATGCGGCTCTTTGGCCCCTTGAGTGTGGCTCTTTCACAAAATGCCATGGCCTGGGCGAGTCTATTTTGAAGAAGTGGCATTAGAAGAAGTTTAAGTTTAAAAAATTTGGCTCTCAGAAGAAATTTCAATTGTTGTACTGTTGATATAATGAGTTTGCCGACCACTGTCCTAGGCCAACATTATCAACCATGACTGTATCTTTCTCTCAACATCCTCTCTCCACCCAATTAAAGGTAGACCCCATAGATGTTCTGCTTTTTTTCTCTTACTCTCATCATTTAAAACTTAGTTGATTTCACCTGAGGCAAACTCACAAATATATTTAACCATATTTCATATTTTCTTCTCTCTTTCAGTTATTCCCCCCTTACCTGACTAAATTTTCTGTTCTATTTCCTTTTCTTTCTATAGATTCCAGAAATGTTTCTAATTTGAGAAGAAAATACAATCCTATATAATAATGAGGTAATATGCAAATTGACCGCACTCCAACACACAAGGCCACCCCAAGTGGTCAAAGATGGCCACCCCCATGTGGACACAAGATGGCCACCACAAAATGGTCAGCAGGGGAGGGCAATTAGGGGTGACCTGGCTGGCAAGGGAAGGAAGTTAGGGGTGACCGGGCCAACAGGGGAGGGCAGTTGGGGGTGATGAGGCCTGCAGGGGAGGGCAGTTGGGGGGGACTAGGCCTGCAGGGGAGGGCAGTTCAAGGTGACCAGGCCTTCAGGGGAGGGCAGATGGGGATGGGACCATGCCTATAGGGGAGGGCAGTTGGGGTGGACCAGGCCAGCAGGGGAGGGCAGTTAGGGATGACCTGGCTGGCAAGGGAGAGAAGTTAGGGGTGACCAGGCCAGCAGGGGAGGGCAGTTGGGTGCAACCAGGCCTGCAGGGGAGGACAGTTTGGGGTAATCAGGCTGGCAGGGGAGCAGTTAGGTGTCGATCAGGCTGGCAGGGGAGTGGTTAGGGGGTGATCAGGCTGGCAGCCAGAAGCAGTTAGGGGCAATCAGGTAGGCAGGCAGGTGAGCAATTGGGAGCCAGTAGTCCTGGGTTGTGAAACCTGATGGGATCGGGCCTAAATGGGCAGTCGGACATCCCTCGAGGTGTCCCAGATTGGAGAGGGTGCACGCTGGGCTGAGGGACACACCCCCCCCGCCCCGCCGTGCATGAATTTTGTGCACCAGGCCTCTAGTATATATAAAAAAACAGTAATAAAAACAACCATCCCAACTAGGATGCTGGATGCAGCAGAGGGGATTCAGATGAAGAAACTGTGGAGGAATGAATGAACTCATAACTTCTTGGAAAAGTAGCTAATAAAAGGCCATTATACATATTATTTATTTCAGAGTGGAAGGGAGAAGGAGAGAGAGATGGAAACATCAATGAAGAGAAGGATTCGCCGAAACCGGTTTGGCTCAGTGGATAGAGCGTCGGCCTGCGGACTGAAGGGTTCCGGGTTCGATTCCGGTCAAGGGCATGTACCTTGGTTGCGGGCACATCCCCAGTGGGAGGTGTGCAGGAGGCAGCTGATCAATGTTTCTCTCTCCTCGATGTTTCTGGCTCTCTATCCCTCTCCCTTCCTCTCTGTAAAATATCAATAAAATATATTAAAAAAAAAAAAAAAAGAGAGAGAAGGATTCATTGATTGGCTGCCTCCTACATGCCCTGTACTGGGGATTGAGCCCAAAACCAAGGAATGTGCCCTGACTGGGAATCAAACCATGACCTACTGGTTCATAGGTTGACATTCAACCACTGAGCCACACTGGCCAGGCAAAGGCTATTGTCTTAAAATGAAGGGAAGGACTTACCCTAATCCCGTGGTGGGCAAACTGAGGCTCGCAAGCCACATGCGGCTCTTCGGCTCCTTGAGTGTGGCTCTTCCACAGAATACCACTGCCTAGGCGAGTCTATTTTGAAGAAGTGGCGTTAGATGAAGTTTAAGTTTAAAAAATTTGGCTCTCAAAAGAAATTTCAATTGTTGTACTGTTGACATTTGGCTCTGTTGACTAATGAGTTTGCTGACCACTGCCCTAGTCTGTGCTTTGTTCAAAAGAATAACACAAAGTAACTTGTCCTGAAATCCTTTCTATTTGTAATTTGTAATAGCTGCTCATAATTTCAGTTCACAGGCTATGAGAGGGACAGTCACAAATACCAAAAAGAGGATATATACAAGGACAATGCAAGTCAAACTGAGCTCTGTCTACATGGATACAGGAAGCCAATGCTGTAAGTCACAGGTGTAACATCATAAAATATTCATTATTAACAGAAAGTGGAATAGCTTTACTATCTAAACCAGGGGTCAGCAAACTACAGGCTGGCCCTGTGTTTATAAATACAGTTTTATTATAACACAACTATGCTTATTTGCTTACTATCATCTGTGGCCGCCTTTGCACTATAAGAACAGGGTTGAGGAATTATGACACAGAGTATATGGCCTGCAAAACCTAAAATATTTAATACCAGGCCCTTTTAAAAATAAGTTAGCCTGCCCCAATCTATTTAACTCTTAGAGTAAAAATAAGCACTGGGAGTTGGAAAGATACTTTAGTAATTCCAATTAGTTTTAACATGTGGAGTATTGCCATTATTTCATTCTATTAGCAAATTGTTGCCCTGGTTTCATATGTGCTGGGCATGATGGTAAATTCAAGAACGTATTAGAGCAGGTGTCCTGCAGTATTAGAAAGAGCTTAGTATTATGAAGACCTGAGCCTAAAACCCAACTTTCATGAATTATGTGACTTTGGGAGAATTACTTAAAATTTATTTAAACCTCGATTTTCTGACCTCTAAAATGGAGGTAATCCTGATCATTCTCTACATGTATATATACCAAATATCTCTTTTCCTTCACCCAGGCCAACTTGGACATTGTTGTAACCACCAAGGCAAGATGATATTTAGGGTCCGGGTTTAGAATTTCCGAAGAATCTATCTACCTGAATGATGCTTTGCAGCATCAGGTGGAGTCTGATGTATTGTAAGCATGTGAACTATCTTAGTATTATCGTTGTTACTTATATTGTTTATATATGTATATATTTATATGATTTCCTAAACAATTACATTGTTTATATTTTTATTTTCAAAATAGTTTGGCTGTCATGATCTCAAAAAAATTAATCCTATACTAGGAATGAAGTGATATTTTCAGAATTTTGCTAGGGGGACAATGATACAAAATAGGTTAATTTTTTTTTTTATGAGGCTGGGTAGGGAGTCACCAAAGTAATTGAATTAATCTTTTATTTCTGCACTATGTAGACTCAGCCTCAGATAAGACAAACTGACTTTTATAAAATCCCTGCAAACCAATCATTACAAACATTAACTGGGTCCATTTTGCCTGGAGGCAGGCTTATGCTTTCCCACGCTGCTTTTGTGTTTCCCAGATTAACACCATTTTTTTTTCTGCAAGTGTCACATTAACAATCTATTCAAATGTATAAATGCTTATAAGCTGCTCTGAAAAATGCATTCAAAAGTAGAAACAAGGTTTTAGAGATTCAAGTGTAGGAAGCATGAATGAGGGTTCACTAAATGTAGCATCACACGCTTGCTGCAATAGCAAAAGGATTAACTTAGCAGTAACATCATCAATTACTGTTGTGTGGAGAGAGTGCAATACAGTAAGTGCTGTACCCCTGTACACGCGAGGAACCCATTTTTAGTCTAAGCAGGAAAATACTACTGCTGCCTTGAAGGATGTTTTTCCTTTTCTCTGAAGCTTAAGAAATCACGTTCCTCAGGAGTGGGCGAATCTGGGGTGCTGTTTATGTGCCTCTTCATGTGATTTGATTGGCATATAAAGATAATTGCTATAGGTCTCTGGGTACTTTCATTTCTATTGCCTAAAATATACTTCCAAAATTAGAAAACATGAGCTTAACTTTTATAATGGCTGAAACCCTATCATTCTGAAATAACTCAAAAACTATTTAAACATTTCCCCTTCCCCAACCTTCTTCCTTTTACTAACACATATCTTTTTCCCAAGGGAAGACTTTTAAGAACTTCTCAACAGAGAAAAGTGTTAGGAGAGAAATGGAAAATTATAGCTATATCAATGGAACCTAAAACTCAGGCAAAATGTATTAAAAGGAAAGGAATGTTCTTCCTCCAGATTTACACATTTCATAGATGAAAGCTCCTGTCACCAAAGTCTACCCTGACCTGTCACATGATGTAACCCTGCAGTCATTGCTTATCTTCATAAAACATTGTCACTATGTACAATTGGATGTTTTTGTTGTTTGTTTTTTTTTGTGAGGTCCCTTACTATTCTTCTACTGCCCTTTGAATGTCGACTTTATGAGATCATGGCCCCTCTTCTATTTAGCTCAGTGCCTGGCATGTAGCAGACACTGAATCATATGTGTCGAATGAATAAATGAATGAATGAATATGTTCTGCCACATTGGTCATGTCTCACCTCTGCTTGACACAGCCCCAGTGAGGATTTGCATCTATCAAGAAGTAAACATACACTCTGATCTTACACCTTGGAGACATTTTCTCCTTGACTACTGCCAACAAGCTTCCTAGTAAAGTATATGGAAATCAGTTTGAAAATGCTAATGCACTACACAAATATAGGTCCTTTAATGAATGCTTTTATTTAATAACCATAATGGTCTCTAGATATTGTCTAATCCATAACTCTTTATATTTCAATGCAAAAATTAAAATTAAATGATTTTTTTCTAAGGTCACAAGCTAGTCTTAGCTTAAGTCAATATCAAATGCCAGGTCTCTCAACTCCTAACCCGGTGCTCATTTTACTCTAACCAAGTAGAGACCATCATTACTGTGCAAAGGAATGAATCGTTATTGAATACCTATCAGGCTCCGAGCACTCTGTTAGGTGCTTATGGTAAATAATGTTTTTTGTTGAACATTTTTTCATCCGTATAAAACCCCCAATTTTTTCAGGTAAGTAGCCCATCATGAGCTCCAAAGTAGAATTCTAAACCAATGTATGCTTAGCTGGTCTCCTAACAATAGTTATTTCTCCAGTTGTGACTGTGTGATATAATTTGGTCCAATAAAGCTGAAGGAAACAAAATGTGCCATGCCTGGAGGAAATAGTTCTTATTCTCATCCTCTCTCCCATCGTCCTTTCCTGCCTGCCTCCCTCCCTCCCTCTGATTGCTGCTGGCAGCATTTTGTGGGCATGGAGGGATCCATCCTTAGGATAAGATTGCTGAGGACAGTAGTGTCATTGTTTATATTACAGATCAACAAATTTACTGCAAAGAACCAGATAGTAAATACTTTAGCTTTGCTAATATGATGGTCTATGGTTCCTGTGGTAACTATTTAGCTCAACCATTGTAATGCAAAAGTCACCCGAAAGATATAATCTAGTTAAATAAAATTTCATTTTCAAAAACTGCCATTGGCCAGTTAATATCATTGAACCATTTTGATATCATTGAGCCACAGGTTATATAATTCCTAGAGCTTATCCTGCATTGTAACTGGCAATTATTTGAAATGATAAATTTTCTTATTATTTAAACCAGTTTTAGTAAAAAAGTATTTTTAAAAATATTACTACTAAAGCCAAGTCAACCTAATTCATTAAGCACTTTATGCACATTATTACTTACATAAACTCTAGTAAAGTTGGTACTTTTAGACTCATTTTTAAGATGAAAAGATAGAACCAAAATTTCAGAGTTATTAATTGTCAAAACCAGGATTTGGACCCAAATGTGCTGACCTTCCACTCTGTGATGACACAACCCTCAGTTATCTATTCCTCAGCACTTAAAAGTGGGAGAGAAGCTGTAGCTTCACTAGGTTACAAAACCACGGAAAACAGAACAAGCAGAAAGTTAATTTACTCAGGAAAGTTGTGTTTACCAAATCTTTGGAAGGGCTGGATGTCAGTGGTCTGCTCTTGAACTTTCAGTTTTAAGGTCATACCAGTATGCATGAAACCCTGAAGACAAGTAACAGCTACTGCTACTGACTTCTGTCCCTTCAGGATCACAGTCTCCTCACACCGATGGCACTGGCACTGATGACTATTCCACAACTATGTCATGTTGAGCCATTATGATCTCTCACAACTCTTTGAGAGTATCTGTCACTGCTACAACAGCAATTAAAAGGCCCCTGCTTCACTTCTGGTTTCTGGATCTCAGTCAAGTCCACCTAAGTGATAGACGTAGCTGCAAAGGAGTCTGGGAAGTATACTTTATAACCTTTCAATCATTCCAAAGAGGAGGGTAAAGTGGACATGAAGTAAAGATTGAATGAGACTTCTCTTCAGAATGGTTTGCACATACATGATGCATAGCTGTAGAAGAATGATGGCTTTAAGATAGTTTAAAAAGAAGTCTTGACAGGACTATTTCCTCATCCTTAGCCCCATCTACTGAGCCAGAGTAATGACTGCAGAGTAATTTTTCACTGTACATTTGAGGGAAGCTAATGCATTCATTATTGGGATAAAAATGGTTCGTGTGTATAAATCTTGCCCTTAGCAAAATAAATTATCAAAGCCTATGCCAATGGGAAAGATAGCAGGGTCATGATGCTAATAGCCAAGTTCCATAAATTGATAAGGGAGGCAACTTTCTCTTAACCAAAATAATTTATGTTTCATGGCTTAGTATTGGTGAGGTATTGATCTCCCAATTGAAACATTGTGTCCGCTGTAAATAAATTAGAGAGGTATTTAATTGGCCTAAAATATATATACATGTTTATTTCAAAGTATGTGGTACTTTATGCAGGAACACATTCTAAAGATGCTATGGGAAAGAACAGAACTCTGGGAATTCATTCCTAAACTCTTTACTTAGTATAGTACAATATTTTGATAAGTAACCACTTCTCTGGATCTTAATTTCCATATCCCTGAAATTTGGGGATAATAGTATTGAAGGTTCAATGAGAAAATCTGTGCAAAATGATTTGCACTTCTTAAAGAGCAATGTTCTACCTATATATGCAGGAACGTCATTACTTATGATGAGATAGTGTCAGATGCATAAATCTGGGTTCTTTGAATTATTGGCATACAGGAAAACAGTGAATCTAGGTCAATGGAGACCTTTTCCTCCGACTGCCTCTATTATGAATAAAACACGAAGAAAAAAATTCTAACTTTCTTGGGGGAAAAAAGTCTACTTCTACAATTATTTCTATACATAATCTTTCTCCAGGAGGATACAATTCTAAGACATATAGTAACCTTTTAAAAGGAGGTTTGAAGGTCTCATTTCCTTACATGTAAGCTATCCTGTGAGAATAAGAACTGTATATATGTCATATTAAACAAGCTCCAGGACTGTGCTCAGAATTCACTCCTGTGTATCTTATTTTCATCTGATTTTACCAAATTGTCTATAAGCTGAAAAAAAAATGCTCATCCATAAATTTCAAATCCAATGAGATTTCCACTTTCCCTGGGTATTAGAAAGCTTTACATATATATAAAAGTTTTATATCAAAGAGCAAGAAAATAAAATGTCTTACTTCAGAAAACTATTGAAAGCACTACATCTTGGGCAACCTGGATGATGGCCAAATATAATTTTGTTTAAATTTTAGTAAAAATACTTGAGTGCTATTACAAAGTAACTATTGACTTAACATGCATGACCTATTGATCTATAAGGATGAAACCATGATTTTAAAATGTATAGTCAAAAAATGCTATTTCTATATATTTGTTTTTACCAAATATAGATCTGCTTAACTCTTTCATGACATAGAACCCATCTGGTAAAACATGCCTAATATGAATTTTGGAAATCACCCTAGTTGATATACCAGAAGAGAATGACTTATTAGCAAGTTTGATTTATAAAAGTGATAAGGGTCCTGGATCAGTGAGTGTTCTAGACATTGTAAAAACAGATTTAGTGTCACCTTATTTTCCAGAACAAGAACTCTGTTTCCTCCTGAAAGGGACCTGAGCAGAGGAGAGAAGAATCTGCCTGCCTACAAGTATATTTTCTCCTCAGAAATGCTTATGTTATAGCAGGAGAGATATGTTCACCATGAACTGACCAGCCACCAGCTACGTCATTTGACAACATCACTTTAACAACCTAATGGTGGGACAGTGGAAAATCAGAAGAGAGCAGGAACTCACCTGTTATCTGCAGCAGAATATGAACCATCCTGTCTACCCTTCCCTGAAAGCATGGGCTGTGTCTCATCCCCTCAGTAATACATACTAATGGTCTAGCAACATCTCTGTTGTAGGTTCAGTAGGTTTGGGTCGGGGGGGAGGCAAGGATACAAAGATGTGTTAGCTGCATGGAAATGCTTAGGATCTGGTTAGAGAGCCACCACAAAAAATAGTAAACCCTGAATACATAACCAGGGAATGGCATTCTAGAAGGGGTCACTAAAAGCAAAATATATGGTCTATTCCATCTCTTATAAACTGTGAGTTTTTTTTAACACAAATTCCTGATTTTGAAAGTGAAGGAATAAGGCCAATCTACTGCTAAAGGCAACACCCAGGAAGATGGGAAGCCACTGTGGAACCCTGATAGAAATGGCACCGACTCTGATCTGGGAATCCGTCATGGTTGTTTCCATGGCAAGGAAGCACGAGTGAAATTTCCCCATCTTGGTCCATCTTAAGTTTATTAACAACTTAATAAACTCTCTCACAGCCAGTAATTTCCCAACGTCGACATGATGAGGCAGTGTAGTTTCCTATTAGCAAGTAGTGAGTGGGTTGTTAATCATCTATTTTCTAAATTAATTAATTAAGAATGTTAATGTATTTTTGTGCCAAGAATGCTTAAAAAAATTTGTAACTGGAAGAGATGTCGCTTAATTCGATGAAATAAATATTTTTGAATATACACATTGTAACCAAAGAAGCATGTCCATGAATCTGTTAACCCTGAAACTTCACACCAGAAAGGCGAAAGAGAGAGAGAGAGAGAGAGAGAGAGAGAGAGAGAGAGAGAGAACAGAAATGTTACTTTTTGGTAAAGTATCACATTATACTGTAGATCTATTCAGTCTGGGCCATGAGTTCAGAAAAGAGATTTCTGGGTTTGGAGAGGTAATTAAGGCTTTGTGGAGAAGGCAACACTTAGCTGGTCTATTAAAAAAGAGACATCTAGAAAGCAAAAGAGAAATTTTGAGAGAATATGGAGGGGAGGGTTCCAGTGAATCTTAAACTGAGGAAAGAGCTCAGGCAAAAACTCCAATGTTGTTCATAATTCTCAGGAGAATGTTTATACATTATTTGTACATAAAATATTGAATTTGAAAAGATCTTATATCGCATTCCCCAGCCATTTGTTGAATGCAGTGTGACATGTGAATGTGGCAGAGGGACATAAAACAAACAAATAAACAAACTCTCTACACAAGTGCCCAAGGGAGATGATGAAAGACTCACAAGATATCAAAAATAAAACGTTTTCTCCAAATATATGCAAACATTTTTTTCTGGACAAGGCCAGGATTATAACTAGGCCGAGTATAAGATTTGAGTAGCAATGGAAATGGTTACATTCCCACCATCACCAACCTCTCAC
Organism: Plecotus auritus; assembly: GCF_963455305.1. Lineage (NCBI taxonomy): Eukaryota > Metazoa > Chordata > Mammalia > Chiroptera > Vespertilionidae > Plecotus > Plecotus auritus. The sequence goes on from NC_137771.1 coordinate 63,812,393, forward strand.
AACTCATCACCAGGCAAGCTGACACAGAGACTCTACAATAATGTATTTATTCTTTTGGCTAAAGAGTGTTGCACTCTCTTAAACAGCAAATAATCCCCCAAAAAATTAGGCAGTATATCTTCTGAGATATTTATGCTTTAAAGAGAATGGATGTTGCCTGGCTGGTGGTGTGGCTCAGCTGATTGGAGCATTGTTCCATTCACCAGAAGGTGGCATTCGACTCCCTGTCAGGGCACATACCCAGGTTGAGGGTTGGATCTCCAGTCGTCAGGGTGTGTGTGTGAGGCAACCAATTTCTCTCTCTCTCTCTCCCTCTCTCTCTCTCTCTCTCTCTTTCTCTCATCAATAAAAAAAAGAGAGCGAATGAATGTATAATAGTTTTCTTAAGATAGAGTCTTGATGAGTCAAAAGGTAGGGAGAATATGAGGACACTTAGGGGAAGGTATCCACAGGTTATTGAAAGTATTTAGGATCAGGTGAAGAGAATGCTTATGGTAGCTGTATTTCTAATTATTAAGAAAATCTTTACAGAAATCTGACTGTAGAGTAAGCAGCCAGAAAGGCTCCTTCCTTGACCAAAAATGTTGCCATCTGGCCTTTTACAATAGAAAGTTACTTACCTTGTTTACTCTTTTTGTTATATAATAATGTATTTTAACACTCCCCTGTTGATGGTTATGTAGTTCGCTTCCAATAATTTTCTATAACCAATATATTACATGAAAATCTTGTGTTATATCCTGATACTTTTGTGCAATTATTTCTGAAGAGAAAAAAAAACCTAGAAGTGGAATGGCCATAGTAGTTATAGCATTGGATCATCCCACCTGCTGTGTAAAAGAACCTTTGTGTTCCCAAACTCTTGCAAATATATAGTGTGTTATTAAGCTTCTTGGTATTTGCTAATCTGATAGGCAAAAATGGTATATGGTCGTAGTTTTAATTGCCTTTTATACTTGAATGAGATATTTTCTGGGTGAAAACTTTAGGGATCACATTCCCTTTACTTTAGAGGTTATGGTCATTGCTTCAACCAACTCAGCATTTTATGTTACTGTGGGGTTAGATTTTGAGTATAATATTTTATTTTAAATTATGTGATTTTCAAATAAATGTTTTAGGGTTTCCATAATAACTCTGAATAATGCTTTTATTGTATCTCATAGGAATTGATTAATAGTATTTACAGTGATATTAATAGTTTCTAATATCAATTTTGATTCTCAAAATTGGTTTAGAGGCCAGTAAAGACTTGTAACATTTATGTATCAATAAATTGCAAGTTATCTATTTTTTAAATTTCTGTGTGAATAGACTTAGTTGGATATAATTTCATTATTTATTTCTTAATTTATAGCATTGTGGTTTAAAAGTATAACCTAAATAATATCTATTTTTAATTTTTGTTTACTTTTGTTAATTTATGGAGACAGTAATTGTTGTCTAATGCATGGTGAGTTTTTTATATGTATTTTAATAATGTTAGAAAATAATGTATATTCTTAACTTAGATTACATACCTCTATGTCTAGAAAATAAATGTTATTTACTGTGTTTCTTCAATCTTTTAAACTCTTAGTTAACTAGTTGGTTTCCAAGAAAGAAGAACAAATGTGCTATAGAATACTAAAGAGCAATTGAAAGAACAAAGGGATCTTTATATGCTGACACACACACACAAAAAGAACTTGAAGATAGGTTAAGTGTTAAAACCAACTTTTGTGACATCTTAGGGTTCTGAGAGAGGAAGATGCTTGACCACCCTACTTAAAAGTGTGACAGTTTCCACTACACACATAAGAACTTCTCACCCCCATATTCTGCTTTGCTTTCTCATAGAATTTACCATAGTCTATGATGCTAACTGATTTAATTATGTTTATTGTGAATTGTCTGCATTTCTCCACTAAGCTGTAAGCTCCACAAGCCCACTGATTTCTGCTTGTCTTAGTCACATGTATCCCAGTGCCTATCTGTGAATGTTATATATATGCATATTATTATAATTCATGTAAAAACAAAGTTTGAAAGTACAGTACTTTGAAAACACATAATACACAAATGTATAGAAAGAGTTCCAGAAGTACACTCATGAAATTAAGTGTTTAATTCTAGGATGGGATTGAAAAATCAGAGTTATTTTTGTATTTTACCAGATATCCTTCCACACTTGATATTTTTATGTATGTAATTATAATGTTAAAAGGATATTTGAATTGACAAATAGGTCAGAATAAATAAAATGCTTTGATAAAGAGGAGTAATAGATGGCCATCCTTACCATACATGAAAAAATACTCTAAGGATACTAGACTTACAAATAATGGAACTAGGCGGATATCTTATATAGATTACTTGGTATAAATGAGAAAGTGTTATAAAAGAGGCACTTCAAAACAGGGAAGAATAGAAAAGTGTGGGGATAATTACTAAGTTAGGGGAAAGGGGTAAAAATAATATACATTTTTACTTTATATCAAAAGAGAAAATCTAAATAGGTTTGTAAACATAAAAACATTATACTATTCACCATAGAAAACACCCTCAGTAAAATTAAAGTCCAATACTACCTTGGAAAATTTTTGAACAAATATATATGGTATTGGATTGAGATCCCTATTAAATCAAGGTCACATGAAACCAAATGAAAAACACTCTGACTCTGGTAAGTGAACAAAGATCTTAGCTATGCAGGACTTATTCAACCCTAAGCCACCAGTTTGTTTCTCTGCCTTAATGGAAAAATAAGGCACTTGCAAAATGATTACTTTATACTCAGTGAACCTAAGAGTAGTCTGGAATCCACAAACATCTACTTGCAGAATTTTAAAAGGGCTTTAAGATCATAGAAGTGCTGGTCTTTGCATAAATTGAGACAGCCCACATTTATTTTTATTGTAGTTTAAACACGAATCATGAATGGCTATTCAACAACAGATCTGTGCAAAGTAAATTGGGACAAGAGGTGATTTAACTGCTCAGAGCTCTGAGAATCTGTCTCTCTGTCATTCCTGTCAATAATAATTAGCCCTTTCTGAAAGGGGTGTTGTAGATACACTGTCAAAATGGTCCTTAAAGGAAGGATGTAATTTGGCTTACAGAAATCCATTACCAACAAATAACTGCTCATGGAAGAAAAATACAACAAAGCATCCATCGCACTTGGAAATGATAATCAGAGTAGATACCATCCCGAGCCTAGACTGGGCCTAAGGTAAGACATTATCACATTGCAATTAAATAGTATTTTCTCAGAGTAATGACACTTTGAAACAGGTACATACAAAATTGGGAGGAGAAAAAGAATTTCTCTCAGTCACTTCCCTGTCCCCTATCTCTGCTTCCACAAACACAAACTCAACGACACAAGAGAAAATCCAGCAATCCTGTAAGAAAGAATTTTCTGGCTCCTTTTTATAAGAGACCTGGAAAGAGTATAGGATTAATTTATAAACCAGACAGGGTGCCTGTTGTGTCAAATAGAAAATCAATCCAGGAGTCCCAACCCTGCTTGTGGCCTTCAGGACTGCTTCAGTGAGCAGAAGAATAAAAGGGCAGTACCAGAGGCTTGGGAGCACAGACCTTAAAATCGCCAGCTGCAGAGCCTGATTCCTCGGGGACTTGGCAATTTGAGTTCTAACTGTGGGTTTGAAAGGAAGAACTGTCCTGGTAAGGCATACACGCTCTTTTGAGGTGAGCCTTTTTTTTTTTTTTCACGCTGACATTTTTGAGGACTTTGTGGGTTAGGTACTGAGCTAAGGCTTTACATAAATTATCTTATTTAATCTCCACAATTTCCCTACGAGGTAGATGCTATTATAATTCTCCTAAACAGAAAAGAATAACGACACAAGTCAGTTAGCCCAAGTATTGACCTAGTAAGTGAAGTCATCCCTTTTTATCTTAAGTGCTTAGAAAGTGAAACATTTTCCTAGTCTCTTTGTATTAGTTTATCAGGCCCTGACACAGTTCCACAAATTGGGTGGATTAAACAACAACAACAAAAATTTTTTTTCCAAGTTTTGGAGGTTGGAAGTCTAAGATCAAGGTGTTGGCAGGGTTGGTTTCTTCTGAGGCCTCTCTCCTTGGTTTACAGATGGCCACATAGTCCCAGTGTTTTCACATATCTTCCTTTCTTTTGTCTCTGAGTCCTAATTTCCTCTTTGAAGGCCCTATGTCCAAATATAGTCACTTTCTGAGGTACTGGAGTTAGGACTTTTAACGTGTGAATGTTGGGGGAATACAACTGAGCCCATAAAAGTCTTCATTATTATAATTTTTACAGTCCATTAAATCTTTTATAAAACAACTCGTGCACCAGTGGGGTCCCTAGGCCTGTCCTGTGGGATTGGGCCAAAACCAGCTCTCCAACACCCCCCAAGGGGTTCCGGATTGCGAGAAGGCACAGGCCAGGCCGAGGAACCCCCCAGTGCACAATCGGGTCCTGGGAGGGACTCAGGAGGTTGGCCAGCCAGGGAGGGACCGCAAGAGGGCTCCAGGGCATGTCCGGCCCATCTTGCTCAGTCCTAATCACCTGGACCCCAGCAGCAAACTAACCTACCAGTTGGAGCGTCTTCCCCCTGGTGGTCAGTGCATGTCATAATGACTGGTCGACCAGTTGACTGTCTGCCCCTGGTGGTCAGTGCACATCATAGCAAGAGGTTGAGTGGCCTTAGCATATCATTAGCATATTATGCTTTGATTGGTTGAATGGACAACTGGACACTTAGCATATTAGGCTTTTATTATATAGGATGACCATAACCTGTAAATCTGACTCTTAACCCATAAAAAAACTATACCTGATTGCAGTTGGAGAAAAACCTACAATGCACTGACTGACTGGTCTTACTTTACATGTTCTTGACATTCAAGGTAGTTGGGGTGACCCCAAAATCATACAGTAACTATCCATCCAGTGACTTGCAAATTTCATTGTGCATCAGAATCCCTGGAGGACTTGCTGAGTTCATCCCAACCCTACCCTCCAGTTCTTCTTTCAATAGTTCTGAGGTAAGGACTATGAATTTACATTTCTAACAAGTTCCCAGGTGATATTGATACTGGTGGTCTGGGAACTACCCTTTGAGAACCACTGTTATAGTTCATTTCCAGTCCATTCTTCTAGGTGACTGTTCCACACCTAATTTTCCTTTAAACCTCCAATGCTTGCTTGCCCATCTTCACTCCCAGTTCATGATCATCTCTCTTCCTCCTTCACCAGGAAAAGTAAAACAATTAGAAGAGAACTTGCTCACACTCCAACTGCTACATCTCCTTACCCACCCACTGGCATCTGTACTCACTCTGCAGTCCTGCTGTTTTTAAAGATGAATTTCCTGCAGTCTTTCTAGAACCAGTCCCAACACATGTGTACTGGATACAAAGCCTTATCACCTACTCAAAGAAATTAGTCCATGTATTTTTCCCTCTTTTAAACTTCATAGTCAAATAATTACCAAGTTCTACAGATTCTCTTCAAATTCTCTATTAGAACACACAAATTTTGGTATCATTATTACTTACCAAAATAATATTTAGACTCATTTATTTTGGCTAGTATAATGCTTTCTCCAACCTATTTTGTTATAAAGTTGGTAGTATTTGTTTTCTAAAACACAGAAAAAATAAGTATATTTGATATGCTAAGAAAGGAGAGAAAATAGATGCTCAATTAAAACCAGAAAAGGCAGAAAAACAGAGGAAGACAAAAATATGAACAAAGAGGAAGGTCAAAAAACAGAAACTAACAAATATCTTAGACATTAATCAAACTATATCAATAATCACTTTGAACATCAATGGTTGAAATGCACCAATTAAAAGAAAGAAATTGTCAGAATAGACCAAAAAGAAAAAAAGACTCAAAACTATTGCCTATTTGAAATTACTTGAATCTAAAGACACATATTATTTAAAAGTAAATAGATGGAGAAAGTATACCACCCTAACAATAATCAAAAGAAATCAGTAGCTATATTAATTTTAGATTGAGCAGACATTATGTAAGGGAAGTTTTCAAGGATGAAGGGCATTGCATAATGATAAATGGGTCTATTCTTCAAGAACACAATATAACCCTTAACACAAGAGCACCTAGTAACAGAGTGTCAAACTGCATAAGGCAAAAACTGATAGAACTTCATGGAGATATGTATGACTGCACTATTATAATTGGAGACTTCAACAGAAATGGAACAGACATAGGAAAAATATAAATGTAAATGTATATTATTAAGTGAATGATGTCAATCTGAAAAGGCTACATGCTGCATGATTCTAATTATAGAATGTTCTAGAAAACGCAAAACTATGGAGACAGTAAAAAGATCAGTGGTGGCTAAGAGTTGGGGGGAGAGATGACTATGCAGAGCACAGAGAACTTTAGGACATTTTTAGTACTCTGTATGATATTATAATGATTAATATATGTGATTTTACATTTGTCCAAATGTATATAGTATACAAACCAAGAGTGAACTCTAATGTAATCTATGTACTTTGCATGATTATGACATGTCAATGTAGTTTCATCCTTAGTAATAAATGAACCATTCTGATGAGTGATATTGATAATGGGGGAGGCTTTGCATGGGAGGTCACAGAGCATATATCAGGAATCTCTATACATTCCTGTTAATGTTTTTTGTAAATTAAAACTGCTCTTGAAAAATCATCTTTTAAAAAAAGTAGCTATGTGTCTGCTTCCTTCCCTGCTTTCCCTCTGTTTAGACTCTCAATGTTTTCCTATTTCCTATATTATCCAAATACTAAGCATGTCCTATTAGGTTTCACTATCTGCCTCCAAACAACAGTTCCCCCATCAACACCTGCCTACCCTCTTCATAGTCCCTATATTTTATGTCTCTATATTGAGTTAGTTTCCCCAGAAGCAGATGCAGAGACAAGGCTATGAATATAATTGTTTTATAATTTGGGAGATGTCCCCCAAAAGTACCTTAAACATTTGGGAAAGGGAGATAAGGACGAAAGAGACCAATAAAGTGTTTATCATCAAGCAGGTTTTAGAACTAGAGAAATTTAGGTTCATTGTCACTGGAAAATCCTGGGGAACAGCAAGAAAGCCCCCTCTTTGTTATCCAAACCCCAATCCCACTTGCCTCCAAGGGATATTTATTCTCCAATCTATTTGCCACTGGGTAAGAATTGCTCTGAGTGCATTCACTCCCTCAGACTTTTAGCTTGCCCTGTGCATGGACAATAGAAAGTCTCCAGCAGAGGTTACAGGTGCATCCAGTAGAATGCAAGTTACCAGAATGGTGAATGCCAAAGACATAATGGGTGGGCACCAATTTAGTGCACATGGCACACATTCTCACTTTTACCTCTACGGCTGTGCTTAAACTGTTACTTGTGTAGCAAAACTCTACTAGACCTTTAATCTCAAGGTTAATTGTCACTTACTCTGATTCCATCCCTGAGCAATAATTAATGATTTCTTCCTTGTACTTCCATCATACTTCACTGGAGAGCAGAAATTCAGCCTGTTCTCTGCATAACCATACAGTGCTGTTATCTCTATTTTACTAATGAGGAAACAGACAAGGCATGCCCAAGATGGTCTCACTCCTAAAAGTTAGAGCCCAGACTCCAAACTGGTACCCTTAATCCAGAATTTTCTACCCGGCTTAGAAACCCTTCACACGTACTGAATTTGTATCTGCTATATTCAATAATTGAATACCAACTGGCTGAAATAAATCCTCTGGCATTGAGAGAATCAGTAGTGCAGTGTGGAACAGATTCATTGGGAGGAAAAACACACTTTATATGGATTACTCCTATATGAATTGCTGTACAAAATCTGAGTTCAGATATGAACACATCTATATTTTCAAACAATAGCTCAAGGATTACCTCCCTTATAAAAAAAAAAAAAAAAAAAAAAAAAAGGCCAGTTTCTCCCTCCAGGTGCTCTTCATTTTTCATGGTGGCTTACACAAACTAAAAAGAGGATTACAAACTTCCATACCCAAGCCTGCAGAGACTCAGTGTCTCAAATAATTGCCTTCATTGTATCCTGCTGCAGCACAGCGGACAATGGAAAGAGGCCCCACCCAGTCCACTAGTCAAGGTAGTCTCCTGTGATGATCTCACTGGTCTAAACGCTAACCAGATGACTTTCAAGAAATTCTACTGATCTTGTGCCCTCAGGGCTACTCTTGGGCTTTCAGTATTAATTGAAGCAATTAGTACTCTATCCTTATGGTTTTCTAAACATTAAATTCAGGGTGTTTGCTGACCCCAGAACACCAGGACAGGATGGTTCAGGTACCTGCTACCTAACACGAATAAAGATCTTTCTTTTCTGTTTTCCCTTCTCAACCCTACCTCCTGTATCATCAATTTAATATTAGAGTGCTTGTTCTTTTTAATGCTATTAATAGGTGTAAAGCTCAGACTACAAATTCAATCAAGCAAGAAATATACAGTCCGCCTAAACTGGTTTGGCTCCGTGGATAGAGCGTCGGCCTGCAGACTGAAGGGTCCCGGGTTTGATTCCGGTCAGGGGCATGTACCTTGGTTGCGGGCAAATCCCCAGTGGGGGATGAGCAGGAGGCAGCTGATCGATGTTTCTCTCTCATCGATGTTTCTAGCTCTCTGTCCCTCTCCCTTCCTCTCTGTAAAATATCAATAAAATATATTAAAAAAAGAAATATACAGTCCTTTACTTTTTAAAACTCAGTTTTTATTTTGAGATTCACCTTTCCCACAGAGGTGGTAGGCAACTTGAACTCAAACCCATTCATAATTTGTCTCCTTGTGGGGCCCTGGAGAGTGATCTGGGATTCAGTAGTAGAATCTCTGATTTTCAAGCATTCATCCATACAGAGAGCAACTGAGACACCCTCAGCTTCTATCTGTATGACCCATTCTAACTTGCTGGCTCACTCATGCTTTCACAAACACGTGGTATGGAGAACTCTTTTCTGAGTTTACCTATAGATCCCATTTCTCCAACACCCCACACAGTCATTTCCTCTCAGAGTTTTGCCACTGCTCACTATTGCTATTGATGGCCCAGGCCTCAGTCCATACCACACACAGGCTTGTAGATGCTATCTTGTTTTCACCTTCCAGGCTAAGACACATCTCTCTAGTGTTAAGGGATTGAGTCCAGCTCTACCTGCAACTTCAAGCTAACCGACCAATTCTCTCTCTTCTCTGGGATTTTCTGAAAAACAAACAAATAATCTAACAAATAAAAAGCCCCAAAGATTAACAAGGTATTTCTATTTTCTGTCTTTTCACACCTCTTCCCTGAGTTGGATGGCAGGAATAGAAGGAGTGATTTAGAGAGAGAAAGAATCCAGATAAATATTGCAAATTATTACCCTAGATACATCTGGAAACATCCTATCTAATAAAAGAGTAATATGCAAATTAACCATCACTCCACTACACCCACCAGCCACGTCCACCAGCCAATCAGGAGCGAATATGCAAATAAACCAAACCAAGATGGCTACGGCCACAGAGAGCAGAAGGGAGGCTTGGGTTTCCCCGGCAATGGAGGAAGCCAAGCTTTCCGCCTGCCCTTGCCGGCCTAGGCCTCCACTCAAGGCTACAAAGTTTCAATGATAGAAGATACATAAATCCAAACAGAAATGGCTGCAGCCACAGAGCTGGAAAGAGCAGGAGGCTAGGGTTGCCCCGGGCGATGGAGGAAGCCAAGCTTTCTGCACATCGTGGCTGGCCCAGGCCTCCACTTAAGGCTACAAAGTTTCAATTATAGAAGATACATAAATCTCAATAGAAATGGCTGCCCTCAGGGAGCGAGCAGGAGGCTTGGCTCCGCTCCAGGCTACAAAGTTTCAATTGTAGAAGATAAATAAATCCCAGATACCAGGGCCTCCGCTTGGGTCACCAGAGGGCGTAGCCGGCCTGCAAACCACCACAGGCCCCTCTCCCAGGCCGCCCCATGCCCCAAGGGAACCCCCACCTTGATCTGGGACACCCTTCAGGGCAAACCAGCCAGCCCCAACCCGTGCACCAGACCTCTATCCTATCTAATAAAAGAGTAATATGCAGATTGACCATCACTCCAACACACAAGATGGCTGCCCCCATGTGGTCAAAGATCCTGCCCCCATGTGGACATAAGATGGCCGCCACAAGATGGCCAGCAGGGGAGGGCAGTTGTGGGTGATCAGGCCAGCAGGTGAGGGCAGTTGGGGGCAATCAAGCCTGCAGGGGAGGGCAGTTAGGGGTGACGAAGCTGGCAGAGGAGGGAAGTTGGGGGCGACCAGGCCTGCAGGGAAAGGCAGTTGGGAGGGACCCAGGCCTGCAGGGGAGGGCAGTTAGGGGTGACCAAGCCTGCAGGGAGGGCAGTTAGGGGCAATCAGGCTGACAGGGGAACAGTTAGGCATCGATCAGGCTGGCAGGGGAGTGGTTAGGGGGTTATCAGGATGGCAGGCAGAAGCGATTAGGGCAATCAGGAAGGCAGCAGGCAGGCAAGCAGTTGGGAGCCAGAAGTCCTGGATTGTGAGAGGGATGTCCAACTGCCTGTTTAGGCCCGATCCACTGGGATCGGGCCTAAATGGGCAGTTGGACATCCCTCGAGGGGTCCCAGATTGGAGAGGGTGCAGGCTGGGCTGAGGGACACCCCCCCCATGCACGAATTTCATGCACCAGGCCTCTATATAATAAAGAGGTAATATGCAAATTGACCATCACTCCAACACACAAGATGGCCACCCCCATGTGGACACAAGATGACTGGCACAAGATGGCCAGCAGGGGAGGGCAGTTGGAAGGGACCAGGCCTGCAAGGCAGTTATGGGTGACCTAGCCAGCAGAGGAGGGCTGTTGGGGGGACCTAGTCCTGCAAGGGAGGGCAATTGGGTGGACCAGGCCTGCAGGGGAGGGCAGTTGGGGGGGAACAGGCCTGCAGGGGAGGGTAGTTGGGGGCAACTAGGCCTGCAGGGGAGGGCAGTTGGGGGCGACCATGCTGGCAGGGGAGGGCAGTTAGGAGTGACCAGGCCAGAAGGGGAAGGCGGTTAGGGGCAATCAGGCAGGTGAGTGGTTGGGATCCAGCAGTCCTGGATTGTGAGAGGGATGTCCCAGATTGGAGAGGGTGCCGGCTGGGCTGAGGAATCCCCCCCTCCTGTGCAAGAATTTCATGCACCGGGCTTCTAGTAAAGATATAATTACAACCTCTTCATCACATTGGAACTACAAGCATTGTCCTCATTCTACATAAAGTAAAATATCCACAAAATGTATCAAATAAGAAAAAATTAAAATGTGTTCAATTGCTATAACTTGATATTAATACATTCACTCCCAAAGGACATGGTTAGAAGGGAGGGTGAAGATAACCAGTGACTGAGAACCGTAATTCTGTGTCAGAATCTAGTCTTCTGCTTCTAAAAACATCACCTTGTTATAAAAGACTTAAATATTTCTACATAAAGCAAACCTTTACTCTTGTCCAAATGGGTGAAAATATTTTTGTGAGTGTCTGTTCTTATAGTCTAACAACCATCACTTTGGAGAACAAAAGGAAAGATCAGAAAATTGCTGAAAAACAATGCTGCTATTCAGTTATATAGAGGTCATAGTCATCCTCTGTGAGATACTCTGAAGATGTTGTTCAGATGTTCAGAAGCTGCTTAGGAGAAAAGGGAAAAAATGCAAACTGTTAGATCTCAGTTAAATAACTGTGTCTATTGCAACATAAGCTAATAGTTATTCATTATTCAGTCAATTATTTGGTACAAACAAATAAATATTCTCCCACTTGTTAGTCCCTGGGGGCTTTCTTAATCTTATCTGGATTTACTTTCAGTGAATTTCTGAGTAATCAGAAGTTATAGGTTGGATTCATCTTGTGCTAGGGACTCCCATGGTGTAACTGCTTCATTTTTTTTCTTTTTATTTCAAAGGAAATTGCCCATCCAAAGTGAAAATTGTGGGTTTTTTTGTTTGTTTGTTTGTTTGTTTTGATGGTATTTTCCTCTCTGTTGGTGTTGTTATTATTGCCGTGGTTCTAATCAGATATCTATTTCAAACATAAGCAATCAAGTTTCTTTTTTTCATTGCCACCACCCTTCCCACTCAATCCAAGCTGTTAAGGAAATACCTTTGTTAATAAAGTGATTTATCTATGTTTATGTGTGCAGCTGAAGCAGCTGGAAAGATCACCCTTAAGTATTCTTTTCGGATTGTCTGTATAAGCTAAAATGTCATTAGAGATGTGGCAATGTCTCAGGGTCACGAGTATTTTCTAAGGTCTAAAGAGTCTTCCAGAGAAAGGAAAAAAAAATTGCACTCAGTAGAGTAAAAAGAAGAACATTTCATTTTGAGCTCCACAATCTGAAAGTGGTCCATGCATCCTCATCTGTTTCTAAAACCAGAAGCCATATTCAACTTCTCCTCTTTTCATTCCTGCATTAGGTGGAGACAAGAACTTCCTCTGCAGATAAACAGAAAATGTACTCCTCTCTGTCCGAGTAGTACATAAAATCCCCACTGGGAAAGCCATGACTTTGGGTTTTCAGATGGACAGCCAACATGCACACATGCTACCAGTCAATAACATGCTTTGGTTTACAGATCGAATTTCATCTCTTCACTGAAAGCAAAAATATGAGGGAGTGGAATATAATACAATAAAGTATGACTGCAGGAAGGCCGAGAAAGATCTAAAAAAGGGGGACACTATCTGGCAAAGGCAGATCACAAAGTAGAGTAGAAAAATTGAAGTGACAGAAGAAAAGAGCCATACAACTTATTCAAATCTACACTCAAAATATTTTCTCAACTGGTGGGCAGAGTGTCTTCTTTCTATACAAAGGATGTATAGACTTGAAACCTTGGCTATTCCTCATGGTAGCTAAAACAACTTACTGAAAAACTAGTTGGCCAATTAAATATTTCATTAAATGAGTCACAACCAGAAAAATTACAAAGAAAGAGTGTAATTTCATGTTTTCTTAAAAACAGTAGAAAATTTCCTGCTTTTAATCAAAGTCAATGCAGTCAAAGGGACTATCTAATTCATAGAATTTCTTTCTTTCTTTGGCCACATGAAAAATAGTTCTAAAAAGTGGAATCCAAAGAGAAGGTATGATGCTTCTTCCTCACCATTTCTACTTTAGTTGAGAAGAATCGCACAAGAGATGATTGTTGAAGTGTAGTCAATTTTTTTTTTTTTATTTTAATGTATGGCTTGAAATTGTTAGAAGTTGTAACTGGGATTTTCTGTTCAAATTTTCCCACATATCCAAAGCTCATAATGAGAGTGTTGACTAACCAGCTTCTGAGTTCCTGACTGTGCTTATACTTGAGAAGTGTAAATGATTTGTCAATCAGAATAGCGGACACTATTGGATAACTTGTGTGTGTGTGTGTGTGTGTGTGTGTGTGTGTGTGTGTGTGTGTGTAAGAGAGAGCATGAAAGTGAATAGAAAAGAGAGAATGCAATCAAAGAGAAAATTAGACGGAGAAGGAGAGTGGATCTGTCCACAGTGCCCAAAAGTAAAAAAAGAAACTACAGGTAAGTTAAGATGCAGTGTGGTAATCATCCACTTACTTCCTTGTCCTTCCACTCTAATATTTAAGTGCCCATGATATGCTAGACCCTGAGGCTCAAGGGGCATAGGCCTAAGAAGCCAGGAGGGAAGCAGACTAGTGGCAGCAGAGAAAAGACTTGAATCCAGTGCCAGTAGATCTGAAAAAACATCCCTTTCTTATTCTTCCAAACACCTGAACTACTTAAAAATCCTCATCTCTATGCCCTTTCACATTCCCAAAACCACTTCTGCCTCACCTTAATAACTATTTCCATTCATGATTTATAGCTGCCTAATAAATTCTCACTCATCTTTTAGGACAAAAATCGAAAACATCAGCCTTTGGGAAGTTTTCTCTTCACTTTTTAAGCAGGGTGTCTTTTTTCTTTTCTATGGTCTATTTCACCAATCATGTAATATTCCTCTATTTCAGTGATTTTCAACGTGTGTGCTGCAAGTGTTTTAAAACATGCTATTCCTTATTACTTCTTTTTCCTTAGATTGTCAAATTTTTTTAAAAATGACAATAGACACAACAATAAGCTGACTGGTGTGAATGAATCACAATTATATCTATTTTTTATCATATTGGCAAAAAATATACTTTTTGATAAGCCACAGAATTTTAGTAATTAGTTTATGTGTGCCATGAGATGAAGAAGGTTGAAAATCACTGCTCTATTTCATCTTTCCCCACACTGAGCTAGAGGATGTCTTGTCTCAGCATCCACAGCACAGTTTCTGGAACAATATAGTATCAGGAGTTTAGAGACTAAGTCATTTATGGGTAAGTACAAACTCCAAGTAAAATAAGGTCAGCCATCTTCCCTAACTCTGAGAGTTTTGTAAGTGCCACAAATATGCAAAATCCCACAAGTAATTATTTAACTAGCAAGTGTATATTGTATGCCAACATATACTAACCACAAACTAGGCACTATTAGATATAACCCAGGCTATATTGTGTGTGCTCCCTGTGACCTTGTTAAAAGGTTGCTAAAAAATAAAATAAAAAATCTTGTCTCTTTCATTTTAAATGTTTCCCAAGAGTCTTCAGTTTCCCTGGAATTTCTATTAATAATTCCATTTATCCCAGTAATACAATATGTGTCAAACATCACAATGTCTATGAGAGATTAATAACCTAAGTTTGTCTTGACATGAGAAAAGAAAAGATTGATGAAAAAAGAAAAACTCTGGAAAGAGAATTTGATGCCAAATTAGGATTTCAAGGTGAACTGATAAAGAGCAACTTCAGAATTGGGGTGTTGCCCTGCAAAGTTCTTTTTAGGATACCACACCCGATACACTATGTGGCCTCAATTCACCTTGGGTCCCAGGGGACTCAGCAGTGGACTTCTGACTTGGGCTCCTATACCCTCTCCTCACATGCACAAGGCCTGTCTTGCTTCCAGTTATCTTGGGTTTTAAATGCACTCCTCTTTCCCATTTTTGTTTATTCATCTGCCAGTTGGTTTTTGAGTTGTATCTTCTTATAGCAGATCTAATTCTGTTCCAGCCAGTTTTCCTTAGGCTCCACTGAGTAAATCCTCTGCATGGGAGCTTCTGTCCTCAGGATTTATCTTTTGCTCAGTCAGAGTAGGCAACTTGTGAAATGTAACCTATGATGTCATCATAGTGTCCATAGCTCTGTGCGCAATCTCTGGCATATTGAGGGCATTCAATATATATATAAATTACATTGCTTTTGTATTCCTCTAGTTACTACTGTTATTTTGCTACTGTTATGAATCATAATGTCAATATCTGTGTTTTCCGATGGTCTTAGACGACCCTGCTAGCAGTTCTCAACCTGTGGGTCGCGACCCACAGGTTGAGAACTGCTGCTTTAGAGCCTAAGATGATCAGAAGACACAGATATTTACATTATGATTCATTAACAGTAGCAACATTACAGTTATGAAGTAGCAACAAAAATAATTTTATGGTTGGGGGTCACCACAATATGAGGAACTATATTAAAAGGTCACGGCATTAGGAAGGTTGAGAACCACTGCTCTAGTACATAGTTACTGTCACACTGAACAAGAGACAATAGAAAATCAGTGAAATGGGCTTTCAAGCTAGGATAAGCAACACCAAACAAACAAACAAACAAACAAAAGGACAGGAATTAAGTATAGTTTCAAGGCAAGGGGGGCAGTGTGGAGCAAGAATGGAAAAAGATAAAAGCAGTAAAGATAGAGGCAGAGGTAGATTTTTGAGAAAACTAATGAAACTGAAATCAAAGCCCCTCCTTCTAAGCCCTGTACCTAACTGTACAGGTATAATTTTAGATCTGTTTCTTAAAGAGGATCCTACATATTGTATAACATTACAGCCTCACAAAAATGGGATCTCCCCTATCCTATCTAATAAAGAGGGAATATGCTAATTGACCATCATGCCCTCACAAAGATGGCAGCACCTTCAGCCACAAGATGGTAGCACCCAGTCCCCTCAGCACCCCAGCCGCCCAGAGCCAGCCTGAAGGGCAAGCAAATGACTGAACAGCAGGCTGCATGGGGCAAACAGGCCAGCAGGGGGGCAGTTGAGGGCAACCAGGCTGGCAGGAGGGGGGGGTGCAGTGTGGGGCAACCAGGCTGACAGGGGGCGCAGTGAGAGGTGACCAGGCCAGCAGGCAGGTGAGTGATTAGGAACCAGTGGTCCAGGATTGTGAGAGGGATGTCCGACTGCCAGTTTAGGCCCAATCCCTAGGATCAGGCCTAAACCAGTAGTCGGACATCCCCCAAGGGGTCCCGGATTGGAGAGGGTGCAGGCTGGGCTGAGGGGACCCCCTCCCATGCGTGAATTTTGTGCACCGGGCCTCTAGTTAAAAGATAATAATAGTAAGTTATTCATTCTGTCATTCTATAAACATGTATTGAGTGTTAAGTCCTTTGCTAATCACTGGAGACTCAAAGATAAGAAGAGAGTCTAGCAAGCATATTAGTTATTAATAATTTTATTTATATCTCATATTTGTATATTATTTTCAAGTACACAAAGTACATATACCTTGTCATTTGATCCTCACTACAAGTCAGTGAGTGGATCTTCTCAACAATATAACTGAGAGCTATTAGTCCCACTGCACAGATGAAGAAACTGAGACAGAGATGTAAAAATGTGTGTGGATGGCAGAATAATGACCCCTATTATGTCCAGTCTTTAAGCCCCAAAACCTTACATGGTAAAAGGGATTCTGCAGATGTGATCAAGGTTATAGACTGTAAGATAGACAAATTAATCTGGATTTTCCAAGTGGGCCAAATTTAATCATGTGAATCCTTAAACGTGAAGAGTGATTCTTTTAGCTAAGGAGGGTTTTTGAGAGATAAAGCAGAAGAAAAAAAGAGGGGGAATTGGAAACATGGGTAGGACTGGACCCATTGCTGCTGGTACTGAAGATGGAGGAAAGAGGGCCATGAGCCAAGGAATGCACATGACCCCTAGAAGCTGAGGCAGCCCTTAGCTAACAGCCAGCAACAACAAGGACTCTTAGTTCTACAACCAGAAGAAACTGGATTCTTCCAACAGCCCATATGGTCATGGAGTTGGGTCCTCCACTAGAGCCTCCTGAAACAAATGTATCTCTGTTAGTACCTTGATATTAGCTCAGTGAGACCCATGACAGACTTCCAACTTACTCAACTATAAAGTAACAAAATTTGTGCACATTAAAAGGGGATTGATTAGAGGAAATAATTTAATATTGCTATTTGCCCTTTCTCTATAATAGAAGTGTCAGAGATGAAAGAAAATTAGTAAAATGTATATGAAAACATTCCTCCTGTCAGAGTCTGGGGCTCACCATGGGACCCAGAGTCAAGTCCCCACCCACCCACAAGCACCTCAAAAATTGCGTGAGACCCAGACCCTGCTGGCCCCCCCACATTGGGCTAGATCCAGACCCGGCCAGTCCCACCCTTGTCAAGCCCTGCCAGGCAGGGGGCATAGCCTCATGTCTCCTGGCCTGGTGCCAGGACTGGGGGCATGGCCTGAGGTCCCCCAGCCCAGACCAGGGTGGGGGGCGTGCCTTGAGGTCCTCTGTCAAGCCCCGCCAGGTGGGGGACATGGCCTGAGATGCACTGCCAGGCAGGGGGGGGTGGCACAGCTTCAGGTCCCCTGTCAAGCCCCACCAGCAGGGGTGCACAGCCTCAGGTTCCCCATCAAGCCCCACTGGGTAGGGGCATGCCCTGAGTTCCCCTGACCCAGCACTGGGGGTGCACCTTGAAGTCCCCCAACAAGCCCAGCTGGGTGGAGGGTACAGCCTGAGGTCCCCTGTCAAGCCCAGCCAGGCAGGGGGGCACAGCCTCAGGTTCCCCAGTGCTGGGGTGGGGGTGTGGCCTGAGGTCCCCTGTCAAGCCCTGCTGGGTGGGGGGCACAGCCTGAAGTCCCCTGTCAAGCCCTACCTGGTGGGGGGCATGGCCTTAGGTCCCCCGGCCTGGTGCTGGGGCAGGGGGAGCAGTCTGAGGTCCCCTAACCCAGCACCAGAATGGGAAGTGCACCTTGAGGTCCCCCATCAAGCCCTGCCAGGTGGGGGGTGCAGCCTGAGGTCCCCCGGCCTGGTGCTGGGGCAGGGGGAGCAGCCTAAGGCCCCCTAGGCCAGCACAGGGATGGGAAGTGCACCTTGAGGTCCCCTGTCAAGGCCTGCTGGGTGGGGGACACAGCCTGAGGTCCTCTGTCAAGCCCCACAGCAGCGGGGGAGGGCGTAGCCTCAGGTCCCTGCTGATTGCTCATTAAGTCTCCTTATGGGAACTTGGCCTCAGCTGTGGGTGGAGCCATCTTTGTGATGGAGTGATAGTCAATTAACATATTCCTTCTTTATTAGATAGGATACTTGGTATTGTTTTGAGCTGCTAAGTTTGTGGAAATTTGTTACAACTGTAATAAAAAAAAAACAAACACAATCATATCTAGACCTAAGACCATCATGCTGAGCAGTGGCAGTACTAGAAGCCAGAGCTCTTGACTATTAATAGTCTACCTCTGATAAAGGGGTGACTCACTAGTGGCAAAAATCTAAAGCAAAGGCATTCCCAAACAGAGAGGGACAAGCAATTCAAAAGAATAGTCAAAGTAAAATCAGTGACTAAAGCAACCAAGAACCAGTAACTAGAGTCAGAGCTTGTACCAGACAAGCACAATCTTTTACATATCTTTCTACTACAACAACAAAAAATAGGGGCAGACAACCTACAATATGACCAGTTAAAGCCCTGGACTCTCAAAGCTGTAGCTGCATAAAAACTCTTTTTAACCTTGTAGTTCCTAATGGTGACTCAAAGCAGGCTATTAAATACAGCATATTGTAGGGCGTTATTTATGCCTAACTGTTGTCACAAAATAACTTGGAATATATATTTTCCAGTGGAATTAACATCTCTGTAACTTTCAATGAAAACTTGCAAGTGCACAATAAACCACTATGTACTTCAGCATCAAAACCCAATGTTATTTTGCCATAATTGTCCCATTTACCAATCTTTTTTTATCTTGAAGATATTTATTTTATAATAAATCTCAGACATAATATCATTTTGCCCTGATATACTTCAGTAAAACTATTTTCAAACAAAGGATGATTTCTCTTATAACCCCAATGTCATTATTATACCTAACCAATTAGCAATCATTTCTTAATATTTAATATTTCTTAATATTTAATGTCCAATCCATATCCAAATTTCCACCATCATCTCAAAATATATTTTTATTTTAGTTCATTTAAATAAGGATACAAACAACTTCTATTTTATATATTTTTATATATTACTTATTTTTATTGACTCAGAGAGAGAAAGAGAGAGAAAAAGAATGAAAGAAAGAAAGAAGTATCTGAGAGAGACACATCCATCAGTTTCCTCCCATACACACCCAACCAGGGATAGAACCTGCAACCTAGATATGTGCCCTGACAGGGATCAAACCCATGACTTTCCGGTGCATAGGATGATGCTCCAACCAACTGAGCCACACCAGCCAAGTCTCTATTTAATATATTTGATTGTTATGCCCCTTGATTTTTTTTAACTCTCTTTTAATCCAAACCCACCCCCTTCCTCAGTTCTTTTTTATTTCCCTATTCCATTATCTTATTGAAGAAACCAATTCACCTGCAGAATATCACAAATTTTCCATAAGGCTCATCTTTTTTTATGGTGATATTCATAAAGTTTTTTCTGTGCTCCTTGAATTTCTATCAAAATTATATTAAAGGATTTATTAAATTCAGAATATTTGGGGAAGGGTGATGGGAGGCAGAATACTTGCTACATATTGCATCTTATTAGGGCCATAGAATGTTAGGTTATCTTCCTTTTAGATAAAGTTGATTATAACTATGGCACAGAATCTTGTGCCAGCACATACTCACACACACAGATATAGATATATTTTATTTCTTTATAAGCTGAAACTATGAAAACCATGGAAAGGGCTAAACATAAAGAAAGGAAACATTGACATGCCAGAGTGAGAGAATTATGATTACTTTATAGTCAGTATGTGGATTCAGAAAAAGGGATTGAATGATTCTGGAAAAAAAAAAAAAAAAAACACTAAAAAGAGAATCTGTAAAGAAAATTAATAAGGATCTTTCCTTCAAATCACAGTGACCTCTGTGCTTTGAAGCCTCACCTGATACAAGAAAATAGATCATGGATCTATGAAAACAAACATGCTTCTTAATGCACTGCTAGAATTCTGAGGAAGGAAAATTTCCAAAACAAACTTAATGAATTAAGGATCTTTTCCAAAATCTCAAGAACAGTGAACTGAAATCAGCCTGTGATTAATAATGAGAAACCTGGGATTATTCTTAACACAATGCCAACCACCTCAAAATGGGACTTGAACCTGAAACTCATCCACTGAGCCCAGACAATTACTAGTAAGGGAAGATAAAATAGACCCAGATCTGTATTGGCCTACCAATGCAGCCAGATACATAAAAAGAAACACATACTGCTGAACATAGCTTAGTGAAACCACTACTAAAAACCAAAAGATCCTAAAAGCTGGCAAAATGAAAAAGACAAATTTATACAAAAGGAAAAAATGTGATGGGCAACTAATATCTCAAAATTCATAATAGAAAGCAAAAGTCAGCATAATAACATTTTCAAGGTGCAGAGAAATAACTGTCAGCTTAGAATTGTGTGCAACAAAATTATCTTTCAAGACTAAAGATGAAAATGACATTTTTGATGAACAAAAATTGAGTTTATAAAAAGTAAAATCATTAAAAGAAACTTTAAGCCTTAATAATACTTCAAGTGAAAGGAATATGATTCCAGAAAGATCTAAAATAAGGGAGAACGTAAGCAAAAAAATTGGTAAACATGTAAGAAATCTTTTTTTAAAAATCCATATCTATACACAATTATAATAATATCTAGTGTGCAGGATTGAAAAAATTAGGTATTTACAATATTGAGAATGTTTAGTATATAAATGAGGAGAGAGTTGATTGAAATGAAAGTATTATAAATTCTATATGTTCAAGATGATATTGTGTTAGTAACCTTAGATCTTGTCATGTTTTAAGTGTGCATGCTAAAACTTCAAAGTTTAGCTATCAAATAATAGAAATAGAGTTGACAACTTCAAAATCAGTAGATAGAAAACAGAATAAAAACAAAAATATTATCTATAAAGAAAAAAGCAAGAAAATACAAAAAAGGAAGATTAAAAGTGTGGACTAAATTGGTAGAAATAATTCAAAATAAATAACAATTAAATGACAGAGATTATTAGTTTGGATTTTTACTTTAAAAAACCACAACAACCAATCCATTAACTGTAAACAAGAGACATACTAATATGTAAGGACACAAAGAGACAAAGTTAAAAATTAGAAAACAACATATATATATATATATATATATAGCAGGTATATGAAGAACAAAAGAAAGCTGGGATAGCTATAGTAATGTCAGACAAATAGATTTTAAGACAATAGCATTTTAAGGAAAAAGAAGATGACAACATGCATTGAAAGCTTGAATTCACTAGAAAGGTATTATAATCATAAATTGTATTTGATTGATAAATTAGCCACAAAATGTATCAAGTAAAAATTAGTAGACATACAGAAAAAATATATACATATTCACATTCTCAGTAGAACAATCATTTTTATTAAGGTAGAGAAAAGTAGAGAATGTATCTTGTCCATCATTATACTCTCAGCAGTTTATACCTGGCTTATAATAGGTACTTAGTAAATATTTTTTATGTAATCAAAATATCAGACAAAAAATCAGAGATTATAATGGGCAAGTTTCTGCAACAACAAAAAAGTATTTCAGAGTGTGGCCAAAGAAAGACATGAGTAGCAAAATGTGTCTTCCAATCCTTGCAGGGGCAAGTCTGAATCTACAGTACTTTGCTGAGCATGAGGTCAAAGTCAACCAAAGGAAGACAAAATGACACAGCCAAGTGCTAGATGGGAACCTGGCAGTCTGAATCCATCCTCATTGGCCCTCTCATTTGGGTCAGGAGTTATTTTAGAGGAATAGAAACCCTTCGGCCCAAATGAAAAGCACAGTTCTAGGAGTCCAGCCTTCACAAGGGACTGCATGATGGTTTTGATCTAAGATTTATCTGGTGGAGGGATGCCCTTTTACTGGCTGGCATACATCCTCTGAAATATGTGACATTTTTCTTTACCCTAATGAATTGGGCACAATGAAGTTTCATGACAAAATAGACCAATGGGTACAATAAATCTTGAGAAAGCAAGCAATAGCTTCTTTCCACCACTATTCATGCCCCCTATCTGAGACAGGCAACATATATAATTAGAATATTTTTTTAAACATGGAAAGTTCTTATTTGTACATGATGTATGAATCCAAATATTTTGAGCTACGCCCCAACATGAATACATAGAAAGCATAATTATAAAGGAATTTAATGTTCATGTAGCCAGGAATCATGACACACACACATTTAGATCATTTTTTTTTTTTAAAAAAGAGTATTTTCCAGTCTTTGCAGTAAGTAAATAAACTAATTTCTCCTCATTTTCCCTGGACACCCACCCCCTGCAGTCTGTAAGAAGCAGGTTTCATAGCCATAGATGGTGTCATTTACAAGATATATTTAATTGGGTTTGTAGTGAAATTTGTGCACTGAAAAATGCTATTTGATATCTGTGCAGGATGACATGAATGATGCAGCCCACATGGGGTTGTCTCTGAGTGACGTAGAGTTGGATTATGCTAATGTATAAGAATGTCACATAAGCCCTTTCTTCTGAGAGTGGCAGATTCCAGGTCAATATTGAAGGTGCAGTGGACTGGTTTACATAGATTACTGGAGGCTGAGATTTGATTCTTCTGGTTGTTGAAAATAAAGAATTAATGGTAAACTCAACCCTCCCTTTTTTATCTGTCTGTTTTGCTTTTTATTCCTCTACTCTATCGATCTATTCTACCAAATTTAAAGGTTATACTGATGTTATAAACCCAGTTTATATCCGTTTCAAACTAACAAAGAACCTGGAACCTGTTTATTCTCAGTGCAGGTGTTTTAAGAGGGGGAGTTAATATACCTTCTAATGTGAGTCTCATCCGACTCTTTTTGTGCAGACAAATATGATGCCACAGGGAGAGGAGGGGAGGGGAGAAACTATCTGGCTCAGATAAAAGGGACTTCTCAGTCAGACTTCGAGTCTCTCCTGGCCCTGACGCAGTAATGCCTCCTGCTTGCTGGCCAGAAAATACAGTGTGGCTCCGACAATAGCAAGCCCCAGACATGTTTTCACTTTATGTATCTGGATTAGAACAGCTGTGATTTTGCATTTCTGTTGCTGCCTTTCGTTCCTATATGTTTGCACTACGAAGATAAAAATAACATGACGCAGAGCCTCTGTAAATTGAACTGTGAGGTGACAGAGAGGTGACGACTGGGACACAGGAAGAATAAATGATCTTAGTTTATTTGTTAAAAATATGTACAGCCATGTGGAAAACGTACTTTTCTCTCCAGCCCAGTAGGCCTTTTCATCTAAGGTTCACTTGCTGCACAAGAGAGGCACTTTAAACCTCATCTTTTACAAAACTCAGCTACTTCCCTCGCAGATTACCATTGTGAACATATTTTTTGAAACAATAGATGGTGTTGGTTCCTAACAAGTCGACAGCTTTTGGCTCTAAAGTAGACATATTTTTCTCCAATTTAAGAATCTCCTTATTGCTAGTGGCCTCTATTTCCAATATGCTCATTACATTGAATATACTATGGCATGTACTACATCAGAATGCTGAGATTACCTCTGTCTGCTATTTTAAAAACTTGCTCTCAGAAACCAAAATGAATCAACGATTTCATATTTTAGAGACTTGGAGCACACAAGGTGGTCCTGTCCCAGTGCCAGAATAAAAGCCTTGTAAAGCATTTAAGAAGTTTATTCCTCCCAAGACAGGAAAACATAGCCTACCTTAGCTTGCATTTGAGTTATACATGCACAGTGAATGCAAGGTAGACCTCCCCCATGTGAATAAATCTTTTGAAAAAGGGGACTATTGGCTTGCCTAACTTATACACTGTACATAAGAAAACATAAAACACATATTTGCGTAGTTTAAGGCAGGTGTGAAAGGAACTGAGTGGTGGCCAAGATTCTAAATAAGAGGTGTACAATGTGTGAAAAACATATGGTAATGTGTGAAAATGTAAGCCTATATATGGAAGACCTGACCCACGTGTTTATGATGTGCTCAAAAGGTCATTTATTTCTATCTCAATAGCTTTTTAATCCATATCAAGGTGCTCCTTGTGACAAGGTTTTGCAAAAAGGAAACTCATTCTTGAGTGAGTTCTATACTGAGTGAAACCTGTTGAAAGTCTTCATACTAGGTAGATATATTGAGATCCATTAATAAATTTTGCTAATTTAGTATTTGCATTACAAACTATTATCCACAGGTAAGATTGCATCAGGAAGTTCACTCGTCTTTCAAGATTTACACCCATTTATGTATTTGTGTCTACAGATTAAGTTACAACTCATTTCAAACTATAGACCTACTCTCAATACTCCCCATCCCACCTCCTCTGACCAAACAGGATCCTCGTGTCTATTGTGTTGAACATCTAAGTAGATCTTCCTCAAAGAGAAATTCATTCTATGCTTCTAAAAATTCATCAATACAAGTTGTCTGCTATGCTACCTGGTAGATATGTGCTAGAAACCTACTTGTTGCTGTAGTATTCGACACAGAGTGCAAGAAAGAGATAAAGTGCTGAATCATTGGTGCTAAATCTGCCCCAAGGAAAGAGATGTGAATCCTGAAGCTGAAATAAGGCTAAAGAAAGATGATTTAAATTGAGGAGAGTCCTCCAAACCAGAACTCATCTAAAAAAAAAAAAAAAAAAATGCTACTTTTGTTCTCATAATCAGAAAGGAATGTTAATCCCACATATTACAAAAAAGGCATCCAAAAACATTCACAAAATGTATAGGAGAGTCAAGCTCCCTGAACATAAATTTGTAGTGTAACAAAAGGCAAAAAGTTAAAAACAATATTATAAATTCAATTGCTAGAGTGAGACTACCAGGGAATACATACAGTGAAAAGAGAAGCTGTAGGCCAGAACCCTAAGAAATATTAATAGAGCATCAAACTGGGCAGAGAAAAAGAGTTCCACTAAGAGAATAAATAAGAATGGCTATCCATAGGAAAATCAGGAGAACATATAGTTACAGAAGTCAACACAAGAGAACTCTTCATGCTTAGTGAAATAGGCTAGTCAGAGAAAGACAAATATCAAATGATCTCACTTATGTGTGGAATCTAGTAAACAAGATAAATTGACCAAGTAAGTCCAGAGGCATGGAGGCATGGAACAGACTGATATATCTCAGAGGTGGGGTGGGGAACAGGAAGAGATAAACCAAAAAACATATACTTATATGCATAGCTCATGGACACAGACAATAGTGTGGTAAAGGACTGGTGTGGGGGGTAGGGGCTGGGTCAGGGGTGGGCAAAGTGGGGGGAAATGGGGGAAATCTATAATACTGTCAACATTAATATATATAATGCTAAGTGAAATAATCCCATCAGAGAAATACAAATATCACATGATCTCACTTATGTGTGGAATCTAAGAAACATATTATTATTTAAATATTATTTAAATATATATATTTTTAAAAAAGAAGTAAGGGGCCAAATAACATTGAGAGCATAGGGAGATAAGGACAGGAAAGAATCCACTGGACTTAGAAATTGAGCTGTCAAAGGAGTGAGACCTTGGGGAAAGCAGCATTGTGACCACAGGAGGTGAAGAATTAGAGACAATGAGTAGGAAAGTTTGGATCTCAAGGGAAGTAAAAAGTTACAGGTGAGAAATAGGAGGGTTTGATTATTTATTTATTCATTTGTTGTTTTAAAGTGGAAAGTCCCCCAAGCATGTTTTAATACTGATTTTTTAGAATCAGTAAAGATAGTAGAGTATTCCTGTCAAAAAAAAAATAGAATAAGGAAAAGGAGAGTTGGGTGTGTCCAAGTTAGTTTGGGGTAAGAGAACTGAGACAATTTTCTTTTCTTTTTTTTTTATGTTAAAAGGTATTCTTTTTTTATTTTTTTTAAATAAATCTTTATTGTTCAGATTATTACAGGTGTTCCTCTTTTTTTTTCCCCCATAGCTCCCCTCCACCTGATTCCCCATCCCAACCCATGCCCTTACCCCCTGCCACTGTCTTCTTCCATAGGTGTAAGATTTTTGTCCAATTTCTTCCTTAACCCCTCACATTCCCTTCCCCCTGAGAATTGTCAGTCCACTCCCTTTCTATGTCCCAGACTCTATTATATTCACCAGTCCATTCTGTTCTTCAGATTTTTTATTCACTTGATTTTTAGATTCACTTGTTGGTAGGTATGTATTTGATGTCATTTTGTTGTTCATAATTTTTATCTTTACCTTTTTCTTCTTCTTCCTCTTCTTAAAGAATACCCTTCAGCATTTCATGTAATCCTGGTTTGGTGGTGATGAACTCCTTTAGCTTTTTCTTATCTGTGAAGCTCTTTATCTGACCTTCAACTCTGAATGATAGCTTTGCTGGGTAGAGTAATCTTGGTTGTAGGTTCTTACTATTCATCACTTTGAATATTTCTTGCCACTCCCTTCTGGCCTGCATAGTTTCTGCCGAGAAATCAGCTGACAGTCGTATGGGTGCTCCCTTGTAGGTAACTAACCATTTTTCTCTTGCTGCTTTCAAGATTCTCTCTTTGTCTTTTGCCCTTGGCATTTTAATTATGATGTGTCTTGGTATGGTCCTCTTTGGATTCCTCTTGTACGGGGTTCTGTGCACTTCCTGAACTTATAAGTCTATTTTCTTTCACCAGGTAGGGAAAGTTTTCTGTCATTATTTCTCCTAATAGGTTTTCAATATTTTGCTCTCTGTCTTCTTCTGGCACCCCAAAAATTCGGATGTTGGTATGCTTAAAGTTGTCCCAGAGGCTCCTTACACTATCTTCATATTTTGGGATTCTTTTTTCTTTTTGTTTTTCTGGTTGGGTGTTTTTTGTTTTCTCATATTTCAGATCTTTGGTTTGATTCTTGGGGTACGTTGATCTACAGTTGAGTTTCTGTATATTCTTTATTTCAGAGAGTGTATGCTTAATTTCTGACTGGTCCTTTTCCATTTTTTGGCATTCTCATTAAGGTCCTTGAAGGTCTCATCAAGTTTCTCTGTGGTTTTTAGAAGATTCTTGAGTAACCTTATAAATGTGGTTCTGAACTCTATGTCGTCCAGTAGTTTGCTTTCCTCCACGTCTTTCATTGGTGACATGTTTCTTTGTCTCCGCATTTTGTTGCTTCCCTATGTTGATGGAGTGGCTTTGTGTGGTAGGTGATCTATAGGGGCCAGTAGCTCAGCCTCCCCAATCACCTGAGGTGGACGCTCTTGGTACACACCCCTTTGTGGGCTGAGTGCAAAGTCTTGGTGTAGTTAAGCCTTGATTGCTGTTGGTATCACTGGGAGGAATTGACCTCCAGGCCAATTGGCTGTGAGGACCCACTGTGTCTATAATGGAAGAACTTCTGCGCTGGAGACACGCTTATGGGGCAGGACTTGTTTCAGTGGGGCTTTGGTGCTCACTGAGTCTGCCTCTTGAATGTGTCACTTATGGATGTGAGGAGTTGAAATCTGGTATCTCACACTGACCACTAGGTACACTGGCTTCTGGATCTCCAATGGGGTGCAGGTCAGCTACTGTCTGAGGCCACCCAACAGGAGCTACAGTGAGAACTACAGTTTTCTCCTCTTTGCTTGGGGTTTGGAGGTTTTGGAGCTGTGTGACCTGGGCTGCAAGTTTTCTAGGTTAAGCTGCGATAGGGCAGGCTATTCATATGCTAAAGCCGCTGTTTGGAGCTTGGATGGGTTTGTAGATTGTGTGGGGCGGGGTCTCAGGGCGTCAATAGGCTAGGGCGTGGCAAACAGAGATGGCTGCCAGTAATCTGGCTCTGCGTCTCCGACCACGTGAGACAATTTTCTTTTATTATTTCTGCTTTCTTTGTAGTGTAAAAGGAACAGTCATTTCTTAAGTGTAGGGAAAAATGACAAGGTCAGAATTCTGAGCAGTGCAGAAAATATCTGAAGTCACTGCTGAGAATGGAAGAGATGACTAGGAGAAACTTAGTATTGCCAAACAGGGACAGAATTTGATAATATTTTCAAATCTTCTAGTCTCAAGCTTGGCACAGCATGTGTGCCCCATAAAGACAGTTTTCATTGTCCCTTCTGTCATCTGAAATCCTTCTACAAAAGTTGTTGCCATCACTGA
Source organism: Plecotus auritus (assembly GCF_963455305.1). Taxonomy (NCBI): domain Eukaryota; kingdom Metazoa; phylum Chordata; class Mammalia; order Chiroptera; family Vespertilionidae; genus Plecotus; species Plecotus auritus. The sequence goes on from NC_137771.1 coordinate 63,840,735, forward strand.
CATTACACAAATTTTCAGGCACAGTAACCCAGCAACTATTTTTTAAAATCTCTGTCGAATTACTCCCAGAGTAAGCTTAGTGTGTGCCAGATTGAAGAAGAAAATGGTTTGTACAAAATTATTTTAGGGAGATAAATGGGAGAAAGGGTCTTCTATATTTACAGAAAACAATCACAATCATTCCCCAGCACTCTTATGGGATGTTAACAAATAGTCTGTTTCTGTTTCGAGTTTGTGCGCCCTGAACAGCCCTACGTTGGTTGTGTGTTCTCAGCCATCTGCCTCCTGTCTTTCTTCCTTCGGGACAAAAAAAGGCTTGGAAATTCCTGTTTGAAAAGATACTTATAAATCAAATTTGTTGGTGTAAACTTAATACTATTTGATTATGCTTAAAAAATAATTATGTCTAACAGATTATCTTTTTAAGGGCTAGTGTGTTAACTATCAAGGCTATGCAAGAGAGCCTGAAAAAAGGTTAACTTAAGTGGCCTTTAGGCAGCAGTTAGCATGTCTTAGACCAGGGGTGGGCAAACTTTTTGACTCGAGGGCCACAATGGGTTCTTAAACTGGACAGGAGGGCCGGAACAAAAGCATGGATGGAGTGTTTGTGTGAACTAATATAAATTCAAAGTAAACATCATTACATAAAAGGGTACGGTCTTTTTTTTTTTATTTCAATAGTTTTATTCATTTCAAACATTTTAACAAGAAGAATGTAAACACTAATTATTATAATTTGAAACTTCAAAAAATGGAGGAATCATAGCACAATAACATACCTTATATTGAAGATGGCAAAGGCAAAATAAAATTGCCTAACAAAGGAAAGGTACAAAAGCCTTTCAAATTAAACTTAAATATAATAAAATAATTTAAAACTAAAACAAATAGAAAAGAACAAAATGTGTAAACAGTAAATTAAACATTTTCTTTAGTGCAACTTCCAAATTATGCCCGGGACGTAGATGTAGATGGCAATGTAGACTGGGTTGAAAGGTTTTTGGTCTTTAAAACATCAACTTCAGTAGGAACAGTGTTGTTGGTCTCCTTTTTAGCTAATGCTCTGATACTGTGCTCTCCAGGGGCGTGTCTCCCTACATCACCACGATAACGTGTCTACGCATTCCCAGGGTGACGTCGGGGGATGTGTCCGCGGGCATTACAAGGAGCCTCTAGAAGATTGAGAGGTTGTTCCTTCTACTGAATGGGTGGATATAAATCCGCCCACTCAGAAGAAGGAGCTGCGGCCGTGTTTCCCGACGTTGCCATGTTAACACTGCTGCTGGTGAAGGAGCGGAGGGGAGAGCAAGAGAACCCTTCACTCTTTCGGCTCCGCGGGCCGGATAGCACAGCCGAACGAGTTGGGTCCGGCCCATGGGCCATAGTTTGCCCAGGGCTGTCTTAGAGGCTATGTCCTGAGAGCAAAAGCACAGGCTGTTTGCTCATTAACCATTGCTTACATTTTCCCATTGTCTAAAGTTATCTCAGTCTCTCCTATTTACCATTTCCTTACACGCTCATCCCACTACCGGTGCCGAAGGCTGAGATGCAGCATAGGAGTCTGTTACAGCCATGAAACATCTCTCTTGAGATTAAGTGAAGTGACATGGCATAAGAACAGAAGAGGAGGAACAGTTGTGTCATTGGACCTTCTGTTTTGCTCTTTGTTACATGCCATTCAATATTTTGAGTCTGGACTAGGTACTTGAAGGACATTGGTTTTTACTTAAAGTAAGGTGAGGTAACAGTGAGTAACGATCAACATCACTGCTGGCAGAGAATCACGGAAGGCAGCTGTGTCACCTTAGAGCAGCTAGGAGGAACTGCACTAATCCAGAGCAGGGATAGTGGCTTGGACCAGGGTGTTAGTGGTAGAAGTGATAATACATGGTTTATTCTGATATATTTTTAAAGGTAGAGACAGTAGAATTTGATGGATTAGATGAAGGTATGAGAAAAATAGATTCAAGGATAAATGTAACGTTTTTGGCCTGAGAACCCAAACATGGGGATTTGCAATTAACTAAGTAGAAACACGATGGGAGATCCATTTTTGCAAGGGAGTGCAGGAGTTTGGTCCAGGGCAGGAGATTGTTATTAGATAAGCAAATGGAAAAATTTAGTTGGCAGCTAGAGAGATAAGTCTAAGATTTAAGAGAGAAGACCAGGACCAGAACATGAACTTGAAAACATTGACAATATAAGCAGTACTTAAAGCCATGAGACCAGATGAGTTTGCACTTAAATGAGTGCAACTAGAGAAGCATTCTGGGGACTGGATCCTCCGGCATTCCAGACTTTAAATATTGGGAAGGTAAGGAGGAATTGGCAAAGGAGATTGAGGAGGAAAAATTAGAGAAATAGGAGGAAAAAACAGAAGTTTGTGAGGAAATGGAAGCTAAAAGGAGAAAGTTGATCCAAGAGGAGGGAACAAGCTGCTGCTAATGCTTATGCTGCCAGTGGGTCAGGTAAAGGAAGGTGAGATTCACCAGAGAGTTCACCTACATGGAGGTTTTAGGTGACCTTGAAAAGAGCAGTTTCTATTTTTTTTTTAATTAATTTCAGGTAAATAACATAAAAGTTTGTGGATATATAAGAGTTACTGAGTATTGGCATTGGCTTTGCCATATATTTTGTGAAACAAATTCTAAAGATGAGAAAACACTATTTCTAAAAGAATAATGGACTATGTGCCTTTCCAGATTGAATTAAAAAAAAGATTCTCTTTTTTTAACATATTTTATTGATTTTGATTTTTTACAGATAGGAAGGGAGAGGGATAGAGAGTCAGAAACATCAATCACCTGCCTCCTGCACACCTCCTACTGGGGATGTGCCCGCAACCAAGGCACATGCCCTTCACTGGAATCGAACCCCGTACCCTTCAGTCCGCAGGCTGACGCTCTATCCACTGAGCCAAACTGATCAGGGCAAAAGATTCTCTTTAAAAGACAATGAGCCTTAGCGTGTGTGTGTGTGTGTGTGTGTGTGTGTGTGTGTGTGTGTGTGTGTGTGGTATGTGGTGTGTGTGTGCGCGCACACACTTTTAACAGAGAAGAGTTAGATTTCTTTTCCAAACACCATATGGAGCACTTGCTTTGGCTCATGATGTCTGGGAGAGGACAGAGGGAACTTCCAACCTCTTGTTTTTCATTATTGCTGCACTGACTCACCCAAATATTCTCCTTTAAAGACAAACAACAACAAAAAAGCAAAACCAACTAAAGCCATGAGGGTCTTCTATATTAATAAAAAACAACCACATTCTGTCCCAGTCCTTAGCACTGGAATAATAAAACAAACATACTTTCATTTCTTGTTTGTTTCTTTTTCCTATTCTTAACTTGAACAAATCATGAAATTATGTCAGTATAGGGGGAAACCTGCCTCTTAAGAAATAACTTAGAGATCATTTTACATGAGATTGTTTACTGGACTATATCAAGAGATTTGTTGAAATTGCTTTCAAAGTGGAGACAAAATAATCTAGATTTATGAGTAAATAGAAATGAATGCTTAAATGAACAGAAAGGGGGAAATATGTCTCCCAGACATCACCCAATTGTCTAAGCATGAAGAAACTGGTAATTCAAACTAATGCTTCCAGAAAAAAAAAAGGTTTAAATAAGCTATGTGAATATCCTCAAAGCATAAAAAAATTTACCCATTTTAGAAGCATGTCCCTGGAGATTTATATCTTGACTTTCTGATATAAAAATAAAAAATGCGTTCTTGCCCTAACCAGTTTGGCTCAGTGGATAGAGCGTCGGCCTGCGGACTCAAGGGTCCCTGGTTCAATTCCGGTCAAGGGCATGTACCTTCGTTGTGGGCACATCCCCAGTAGGGAGTATGCAGGAAGCAGCTGATTGATGTTTCTCTCTCATCGATGTTTCTAACTCTCTATCCTTCTCCCTTCCTCTCTGTAAAAAATCAATAAAATATATATTTTAAAAAAATGCATTCTCTATCTTTTAAAAGTTTATAAAATAATGTCATCATCATTACTACAAATACCTGAGATACTTAGTTACCTATTCAGAGGCAGTCATTTTCTTAGGGTAACTCTAAAAAAAGCACTTGTACTATTGTTGGACTAACATGTTGAATATCTCAGTAACACTTCATTCTTTTTTGGTGCATAAAATTTTTCTTACCAAACAAGATCACCCTTTCACCTATCTTCTACATTTGATAATTCTTAATGCCTTTTAGTGAATGTCCTTGCAGAAATCTTAAATTATGTAATAAATTCTTTATCAGATAATTAAACAGGAGAGAATTTACAAGCCAGTGTGCAGAATGCACTCATAACCCATTGGGTTGCACAGTTCATAGACTACAGATTGCTTGCATGCTAGTAGAACATCTACTATAGGAGTAATATGGGTAAAGATCTCCTGTAGAGGTTACCACACGGGGCTTATCCAGTCAAGGATTAATAGTATTCAGCCAACATGGGCTCGATGTTGGGCAACATTTCAAAACGGAGATCTATCAGTAAGTAGAATGGTCTCCCATGGGAACTAATGGGGGTATAATTGCCTTTCTCATTTAAAACTGAGCCAGACAAAGCCTTTCTGGAAAGAACCATGATATTATGCCACAGTGATAGACTGCACAACTCATGAGGTCTCTTTCATCTCTAATTTTATGACATGAAAAATAAAGAAACACATTAAAATTAATGCATTTCAGCACATATCCATCTATCACCCCCAAAATAATTCATAGCTAAAAGAAAAGGACAAATAACAATTTCTAAAATCCATTACTAATCATAGGAAAGCACTAGTCATTGGAAATACTCTTTTCAGAACAGTCACCACCTGCAGTGACTATAATTAACAATACTGTATTGTATACTTGAAATTTCCTAAGAGGATGGAACTGATTTGCTCTTACCACAAAAAGAAAAAAAAAAAAGGTAACGATGTGAGGTGATAAATATGTTAACCAGTGTGTGGTGATTATTTTGCAATGTATAGGTACATCAAAACATCAAGTTGTATACTATATATATATATATATATATATATATATATATATATTTCAAGTTGGAGGTATTGCCAAACAGCAAACCTCATAGCTAGTATACTTTATAAGACTTTTAAAAAATAATGTAGCTATTGCTCTTTTAGAAGAAAAGGAATTTCAGCTTTCCATAAGCTCTCTGCTGCTATGGTTATTTCACTTTTTGTTACCCTAATATTTCATGCGAAACTAAATTCATATGTTGTTGGGTATAAAAAATAGGGTCAGTGGTTCTCTAAGTGAGGTCTATCAACCACTGAGGGAACCATGACACTTTCAGGGTGTCCATAAGGTCAAAATTATTTTTATAAAGACACAAGAAAATTATTGGAATTCCTCACTCTCAGTATCTAAGGATAAGCTACATGATATACTTGCAATGATCAGAAAAGCTTATTAAAATGCATATCTGTGTGAGGCCTGATTTTTTTCATATACTTAACTAAAACAACATATCGATTGAATGCAGAAGCAGATATGAGAATCCACCTTTTTTCTATTAAGCCAAACATTAAAGGAATTTGTAAAATTATGTAAAAACTTGGCTCAGTATTTTTTTTTTTTGCTTTGGAAAATATAGTTATTCTCATTTAAAATATGTTAAGTTAACATGCAATAACTATTAATGTTATTTTAATCAATTTATATGTTAAATATTTCTACATTTAAATTTCTAATACAGTAAATATCAATAACTATATATAAAGGCATTCTAAAACAAAAATGTTTAAGAACCACTGACCTGCAATCTTTAAAGACTCTAGATCGGTTCTATGTTTCTTAATAAGTACTGCACTGTTTCCTACTTCTCATTTTTCAAACAAAATTTTTAAAATTTTGTCTATATTCAGTGACTCCATCTCCTTACTACCCAGCCAAATTTTCTTTATCTTACTCCAATCAAATGTTTTTTTCTCCCAAAAAATTGCCCAAACCACTCTTACAAGGCCACTGATGATCTTCATTTTACCCACATAGAACTCAATTCTCACTCCTAATTTTAATCAGCTTGTCAGTACCACTTAAGAGTTGACCTCTCCTTTCTTCACTTACTTTCCAATTCACCACGTGGTTTTGCTACTGCCTGAGAGGTCATTTTACTGATGCCAGATCTTTGCATGGTTTCTTCAAAATCACTCACATCCTAACTCATGTGTCACCTCTTTGGAGAGTTTTTCTCTAACCACCCTATCAAAAATATTCACCTATTACTTGATATACCCTTAACCTGCTTTATTTTCTTCACTATATGAAAAGTATTTTCTTACTTACTACTGTCTTTATAAGTCCAAGGAGGACAGGGACTTTGGTGTCCTCATCATTTTTTCCTTGGGCCAAGAACAAGATCCTGATTCATAGTGGATATGCAATAAATAACAGGATGACAGTCATGATGCTGGAATACATCTCTTTCAACAGGATGTAAGCTTCTTCACAGCAAAACTGTGCCTGGTGCATATTTTTATACACAGCATTGAACACTGTACCTGAGGTATCCTATATAATAAAAAGGTAATATGCAAATAGACTGAATGGCAGAACAACCGAACAACCAATCAAAGCGTAATATGTTAATGATATGCTAAGGATGCTCAACCACTCGCTCTGATGTGCACTGACCACCAGGGGGCAGATGCTCTGACAGGTAGGTTATCTTGCTGCTGGGGTCTGGCCTATCAGGACTGAGCAAGATGGACCGGACATGCCCTGGATCCCTCCTGTGGTCCCTCCCTGGAACAATCATGCACTGAGTGGGGTCCCTCAGCCTGGCCTGCACCCTCTCGCAATCCAGGACCCCTTGGGGGATGTTGGAGAGCTGGTTTCAGCCTGATCCTGCAGGCCACTCCCCTTGGGAGGGTGCCAGACTCAGAGCTCATGGCTGGTGAGTGCTGCTGTAGCAGTGTGAGCCTCTCCCGACCAGGACTGACTGGGCGTGAGCCCACAGCAGGCACAGTGGGGCTGGGATGAGTGGGAACTGCAGGTAGGAGCTGCAGCTGGTGTTGGACTGCGGGTTGTGGCCCGATCCCTGCAGGCCACACAGAGGGATCCCACCAGTACACGAATTTGTGCACTGGGCCTCTAGTATTATAATATTAAATAAAAATAAGAGTTTGATGAATGAAAGAAATAATAAATGTTAACAATATAATGCTTAATGTTTATAGAAGACTTTCATATCCACTAATCTAGCTGATAATTACAATAATTCCAAACAATAGATGAAATTGCTTTCCTTATTTTTTATTTGCAAATACTTGTAGACTAAATCCCACACTCTTTTCTTTGGAATTAATATAATAAATGAGCAGATGAACAGCCTGAAAGTGTATTTAAGCAAATAGAATAAAAATGTATATTTATTTTTTTGTAATTATCCAGTTTTCCATATTCTGGAATAAGAATTTTTGTATACCAATTGACTATATCACTCTAAGATTAGTGGATAGTAATAAAAAATGGAGAAAGTGCCAAAATCAAGAAACTAAAATGTATTTTAAACTTCACTAAGTTTATACTTATCACTTAGAGGGCTCAAGTATTCTTCTTAGGAACGTGTATTAATGACTATCCATGAGATGTGGATTGCTTAAAATCTAGTTGAGTCATGACAGAAATCATAGAATGGATCCATTAGCATCCAGGCATTTTTCAAGTTTATACAGATTCCCTTTACATATTTATAGAGCTGGGGAGGGGTGGAATATGGGGAGTGGCGATGATGAGCATAATAAGTCTCTGCTTACCTGATTCCATTAATGTTTTGAACTTGAGGCAATTGAGACAGTAGCTTCTTCAGCTGAGACATGGAACATTTCTTGCCTATTTCCTGATCATCCAAGACAGTCTATGTTCAGAATCAGAAAAAAATCCATTCAGTTTTAAGAAAATACATGTCTTAGAGATAGCTTTGTTTATGATGAAATAATGGTATCACTCTCTTTGAAGTGGGGGCGGGGAAGCAATTTGGCCTTGATTGTATCAAAAGAGGCATATGTGGGTGATGTAGCAGATACAGTAGGAGCCCTTCTGCCAACTTGGCATCCAGGAAAACGTGACCTGGGATTGAGCCAGAGATACAGTGTTAGCATGCTGAGTGTGTTGCTAAGATTTTTGCATCTCCTTTTTATTTATTTTTTTTGGTGACTTCCCGAAAACCCAGATTTAGTTCCAGTGTGTTCACTTTTTGGGAAATGCAGATAAGATTAAATCTCTTGGGCCTTGCTCCATGCAGTGTGGACAGTCTTCTGGCGTGAGTTTTACTGTGCCATTTATACTTGGTACATGAGCTTAGAAGCCCTTAAGTATTTGGTGCACTTAAAATAAATCAAACAACAAGTAAATAATTTGAAATCATCTTCCTGTTACTTAGTTTCTTCAATAGGAAGTTTATGGTCTTTAAACTAAAAGCATTAGTGTTCAAGTGTATGTCTTTTGTGATATGCATCTCCATAGTCTCAGAAATTGGATTTGAGAAGATTATGGAGATCATGTGCTTTCCTTGATACTTTTGAGAGCCAAAGAAGAGAAACAGAAACAGTATATTTCTTTTCACGGTGTGGAATAAATTACATTTTTATGTAATGTTTTTATAAATTTTAATTTAAAAATGACCCTGCAAACCTAGCTTACTTCTTATAAACAAGTTTTCAGAAGATATTTACAATTAGTAAGGCACTGCTGCAAAATACCAAGCAGAATGGAGAAGACAGAAACCTCAGACTTCAAAGCCGTCTCTATTCTCTACTTCCCCTCCCCAAACCCCCAGCTCCACCCAAAAGCATGTCTCTTTTTAACCTCCGCAATTTTATGCAAGCCTGGAGTCTGGCTCTGACTAGAAGTCAGGAAACAGCCCATATGCAACATCCAGAAAGGAAGAGTAAAAAAACAAAACAAGCACAAAAGATTTTTTTTAAACCCTGGTACTTAACAAAGTTTATTTGAAGAAACGGTTGGATTGCATTTTTTGTTTGTTTTGTTTTAAAACTGCCTGTTCCCAAGTGGACCATGAGTACTAAGTTTAGGTGAGGACAAGTTGGCTCCCAGCCTGCACGCTCTTCCTTATTACACCCAAAGGGAATTTTAGAGGGATTTGGAATTCTTCAAATCCTTGGAGACCATGGGTGGAGACCAGACATACAGCATTCAGCTGATGGTTGCTACTTAAATGTTGTCTAGTGACCTCAACTGACTACATTTCATAGGAGAAGAAACATACCCCATGAGATAACTGAGGGGGAAAAGATGGGCATCTGAAACCAGAGATGCTGGCTTGGCGCATTTATTTCTCCAAAGGAAATGAGGTGAGTTGACCTGAAATTCTGGGTCAGAGAAGGCATCCTTTAAATCCACATAAAAGGTCAAAATAGAGAAAAATAATAAAATAGTTCTACTAAATTAATGAACCACAGTCAAGTGACTCAGTGGTTAACCAATGTTTTCAAGCTGATGAGATTATTTTATTCTTATTTAGACTGAAGCTTATATAACAACTAGTGGCCCTGCGCACAAATCCGCACAAATCCATGTGCGAGTAGCTTGCTACAGCTTGCCTCAGCTGGCCGCCCAGCGCACCACTGCTCATAGCTCTCCACTGCTCGTAGCTCACTGCCCCACCCTCCTGTAGCTCTCCATAGCTTGTAGCTTGTAGCTTGCTGCCCCGCGCTACTGCTGCTGATTGGTCATTACCATCATGGCATAACAACCATTTGCATATTACCTCTTTATTATATAGGATTAGGTCCAATCGTTCCACAGTTAAGGGAACCATACATAATCCCAGTTTGGCTGGGTCAGTTTCTATTTACTCTGGCCTAATTATTAATACTAGCACCTCCTTATACTCTCAAAAGAGTTGCAATTATATGATAAATTATATGGCCACTCTTTTTGTGACCAATGACTTGCAAGACTTTAGATGATTTCTAGCAAGTCGAATATTATAGTGTCATAATTAAGGAGTCACTGACAAGCTATTTGTATCAAAAAAACTTCTTAAAGGGACAATCTGAAGAATCACACAATGCTTCTGCAATTGGGTGTTGTCAAGTATAAATTCAAAACAAATTTACTCTGTTATAAGGCTGCCCAAACAAGTTGTCTTAAGTTATATATAAGTTGAAGTCTAATATCCAGAGCCAGGGAAAATAATTGTATTTCTTTCTGTGCTTTCAGATTGCATCTCAAGTATAGTATGTGATTCGAAGCATGCTTCTTGAGAAGGATTAATAAATTGAAGCAATTCAGAAAACAGAAACCATGATAGAAACATTTTGTGAAGCTATGGCATAAGTGGTATGGTTGAAAGAACTAACAAACAGTACATAAAAGAGAGAAGGCTGTCAAGTTCTGCTAGATGTCCTCAAATACATAAACATCTATCATATGAAGGAGAGTGATGACTTACTCTGTAAATCTTTAGGTTAGTATAGTAGGTTAAAGTTAAGCAGCAATAAAAATCTGTTCAGAATGAAAGAAAACTTTCTAATAAAATCTTCCCAAAATGAAATGAGATATATTTGAAGATAATCAACACTGATAGAAGTTGATATTCAGATGAAAGCTAAATGACATCTTAACAGGGATATAATCAGATAAATCAATGCATCACATAGAAGTTAGGACCAAAAGATCCTAAACTGGTAAACTCTACATACTATCATTCTAATTAAATAATGGGTCAATAATTCAGGAAAACCCTCTACCATGGCATTAATCACCATCACTCTATCTATATTTTGAAGATCCTTTGAATTGGTCACCCTCTCCTTTCTTTATAGTAAATATAATAGTGTGACACAATTATTTTTTCCAGTCTATCAATACCATTGTGTAGAGTGAGGAGGTCATTATGAATATAACTTCCTGAGCTGGTTTTACTCCAGTTATACTTAACCAGAACCTCTGGGAGGGTGCCCATGAAGCTATCAAAGATACATATTTTGGAATGATCCACAATCCAAATCTGCCTACCTATCAGCATCTAGTACTCACTGGGAGCCTTAGAAATTTTCTGAAGCCATATTTATCCTTGAAAGCTAGAAACAGATAACCCTGTCTCACATACTATTCATGTTTCTTATTTAAAAATTGTATTATGCTGCTTTAGGATGCATATGACAAAAACCTAACCCAAATAATAATAATGGGCTCAAAACACTAGAAAGTTCAAAAGATGTAACTAGATTCATACATGATTCCAAGAGTTTCCTGTCATCAGGGTCCTGTATTTTATTCTTCTTTTGTTTGCTTCATTCTGTGTGAATCCCTTCTCCAAATGGCTCTCTTAGCCGCAAGATGAGCACGGCACTCTCACAGCCTAAGATCACTACAAACAGTGAGCATTGTTTTACCAAGAGCTCAGAGAATAGGAAGATTCTGATTGTCCGAACTTGGGTCACATGCCCACCCCTGGAGACACAGGCATGGGGGGTGCCAGTTCCATTCTGGCCATCCAGACCAGCAGAACATTATGGAAGGATGACTGGACAACCATATGCCCACTACAAAGGATGATAAACTGAACAAAAGAAAAGAAGTAAACCACAATCATTTTCTATTTCATTCTCCAACAAGAAGGCCTTTTCATGATAATACTTATTAACATCTGAGCCCAGCTATGGTGTCATGCTATAAATTTATAATCTCTGCCAGAAGTTATCACAAGGCACTGGGAAAATCCACACTCTGTGAACATAATGCAGTTAGCTTCTATGTATTTATATTATAAAATGTGACTGTACTTTAAGTGTAACTCATCACTGGATTATACTACCCATTACCTTAACTTGGAAAGTCCTGATAAGAGTGTCCCTTCATCTTGCATAATTGTGGGCTCTCCTCCCAGTGGCTCATTAACATGGTTGAGTTACTGATCTAGATTAAACTGTTTCTTCTATGAAAGATAACAATATAAGTTTACAACACAAATATTAAAGTATGAATCACACACAATTGAGATAAAAAGAGCTTTTCTAACTCTTAAGGTGTTGGATTTAATTCCCTGGTTGAAAGCCAACAGGAGCTGAGAGCATAATTCTTGATTATAAAATTCTTAAAAACTAAGGTCAGAATCAATTAAAATGAAATGATCACTTCTTAGAAGTTCAGTAGATTTGTTTTAATTCACTTTCTTGATTTTCATGTAACTGAGTAATTCCCTTTTCAGTTGCTTCTCTGGATCCCCCATGCCTGTCACCTTTTTATAAATTCCTTTGAGTGGTTCATTAAGTTAACCGCTAGTTCTTGCCCTAAACGTCAGGCTCTTAGGAGAACCCTGGTTACCTTTTCTCTCAACAACTTAATTGGAGACAAGGGAATTCGGAGCTACTCTCATTTCAGAGATCTTTAAAAACCCCAAAGAAAAGGAGACTTTAATGGGCTTAACTACCTGCTATCAAAGAGAAGTTAGACACCTCTGTCCCTCATAAGAAAAACATCACAAAAGTGTTTAAACTTCTGCCCACCCATTCCAAAAGAGTAGTTTGTCATTAACAAACAAGATAGCAGAAAGATGTCTTTATTCTGCAGAGGGAGAAAGAGATGGAGAAAAAAAAAAGGAGAGAAGGAAGTTTTCAAAATGGAATAATAAATGTTTACAGTATAAATGCTTGAAATGGAATATTTTCCAATATGATAATCTTCAGCAGAAATAATTAGCTGGATAATTTATACTGTTAAATTCCGTATAATCCAAAATCTTTTTATTATATTTTCATGGAATACCTTCCCATAATCACCTAAAATGAAAGTCATAACTTATGTCACAATGAAACTTACCCTATGCAACCCTTTGAAATAATTTAATGAATTTGCCAAATAGTTACTCTTCCTAGATAAATGCTCTTGATGCAAAATCTTGGATCTGCCGGGGGAATGCTTTCCTGTGTATGTGGAACATAATATTAAAATTTCTTCCTGACTGCCACCTGCAGTTCCCAAGGGCTTAGGCTTCCAAAGAAAATTTTTTTATGCAGGTTGTGAATATTTTTTTCTTTAATCTGTTTGGAAAGGGTCAAAGTTAAGGAGAGGGACTTTTTCTTCATTGATCTATTTCCTATATTTAATTATTCGACACAGTTGACTCATGACTGTGTAATTATCTCTTGGCATGTTTAACATTAATGTAAAATGGTACTGTATTTTAAAGCCAAATGGAATTTTTATGAGGCCATACAACCCTTCTTGGCTTTACTTTTTGTTTAATAGTCATGCTGTAGCAAACAGCAATGTGCAATATGAACAGTTAAACCATTCTCTTAATTATTGCATCTGGTTTACCATATCCTGCCCATCTAGTATGTTTTAATTGAAGGGCAGAAAAGATCTCTGGTTGATCATTGATGGTTTTAAATTGGCACATAATGATAATACTGAGTTCTGGAGGGAGTTCTTCCTAAATCTCAGCATATGTCTTTATGTTAAACAATTAAACCACATCTGGAAAGATAAAGCAGATCAGTACATTCCTCGGTGGACTCTATAAGAAAACTGATTCAGTGGGCTGAATACTTGTTACCACACACAAAGGGAAAGAGAGAGATAACCTTGAACTAGAGAGAGTTTGCAGATTTAAAAAAAAAAAAAAAGGAACAGGTGTTTGAAGGAAAATTCCCACAATGAAATAAATAGTTTCATAATGGCAAGGGCATTTAAGCAATAATGAGGAGATTTCATGCATTTTATGCAACAACACCAGGGGGAATTAGTAACTGAAGAATATAAAGATCTTATTTCAAGAATGTATATTATTATTAGGATTTGCCAATTTTCATGTACAAGTTAGCTGAACAAGGACTTACTTAACATTTAAAAGAGAATTTAGAATATGTTTAGAAAGAGTTAATATGATGTTAACATTGGTTGAGGCAAATCAAACTAAAAGTTACACTTAGGCACATATTTCCAGGTGAGAGGTGAGGGGAACTTTCATCAACCCCAGTCTCCACCTTAGTAGACAGTGGTCAACCCTGCCTATCCTGACTCCAGTGTCTCACCTTGAATTCCTTCCAACACACTCCTCTGGGATGCCAAAGAGAACTTTACCCCAAGCAGGTGCTTCTCACATCACTTCCCTGCTGAAAAACCATTCATGGTTTCCCATTTTTTGCCTTTAAGAAAAAAATCCAAGTTAATGTATCTGACAGTCAAAGTCTCCATAATCTGCCTCTACACTATTTTACTGGGCTTATTTTATTACAACTCCCCGTAGGAATCCTCTTTCCTAGCCTAAATGGTTTATTCTTATTCCCCTAATGTCTTTTGTACTTTCTTATTTTAGTGGCAAAATTTGCCTCACCCAGAATGCCTTCCCTTTGCTCTTAACTAAAAATCTCTTCTAATTTTGAGACCCAACTCATATGGCATCTCTCTGGAAAAAAATTTCCAACCATTCCAGTTTAAAGTGACTCCCCTTTTCTGAACACCCTCAGAATACTCAAGTTTGCATTACTTACTTATCATTTCTTGATTTGTTTGTTTTATATGCAAATGGCCTAAGTACCTAAATTGACTATAAATATTATATATTCCAGAATTTTGTCTTATATTGTGGGATGCCCAGTCTCCCACATATACACCACAGTCTTTCACATAATAGACATACATTTTTAAGTAACTGACAAATCTAAATATATATTATTTACTCTTGAAATTAAAGTCCACTTCTGAGAAAAATAATAAATGTGAACTGTATATTGTATTAATTTGTTAGGGCTGCCGTAACAAAATACCACAGATTGGGTGGTTTAAACAACAGATATTTATTTTCTCACAGTTCTGGAAGCTAGAATTATAAAACCAATGTGTTGGCAGGTTTGGTGTCTTCTGAGGTCTCTCTCCTTGGCATGCAAATGGCCACCTCTTTGCTGTATTTTCACATGGTCTTTTCTCTGTACCTCCCATGTCTGGAGTCTCTGTATGTTCACATTTTCTCTTCTTATAAGGACACTAGTCAGATTGAATTAGGGCTACCCTAATGGCCACAGTTTAATTTAATTAGCCTTCCAAAGGTCCTACCTCCAAATACTGTCACATTCTGAGGTACTGAGGATAAGGGCTTCAATATATGAATTGTGAGGACAACATTCAACCCATAACATACACTATTGTGTCTTCTGCCACATTTCCACATAGTTGCACTTGTCAGAAGTCACTAGTAGAGAAATTAGATTTAATGGATCCCAGCACAAAATCAAAAGACTTGGACTTTGAATTTCAAATCTGAACTTCCAGGATTCCATTTATTCTGCCTTTCTCTTCACTGGAATTACTTCCATGTTTGCTCAACATCCATTCTTATCATGTTTTCCCTTCAGTTCTCAGTATCAAGTCTTACTTGCAGAAAAGAAGCTAAAAATAAAAATGTAAATAATCAATGTTTTGAGTAAGAATCATTTCAGTCACAACCAACAGCAATCTAGACTAAATTCTCTTAAGCACAAGGCAAATTTTTATTCATATAATTTAAAAATATAAATGATAATGGAACATTAGATTTGGATCAATCCAGGAATTCAAAGAAAAGCAACAGAACCTGGTTTCTCTCTTTCCTTCTCACAGCTTTGCTTTCTCTGGCTTGGCTGCATTCTCTGATATGACTCATATTTAAAAAAAAAAAAAAAGTGGCTCCAGTACCTTAGCATATGTCTTTTCAAGTTCAGTGTTGTTGCCTGGTATCTGTTCCCAAGTCTTAAGAATTGCTTTTACTAGAATAGCTCACAAAATATCCTCATTTCTAAACCAATCTCTGGGATGAAGGAGACATTAAATGGTAAATGGCCAGACTTGCATCACATGTGTCACCCCGGACATGAGTATGGATTCCCCCCCCCCCATCCCTGGCCCTGAATACATACAAATTAAGAGTTGAAAATTGCTCTAAAAAGAAATTAAAGGTGTTGTTTTTTTTAACAAAAGGAGGGAGGATAGAAACATGGCTGTCAAGATTTAACAAAAACTCATACCATATAAGCTTAAATCCACCTCCCCTTTTGACAGTGGTGGCAAAGCAGCAAGAACTCATTAAACCATCAAGGCAAAGAACATATGTGAACAAAGGTCCTCCCTTGCACCCCTGAAATTATACCACATAGCAGTTAGTCTTATCTGATTGCTCCTGATTTGGTCCACTTATAAGAGCAAATTTACTCCACTTTCTGGTGTCCCAGTTTTCTCCATGTCTCTCTAAAAGCCAGAGTTGGGATTAAGGCTGAAATTCAAGTTATTGAGGATTGTATAAAAGGACAAAACAATTTAAAAATGGAAAGCTACATTCAAACTCTTATTAATAATCATGACTCTGCTGAGCACATGTAGAGACAGATAATTAGATTCATACAAAGAGTGGTCTCTAATTGCATCCAGATGTGAAGAAATTGACAGACATCCACTAAAGGGAAACTGCAAAATAACCAAGAAACAAATGGAATTGCAATGCGGAAGTTTATGAAGACTGATGGGACGAATGACTACAAAGCCTTTCAGGCAGCTTTTAGTCACACACTGGAAGAAATTTATTGTTGTACTGAGCATTACTGCAGAGCAGCATTGTCAAAAACCAGTGGTGTTCCCTGAATAAAGAACACAATACGGAACACAGAGTCCTCAGCCAGGGCATTTTAAAGAGCTTAACTGTTCTAGAGATGTCATCCTTTTTATTCATCAGCTGTGTTTAAGATTAATTCATGGTATTAAAAACTAAACTCTATCATTTTTGGATCTCCATTTTATGCCTGTGTTATGCCTATGCTAAGTGAGGGTATCCTATAAACACTGCTAAAACCCTAACATTGCCACTCAGTAGAGGAGATCTAACTAGATGTTTGCCCAATAGGGGTCCAAATGGCTGTATTCAATTCACATGTAACCGTAACCAGGTGTTAGAAGGAGACAGCAGCCACCATCAAAACCACCCACATATGGTATCAAAATCAATAAATGCAAATAAGTACACTCATAATACTTGAGGTAGAAAGGAATTATGTAGTTCTTGTGGAGCATTATGAGCCTGAAATCGATCACCTTCATGGCTATTCTACAGCCATTTTGAGTGGGGGAAAAATAATGCTCCAAATAGAGGAAAGAGTGTAAGCAAAGTCCCTGAGTCAGTAAAGACTTTATGAGTTTGAGAAAGTGGAAGTAGCTAGGATGGTTGGATTATAAAGAGAAAGGGGAGAATGATAGACAGGGGATAAGACAGAGCCATAATTAAAATAATATTAATATGTTTTTCTGGCTTGCATAAGTGAACTATGGTATGATTTTCTAAGATAGAAATGGCTGTGAAAGAGATAAAGCACAGACTTAAGGGGGAAAGGACATATTTTGGGAAAAGGACATATCAAGTTTGAGATGTATGTGAACAACACAGCTAGAAATGTTAAGTAGGTTTATGAAAATCTGGAGATCAGGGAAATAGTTTAGACTAAATACATAAATTTAGAAGTAATCACTGTAACAATGGCATTTAAATGCAGAGAAATTGATGAGGTCACCTCTCGAGAAAATGCATAGATAGAGAGGCTGGTACCAGAGGAGGTAGAAATCACAAAAGAGGCTGAGATGGAGTGGCCTGTGGGGTAGACAAAAAGGTAGAAGATGTGACAACAGAAACCAAAAGAAGCAAACAAAGGAGAGGGCTTGCTGGAAAAATGTTGTCCTGTGCATGACAAGGATGAAGCCAAAAAATTGTCCCCTGGATTTTACAACATGGGAATCACTGATAAGAGCAATTCTGATGGAGCAATAAGTCCAACTGCAGTGAGGCAATGAGTAAATTGGATATGAAGGAAAGAGAAGAATGACACTCTAACATTGCAGCTCCATGATGGCTGGAATGTTATACTTAGTACTTCTTTTGGTTCTCCAAGGTCTAAAATATTACCTGGCATAAGTAAAACAGGGCTGAATAAATAATTGTTGAAAAAAAGTAAGTTATAAATTTAATCTAAAATTATTCCACTCAGTGGTAAGAGTTTTCCAGCAAAGTTAACCTTCTCATATATTGTTATTATGGAAGAGTTCAACCAGTGCTGGAGTGTGGTCAGGAGAATGACAGAAGAAAAGACTGTTGGTGTCCTGAGGGTATTTTTCATGAGCAATCATAGTGATGAGATTTGGAAACTGAGAAGACCAAAAGAGAAGTAGGGCATTTAGGAAGAGGATGGATAAAAAGAAACTGATGGGAGACAGCAGACTGTATATCTTAATGCTGCCAAAGAATACTGGCATTGGGCGGTGTCATATATATGGTAGGAAAAAATTTAAAAGCTTATGAATAAGTGGGGTGTTTCAAAACAATCTTTCAAAAGTGGAATATTTTCAGGTATGGCCCTGGGAAACTGAGGTGAGACAACATGGGAGCAGATCAAGGAATAGAGGATATTAAGCAATTTTTTCTATATGGATGTTCAACTTGCAAAGAATAATCACAGGATCTGAAGAAGAGAAAAAATGCTTGAGTTCTTTGATAAATGAAGTGAACAAGGATCAGTAGATGAAAGCAATGAGCCTGGGAAAAGGATGGTATATCTAAATACCATGGATGTCAATGAAGTAACATGTATGTGCATGTGTGTGTGTGTGTGTGTAAAAGAGAGGGGGGTGGCTAAAGGTCTGAAAACAAGAGCTACAACTTCAAGATAGGAGAATGGGTTCATTTGTTACCTATAAGAAAGAAATAACAAACTCCATATTGGACAGTCTGATATGAAGTAGATGACAATTATGTTCATAAAACACTGACTTACATGGGCATTCTTCAGATAGTGCCCACCCAGCACCCCATTCTCACACTTTCAGGACACTTTAAGATCTGTTGTAAAAACAAACAAAAACCAATGTTACAAAAAAGGCAGAGAGATTATTTTCTGTCTTCAAAGAGTAGTTTGCTACCACCAGAGCCTTAGGCAAAATCACAAGGTCAATCTTTGGTTCTCCAACATTTCAGAAACTTTTCATACTCAAGTAACTGTGTTTCTATCTTCAAACTATTGGCTCTTCTTTACTCCTCAAGAAAATAAGTTGTTTTTTTTAATTTCTATCCCAGATGTCCAAACTCTTCTTCGCCAATGCCAATGCCATTGCCTCAACCCACCCACTAATCTCTCTCAATGTGCCCCATATTTGCCCCCCCCAATGGATTTTATGCATGTTTATTTCATGCTCAATTTAATAAACTCATTCATCTAAAGAACAAAATTTTGAAACTCATCCTTCTTTGGCATTTAAACAATTACAAATGTATTAAATTATCTTTATTTTAACTGCTATTATATATGTGGCATGGTTGATGCTTTTGAATATTACAAACACTTGAAATAACAAATAAAACAGTTACAAAGCCAATTAATTATTTTAAATGTTAACATCATGGATCTAATTCCTTATTACTTATTTTATTTTATTTTTATACCTTTGCATGTAACCACTATAATTATTTTAACTTCTTTTCAGGGTTGGAGCTTTCAAAATAAAGAAGAATACCACCTTTGACAAGTTGAGTTAAAGTACTTTGGTTATAGATAGATTGATTCTTGGCCAGGGCTGGATTCAGATTTCTGCTTTCAAAAATCAAACTCGAGTTACTAACAATCAAATTAAATTTGCTTTTATAAATAAATTTTATTTATGCATTAATAAGACTTTAAAGTCCACACCTTTCATATGGGCTTTACTTAACTCTTAAAGTTCCATTACCTAAAAAGTTACCTCATATTATCCCTTTATAGCCATCCCTTCCTCTCAACCCCAAGTCCCTGGAAATCATTGATCCATTTTCTGTTCTGACATGTCACATAAATTAATTGATACAGTATATAATCCTGTTGAGTTCTGGCTTTTTTCATGCAATATAATGCCTTAAAGATTCATCCACAGCACTGCACATATTTGTAATGTGTTCCTTTCTATTGATTAGCAGTATTCCAATATATGGACGTACCACAACTTGCTTATTCATTTATCAGTTTAAATATATTTTAGTGTCCACATTTGGGCAATTATTAATAAATATATTATACATTTTAGTATAGGTTGTTGTGTAAATTTAAATGTTTATTTCATTGGGTAAATACCTAAAATTGGGTTTGATGGGTCATATACCAAATGTATGTTTAACTTGAAAACAAATTGCTATACTATTTTCCAAAGTGGCTGTACTATATCCTGCATTCTCACCTACGATATATGAGAGTTTCCACTGCTCCAGCATTATGTACTTTTAGCATGCTTTTAAAAAAGTATTTTAGTCATTCTAGTAGTTGTGTAATAATAAGTCATTGTCATTTAATTTGCATTTCCCTAATGACTAATGATATTTAATATCTTTTCAAGTGAACCTCCATTGGATTTTAAGCTCCATTAGCACAGAATTAACCATTGAATCTTCAGCACTTAGTGCCTGACATAATAAATTTCAATAAATATTTGTTATATCAAATAATAGCAGAAACCTTATGTTCAAGAAGAAGTTATGGAAGCTCATCTTTATTTAAGATCTTGCTAACTAAACCTCCATCAAAGCTGAACAAAATAAAAACACAGGAAACAAAGAACTGACTAAATTACAAGCATTTGTTGCTTCAAGGTAGAGTCAAGGACAAGAATGGAACCTTGGAGCCAGAATATGGTCATTGCTGCCATACCAAATGTTCCGGTCTGAGTTGGAGATAAGCATTAGTATTAGCAGTGCTAAGCAGCCAAAATAAGACAATGTACATGGCTATTAATCATGCTTAATTTTAGTAACATTAATATAACTCTCTCACAGACCAATGAAGTTCAAGTCCTTCCTCTTCTCCTCCTCCTCCTTCTCTTCCTTATCATCATCATCACAGATATTTATTAAGCAATTATGGCATATCAGTACTGTCTTATAAATACTTTGTATGGTTATATAGCCTTCACAACAATTCAAAGAGGTATGTACTACTATTCTCACTGTATAAATAAGTTATTAAGGATTATAGCTTGCTGAAGGTCATAGTTGACCTTCCCAACTGGTTTCACAACTGAGTCTCAAAGTCTATTATGTCAAACAGCAAAGCCCCTGGCTTGTTACTTTACGCAGTCACCTGTTCAGTGAGATTTCCTTACTAGTCTCCTCTCAAACATTCCATTTTATAGTAATTTACTTCTGGTTTGCCTTACCTACTGCATAGATCAATTAGATAATGTGATTTCAGAGAGATGGGGAAGGCCCAGATGACCTAAAATCACAATGATCGACATGTGCTTCATTCTTTAACTTGATATTTTGTATTAGAAGGTTAATTGTAAGGTTGCCAAAGAAAGCTAACATCTTAATTGCTTAAAAAGTTAGTATGGTTGAAAAAAAACACCTGAGAGTCTTGATGAGTTGGAGAAAAAGAAACACAAGAACAGTGAATACTTGAGAAAATAAAGATGTAAGAGAAAAGATGAAAAATAGGGAGACTAAAGTCACCAAAGACAGAGTGCTTGATATGTAGTTAGTGAATAAATGAATAAATAAAAGATAACCTTGAGCCACTTCTCAAGTTTAGCCCACTTGGAACTCTGTTTTTTTTCTTGTGATCAACATTTTTTTCTGGCAGAGGGACAGGCTAAGGAGTCTCCCTGCCATCAGCATTGCCCTTCAACTTAATGAATTGGGAAACACTGATGAATGGTGATTCTCATCTGGTATGAAAGCTAAGGAAGTAATTGCCAGGTGATCCACTGCTTGCATCATCTTTGATTTCACTGAGTTGAACATTGTGCTGTTCAAAGAGATTATCAAATTATTTTTTAGTAGTTTGAGGTTCAATAAAGTGAAACACAATTTTCCTCCAGCAATTTGTTCTTAGTTTTTATGATCAAATATGCCAAAATAAAACTAATTTGTGGAACTTATTAAACAGAAAGCTGAAGACTCAGAGCAGCTGGCTGGATCAGGGCCCTCACCCACCACAGTCCCAAGGTTTTGAGGATCAAGTCCAGATACCAGGAGGCACAGACATACAGTCTGTATTGATTTGGAGACTATAATGACAGTGGGTCATGACTGTGGGACCAGGAACCAGAGCAGCAAAATTTGAAAATAGACTGGAAACAAACTGGGAACACCCACATCTTCCTCTACCCCTAAGTCCCTCTATACCAGAGCTGCTCACCCAGTCTCTTTTTCATGAGGGTGACTATGTTCATGTCCTGACGGGGACAAATAGTATAACCAGAAAGTGATAATGCAAGAGTGGGAATTGGATGGTGAAATTTGAAGACAAAAATTAATTTCACACATAATAATATCAACTTCAGATTGAGCATTCACATGAAGATGCCCAGTGGGAACATGGGTCTAGAGATTAAACATGTTGCTTGAGGTGAACATAGAGACTTGGGAATTATCATCATGTAAATAATTTTTTTAAATTGTAAATAAAATCACTCTAGTACCACCCTCTCAGACCCAGAATCCAATCATTCTTCACAAATTCACCAGACACTAGACCTGATTATGCTCCAATTCCTGCATCTGGGTCCCTGATGTACTCAGTGTCTCAGTCCTCTTTTAGTTCCTTACCTCATTTATTCTAAGACTAGGATACACCTTTCCTTATTTTGGGGTGTGTTGTTTTTTGTTTTTTTTTGGTTTGTTTGTTTGTTTGTTTGTTTTGTTTGTTTTTTTATCCCTTACTAATTGTCTCTTAATGCTGCCCTGTGCCTGGTATATCTGTCCATCACAACAGTGGGGCGTTGTGTGGCTTGTGCTATTTAAATGAGAGTCATTCATTTCAACGTGTCACACAGGAGTCCCACTGACCATCTGAGCATCACTGCTGAGCCACTAGTGAGACCACCCCTAAGGTCCATCCTTCTACCTCACTGTCCTCCAATTCTATGTTCACCAAGATGCCACACAAGAAATGTTTTAACTATCTCTTAAAGACTTAACCCACAGTATCCCACCCAGCTATGATGGTCACATAATACACTATAGTAATATAGGTTCATCCTCTCTGATTCATCGCATCCAGTCTGTTTCATAAATATTTTGCAAAGCTATATAGCCTTCACAACAATTCTAAGAGGCATGTACTATTATTCTCATTGTGTAAATAAGTTATTAAGGATTATATATGCCTCTTTATATGACACTCTGTAACCCCTATTCAAATTCATCCATTCTCATTGCCTTTTCTCTATCTCTGCTGCCCACATCCTGTGTAATTGTAAAGCTGCATCTTCTCCTTGGGGCTCTGATAAGCCTATTTAGCTCTTTTGTGCATGGCTCCAATTTTAGATTGAAATTCCCAGGAAACAGGCTCTCAGAGGGAAATCTGCATGCAGGAAGTTTATTGGAAGCACTCTGTAGAACAACACTTGTAAGGAAGTGAGGGAAGCGGGATTGGCTGAGCAGAGGGAGAAGCTGAATTGTGATGCTTTTGCACCAGGGGCCTCAGCCAATCCTACAGAAGCTCTGAAGCTGCATGGATTTCAAAGTTATCTCAAATTGGGGCAAAAAAGCCAGGCCTTTTAAGACCCATATTAACCAGTCATAGACAGAGGCCACTTCAGGAAGGGGAAGCCACTTGGGCTCTTTTCAGCCCAGAGCCATTGGAGGGGGGAAAGTTCTCAGTTGCCAGGGAGAGGTAATGGCACCTAGGGGAATGAGCGCACAGTCTTGAAGGGGAATCTAGGTGCAAAACTACACCCAGCAAATCTGTTACTAATCTGACGAACCCAGCCCCATTCCTCCTTTGTTTTACATAAATCCAGATTAGCTTTATATAAATTAAAACCTCCTCCCCTAATTCTTCCTCCTCACGTTTTTGCCTCACACAAATGTGTACATGTAACCAGCTGTATATTAGAGCCCTCAAGGTTATTGTGTGCAGGAACAACACCTACGATATACCAACTGAATTCCATGGATATAGAAATCAATAAGCTATTAAACTAGTATTGCTACTTCATTCTGAACTATTCTAGTCCACTGAGACCCACAGGTGCTCTTGATATAATAAGCTATAACTGATACATTAGATGCATTACATATAATTTTAGTACATGGTTAATATACTTGAATAAAAAAAAAAGAACTTCAGTTGACTCTGACGAGATTGGGCACATTCAGGGTGGTATGGCCATATACAGGGGCTCTGAAACTCTGTCCATTAAACAAGTTGATTCCTGTGCATCAAATATGTTTAATCAAACTATTATAAATTAACTTTTTAAAAATTTAAAATATTAACTTTTATGTTTGTGTTCTCGATGAAACAACTACTTATCCAATTTTGGATTCATATGCATTATCTAATATGTACTCAAATATGCACTCAGTTATCAAGAAAAAATGTACCAGGTTTATTGTTAGGATACCTAGATTTCAAACCAAGCTAAGCATACTTACTAGCTGTGTAATCTTGCACAGGTTAAAGCCCATCTTGAACCTAAATTGTTCTCATCTGTAAAATGATCGTGACAATAATAATTAAATCTATTTCATAAAGCTAATCAGAAAAGTGAACAATAACAAAAACTAATATTGATTAATTACTGCTTGTTAATCATTCTGCTAATTGCATTACATATATTTTTTTATAGTAAGCCTTACCATGACCCAAACAAGTATGTACTATTATTTCTACTTTAAGGAATAAAGAATGTGAAACTTGCACAGATTAAGTAGCTTCCCCAGGGCCACACAGCAAATAACCATCAGGACTGTCCAACTCCAGAAACCATGGTTTAATTCTTCTCTGCATTCCTTCTGTAAAATATAACTGAAAGTATTTTAAAGTCGGAAAAGCCTAATTTTCAATGTCGGTGTTTTGTCCTCGGTATGTGTTGAGCTTCCTTTGTCCCTGTGCCTATTCCTGTGGTGAGATGGTATAGGTTCCATCTAGTCCAGTGGTCGGCAAACTCATTAGTCAACAGAGCCAAAACGATTGAAATTTCTTTTGAGAGCTGAAAAACGACTTCTGCACATGGGCCACGAAGTTTCAATCGCACTGTACATGTGCGCCCGCCCGTGGTATTTTGTGGAAGAGCCACACTCAAGGGGCCAAAGAGCCGCATGTGGCTTGCGAGCCGCGGTTTGCCGACCACTGATCTAGTCAATCAACTTTCAGGGGCAGTTTACCCTGAAGCTTTGTCCCAGTAAGAGGGAGAAGGTGGTGACAGCATTTCTGGCACTGAAAGGATGTGCAAGTCTAAGTCATATTTGCTGTCACGGCCTGATGGCCAAGTCATTCCAAAAATCCAATTATTCAACTCCAAATACAAGTTTTTACCGCACTTAGTAATCCTTGTAAGACTGAGGGCTCATCATGTATTTTAAGTGATACTTCTGACTGATTTATTTGTAGGTTTGCAAACATCCAGTCACATTAACATCTTGGTCCTTTCTGTACATTCAGATAGGCTTCACTCTCTAAACATACTTTATTATTCCAGTGATGTAACGGGTAAGCTCAGTCTAGTTCCTTTTTTAATTACTCTATTTCACTGTGCCAAAACATTTTTAAAATCTCTTTCAAAATATATCAGAACTCAGTCCAAAATACAAGCTATTCACCTGTAAAAATAGGGTTGAGGGGATTTGGGGGGGAAAAAATGCAATTACATTTTTTTAAAACACAAAATCTTTAATTGCTCCCCTTATTTTTCTAAGGTCTCTGAAAATTCAAAAGAGGGGCTAAACAGATTCTGGACTTTATAAAAGAAATTAACTTCCCAGATTAATATATTGTTTGCCAACTTTCAGTTTAGAGTGAATTTTTACAACCAAGTTATAAAACTCCTGAAAATACCATGGGGACTAAGAATGGAAAAGCTCAGAGAACTCCAATATATCTGATGATAACCTAACAGCCAGAAACACATGGTGAGATTGCTATCCCAAATGGTGAAAAAGGGACAGAGTCAGTTCATATGGTAAAATAAATGTTATATTTTATGGCATTCATATATTTTGAAAGGCCTGCCATAGGGTATTCTGTAAAACTTTATTTGGATCTGTGGGAGACTGAATGACTCATTGGCTAGTAATGGGATACAGAGCTCTCTGCTTTGGGGCCACCAATACAAATCTTCCCTGGGAAGAGAATGCTATAAAATTGTTACAGTGGATCAACTTTTGTGTAATCCTCATTCACTATCCACCCTTACACTCCACACTCTTCACCTTTACACTGCACACTCTCCACACCTTCCCCGGGCCTCCATTAGAGGGGCTGAAAGATCCCATTTATGATTGAATGATACATACATGTTTAATAAGGTAAAAATTGATGCTTCTCATTATCTTATCTCTGAATCAATCAATACATAATTTGTGGAAACTTTAACAAAGACATCAAGAAACCAATGTCACATACCACAACTTATTAGCAAATGTTCAGTGGATCTCCTTCGTTCTTGAAAATCAGCACAGAATACATGAAAAAGGTCCATCTAATGAAAACTATGCAAAGAAAGAAGTAACAACTGAATGGAGCATTTAAAAGAAGTAGAGGGAAAGAAACTCACATTCACTGGGCACATCCTATGAATTGGGTTGGGCATCAGCTAAGTACTTCCACTTATATGGCACAGTTCTCATGAAATATAGGTAGTTTTTTACCATGTTGACAGGTGAGGATACTGAGACTTAAAAAATTAAGTGAATCAAGACTACACAACTTGGGTATTCTGACTGTTGCTGCTAAAGCGGTGGCTTTTAAAAAGCCAATCCAAAATCAGAATAACTTCATTTTTTGAAAAGTATAAGTTACACTGTATAACATTTAAATGGCTGGAATTATTGTTATATGGACTATATTACAGTATGTGCATATACATAGACTATGTACATATAGTATATACACACTATGGAACTATATGTGTATTTTTGACATGCACATATTTTTGTAACTTAAAAAAAAATTTGCCTTGACAAGTTTTCTTAAAAACAAAAAACAAAAAACTACACAGCTTGGAAGAGATAGGGCTTAAAATCAAGCAAAAATCTCTATGATTCTGAAGCTTATCTCTATTATAGCCTTCAGCCTCTGAGTGCATGTTGAAGACATAAAACTTACAGCTATATGCCACCAACAAACTAAAAATCTGCACTGCCAATTAATCTCCATCATCCAGTTTCCCAAATACAAGTGTTTTGCTCTTCAAGATCCTCTCTTCACTGAAAATGTGAAGTGACTCTAAGTTTTCTATGGGAGCACACTCCATAATGACAAAAACATGCATCTCCATTTTATTAATGGAAATGCTCCACTGGTGACAAACCTCCACCCACAGGAGATCATTTTTAACACCTCTTCCCCTCTGTGACAAAATTCTTTACAGGAATAACCAAGAGATGCACAAAAAATAATAATAGAAAGAAAAGATTTGTAGACAAAGGTTTTCTGGTACTGAAAATCTAGTTCAAAAATCATATAGAGGTAATTGTCCAATAACTAATAAATATAATTTAATAAAACTGAATTATCTGCAAAAAGCACAATTTAAGTTAAGTACTAAATTGTACTCCTGGTGTAGCACCGTATTTTTTATTTGGTCTTTAGGTTTAAGACAATTAACAATTTTTTTTAAATTAAATAAATTTTTAAGCATACTATCTAAATGCAGTAAAAGATTTTTACTTCTGAACTATAATATACACTTCCAATGAATACTTGGTACTTTGTGTTTTACATTTTAAATACAGATTTAAAACTCTGAATGGTCATATAGGATGATAGGATTGAAGGTACTCAAGTTTTATTTCTTTATTTTTATACTTTATTATGGTTTATTTCAACTCTATTGCTTAAAACACAGGAACACGCAGTGCCACAAGAGTTGAAGACTCAAATAGTGCTGAAACATTTTAAATCCTCAACAAACTTCTGAAAACAAGCACTTCAGCTGAGTCCTTATGTGTTGGGGAACAAACGGCAGAGCTAGGAGTTCGCCAAGTTAACATCCAAATAGAAAACAATGTTTATTAAAGGGCAAACAATAAAAGGTGCTAATTTGAAGCTACATATATATTATTAAGATTCACCATTATGATTATTTAGAAAGCAGACCAACAAACATTTTTTTGAGAAAGACATCTTTTGTTACTGACATTGTCTAGAAATGCCAGCACCTGGTTATAATGAAAACCAACTGCTTTTAGTGAGTTTTATGATTGATTTAAAGTTCTCTGTAGTTAAGGCAAATCACACTCACTGCCCCCACCCGCAGTGTCTTACTTAACATTGACTTAACAAATATACCTGCAATGGGATCACATCTCTTCCAAGACATAAGATATTTAACTCTTCCTCACAAAGGACAAGCAAACTCTGTGGAGATCTCTTTTCATAGGAGAAAAGTCAGTTTTCTGATACTATATAACATTTCCATCGAGTGCTCATTTGGAACTACGTGTCTTTAATCACTACCCCCAATAACAAACAGATAAAAACACATGGCTGCTTTGTGGGTTTTTGTCATCTTGCCAAATTGCAACCAAGACAGCATGGCTACATAGCAGCATGAATAGTGTAATAACTATCAGATGACGTAGCAGTCAGGCGACATAAGAACAGGTTGAGCAATTGTCCATCCAGGAAAGGCTGGTGGAAGTCCAACCCCTTATGTTAATGTTGACATTTCACTTTATACCTTGATGTGGACAGGTTTGTCAGTTATTTTTCTGGAAACCACACCCAGCTCAATTATTAGTAGAGGATAGGGGGAACATACAAGACCTGTAATATAAATCAACCAAATCTATAATTCTATTATCTGTAAAACACAGCCCTGTGTATCACCAAGATCAACCCTGACAGTGACTAGAAGGTAAAAATAAACAAGAGAGATGGTGTAGAAAACTATAACACCATGTGAAAAACTATAATCAGGAAACAGAAGATGGGAAATTAACAATACAGTCAGTCAGAAAGAAAACCTAACTATATTTGTCCAACACTGCATTTCTTGCAGTTAGCGTTAACACCCCACACTTGAGTTGACTTTTGTTCTATTACATAGGAAAAGTGCAGCATTGTATCTACCCTCAAGAAGCTGGATTTATCTGAACAGGAGCAAGAACCAACAAAAATGAGCAAGCCCCTTCTTATCCCAGCCTACTACTCTCCATCTAGAACTGTATTACAATATTATAATTATTTGTTTACTACGTGTCCTCTTCGTCAGCCTTTCAGTTTCATTACTGTTTGGTCCACCTTTACATCTTTAAATCTGGCACACAGTAAGGATAAATTCAGAAATAAATGAGTGACACCTATTCCTTTAACCAAACTATCTGAGAGTTGGAGATGTTTTGGGGAGGTCAGAAAAGGATTCACCCTAAGAAGGCAAGCGTTTAAGGAAAAACAAGAATTTGCCCAATGGATCATTAATAATTATGTGCCGGTAAATTTTGTAATAATTTTATTATGGTAGATTTATAGATTTATTTTTAACCTAAAAGCAACTTTGTTTTCACATCTTCTCAATTCTGTTTGAAGTCCTCCTGTGCATACAAAATTGAACTCTTTGAAAAATAAAATCCATAAGATCAAAGTGCCTTGTTGTATGCACAATATACTTTGAGTGCTCTCCTTGTGAGATATATAAATTTCATGAATGAGTTTGCTTTCAAGTAACTCTCCCCACCACCACCCCCCCCCACCCCATTGCTGACTTCAGTCCAAGAGAATGCAGATTACACACCCTGGCTTATTTCTAACACCCCACCTTGAAACCTCATCAGAGCCTTCTAATTCTGCCTCTCAAAAGAACTTTTTCCATTTTCCTTCCTTATCTGGCCTTCATGTTTATATCTTAATTGTAACATTTTAAAATCAGATAGGATCCAAGAAAACAGAATTTTCTTCTTTCCTTCACTGAACATTATTTCAGGTGGAAGGATATGATGGTCCTGAAGACAGGATCAAGGGCAGAATCAAAGGATGTCAGTTAGTGAATCATTTTGACGGCAAGAAGTGGCTTAACAAACATGCACATTGTGTCTTAGTACCTGGAGGCCTAATCATACAAAAGACAGAGGAAATGTTTGAGGCCAAGTAATACAATGCAGTTGGAAAAAAAAAAAAAAAACTATCTTATTGAGAGATCATCTAAATATATAACACAGGAAGATACTGATAAAGCTCAAAATAATGGAAGGAAAGGACCATTTGAAAGTAAATGATGCACTTTTAAAAAAACATATTTGGTCAAATTTCCAAAAGACCCACTCTACTTCTACTTTTCCGTTTTCCCCAAATTCTAGTTTCTTCAAATAAATCAATTACGTGTGATAAGCTTTAAAAAAGAGACCTGTAATATGTACAAAAGCATTAAACATAATTTGAAATTCAAATTGTGTTCCAAAGAAATTGTATTGTGTTAAATTGTTTTTAACCTTTACTGCTGTTAGTCAATTTACATATAGCAATAAAAGACAGTTAAACCATTAAATGACATAACTTTCTCAAAATTCCTCCTTAATTATGATATAAATAGGACACAAAATTAAGCTCTTGTGTCCTATTTATAAACATGGATAATTAGCCAACACATTGCAGATACCAATATACTATAACCAAATTTAATTTTCAATCATTTTTTTCAGGATGTTGGTCATTTACTGATATTGGCTGATAAATTTGTGTCTGTCTGTAAACTGTGTCAAAATTATCTCTAAGGAAGAGGAAAATCATATAACTTCTTGAAAAATGCAAAGCATAGAATAGCACCTAACAACTGTATAAAATATAAATTAGTTTCGAGAAAAGGGAAATTTTATATTAACCACAAGGAAAATGTAGAGGAAGGGAATTCTCAGAAAACAGTGCTGATTTTCTCTAGTTTAAGTTTTGTGGGGGATTACAGAGTTTACTACTTGGGAAAGATTTCAATTCTCAGTGATTTTTAAATAATTTTTCAGCCATCTTTAAACCTCAAAAAGCCTGGAGTCTTTATTCTAGGAAAATGTGTGTGATGAGAAAAGAGAGTTTTATGCAATTACCTCAACATGACTTTTTGGAGGGTATTTCTACCTGTTTATGCTATATGAACCCATTAGATTAACAAGAAGGTCTCGACTAAGTTTAGGCTGTAATTTCATTAGGAGTAATCTCTCTTAAATCCAAATTCCTGTCTTGATCAATTTAAAAACTCAGAAAGTAAATAAGGATGAATAAAAGCAAAATGAAATTATAACTGGTAATAATAATGAGTAAATCCAGAGAAAACCAGTAATTATCATCATGCAGAATTTGTAAAGTTACTTCCTTCATTCTTCTAATTTAGCAAATTTACTTCCACAGCTACACAGCACAAGTTAGAGTAGAATGTTGGCAACTGGTGCAGAGACCGTGTAGCCAGTTGGGAGAACTCTGGCCAAAAGGACTGCCTTGTGTTTAGCTAGGAATCCTGAGGTAATCCTGGCTAACGCAAGTTTAAGCTTAGCATATACAAAAAGATGATGTACCGGGATCTGCGATTATTGCCAGTAAGACAAACGTGCATTTTAATTTATGACTTTCATCTGTGTAATTTGAACCAAGAGCTCCGGCCCATGTGGAGATGTGCATCTGCTACGTCCAACACAGGCTGCTCATTACTCCCATGGAAAGGCTGGCAAAGGGGAGAGAAGAACCTCAATTGAAGATTTGGACACTACCATCAACACCTGTTTCCAGTTGAAACCCGCTGAACCAATTTCTCTTTGCAAAACTAATTGAAAAAGTTAAGAAGTTCTGCAGCAGATTAAGAAACAGAGTGCCTGTCCTGCCTGGGGGAAGGTTGGGTACTGTACTTATGAAAATGCCATTTAAAAGAAAAAAGAGTCATTTGCCTCTGTTGGCAGCCAGAAGATTGCAGCCAAAATTCCATCAGTGCCCAAACTTTTGGTCAGTTCCCAGCCCAGAAGGGGAATGCAACCTCGCTGATGAGATCAGCCCCCCTGGAGAAGCTGTCCAGTAATGCACAAAGAAGCCAAGGTTCAGTGAAACAGAGGGCACACAGGCTCTCAGCAACAGCATCTAATGGGGCGGGGGCGGGGGGGGGGGGACCAAGCTGCTTCTGACTAGTGCTGAAGACACATAAAGGCACAGACTTCTAACAAAAGTGGTGACAAAATGACCAGGCAGGCATTTTGATCACCGACCTCACCTGGCAGCTCTCAATTCCCTTCTGGCTTCAGAGACCTGATAAAGATCTGTGTTTCTCCCTCCTCCTCGTCTGATTTTGGGAAAGGTTTCTCTACTGCTGGCCCTCCCTTATTTTGACTGACAATCCAAACTGTGTATACATGCAAAATCAATTTTACTGTAGTCTTTGGATTAACTAACAACTGTTCTTGTATCCAAATAACAGTTGCTATACCAATGATGGCAAAACTACCAATGTAGTGTTAGAGGTAATCTAGATTGTACTTTTAAACAAACTGACTTTCAATTATTTCTATTAGATGGAATAAATAACCACATTTATCATGTAGTTTGAGAGACTACACCAAATGCAGTGGTTCCCAAACTTTTCCTGCATGTTGGAATCACAGATCTTTAAAAATATTCCAGTGTGGCTTCAAACTGGAATATTCAAGTTCAATTGACAAGAGATGTGATCTAGACATTGGGACTTGTAAACACTCCACAAATGATTTTAATGTTCAGCTAAATGTGGGAATCAGGAAAGTAGTGATTAAACAGAGTCCCAAAGCTTCTCAGGTTCAAAACAGCTTCTTCATTTACTCTGGAAAGATAACATCAACAACTCTTGGACATGATCAAAATTATTGTGAAGATTTATTACAAGAACAAAGAGAAGTGCCCAGTATTTAGTAAGTGCTCAATAAAAGTTCATTTACAAGTTAATCAATTCTGAAAGGCATATGTATGTCCCCTCCCAGGCAAAAGGAGCCTGTTTACATGATCCTATATAATAAAAGGGTAATACGCTAAGGGCAGAATGACCAGGAACAACCAGTCGTAATGACACACACTGACCACCAGGGGGCAGATGATCAATGCAAGAGCTGCCCCCTGGTGGTCAGTGCACTTCCACAGGGGGAGTGCCACTCAGCCAGAAGCCAGCTCATGGCTGGCCAGCATAGCTGCAGTGGTGGGAGCCCGATCCCCTGGGCCTAAGCTGGCAGTCAAACATCCCTCTGGCAGCCCAGGAGCCCTCGGGGAATGTCCAAATAAGGCCTTAGGCCACAGGGAGCAGGCCTAAGCCCTTAGTTGGACATCCTTAGTGCTGCAGTGGAGGCGGCAGGCCGGGCTGAGGGAATGCCCACCCCCCCAGCCCCAGTGCACGAATTTTCATGCACCGGGCCTCAAGTTTTAATATAAATTCTTAGACTAGCTTCATTCATTCTAAACATATTGATGAAACAATTTGCACTACTTTTCTATGGTTGCCATAGCAAATGACCACAAACTTAATAGTTTCAAAGAGCACAAATTTCTTCTTACAGTTTTGTAGGTCAGAAGTCCAATACTGGTCTCACTGGGCTAAAATCAAGATGTCATCAGGACTGTGTTTCTGGAGGTTCCCTGCTTTTTTCTCCTTGCAGAGGCCTCCCATCCCCCTTAGTTAATAACTACCCCCCCTCATCCATCTTCACAGCCAGTCAACACTGCATCTCCCTAATGCCTTTTCCATGCTCACACTTCCTGCTGACCAACACCAGCTTGAAACCCCAGATTTTTGTTTTGCTTTTTTAAAATATATTTTTATTTATTTTAGAGAGGAAGGGAGAAGGGGAGATAGAAACATCAATGATGGGAGAGAATAATTGATCAGCTGCCTCTTGCACACCCCCCACTGGGGATCGAGCCCACAACCTAGGCATGTGCCCTATTGGGGAATCGAACCCTGACCTCCTGGTTCATAGGTCGATGCTCAACCACTGAGCCACTCTGGCCGGGCAACATTTTCTGATTTTAAAGACTCATGGGATTAGTTTGGGCCTACGTGGGTAATGTAGGCTAATTTCTCCATCTCAAGGTCAGTAGCCTCAATCACATCTCTAACATTCTTTTTGCCTCCAGTAGAGATAATAGTGATTCTGTGCTGACTTTTTAAACTTTTCTTTTGTTTTCTCTTCAGCTTTAGATACAAAGCTTGTACCCAATTTCCCTCAGAACTTTAGTTGGTTTTTAAAAGTTGCCAGATCCCATCCCATTGTAATAAGTAGCACTTTATTTCTGCAGATTCCAAACACCACCTCAAGCCCCCAGCAAAAAGATACTTGAGCAATCATTAGTAATGAGATCCCACCAGGGTTGGTCATGTTTCCTGACACTATTCATACCTCTCTGGATAATCCATCATTTCTCTGCAGCACCAATTGACCCTGAAAAGTCTGGGCAAGTGCCCAGAAACCTGTGAGCCAGGCCCACACATTTTGTCAGAGGGAGTGGGTATTACAACCTGGAAAGGCTTGCCTGAGCAAATATCCTCCTTCCAGCGAAGCCTCACCTTAAAAATGCACACTGAGAGTTCTCCTTGTCCCTGCCATCTGCACATGCTGCTCAGAAAGGCTAGCTCGACCACACCACCAAGTTCACAGTTATATCCACTGCCCTTCCTTGCCTAATGGAGCTGTTACTCAGTAGAATCTTTCACATCCTCCTCTCTCCTACCCTGGCTTCCATCCTCTTCAGTCTGCACAGTGATTTGATAGCGATCTATCTTCCCTCCACTCCTGGAGAGGAGGAGTGGGAGTCAGGGCCCATTTAGTCTTATTATGATTGAGGGGTAACCGGAAGACAAGGCTCAGTAGGTGGAGCAGGGTCAGATGATGGAAGGCTCTGAATGTTGGGCTGAGGCATTTGGGCTTGATTCATTAAATGAAAGAGAGACATCGTGGGCTCCTGTGTAGAGGAGTGACATAAAGATAGTGGCAGTTTCAATAGAACAATCTGACAGTGCCATGTGCATTGACTTAGAAGCAGAGAGAAATAGAAGAGAAGCCTGTTAGGATATTATCACAAAAACCAGGTCCAAGTTGATAAGAGCCCGCAATGGCATGCCACAATGGCAAGGATAAATCCAAGAGACTTCAGGAAGGAGGGGCCCATTGGGTTTAGTGACTAATTTTATGGTGATAAATTTGAGCGGGACCTCAAAGATGACTCGAAATGCAAAGCTAAGGCAGGAGGAAAATTGTAGTGCCTCTGACACGGGTAAAGGAACTGGAAAGGGAATTTGGTGTGGAAGTGTGGATTGAGCGGACAGTAATTAACAGCACTTATGTTACCCCTTGATTAAAATCCAGCAATAGTTCCTCATTGCAGTTAGTTTAAATTCCAAATGCTTAGCATTGCTCACAAGATTCTGCTTTAAATCTTTATATTTTCACGACTCGCAATTCTTCTGATAGTAAATATCTTTCAATATTTTTCATGAATAATATTGTTTTCTGTCTGTAGAATTGGATTCATGTCTGTCCAAACATAGAACTCCATTATTCCAAGTGATGTGGGATGTCCTATATGGACGCTACTTAAAATAGATACAGGAAAGCCTCTCTCTTTCTCTCTGGGACAGGGGCTGTGAGGATGATGTAGCCTTGTGATTGCTAGTAACCAACTTTCCACCAAATGAAAGAAGTCTCTGTGAGAATGAGGCCAAATAGAGAAAAGCAAAACTACAGATAGAGAGGCAGGAACCTGAGGCCTCATGTCAATCCCTGGATCCAGCCAAGCCTTACTAGCTCCACATCTTAGACTTCCCAGTTCTACATAATATTCAGCTCCTGTTTTCAGCTTAAACTTAGGCTCTGTCACATTCAGCCAGAGTTTTGACTATTCTATCACCTCAGGTTGCTCATCAGCATGGAATTTTTTTCCCCTCTATATCCTTTGCCTCACTAGCTCCCACTTGTCTTTGGGATTCAGTTGAAATATTACCTTCTCAGACAGCCATGTCATAAAGCACCAATCTGAGTTAGGTCCCTCTACGGTTCTCTTAAATTACTTTATTATTTTTCTCTATAGCTTTTTCTATAATTTGTGCTGATATATTGATATGTGTTAAAGGTCTATCTTCTTTAATATTACCCACATATTACTCTCTGTACCCCACTAATGTCCCGCTAGAATGATAGTAATGAATTTTTAAGACATAAATCCAAATTAAAGAAAATGCAACAAAACATTGGAAGCTACAAAGCAGATGTATGAGTAGCAATTGACCTAGCAGACCCAAGAAAACTGACTTCTAACCCTAGGAAAGGCTGATAAGCAGCCTATTCTATATCATGGAAGTTCTAAAAGACTCAAGAACTCTTAGTATCTGATTTTGTGAATGTAGGAGGTAGAGTTAAAACCATATCTATTTAAGAAAAAATTAGCTATTCAGAAACCATCCCTATCCTCACCCCAACTGATCCTCCCTCACCCAACAGAGGGTGAAATTCCTCTGACTAGGGCAGTGGTTGGCAAACTGCAGCTCGCGAGCCACATGCGGCTCTTTGGCCCCTTGAGTGTGGCTCTTCCACAAAATACCACGTGCGGGCAGGTGCGTACAGTGCGATTGAAACTGCGTGGCCTGCCCTAACCGGTTTGGCTCAGTGGGTAGAGCATCGGCCTGCGGACTCAGGGGTCCCAGGTTCGATTCCGGTCAAGGGCATGTACCTTGGTTGCAGGCACATACCCGGTGGGGGAGTGTGCAGGAGGCAGCTGATCGATGTTTCTCTCTCATTGATGTTTCTGGCTCTCTATCCCTCTCCCTTCCTCTCTGTAAAAAAATCAATAAAATATTTTAAAAAAAAGAAAAGAAAAAAGAAACTGCGTGGCCCATGCACAGAAGTCAGTTTTCGGCTCTCAAAAGAAATTTTAATCATTGTACTGTTGATATTTGGCTCTGTTGACTAATGAGTTTGCCGACCACTGGACTAGGGTAAAACTAGGGTAAAAAAATTCTCTGGCCTAGAAGACACCAGGAATAGTTGAGGGGCAGGGGCAGGACTTAAAGCAGATGAATGAATGCAAGTTTTAAAATTAAATGTTTACATAGACTCCTTCCTCCATCTAGAAAGAGGGACTATCCTCCACAGGTAGAAAATGTAATCCTTCTCTGGGAAATTTGACCAGTCCAGACAAAAGACCTACAGAGGGTGACCTTAGGACTTGTCTAACTTAATGGCCCAGCTTAAATCACACCTTGGCAAAGTGCCACCCACAGACATAGAATCTCCTATCGAATCCTCACTGTCTCCTTCTTAAACAAAAGTTAATATCTAAGGGTCAGTAAGCCTTTGGAGAAATCCTCCAAAATAAAAGATAGATGTCTCACAAAATGCAAATTTTTAAAACTTGGAGAGACAGGAAAAATTTTAATATAATTATTATTTAGAGCCTCAAAGAAAAAGACATTGCATTAATAAAAAGAAAACAAGGCACTTTACTGGAGGGAAAAGGACATTTGG
Source organism: Plecotus auritus (assembly GCF_963455305.1). Taxonomy (NCBI): domain Eukaryota; kingdom Metazoa; phylum Chordata; class Mammalia; order Chiroptera; family Vespertilionidae; genus Plecotus; species Plecotus auritus. The sequence goes on from NC_137771.1 coordinate 63,878,152, forward strand.
AGATCTATTTTTAAAAACTTGTAAATCAGAAATAAAAACCTCTGTAGAATGATTCAGATACAATTTCACTGATGCTTACAGAGAGTTGAGCAAAAGGACCAAAAAAAAAAAAAAGAAGAAGAAAGAAAGAAAGAAAAGTAGGAGATAAGTGTATTAAATTGAGAGGACCATTCCACATCCAAATAATAGAAATTCCAGTAAGAAACAAAGAAAGAAAGAAACCAAGATGGTGGCATAGGTGAACATCTAAACTGCTGCCTCGCACAACAATTTCAAAACTACAGCTAAAAGACAGAACGGATATCATCCAAAACCACAGGAAAGCTGGCTGAGTGGAAATTCTACAACTAGAAGGAAAGAGAGGGGCACACGGAGACTCAGAGGAGCTGCAAAAGGCTGAGGTACAGAGATGTGCGCGGAAAGGACGGGCGGCTGAGTGCCTGGCTAGCTTTCTCTAGCGGGAGAGAGACGGAAGCTCCCAACTGCACTGAACCCCAGTTCCGACTGCACTGAACTCCAGTTCCGGGTGATACCCTGAGGACCCAGACTCATATGGGGGAAGTCTGGACTGTTGGGAAAAGAGAGGAGCTCTTGGAAACTCAGGGGAGCCATGAAAGGCAGAGGTCTGGAGGCACGCGTGCGAGTGCACGCAGTGAGGACTGACTGCTGAGTGTGCTGCTGGCTTTCTCCAGCGGGAGGAAGACCGAAGCTCCCAACCCCAGTTCCGGGCGAGAATCTGGGAATCCAGATTCATTGGGGGAGAAACTGGACTGTCTGGCAGCGGGCGAAACTCAAGGGCAGCTTTCTCTCAGAGGTGCTTGCAGTGATTACCAAGGGACACTGAGACCCAGGGGCCTCATAGGGCAGGGCTGACGGGAAGCCAAGGCTGTCTGCTCAGCCCTGAGACTCTGCCCCATCCAAGCTGAGCACAGAGGCTTTTGCAATTTTGCAAGTCTTATCTCATAAGGCTGTCTCCAGCACAGAAGTTCTCCCATTGTAGACACAACTGGTCCTCAGAGCCAATTGGCCTGGAGGTCAATTCCTCCCAGTGATACCAACAATAATCAAGACTTAACTACAACAAGGCTGTACACACAGTCCACAAAGGGGTGCAACAAGAGTGTCTACCTCAGGTAACTGGGGAGGCTGAGCCACTGGGCCCTATAGGACACCTAGCACAAAAAGCTACTCTACCAACTCAGGGAAACAACAAAAATGCAGAAGCAAAGAAACAGATCACAAACGAAAGAAATGGAGGAAAGCAAACGACTGGATATAGAGTTCAAAACCATGGTTATAAGGTTTTTCAAGAATTTCCTAGAAAAGACAGATAAATTTAGTGAGACCCTCGAGGATATGAAAAAGGACCAACTAGAAATTAAACATACACTGACTGAGATAAAAAAAAATATATTATACAGAGACCTAACAGCAGACTAGAGGATCCCAAGAATCAAGTCAAAGATTTGAAATACAAAGAAGCAAAAAACACTCAACCAGAAAAGAAAAAAGAATCCAAAAATTTGAAGATAGTGTAAGGAGCCTCTGGGACAACTTCAAGCATACCAACATCAGAATTATGGGGGTGCCAGAAGAAGAGAGAGAGCAAGATACTGAAAACCTATTTGAAGAAATAATGACTGAAAACTTCCCCCACCTGGTGAAAGAAATAGACTTACAAGTCCAGGAAGTGCATAGAACCCCAAACAAAAGGAATCCAAAGAGGACCACACCAAGACACATCATAATTAAAATGCCAAGAGCAAAAGACAAAGAGAGAATATTAAAAGCAGCAAGAGAAAAACAGTTAATTATCTACAAGGGAGCACCCATATGATTGTCAGCTGATTTCTCAACAGAAACTATGCAGGCCAGACCGGAGTGACAAGAAATATTCAAAGTGATGAATAGCAAGAACCTACAACCAAGATTATTCTACCCAGCAAAGCTATCATTCAAAATTGAAGGTCAGATAAAGAGCTTCACAGATAAGAAAAAGCTAAAGAAGTTCATCACCACCAAACCAGTATTATATGAAATGCTGAAAGGTACTCTTTAAGAAGAGGAAGAAGAAGAAAAAGGTAAAGATAAAAATTATGAACAACAAATACAGGTCTATCAACAAGTGAATCTAAAAATCAAGTGAATAAAAAGTCTGATGAACATAATAAACTGGTGAATATAATAGAATCAGGGGCATAGAAAGGGAGGGGACTGACAATTCTCAGGAGGAAAGGGGTGTGGGGGTGCGGGAAGAGACTGGACAAAGGTCGTACACCTATGGATGAGGACAGTGGGGGAGAGGTAAGGGCAGAGGGTGTTGTGGGAACCAGGTGGAGGGGAGCTATGCAGGGGGGAAAAAAAGAGGAACAATTGTAGTAATCTGAACAATAAAGATTTATCAAATTAAAAAAAAAGAAACAACAAAAATAGAGAAGAAACCATCAGAGAAATAATTCAAGATAATTTCCCATCAAGAACTCCACATAATAGATGGACACTGATCTACGTGAAAGCACATTAAAATGGAATTCCAGAACACTGAGAATGATAGGAAGGTTCTAAATGCTTCCAGAGAAAAAGAACTGTATACATACAAAGAATCAAAACCACAACTACATAGAACTTTTCATCAGCAACGTGGAAGCTAAAGACAGTGAAGTAATGTCTTCAAAATTCTGAGAATTCTAGAACTCTTCAACTAAGAATAAGGACCTTTTCAGACATCCAGGTCTCCAAAAGAATTTTACTTTCATCTTTTCTCAAGAAGATATATTCTGCTAAAATGAGGAGATAAACTAAGTAAGAGGTAGGGCGGGGGGGAAGACCTAGGAGACAAGTGATCAAACACAAAACCTAAGCAAAAGGATTCCTCAGATGATGGGAAAGAGAAAGAGAGAGATGACAACTCTGCTGCAGCCTGAAGGTTTCCCAGCACAAGTGAGAACAGATGCAAAGACTCTGGGGGAAGACTTCATAAACATGGGATGGATGACTATATCACCAAATGCCTTTGAATGTAATTGAGAATAGATTACTGGAGAGAGATTAGGGATAAATTAGCCTTAAGTACATGGAAAACTATTCAAATAAAAATAGAAGTTATGTTATGGTTGCTATTATTGTTGTTATTAATCCCAGGAAAAATTCAAATTTGCACAAAGATGATAACAAGACAAAAATTCCTAGCATTTCTTTAAAACTTATTATATGAGATGCATTACTGTGACTCTTTTTCTATTTATTAAATTATTAACTATTAATCACAAAACAATGTATAGGTACTACTATCATAACCTCATTCTACAGTTGAAGAAATTGAAGCACAGATATTAAGGTTACCCAAGCACACCATGAATTAAGTACCTTCCCTGGGATTTGAATCCAGGTAGCTGGACTTTAGTGGTCTCACTCCCTGCTGCCTCTCAAAATAAACATAGGATATTATATATCTCCATTGTGTAACATTTTAATGGGCAAACTGATTTTTCATATACCCCCCAATTATAAAATGGTGACTTTAGAAGACTAGGAAGAAAAGAGTGTATGTATAATGTGGTATGTGTGAAAGGAAGCTACAAATCAATAGATAAGACCTTCCTTTAAAAGAATAGAAAGCAAGAAATAGCAATATGAGCATCATTTTTAAAAACTTAGAGATAAGTTCCCCCTCAAAAAAAAATCAGTTACAAGATTTGAATATTGTTGCCATAAGTAGAAAAAGGCAGGGTGCAGGGGATTTCTGTCAAGGAACTAATTTTATCAAGCCTTGTGGAAATATTTTACTCTTTAAAACCATGAGTTTATATAACTTTAATGTTTTTCAAAACCACTGATACAGGGTTAAGTATCACTGAGTTGATATTTAAAGCCATGAATACAGGTCATCTCTCAGTGTGAGTAGACATGGAAGGTCCCAAGGACAGAATGCTAGAAGGTCTACACAGCCCATCATAGGAGGCCAACGGAACAAGAGGAAACAGAGAAATTACTAGGAAAAACTAAAGAGAAAAGACAAAGGGCTCAGAGAAATTCATTGACCTAGAAAGCAAAAGAGGAGAGGACATTAGGAAGGAGGAAGCCATTAATAATAAGGGAAAGAGGAGAAAGACAATGAAAATAGCAACTGACACAAAGTGGCATTTCAGTAGTGTTTGGGGAGCAGAGTTGTTGTAGAGGATTATGGAAGGAGCTGTTGGTAAGCTATGAGATGGAGCGAGTACAGACCATAACTGTCAATGTAGCAATGAATCCTAAAGAAGTCATTTCCTCTGGCATAGGAGCTCTCTATCTCAAGAGCTGCCCAGTTGATTTGATTTCTTTCCTGAAGTAAGCTGCCAATAGAGCAGCAGCCCCTTCAGAAACAGGGAAGGAATGACAGGAAATCATTATTGGCAAGAAGATTTTTGACATGAGGAAAATGACCTAATTAGTTTCTGGTGGTGGCGGCATGCCATTTTCTGCAATGCCAAAGCAAAGAAATCATAATATCTAGAAAATAATATTTCCATGCCCGCCATATAAATTCTAGCCAGATGTTGCCCCGAGGAAAGTGAGCTCCTTTGGCTTTGATGACAAGTACAGAAGAGCAAAGGCCTCCTTCCCACTATTGATGAGCCCCCGATTGCTGGTTAGATGAATCAAGAGACAAGCTTTGGGGCAGGATCACAGCCAGCCCCAGCGTTAGACCTGAAGATAAGTGAAAGGTCACCGTTTAATTTCAAGAAGAGCACCAAGTACATGCTGAAGAAGAGAGAAGCCACCTGGCTGCATTAAAGTGGAGCCTCTGGAATGTGATTGTGTTCTGGGGCAGGCAGGTGAGAGCATGCTCAGCATTCCAACAAAGTAGGCGTGTGACAGGGGGAGATGAAAGCACCCCCACCACCTCCTCCAGCCACTAAGGAGGTTTCCTGTGCCTTTCATCTACCAGCCATGTGACCTGTCAGTTACCTGTAGGGGGTGTCCACAGATTCTTGCCACTCTGAAATGGGATAGTCACATCATGTCAGAGTGCTGTTTACTTGAAATAGAGGATGTCAGAAAATTGTAAGTTGGCCTCCAGTTGTACATTGATGCAGAAGTTTCAACTATACACTGAAGCTGCCGGTTCCTTCCTTTCATTGAGACACAGTTCAAGAGAAAGATGGTTCTTTAAATATATGTGTTCTGCATGCAGATAAGAGGTTATCAGGGTTTGTGTAAAATAAGCATCATTTCTGAAAGCTACACCCGAAGTAAAAAATATTTTGGTGAATCCCGTATCCATTCTTTCTGTATTTTCATACCACTCAGAGGCAAAGCCAACATACACACACACACACACACACACACACACACACACACACACACACACAACACTTACGTGAGATTAGAATTCTCACTGCCCTACCCCCTAACCACCCCAGAGGAACGGTAGATAAAGAGAGGAAGGGAAGACATGGGTGTGGGTGTAGCCTGACCCCCAGTGATATCCTGGAGGAAGGGCCAAGGAGCATTTGCCTGCTCACCTCCCTTGGTGGACAAGAGAATATCTGTCTGTGGGAAACCATGTCTGAGTGACACCAACTCTGAGGCAGGAAGGACTCCGTGCTATTAGGATGAGAAGAGGCCTAGAGTAGGAGGGAAGCACATGGGCGGTGGGGCCAGGCAGTTTTGACTAGCTAGCATTTACTAGCTGTGTGACTTTAGGCAAGTCACTTAAACTCTCTTTGCCTCTGTTTCCTCAACTCTAAAATGGAACAACTGATAATATTTACCTCATAGGGTTATTTTATCAGGTTAATGGAATAATTCATTTAACAGGAGCTCAATAAATGTTAACTAGCATTATGTGTGCTAATAAGGCCCCTGGACTCCAAATAACCTTTCCCACCAGCTTGTTATACACCTGAAATTCTACCTTTGGAAAATTATTCCTTGGATAGAGAATTTAGGGTACACAAGAGTCTCTAGCCTTATTAAAAGGCAAACACTTCTTATAATGTGAAAAAAATCTATGAATCTCATATTTATGAAATAGTAGCACTAATTTCTTCTACCGTCACACCCAAGAGCAAGATTCCATTAAATCACCCCCGATCATCTTTTGCCTTTTCCTGCTTCATTGCTGGTCTTACAGGATTCGTGTTGTTCCCTGGTGACCCTAGTTTTCCTTCAATCTTCCCAATCTACCTTCCTATGTCCAAGGTCAGGGGAAGCTGGCATTTTCTGCCACTTCACTGGCATGTCAACCTTTTTCTCAGAACGCTTGTCCCGTCTGTCTTAATTTCTCTGATCCACTCTCCCCCACTACCTGCTCTATATCTCTGTCTGCAACAATCCTTCGGACATATCAAATTTACTGTGTCCGAAATTGAGCTGTTCACCGTGCCGCCTCCCACTCTGAACACCTCCTTCCTCTGCAATCCTTTAGCCTGTTTCTGTTAGAGGCACAGCACATCTCACAGACCAGAAACCTAGAATTAGCTTCCAACCTCCTTTGTACGCAGTCCGTCAATATGGGCTTTGGGTTCTAGATCTAAAATATGCCTCAGTGTCCTCACCCCTGCTATCCCTACATTAGGTACCTATACTTCTCATCCGGCTTTGGCAATAAGCTCTTGACTGGTCTCTCCACATCCTATCTCTTTCCCTTCCAAACTCACATGCACACTGCCTCCAGTTCTGAGCAAACACTCTCTTATGAAATGTAACAACTCCCTAAAGTCTGGTGAAATAAATAAACTCAATACTTCAGCTCGGAACTACCTTTGCAGCCCTCAATCCTACTATTCTCTAAATTCACCACCATTGGAGTTAAACTGAGCTACTCTGTGATGTCATTCCCGCAGGATACAAGCCATCCTCACTCCATGTTTCTCCTTGCACACCACACATCTAAGATGCCCTTTTTTTTCTATCTCTGAAGTCTGGCCAACAGACAATGTTGGTTCACATGCTTTGCTTTTTTAAGCTCCATGGCCTTAAACAAGATAATCTCTCTGTATTTAGGAGAAACTGAAAATTGTATAATGCATTGCTTTAAGGGGCTGTTGGGATGTTTTGAAGAGCTACTATAACAAAAGAAGCCACCATTCATCAAAAGGCACCTATTTTTAAGGCTTAGCTCAAATGGAATCCCTGATAGGAAGCATACTCTTGTTTCACTATACCTGGTAAAACAGCCCTTTATCCTTCCTTCCTGCCTGCTTTCCCTCCTTTGATTCAATAGGCATCCATGGAGCAGCTATCTCATGGCAGATGCCAGCCAATCTTGGGCACATACACAGGAGAGATGTGACTGTGTCCCCCAGGAAGCTCAGTCTAGTGGGGTAATGGCAGGTACAGAACCAGAGGTACTTATGAGTGTCAAACACACACAAAGAAGGGAGGTTATAATGGCCTCAACAGCCCAAGCGAAGCTCACTAGTGATGGGGAATCAAGAACTGAGCTGTGAGTGACTGAGAAGGGGCTCTCCAGGCTCCTGTGCGGGGAGGGGTCTTCTGGGCAGAGGCTACCAGGTGCAGGGGCCTGGACGCTCCATAGAGTCTGGCTCCTCCCGCTTAGGCAGTGTTGCTGACAGTGTGGTATAAGAAGAATGCTGAAAGAAAATCATTTCAGGTATTTTTAAAAATCCACAGGCCCACTTTACTATGTTGGGGTCACAGAGGCCCATCATAAGGCTTTAGACAGAGGAACTATAAAAAAGGATGAGGTAATAAAGACAAGGCATGTGTAACAATACATTCTTCTTGAATTTTAAAAGCTTAAAGTAAATTAGAATAGTAAGCAGCATTAAAAATAACATTGAGGAGTATATTTTTATATATAACCTACTTTCATACAAGAAAAGAAAAAAACATATTTAGGTTGTAAAACTACATATATATGTATATATATACATATATATATATATTACAATATATATAATTTCATTTTGTAAGAAAGTGTGTTTTTGTATATATGTGCAGAGACAAAAAGGCTTGAAAAATAAACCTCAAAATGTTAGAGGTGGTTATATCACAAGGCAGTAGAGTTTGCATAATTTGGAGGGGACTTTCTTATTTTCATGAATGAATATGTATGAGATGTTTAATTCTTTAAAAGCAGTGTGAGATCCTTTTCTTTAAGGCAAATAGCCAGAACCAAACTGAAATTCTAATTTAGAGACCTGCAGCCATGAGAACAAGGAGGGCTTGACCCTGGGACAGAAGGCAATGACACCCTGCAGACCCTTCCTAGGGTGCCAGGCCTCCGTGTGGCCTGGGAGCACACCTAGCAGCAAGGCCAGCATGGAGAGCAGAATCCAAGGCTCAGGCCTCCCAGCTCAGGCAGCATCAGGTCAGCAAATCACAGACCCAGCTGTGAGGGCCTGGAAGCACAGAGGAGACAAAAGGAAGCCCAAGCAGGCAGCCCCCACAGGAGGTCTGGCATGGGCCAGGTCTAGACCATGTCCTGTGACCACAGAGTCCTTGTCTGATGCAGTCATCCTCTCTTCAGAGTTGGAAGGTTCCACAAACCAGAGGTTGGATCAAGGCTCCCCTTAACCCAGGTGGAGACCCATGGGCCAGTGTTATAAAAAAGGTTCCTAATATATTCAACTACCTTTAAGGGAGCTCAAATCATTCCCCAAACCTGGAATCTTTCAAATGTGTGTATTCTCTTTGTGAAAGAATGGCATTCTGTCCCACAAGTGTGACATTATACTTCTCTACATTGTGTTTTGAAAGTTAACATAATTAAAGGAGTTGTCTGAGACCCAGTGTTTGGAATCTGTGCTCCATATTCGTACCCCAGACTACACTATCATACTGTGCCATACAGTTGTTTCATGAATGTCATTATGAATAAATAATGACATATGAGACGCTCCTCTTTTACATAAAATTATATGTATAATGCAGCTGATACTGGGGATCGGAAAACTTTTCACTAGTCCTATATCATAGTCTATAAACCATGAACATTGAATTAACCCAATAAAAGTGACAATTCTGACCCTGGGCTATACCCATTACTCTAAGGTTACATACAGCTTGCAGGCCAACTCAAATTGTTCTCCATGTGGTGCTTTACTGAAATACTTATCATCTGGAAACCGTGTGTAGTGCATATTCTTAATAAATAATAACACATTTTATTTTGGTTTACTGGAAATTAACAGGGCATTTGGGAAATTGCTGTTATTGTGGGAGCCTGTTTTACATTTGCCTTGGCAGTACAATAGCTGTCTGAGTGGAAAACAGGAGAGCCAATGGAGTTGAGGGTGAGTTTTTTTTTTTTCTCTGCTGTTGGTATTCAGAGAAAAGCTGGTAACATTAATGACATCCCACATACTCACCAGAGATGAAAGAAGTCAAGCAAAGTTGTAATGGGTTTAACCATATGAAATTGTCATTCTGAGTTGATTCGTTTTGCATTCAGACACAGTAAATCTACTTCTTTGTAACTATATTCCAATCTGTAGTCCAAATGGTCTGCAAAGTTTCAAAGCTTTTTAACGATTGTCTAATACAGCTTGGTAAGCATGCTGAGTAGGAAGGCAAAAAGCAGTGAGCTTTGGGGCTCCTGTGACAAGAGCCCTTCTTGAGTCATTATGCCCCATTCTCTGATAGTACTGATTCCTCTTTTCCCCAAGTTTCAGAAGCATCCCTATAAGGTCCTACCACCCCACTAATGTAACAGTTAAGGGATCAGCCACAATATGATTCATTTTAATTGGAGAAAATATGTTTGCACGATAGAAGAGTGAAGGATAAATATAGAGATACTATTAAGAAGACCAATGGAAGCAGCTTTTCTGTGTGTAGTTTCTTTGAGTGCTTTTTCTTCTCCTTGCTGGTCCTACAGGCTGATAACTGCAGGTAAGGAGGGCCATCCTGCAAGCAGACAATGGTTTTATAGTCTCTCAGCCCCGCTTTAGCCTTGCCAACCCTCCCACCCTTTGCCCATTTTGTTGGGCCACCCTGGCCTCCTTGCTACATTGAAATGCTACAAATGGTTTCATTTTCATGGTAAGAGAAATATTTCCAAGCAAGTTTCTCTGTTTCTGTTGACCTTTGTTTTTCATTTTAGTGTTAAATATACATTCTCTTTCATTCATTCCTATCAACTCTGTGGGTGTTTGAGTGTGAGTTCAAATAGGCATATGAGAAACCATATAATTATTCTTATCTAATGATGCATTTTATATTTCCTGGATTTAGAAGATTTTGCTTTATCTTGCCTAATCCCCCTCTTTCCACATGACTGATTCTTGAACTTTAATGGTTTTACCATCTATTCAGATACTTAAGTTGGAAATCAAAGTGACCTTTACCTTCTCTTTCCACCTTTTCCTCCTCACCACCCCACCATTTGCCTCCAAAACCACCCTCGAGTTTTCTACCCACCTGACAGGCTCAGGCTTGGCCCTTGTCATTTTCCTCCTGAGAAATTAAATCCTGCTCATGAATCTCTCTGCCTTTAGTCTCCCCCCATCCAAATCACCTTGCCATGACCCCAAAACAATATTTCTAAAGGTCAAAAAGATCACATCCCATGAGTTGATTCTCATTTTCTCAAGATTAGGTTCATGTTTGCAAAGCAGCTGAGCAAGGTGGTTAAGCAAGAACTCCAGAACCAAACTGTCAAATCCCAACTGTGCCAATACTAACTGAGTGATTTGAGCTGCACCCCAGTTTCTCCATCTGTAAAATGGACTAATGGCAGTATTTACGTCATAGGGTTATTGTGAGGATCAAGTGAGGTAATACTAGTGAAGTGAATAGAACAGTGACTTACAGTGAGGATTACACACCTTTTGCTATATAAGTGAAATGACCTCCACAGAAGGCACTAAGGCCCTTCACTGCCTGCTTTTCTATTTTCTGCCTCACCTCCCATCACTGCTGACTGCACTCTTCACACTCTTCACCACATCAGGCCACTTGCCACATATTTTTGCACACGCTGTTCCTTCTACTCCAAATATCCTCCTCATCTAATTCTCTCTCTGGAAAAACTCTACTCAACAACTGTTTCTCTCTGATATTTTTATAATATTGTGCATCCTGTTGTTACATAATTTGTTGTCCCCACCAAGCTTAAGAGTTTAAGATCTTTTAATTCCAAGGACTCCCTTGCGTTCACATCTTATTAACTCCATATCTAAAACAGTTCAGAAACAGACAGTTACTGAATACTCAGTGAATGACTGATGTTGGAAAGAAAGAAGGGAGGGAAGCTGAGAAAGAACATAAGAGTTGCTAAAAACTTTTTCTTTGTGCCAGTTGCTAAATAGCTTACATGAATAATTCAGTCCCAACAATAGACCTATGAGTGGATACTATCATTATTCCCATTTTACCGATAAAACAAAACAAAACAAACAAACAAAAATAAAATAAAACAAACCGCAGGCACAGAAGAGGTTAGATGATTCTTCTAATATCAAGCTGACCTTGGAATTCATATAAATTCACAAATTTGCCTCCTCTGCTCTCAAACACAACTCTTCTCTCCTACAGCCAACACAGACTCAGGAGAGGCCTCTTACAGTGGCTTGGGTGGCAGGAAGGCAGGGTGAGAAGAGCAAAGAAAGCAAGCATGGATTTGGATCTCAACTCTAATCTCACTAAAACTTCCTTTTGCAAGTTTTCTTTTTGTTTTGTTTTTGTTGGTGTGTGCGTGTGTGTTGTTGTATGTGTTTGTTTTTTAACATCTCTAACGCTTAGTTTCCTTAATTATAGAATATGCATGAACAGTGCCTACCTACCACCTTCTAGAATTATTGTGAGGACAAATAATTGAATTATATAAAGCTATCGTAGGATGTCAATATGAAGCACTTAGGAGTATGACTACTAGCCTTACTAGCTTTTTGGCTTGGGAAAGAAAGTTAATTAGTTATAATTTCCATTCCTTGGTGTTTTGTTTTGTTTTAAGCCCAGCCTTAATACTCTTATAATACACCAGTCTGGCTATCTATGAGCCTTGCTTCAAAGAAAATGTTTCATGCATATTTGAAACAAAGGCATTTTAGCAATGTTGGAGTCCGGGGTGGGAGACAGGAATCTCCTATAAGTGTAAGGAACAAAGAAAATGACATTCATCATTAAGGAAAGAGTAAACACTTTCCTTCATATTTCACAAATAAAACAATGCTTTTTCCAGAATCAAAGTACCAATGACCCCGAGTTCTGAAGTTTCAGCCTCAAGAATTGAGAGCAAGCAGCCTGAATAAGCTCAATAATAGTTCTATAACCATAGATGCAGAAAACCAAAAGGAAACCTTGCAAGCTAATAAGAGAGTCAGAAGAGTTCTGTGTTCATCTTAATATAATTTTAAATACTTAATCAAGTTGTAACTGAAGAAGCCACGAACGCATGAAAAATGAAACTCTCTAAATTGAACCTTTGTTTGACAGGCTTTCACCTCGTCTATTTTTCTTGTGGTCTTTTGACATTTCTGCACTGCATGATCAAAGACCAGCCCAAGCCTTTTACCCCCCAAATTTAGAAGCAGTTACAAGAAGCAACTTAATTAATGGCTGTAAAGACCAAGTACATTTTTCACATGGCATAATTAAAACTAGGTCAGTGAGAGAAAGGAATGAGAGACAGAGAGGTTGTCTAAATATTACACTGATGAATGACAAACCCACCTTGAAACAATTCATCTACCATTTCTCTCTTTATTTAGCAATGTCTTCAGTTTTTGTATGTAAAGAATGTTCAGTTTCCTAGATACCAGGTTTTCTAGCCATTTCCTATGTTAGTGTGCCAAATATTACAAATGGGGTTAAAATGGTTCAAGGTAATTTACTGTTCTCTAGAGTCAAAGGCCAAGCTTGTCTCCTGCCTTTACTCTCCTATATTTACAGTAGCCCACTGGACCATGCTCTGCACTTATTCTCTGGGCAGAGTCCCCACTGATCACCAGGGAGAGCCCCCAGTGGAATGCATGTACAGAAGACTCCATGCTTCCAATCAGAGAGGAGAATTCAGTTCAAGCCCAGCTGGGCATTCCAAAGAGAACAGAAGAAATCAACAAACATAATATCAACCATCGGTGGAAATGCTATGGCTCTGCAAGTTTGGGGTTTTCGAATCTAACAGGAATTGTATAAAATATTCTCCGATGTGCTATGTGGAGGATGAAGCAAGGCCAAGTAGCAACTAAGGGAATAGGTCCACCAGCAAAAGAAAACCAAATCAAGGAAATCATAGAAACATCTGATTTGGTTCCAGAAAGTCACTCTTGTGCAACTCATAGGGCATTAAGAGGAATGTTTTGAGTGCTTAGCTTGGGTTGGCTTAGTTACATGGGGGAATGAGGAAATAATTGTATAAACTCTACCAAGTGTCTGGCAGCCTGATGTGTTTTTTCCTCTGTTCTTCCTACACTCACCCCTTTTTATAGCCACTATTTCAAACCCAAGCCTTTTATAATCTCCTTTGAGCTCTGCTCTGGAGTGCAGAATGACATTCATGCTGAGTGTGTGACTACTTGGCAATAACACCCAGGCTTCACCATAACTGATTGTCTTCCCATCAACACTTGCAGTTGTAGTGAAGCTTGCTCAGAGGTGTGGGCCTGAGCCCTGTCAGAGGAGTGTAATTGCTAACACCTACTGGATGGATGTACCCCAACAAACCACATTCTCTAGCACACCATTTGTCAGTTCCAACCTTTTCTGCAGCCGACAAGTAAAGAAAGACATTTCTAAGTGAATGATTCAGTTATATATGTCTTTCAACACCTTATATTGTGAATATGTAGTCAGTTTTGGTAGAGTTGATGTGACATTTGACGGCCTTAAAACCACAAACACCTGAAGGACCTTTCTTTGAAATTATTTAGACACTTTCTTCCTAGCTGGCTGCAGAAAATACAGTTGCAAATCATGCCTAAGGAATAGATCCTTCTAGGCATATAAAAATGACTATTTCTCCACAAAAATCACCTTTTCCATACACTCCATCCAACCTTGGGAAAAAATACTACAGGCTGTCATAATCATTAGGATCTGAGGGCCTTATTCTTTCTGACTTGTTCACCTATCCCTAGAGTTCCCCCATAATACTTCAATTTCATTCCTTTCTCTTGTTTAGAATCCTTCCCAAGCTCTAAGAATCAAGCAGACATTTCTAAATGTGGCCTCACGAGTCTGTGCTTATCTCTCTCTATTGCAGGCTGGGTTCTGCCTGCTGGCCTCATTCCAGGATATCAAACTAGCCATGGCCTCTCCTGTCATCAGGCCCTCACATAGACTTCTGCCACTTCCTTGACTGACCTTCTCTAATCCCAACTTCCACCAACTTTGAACCCACACATGATATTAAAAAAAAAATTAGTGCTGACTTTTTCTGACTTCTAAAGTAAGCCGTATTCCTTCTATAAATTCTCCACAGATAACCATTTTCTGTTCTCAAAACATTCATTACACTTAACCTTCTTCTACTAGAAAGAAATCCTTTGAGGACAGGAACTGAGCATGTAGTGTTCAATGCCGCACCCTTAGCACCTAACCCAGTTCTTAGTACATAATAGGTCCTGTATTGGTCTGTTCAGTTGGCCATAAAGAAATACCACTAGCTGGTTGACTTAAACAACAGACTTTTATTACTCATCATTCTGGAGGCTAGAAGTCCAAGATCAAGGTGCTGTCAGAGTTGGTTTCTGGTAAGACATCTCTTCCTTGCTTCTCACTGTGTCCTCGCATAGCCTTTCCTCTGTGTATTCTTGGAGAAAGAGGGAGAGAGCCCTCTGCTATCTCTTCCTTTCCTAGTTCTATTGAATTAGGGCCCCACTCTTATGACATCATTTAACTTGAATTACCTTCCTAAAGACTCTGTCTCCAAATGCTATCACATTAGAAGTTAGGGTTTCAACATATGAATTTGGGGAAAACACAATTCAGCCCTTTACAGCCCATCAGTACATATTTATTGAGTGAATGCTTAAATGAATGAATGATTCTTATTCCAAGTTCTTTTCTTATACAGAGATTGTTGACTCATGAAGGCATGAACCACGACTTTCTTTTGCCCTAACATCCATCACAGTAACTGGCACATAGTGTATATTCAACAATATTTGCTGGATTAAGTTTAGGTTTAATCTTCAAGGCAAAGGTGGCCTGTGAGAATAGAGGTGTGTGTGTGAGCGTGTGTATGTCTGTATGAGTGTGTGTTTTCATTACAAACAAAATGTAACATAATGACTTCCTGTGATCAAACAGGAGGCTAGTTCTAAACTTCTAGGCAGAAAGTTAGCAAGTGAGCTCCAGTTCAAAAATCAATTAAAGAACAGAAGCAAATGAGTGGTTTGCAAATTTGATGCAATTTAATTTCTTTCCTTCTTATAATGACAGCACTTTCTCTGTGAAGTAATTTCCTTTTGATAAAAGGAGACCAGGTTCCCTGACCTCAGAAAGAAATGAATTAGTGATTTCTGTGCCTGAGAGTTGACAAACAGTTCTTACATCTTGCTCCCCTGATCTCCAGCAGTGAGACAAATAGATTCTGAAAATAATCTTTTTTTAAGAGGCTGGGGAACCACAGAATGCCTGTAGAGTCAGACCTCTAAATAATTTTTCATTTTGTTTTTCTTCATGGAGACCTCAGTGCCCTGTTGTCCATATATACCTCATACCAATGGCCCCAAACACAGGATTTGCTCAGCCAACAAAGCCAGACTCTTCAGCAAAGTGAGCACCTCATTTCCAGAGGCCCCCTCACCAGGCCACTCTCCTCATCTGCAGTTCTTAGCAACAGTCCCAGAATTTTCCAGGCCTGGGAGAATTCTGCTCAAATTTGCTGCTTCTGACTCTAAACTGGTATGTAGTTAGGTGTTGTAAGAAGGTATTTTCCTTTGCCTGATCCAAATGCATCTCTTTCTACATTCAGAGAGTGATTGAAGGGTGAACCACCTGATTCTATTAGATTAACCAAATTAAAAAGTGTCATTAGTCTCTGGCTTCCAATCCTTGCCTTCCTTCAATGGATCCTTTTAACAAGATTAGGTCTCAAGGAAGACATTAAGCAAAACTTCTAGTGTGATTCATACCAATCTCAGATTTTATGGATTCTTTTAAGTAGGTACCTGTTTATAAAAGATATGTGAGATCTGACTCATGTTTATGAGAATCGCAAGGGCCTAGTTTAGATTTGAGGGTCTATGCACATTTATGGAAGGAGCTTTATTCCACATCCTCTAAATCCCTGAAATAATAACCTTATCAAGAAACTTAGAGCAGAGTATCAGAAACCCATCAAATTGTACTTCATGTCTTTCTGCCTTACTTCCAATTCCCACTTTAGTTGTGGTAGAGGTTTTTGAGGACTTCCGTGGCAATGTGTTACATCACATGCATGATGGGGGCCTTCAGCTTTCTGCCCTGGGTTTTCCAGTTCCAAGGATTTTCCCATGTTGCTGTATAGAACAGTGGTGTAGCCCAGGTGTTTGGTGTAGCCTATATGCTGCCAAATAGTACAGGGCACTTAACATCCCTATCAGGTAAGCTTCAACCAATGAGGAATGAAAAACAATGGATACATGCTTTACCTATCAATTCTCAGGTGGACAACTTCTAGACAGTCTATCTTCAACTCAGAAGGACCCAGCATGATCAAGGTCCAGGTGTCCAAAGATGTAACCAATTAATAACATGCCCTCACATGGGCTTTTCCCCCTCCCTGTTTTGCTCTTCCCGGAACCTAACTCCTGTTCCCAGATCAGTATCTTTGTTCTTCCACTTTTTAGGCCTGTGGCTTTTGTCAAGTTCATTACATTCTCTATATTTCAGTTTTCTCATCTGTAAAATGGAGATAATACTATACAGAGTTTAATGAAGCATTTATAAGTGCCAAGTGCAATAATAAGTGCTCAACAAATATCAACTAAAATAGAAAGACATTCCAGTGAAAGCGAAGAACCACAGCATGTGAAAGCCTGTCAGTAACTTGCTATGGAGCTTAGGGACTAAGAGGGGTACGGGGAATAAGATGTGGTTGGTGATATTGCCAGGAGCTCCATCAGGGACAAGTCACAGAGGGTCTTATAGAATGTGTTAAGGAATTTACCCCTTCTCTTGAAGGCAATATAAAAGTATTGAAATTTTTAGCAGGAAAATGACGTGATCACATTTCTGGTTTCAGAAGATTATTCTGGAAGGTGTGAAGTGATGACTAGAAGGGGTAAAAAATCATGAGGAATAAAAAATACAGCAAAATGCTATCCATAAAGAAGACACTTGAATAAGGCTGCAAAGTTAAGTCCTTTCTCACCAGCTCTGTTCCTCCCGCAGTTGGTAGACTGCCTCTAAAGAAGAAAGCTGATGGAGTGGGATTTTTGTTTTAACTCCAGTGTCTATCAAGTGATGGAATGATGGGTTTGGGATGTGTATTGGTTTTCCATCGTATCATAACAAAGTACCACAAAGTAAGTGGCTTAAAACCACGTAAATTTTTTTATTATCTTATAGTTTGTGAGGTCAGAAGTGTGGGATAGGTTTCACTGGGCTAAAATTAAGGTGTTTGCAGGTCTGGTTCCTTCTGGGAGCTCTGGGAGAGAATCCATCCTGGCCTTTCCCAGTTTCTATTGACCATCTGCATCCCTCGGCTTGTAGCTCCTTCTTCCATGTTCAAAGCCAACAGCATAGTATCTTCAACTCTCTCTGATTCTGACACCCACTCTCCTACCTTCCTGTGTCATTTGTAAGGACCCTTGTGGGTAGGCTGGGCTCACCCAGAAAACCCAGGATAATCTCAAGATCTTCAACCTAATTATATCTACAAAGTTTCTTTGGCCATATAAAGTAAGACTATTCACAGGTTCCAGGAATTAGGATGTGGATATGGGGGAGGGACTTGGTGTATTCTGCTTACCACAGGATGTGAATAGTAGATACACAACTTCAGTGTGTTCGTTCAAGTGTTTCTGATGCCCTTATTTGTCTCAGGCCTCTTCCACCAAACAGGTTCCACAATGCTTAAGGCTTGTGAAAGGGGGAACAGGATCCCCAGAGTCAGCTCAAGAGAGTTTGTGAAGACAGAAGTCTGGTCAGAGTGGAAAAAGGGGTAAAGGAGTGCATAGACTTACATTGTTAATCCTAAAGCCCTCTCCTCTAACTTTTGCTGTTTAGGCATTGCCCACAAGGCACGTGCGACATCCATTTCCATTTTGCAGATGGAAAAAATAATGCTGAGAGAAGTTTAAGAGCTCACCGGAGGTCACAGAACTTCCATGGTACAGCAGGAAAATTAATCCAAACCATCAGTGGCCCCATTTGTAACATCCCAAAGCACATTTGCTCCTATCAGGGCTTGGTTCTTAAATGTTTCAATTTATCCAGACCCTGTAGTGATGGATTCAGAATACAGTCCCACATCAGGAAAAAATACAACTTTCACTTTAATTAAAATGAGCTATATAATAGCTATTATAATAACGACTATAATTTTCTCCCTGGTATTTATGAGTCATTTAATAAAAACGTCCTAGGCTCTCCATAGTCCTGCATCTTGCTCCAGGCCCCTCTCTCCCCCAGTTCGTCATTTCATGGCTGGGAAAGATCTTGAAACACATCATTATAGTTGAACTATCTGGAGGGTTAAAAATATCTGTATTGTTGCCAGAATACATGTAAAATATGGGAGTTTTCCGAGACATTAGATGGAAACAGCTTGTTTCCTCACGACTTTATTTCCTTAAGCTGTTTTTCCCCTTGCTCTCATTTCTAGCACAAAACATAGTTTTCCTTACTATTATAAGCTGAGCTACTGATTCTCTGTTCTCCTTGTTGTGGCATCCTCAAATCCATTGTCACACACCTGGGCACACCTCTGCACCCGCTGCCACTTCTTTGACATCCGAGTGGAAGTCTTCCAGTGGAGCAAACATCCCTGTGTGAGTTCACCCCTGAGGTGGAGCCAGGATTCAAAAGAATGACAGAGGCTGTGGAAGTGGCTATCTGTGCACTTTGAGAGAAATAATGTTAATGCTGCATCAATTAGGCACTTGTTTCCATCATGCAGAGAATCAAGAGGTAGAGCAAATCAGGCAGTGTGCTATTCTGAGAAGCTGTTCAAAAGGTTGTGTTTTTTTTTTTTCTTTTCAATGTGTTACAATGCTTGTCCAACTGGAAGGTGAACTATGAGAACTCAGCTGAGTTGAAACAAATGACTTTTGTGGTCCTTTCCTGGTTCTCTGTGGGGAGCTGGGACAGCTACAAGGTGATCAAATACACCAGGTGCCAGAGAAAGGACGTGTTTAAGACTGAAAGGATTCTGTTGACAAAGAGAAAAACATGTCAACCAATTTCTCTTTATAAAAAGGAGAGATAATTGATGTCTTCCCCATATCCCTTAGAACCATAGAGAAATAAGACCAAAAAAATATTATAGTAAGAGAAAAGAAAAGACTACCTTGAGTTTGCTGGAGGTCAGGGTCTGAGCATTATTCTTGCTGGAATCCTGAGTGTGTACCTGTTGACAATGATCGGTAAATGTTACTTTCACTGGATTGAATTAAAATGGATTGAATGATATAGGTTGGAACATGAAGCAGGTGTACATGGCAATGCCATTGTTGAAATATAACTTGTTCGAGGAAAATCTTGTACATCTGGTCCATATTGAACTCTAATGTTCATCTTCACCAATGCTGAACTCCATGAGAATCAATTACATTTACAAATAAATTAGCAATTACATTTAAAATGTGTGACAAGATCAAACTATACAAGAAGTAAAATTTGAAAGTGCATTGTAAACTGTGAAATAAACATGAATGTCTACATCTAATATTTTTAAACCCAAGTAGAGAGGTAACGCAAATGTGCCAGGCTGTGAACATTCAGAGAGCAAGGACTGTGTCACGTTACCTTTGTGTTTCTAGTGTGTGTCAGTTTCTGGCACATATAGTAAACTATTTGAGAAAAATGGATAAATTAATGTATTCATGAATGAATGTTATGAGAATAGTACAAATAAATGTATTTACTAGAAAAAAATAATAATACACATGGTAAATACGTCAAGAGTCATGAAGGCAAGATCTTGAAGGTAGCTCCAGAAGGAAAAAATAAAAAATAATAATAAAAATGAAGAAGACATTGACAGGAGGAAAGAAGAAAGGGAAGTACAGATCAGAAATAGAGCAAAGAGGGTTTGGAAGTAATAAAACGTGAGCTGGAGATGGGAGATGGACAGGCTTACCTGGAGCAGAGCAGATTCAGCAATAATGAAAGATGACAAGTTTTTAATTGTGGGAATAGGAAGGAGGATGGTGAGGGGATAATTAATGGAGATCTGTAAATGCCTAAGTGAAGTGTTCTCAGTTGTTTGAGGGATTGGATGTGCAGGGAGATCAATAGTAAGTAATGAATATGTTATATGTTATGGACCCCATGACCTAGCTCAAGTAACTTACTGGCCAGAAGGAGGTGGATAAAGCTCTAAAGAAGACAACTAATGCCAACTTGGTGGCATCCAGGTGGGCATTCATGAAGGAAGTGGCTCCTGAGCAGGAATTTGAAGCATGATGTCACAGGAAAAGGTTGACAGGGAGTGTGGATAATAGGGAGTTGGGAAGGAGTGGTGAGTTTTAAAAATAAAGTTAAAGTTTAGAAATAAGGTTGTAAAAATAATTAAGGATTTTGAGCAGGACAATTGTCAACTTAACCTCTACTTCACTCACCAAACTCCTAGAAATTTGGTCTACATCAAACTCTTCCTCTAGGCTCTCACATCACACAATAGTATACTCGATTAGGTGCTGTCTTCCTTCTGCCGCTGCTTTTTTCCCACTTGTTTTAGTCTTATCTCCTGCAAGCAGACAGTAATTTTTGTGAGAACCCTTCCCTTGCACTTCTAAAATCATGTCTGCCACAAACCAGTGCTTTTGAAGCCAGTGGGAAGCACCCACACATAACGCCCAGCATCCCATAGAGTGAGGCTCTCATTCCCATCTGTCTTTAAAGCAATATTTCTGGGCCCTCCGCTCTCATTCTTAACCTGCTGCCACTTAGAGCCAACCCCATCTGGTCCCATCTGTTAGCTCTCTCTTGCCTCTCCGTGTTTTTCTCCCCGCTTGGAGTTCCTACTTATATGCAGGCCTTCTAGCTCCTTCCTGATTTCTGGCTTCTGCCACAGGACTCCAGTGGAGACGCCTTCACTCGTTACCTGGGCTTAAGGCTGCCCTGGGTAGTTATCCACATGTACCTTCCAGCCTCACATGACCCATCTCCCTGCTTTGATCTGCCAACTATGTAATCCCAGAGAAAATCAGGCAGTACCTCATATAGAACCAGGCCATTGAGTAGATTTGTAATAAATATTTTGAGTAACACATTAATTCATTTTTTAAATCTTTGGCGATTTTTATTTTGTTTTATTTGCTTCTGAGAGCTATGTAGATTTCTATAGATTGGAGATACAATGCATATCTATCAGCAGTATTTGGACATAAATAACACCCCTGCCCTCTTACTGAGACCCATCTCCCAAAATCAAAGAGCCATTCCTTTGACCTCTGCCAAGGCAGCTTACTTTGAGGGGCCCATGTACTGAGGGCAGAACTATAGACACGTGAGCAGCAACTTAGACATAGTGCATGGTGAGAGCTCTGTGGAACTTCCCTGTAAGTTAGACAAGTACTTATAATGAAAGGTTTGTGAGTTCAGAAAGCCCCAGGGTATTCAAAATGACAGTTCAGCTTCCTGTCTGGAAAGAAAATGACAGCTCTCCTCACTGGGATTAAGCTTCAGATATTTAAGAGGCAAAAGAAGAAAACTTCTGAGGAACGCATTGGACCCACTGCAGGAAATTTGGTGCCTCATGAGCATTACTCCTGCAGAATCAGATGCCTAATGTAGTGTCAGTGTACAGAGGTGTTAGGCATCATTTCAGGAAAAGGAAGATTCCTTTCTCACTCTAAGAACCTCCACAGAAGCTGTGCCTACACTCATTCATGGACGGATGGCAGGATGGCCAGTCCACTCACTTGCACAAACAAGAGTGTTTCCTAAAGATTGTTCAAACTGGTCTCCCTTTTTCCAACTCTATTACCTCTCCTGGAGCCTCAGCTGTCCTCACACCTCGTTTGGACAGCGGCAGCCACTTCGAAACTGGTTTCCATGCCCTGGAACTCACTCCCCTCAAATGTGTTCTCCTCACACCCCAGAAAGTGACCTGAAACTCAAATTTATTTTTTCCTCCGCTAAAAGCCTTTCAACAGTTCCCTGTTGCTGAAGCTACTTATGGCATAAAAAAAAAAGCTACTTATGGCATAAAAAAGCTTTATATGAACTGGCTTCTGCCCATCTCCAGATCTCTCTCCAACCACTCCCCACCCAAATTCTGCCTTCTCCTTTACACTCTAGCAGAATTGAATTATTAGTAATTCCAACTACACCTCAAATTTTGCAGCCACCATACTTGCGCTGCTTTCTCTGCCTGCTACACTTTTCCAGTCCTTCTTTGCTTGCAGAACTCCTTTTTGTTTCTTCTTTATGATTGAGCTTAGATATCAGATCCTTACGAAAAAGTCCATTGATGCTCATTGGGCTTGGTTAGTCACCCATCTCTCTGTGCCTCTTTTCTACCCTATACCCGCCTCTGCCTGAGCACTCCCCTGTTTCCATGCTGTTTTCACCAGTTCACAGGTAATTCCTATGCCACATTTTGCTTCAGTCCCTGGCTTGCTTAAGGCACAGCAGATCCTCATGACTGTAGGCAGCCCTAATAAAATCCTCTAAAAATCACATCATTACAAGGTAGTAGGCATGCTAGTGGCCCCTGAATAAATATTTCTTTTTTTTTATCTTTTTATTATTTTTTTTTATTTTTATGGATTTTTAATGACAGAAACAAAAAATATCTAACCACCCCTTTCCCACCCCACCTTCTGCCCTTACCTCCCCCCCACTGTCCTCATCCATAGGTGTATGATTTTGGGCCATTCTCTTCATGAACACCCCCATATCCCTTTCCCCCTGAGAATTATCAGTCCACTCCCTTTCTATGCCCCTGATTCTATTATATTCACCATATTATTCTGCTCCTCAGGTTTTTAATTCACTTGATTTTTAGGTTCGCTTGTTGATAGATATGTATTTGTTGTTCATAATTTTTCTCTTTACTTTTTTCTTCTTCCTCTTCTTTAAGAATACCTTTCAGCATTTCATATAATACTGGTTTGGTGGTGATGAACTCCTTCAGCTTTTTCTTATCTGTGAAGCTCTTTATCTGCCCTTCAATTCTGAATGATAGCTTTGCTGGGTAGAGTAATCTTGGTTGTAGGTTCTTGCTATTCATCACATTGAAAATTTCTTGCCACTCCTGTCTGGCCTGCATAGTTTCTGTTGAGAAGTCAGCTGACAGTCGTATGGGTGCTCCCTTGTAGGTAATTAACTGTTTTTCTCTTGCTGCTTTTAATATTCTCTCTTTGTCTTTTGCTCTTGGCATTTTAATTATGATGTGTCTTGGTGTGGTCCTCTTTGGATTCCTTTTGTTTGGGGTTCTGTGGGCTTCCTGGACTTGTAAGTCTATTTCTTTCACCAGGTGGGGGAAGTTTTCAGTCATTATTTCTTCAAATAGGTTTTCAGTATCTTGCTCTCTCTCTTCTTCTGGCACCCCCATAATTCTGATGTTGGTACGCTTGAAGTTGTCCCAGAGTCTTCTTACATTATCTTCAACTTTTTGGATTTTTTTTTTTTTTGCTTTTTGCTTTTTCGGTTGAGTGTTTTTTGCTTCTTTGTATTTCAATTCTTTGACTTGATTCTTGTGTTCCTCTATTCTGTTTCTGCGTCTCTGTATAATATTTTTTATTTCAGTCAGTGTATGTTTAATTTCTAGTTGGTCCTTTTTCATATCTTCGAGGGTCTCGTTATATTTATCGGCCTTTTCTAGGATATTCTTAAAAAGTCTTATAACGGTGGTTTTGAATTCTATATCCAGTCGTTTGTTTTCCTCCATTTCTTTCGTTTGTGATCTGATTCTTTGACCCCGCATTTTCATTGATTCCCTGAGTTGGTAAGGTAGATATTTGTGCTAGGTTTCCAATATGGCCCAGTGGGTCTGCTTCCCCAGTTAACCTGAGGTGGACACTCTTGGTGCACCCCTTTGTGGACTGTGTGTACAGCCTTGTTGTAATTAAGTCTTTATTATTGTTGGTATCACTGGGAGGAATTGACCTCCGGGTCAGTTGGCTGTAAGGATCAGCTGTGTCTATGCTGGGAGAAGCCCGGTGCTGGAGACAGCCCTATAGGATTAGACTTGCCAAATTGCAATAGCCTCTGTGCTCAGCTTGGATGGGGTGGAGCCTCAGTCTTGGCTTCCTGTCAGCCCCGCCCCTGCGCGCACGTGCGCTTTCAGTCCTCCGCCTTCCCCAGCTCGAGTCTCCGCCTGAGAGTCCAGACTCCCCCCACAAGAGCGTGGGTCCCCAGGGGCTCGCCTGGAACCGGGGTTCACTGCAGTCAGAACTGGGGCTCAGTGCAGTCAGGATCCTCTGACTCCCTTCCACTAGGGAAAGCCTATGGCAACCTCCGCAGCCTTTGTGCGCACTGGCCCGCGTGCGCCTTCAGACTTCTGCCTTTCCCAGCTCGAGTCTCCGCCCGAGAGTCCAGACTCCCCCCGTAAGAGCGTGGGTCCCCAGGGGTTCGCCCGGAACTGGGGTTCAGTGCAGTCAGAACTGGGGTTCAGTGCGGTCAGAGGCTTCCTTCCCCCTTCCGCCAGAGGAAGTCAGCCAGGCTCTCAGCCGCCCTTCCTCTCTGCGCGCACAAAGCCCCTTTGCCGTACCTCCAATTCTCTGTGAGCTTTTCTCCTTCCTTCTAGTTGTAGAATTTTCACTCAGCCTGCTTTCCTGTGGTTCTGGATGGTGTCCGTTCTGTGTTTTAGTTGTAGTTTTGAAATTGTTGTGCGAGGCAGCAGTTTAGGTGTTTACCTATGCCGCCATCTTGGTTTCTCTCTCAAATATTTCTTGAATGAATAAATAAATGTGAGTACATTTGCCAAACATTGGCAGGTGATAAATAAAAAAGACACAAAACATAAACAAATGCTGGGGATCAGGTAAGGTAGTGTTAATGGCTAATACAAACAGAAAAATAAAGAAAATTTGAATACTAAAAAAGAATACCCCACCCCACCTCCATTAAAAAAAAAAAAAAAGACTGTGACAATACTTTGAAATTGAAGATTTGGTGCTTTAAATTATTTAAGAACTACAATTTTAAACTATTGGAAAGATAGTATAATCTTTGGGTTTCTGAAAGACAGCTGCTCCAGAATGTCGATTTATTGTATTATTGACTAGTAAAGGGAAAACTGACCTGGGGGAATGATTTAATGACAAAGAGTCTCTAAGGAGTCACAAAACTATCACTTGGCCTTGAAAATAAGGGTTTGCCTGCTTGGCCCTGGAGAATGACTGGTTAGCCAGAGACGGGTAAGATTCCTCAGGGAAGGAACAACCTAAGACAGGCACAGTCGCAGAGGGGCCATCAGGAGAGAACTTGGGGATCATCAGAGGTGGGGCACAGACCCTCACCCTCCCAACCTTGCAGGGGCCTGAACCCTCACCACATCTGAGGGAGGTCTCCTGCCCCCATGGCTTCCTTGCTTCCCATGCCCAGCTCAGATCGGGACACAGGTGACAGACAGTGACTTGGCCCAGCTCAGATTGGCACCCAGGTAACAGACAGAGACTTGGCTGACAGCATCTGCCCTATATCTAAATCCAGCCTAGCACCAGGAATGCTCAGGGCCTACTCAAGAATGCAAATAATCCTTTCCACTAATATTTACAGGGTAAACTAAGATTGGTGGTAGAGTATTAAATTTGACAGTAAAATAATAATCAAGTTTTCAGATTAAATTAAATAGGCCAATTCAAATAAGTGAATATTCAAGAAAATTTAATTGTACTGGACAAAAACCTGTTCCTAAAGCGTTAACTAAAATTTCTATTGGTAGTTCATCTCATGGTAAAATTCCTGAACATGCAATGAAACTAAAGCAGTCATATTTTTGTGCAAAAAATTAAAATTTAAAGTTATCAAGACTGCATTATAAAATTTACAAAAGCCTACATTAATCAAAAAAAGGGGGTATAGTAGGGTAATATCATGTAAGGAAAAATATCCTATAAGTAAATTACATCTAGAAAATTTTTACTTTACAAAATTAATTTTCATTTGTAATGCTAACAGCAAGACACCCATGAAAAACACACATGGTGTCTAAATAAGACAAAGGAAAATTGTTTGGGCAAAAATAAAAAGGATCCCAAATCAATTATATAGAAAAGATCTCTTTATTAACTTTTGGTCGAGAATATGTTTGTATATTTTCAGAAAACAACTCCAAGACCATGTGGATTCCTGCAACAGAGAGGAATTGACAGGTCTGCTCCAACCACGAAGACAAGAGGAGAAACAGTCCAGAGGTGGAAGACGCTGACGACGCCTTGCCACGCTAGCAGTCAGCAGCTGTGCGTCGCTGCAGGTTGCCTAGGACCAAACCAGAGAGGGTCGGACCTGCATTGCCACCATGTGCCCACCATCCAGATATCATTGCTTACATGTACACTTAAGGAACCATTTGAAATTGAAACGGGGACTCGGAACTGTTGGACATTGAAATTGGGACTCAAACATTTTTTGTTATTATACGTTTATTTCTAGTCTGCAGAGGCAAGATTTTTTAAAGGAAAGAAAAGGGGAAAAAATAGATACAGAGGCAAAGAAGCATTGAACAGACTGTCAAACTACAGCGGGAAGGCAGAGGAGGTTTTTTTTTTTTTTTTGGGGGGGGGGCGCTGTAAGAGATCAACCAAAGGACTTGTATGCATGCATATAAGCATAACCAATGGATAAAAGACACTGGGGCGGGGGCAGGTAAAGTCATGTACTGGGGGGAAGGGGAGGCTGGTGGGGAGGTCAATGGGGAAAAAAAAAAGAGACATATGTACTACTATTTGTAATACTTCAAACAATTAAAAAAATAAATTAATTAAAAAAATAGGGGTTTGAAGAGAAAAAATGAACTATAGATATGAATTATGTAGTCTTCTGGTGCTTTTGATATTATGCTTCACAAAAGGCTAATGTAAAGTAAGAAAAGAACAGAGAAGCTTTTTGATTAATTAACAAAGCTGGATTAATATTTAAGGGACAGTGTACTTAAGAGAGTTGATACCTAAAGAGAGAGATGAGTAGAGGAAGATTTTGAGGTTCAACATTAACAATGACTTAGTTCTGTTCATCCTGTAAAATCAGTG
Source organism: Plecotus auritus (assembly GCF_963455305.1). Lineage (NCBI taxonomy): Eukaryota > Metazoa > Chordata > Mammalia > Chiroptera > Vespertilionidae > Plecotus > Plecotus auritus. The sequence goes on from NC_137771.1 coordinate 63,905,397, forward strand.
GTAAGAAATCTTTAACAGTCCCAGCAAAGCACAGGCCAAATGCAGGCCAAGTGGAGCAAAAGTCCACCTTTCACTGTATATCTTTGCTTCAAATCCATTCTTGATCTGATGAAAGAAATCTTCCAGATACTGACCAGTTTGTCAGCCCCGAAGCATTCATTAAAGGTCAAATTTTGCTCCATGGTGACAGAACTGGCTTTTGTCCATGATAAAATTGTCAATGAAAAGAGGTAAGGCAATGCAAGGAGTTCTATTTAATAAGGAAGTCCATTATTTCTACTCTTGTTCTAAGTTCTACAGATAACTTATGAGCTTGCATGTATCCCTGCTTTTAATCCAGAAGATTCCTTTTTTAATTTAGTAATTTGGGAACAGGATTACATATCCTGCAGTCACCATGGAGCTTTAGCATCCAGGCTAGTTCTATGTAAGAATGAACACAAAGAACTCATGGAAGGGAGTCTGAGTCATGGGTCCACCCTCAAAGCTCTAGAACTTAGAGCAAGTGTGTAGACCACTAAGAGCATTTAAAAGTCAGCATCTTCACTTACAACTTTAGACTGTTCTTCAGCTTAGGTAGAGCTGAGAACTGCCATTATAGTGTTCTCCTCCATATGGAAATCCTGTCATTGTGTAAGAAGCTCCTCAAAAAGAAAAATGGAAAGTACAAAAAGGAACCAAGTAGCCTTTAGACTTTCTGGATACAAACTGACTCAGCCTACTATCAGTGTGAACCAAATAATTATCTGTGAATAAAATGTGGGTATCTTTAAATGAGTTTCAGACAAATTCAACAACAGAAACATCTTAAAGTGGGAAATCTGATTGCAGTTTCCAGTATGTGCTATGAGGATGCTCAGTTTGATCAGCCAAGAGAAATGCTTTGAGTGAATGTTTTGGACTTCACTTGGAACTGCAGAAAAACAGAAACAGAGAGGTTCCAAGATTGAGCAGCTTCTTGGAAGAAATGCATGAAGTAAGTCCCAAAGTAACACAACATGGCTGAAAAATTTAAACCCATGTCTTCATTTCAGGAACATGTCTTAATCACTTATCGGGTATAATGTACAGTGTTTTGGAATCATAGACCAGGAGAGGAACTATTTATGAGGGGGTCCAGGAAAACTTCACAGGAAAATTGATCTTTAGAATGAGCCTTGAAGGATGAATGGATGTTTATGCACAGACAAGCAAGGCAAGACATCTCAGGTAGAGTGATCAACATCATTCAAGTTCAAAGAAGCAAGGAAAAGCAAGATTAATTTGGGAAATAGAAAAGTTCAATATGGCTGGACAGAGAAAAGGTATAACCTGAAGAAAACAGCATGTGATGTGAAACGGATATTAACTGTGTGACATTGGGCAATTCATCTCCCTGAAAAATACTTTCCAAGAAAAATGGTAATATAATATCTATTTTACAGAGTGGCTCTGACTATTAAAAGAAAAAAAAAAGAAACTACAGTAGATGAAAATAGACAGTACAGAGTAAGTTCTCAATAAGTTTATTTTTGTTTTTATTAGTATCAATAGCTGACATAATTTCAAAGCAAAATGAAACTCTCTATCAGTTGTCACTAACATAGCTGCAGTCTAACGTTGCCCTACATTTTTAACTGTGTAAAGGATGCTGTGCTACCTGACCCAAATCTCCCCTACAGGAGTGAAGTTCTTATTTTCCTAACTGCTAGGTGCATTGGCTATTGATGGTTGACTTCTACATCCCTATCAAAGAATTGCCCTTTGTCCAAGGTTATACTCTCTCCCCAAGAGCAGTATGCATTCAATGACTGGTTCATGGAAAGGTACAAAATCCCTGCTGTCATGTTTCAACTTGGAGCAGCTCTGCAGGACCAATCCAGACCCAGGACTTCTCACGGGATGTGCTAAAGTCTCTGTTGCAATTGCACCTCAGCTCAACTTCTCCCTCCACCTAATCCTATTCCTGGTAACTTTCCAATTGGCGCTGTTCTACAGAATGCTTCTCAATAAGCCTCTTGTATACAAATTTCCATCTCAAGGTCTATTTCCAAGGAACCCAACCCACAGCAGTCACACTCTTAATTCACTACAATACTAAGAACCTCAATGGAGTTCAGATCTAAGTATGATTCATTCAAATATTACCTTAAAATGTATTGATGAGGGCCTAAGACACAACTGCTTTGCCCTGGACTGAATTTCACCCTCAAGTAGAGTTATCAGTGGCCTCTTTGTACTCTTACTAGTATTTTTACTAAAGAGCTAACATAGAGGGCATAGACTCCAAGCCTTAGAGACTCAATCAAGAAACAACATTTGGCCATTCCCTTCCCTCCTGCCGGGAACCAATTCCAGCATATAATAATTACAAGAGTTTCACCAAAAGGTTGGTGAAGCTTGGGCGGCTCAACAAGGGTGAGCCACATATGTAGTATACCTGTTGGAAAAGGCTAAACGGCACTTCCCCCAAACCTGAATAGGATTGTTAACTGCCAGACAGCTCAGGGCATTTTATTGCCTCCTGTTGGCCAAACACCTGAACAGCTGTAGGCTATTCCCCAAACTGACAATGCTTCTGTATACCCTTTGATACCCTACCCTTTGAAGTGTATATCTCCACATTGCCTTAGGACAAATTGTGTTAAATAAATAGCATGGGGTCCTTAGACAAGGAGAAGTCTTCAGTTCCTTTAGCTGAAGATCCTCTGACCCTCAATGCCTTTCAAAATTATCTTTCGTCTTTGGACTCCTTCTTGAATCTATGCATCAGCCCCTTTCTCCAGAATGCTGAACCCTTCCTAAAGCTGGGACAAGAATACTGGCACCTCCAAATCTATTAGATGCCACCAGCCGAAGGCATTTCAGAACACACTAAACTATGCATTCTCTTCTACACACACTTGCAAAAATAACTTAATATGCAGTAATCCTAATTGAAGGCACTAAAAGTCAATTCCACAAAAATGTTTTTTCACAGGAATCAGGAAGCCACATTTGGAACTTTTGGTCCTCAAGAAAAAAATGTATTAGAAATGGAAATATAATCACCTAGAGAGGTATCGATTCCCTTTCAGGTGAGAGGCAAGAGAAAGAGTTGAACAAGATAATGCCTGGGATCCAGGCTGGTTTCTTCAGAACCCTTGTTCTCAGATCTATCAGGTGCTCAAGTCTTTTCCTTTGCTCAAAAGGGCTGAAGCTACTTCTCAAGTCAGCCTGCTTCATCCCATCCCACCTGCTAAACAAAACTAAAAAAGGCTCCTTGAGTGCTCACATACCCAAAGCAGACTTGTATTCACAAAGCAACCAAAGCTGTACTTGGCAATATTTCTTGACTGTAAACACATAGAGACAAATTCACAGGAAAGAGAATAACTCTCACATACTTTACCATACTTTACACTTTGTTGAGAAGTCAGCAGAGAACTTCACACTTCATTGAAAATCCATTAAAACAATTATCAGATCATTAGCATGGACTTTTAAGCACTAGCTTTCAAGGTCTTTGACAGACCCTGAGCTCCTTTAGCAAGTACAATCCTGGGGAGCTGTAGTAGACATTCAACACAGACAAAGCTACATTAACAAAATAATAACACACTGAAAAATGAAGTACCATGCACAAGTGCATGATGTATTTTTTCATAATACAGACAAACATATCACTGTCTTTTCAAATGTATCTAGTAAAGTATAGTTGATGGTCAGTAAATATTGGATGATTCAGGAACGTGGTTCACAAGGCAATCACAAATACCCACTGAGTGCCTACCAAGGCTTTAAGTACTATTTATTTGTATGTAAATGGCTCCTACATTTGTTCCCATACCAGACCCCTCTCTTGAACTCCAGACTTCGTTTTTTGGTACCCACTCAGTATCTCACTTGGATATCTAACAAATCTCTCAAATATAACATGTCCAAAACTGAATTCCATGTTTCCCCCAGAGCGGCTCTACTCATAGATATCCCCATCCCAGTTAATGCCAACTCCCTTCCTCTAATAAGCCAAAGTTTTTGGTTTCGTTTTTCCATTTTTCTTTATTGAGATGTGATATATGAGAATCTGAACAAATTTAAATTGTACAATTGTATGTTTTGACATATATATATATATATATATATATATATATGTATATATATATATACTGCATATAATGAAACCATTATCACAGTCAAGATAGTGAACCTATCTATTATCTACAATTTGTAATCCCTCCTTCCTCACCCTCACCACTTTCTCATATCACCCTTGCCAGAAAACCACTGATCTGCTTTCTGTCACTGTAGCACTTTCTGTTACTGAAGATTGCATTTTCATGAGTTTCATATAAATTCAATCATACAATATGTAATTTCTTCTCTGATTTCTTTCTGTCAACACAATTACTTTGAGATTCATCCATGTCTTTGCACAGACACTTACTTTTAAAAACAGTTTGACAGTTGTTTAGAAGTTTAAACATACATTTACCTATTAGCCTCTTAGAAATTTATAGCAACTTTTTTGTTATTGCCAAAATCAGAAAACAACTCAAATGTTCATCAATAGTGAAGAGATAGACACATTTCCATATATCCACACAATGAAATACTACACACAAAACAAAATAAAACAAAACAAAAAACTAATGATACATGCAAAGACATTGGATGAATAGCAAGGAGGCCAGACTCAGTGGACAGAAAGTGAGTGGTAAGAGATGGAAGAGAGAGAACAGGGTGGGTTAGAAAGCAGATCATATAGGACCTTAGAAGCCATTGTAAGACTTTGACTTTTATTCTGAGTAGTATGGGAAGCCCTTGGAAAGTTTTGAGCAAGCCCTAGCCAATTTGGCTTAGTGGATAGAGTGTAGGCCTGTGGACCAAAGGGTCCCAGGTTCAATTCTGGTCAAGGGTACATACCTTGGTTGCAGGCTGCTCCCCAGCCCAGGTCCTGGTCGGGGCACATGCAGGAAGCAACCAATTGATGTGCTTCTCTCACATTAATGTTTTTCTCTGTCTTTCCCTCTCTCTTCTACTCTCTCTAAAAGATCATTGGAAAAATATCCTTGGTGAGGATTAACAAAGGAGGAGGAGGAGGAGGAGGAGGAGGAGGAGGAGGAGGAGGAGGAGAAGAAGGAAAAGAAAGTTTTGAGCAAAAGAGTAAACTTGTTTGATAAGACAGGTCTGGGTTGAGAAAAGACTTAAGAGAATCAGAGTTAGAATCAGAGAAATCAGTTAGGCAATGATTGTAAGAGGTTATGGTGGCTCAGACCCAAATGGCAGCAGTGGGGTGAGGAGAAATGGTCTAATTCTGGATTTATTCTGAAGGTTGAGCTAACAATATTTACTGATAGATGTGATGCTGGTGATTTGCATGTTCAACATAGTTTCACCTTGAAAGACTTTAAAGTCCATTCTTAATATGAACTGCATAGCTGTGCTTAACATAAAGAGCTATGAGTAAATTATAACTTTAGAAACACATTTTTCTAGACAAATAAAAAAAATGTAAGTAACTCTTTAAAATGTGGTTATATATTCTTTTCTAATAGCTAAAGAGATAGGGAGCCTGAGGTTTAACAACATCAATCTCTACGGGCTTCCTTTGAAAGGGTTCAAATGTAATCTTAATCATAAGGTATCACTTCACCTAAAGCATAATGTGGTCATTAAAATGCTGAACGAAAATATTTTTAGTTTGAAGGTAGGGGTTATTAATAAAAAATATATCAAGATTTGGCTTACATACTGCACACTTATTCCTGCATTCACTTTAACATAACCATACAAATTTTCAATTTTAAATAATTCTTGATCTTTCTTGTGAAAGTGTCTCTCTGCTCCTCATACCGGCCTTGACATAAAATCAAGTCCATGTGTGGGCAGCCACTGTAGCAACAGTCCTCCTGGGTCCTGGAGATGCAGGAGCAAGACCACTCTTTTCACTAGAGCTTCAGTTCACTCTGAATTTCTTTCCACTGCTCCATTTGTAGGCAGTTTGGAAACCAAATACGCCTCCGCTAGAAGTGGGGAGTGAGATTTCTGCCTTCTTCCTTCCTGAACATGCACCTTATCTTTGTCTAAGTTTTGAGAAAATCAACTTTCATTAGGTTTCCAAAAATATTTATCTTGGAGCTTTGGGAGAATTCCTACTTGGTGAGAAAGTGCTATTTCAAAGAAGGCAGGGAATAAATCTCCTGAAGATACAGACGCCCCAAGCAATTGCATTACTCCAGTTGCCAAAGGCAGGCCTGGACTTTCCGTGGCCTCCCTGTTTAGTTAGGGCCCTTCAGGAAAAGATCTTACTTGGCAGTATTCCAAGAGGAAGCCGATAAATCCAGTGGGGGCTGCAATGCCCTAATTTCAATTACCAAACAAATCAACACTCAGTGGCCACTCCAGAGGGCTGGAGAAATGGTGAATTAATATTTATTTCCTATGAAATATATAAAGATGTTCTCACTCTTGAAGGAACATTTGAAACCTGGTGGTCAATAGACAAATATGGGAGTCCAGACTTGTAGCTTAACTCTCCTATCCTTATCCCATGTTTGTGGCCACCCAGAAAACAAATAATTTTCCAATAATTGGGACTGGAGAGATCCAAACACCAGACTCTAGCTCCTAGGCTAAAAATATCAAATGGGATTTGTCAGACTCAGAAATGTTTTGAGGCAGTTTTCTCCTTTCCTGTCCTTTGTCATATTGCAATAGGCTTTTTCTCTGAATTTGCTGTTGTGAGAAAGTTAATGGCCTTCCCACCTACTAAAGGTTTTGAAAGCAAAATCCACAGGTCATCTGTAACACTAACTCTGGTTGCTACAACCTGACCTAAGCAATATGAATTGCAAGTATTGCAGCTCCAAGTGTTTAGTTATGGTTAATTTATAACTAAGCACACTAGTATTTAGTGGAACAAAAAAGGTCATTAGTGTCTTACTAGGAAGCAATTAAATTAACAGCTCAAAGCCATTCATCAAATCACAAAACAGATGCTAAACTTTTTTGTAGGAAACCAGATTCTTTCATGCAGGAAAAGAACTAAATTCAAAACACAGCAAAACATACCCACATCCCTCAGCTTGTCTCAAAACAAAAACCAGCCTCTTTCATCTGTAGCCAGAGTCCCAGAGCTCTACATTTCAGAGAGAGACCCAGAAAAAAAAACGAAGAATTCAACCGGAACAACTCCCTAGGCTTGCTCATGAAGTCATCCTCCTCTTTCCCTTACCACCCACCAACAGCATTCCCTCATCAGCTGCGTGCTATTTTTGGCAGTTAATGAGGAGTAAGATTATTATTCTATCATAAGACAATATGTTCAAATTATAATATGAAATGCATGGATTAAGTGGTATATGCCTCCTTAAAATAAGTTTCAAATTTAAATTATATTTGATAGAAATTTTAAAAACATGTATTGAGTATATGCCTTCTACTCAACAAAATAGGGCTAAACACTAAGATTAATAAACCCTGGTCCTGTCCTTGAGGAATATGATCTAGAGAACACAGTGAAGCACATCAACATGGCATATTAGAATCACCATGGACTTCAGAGCCAGAAAAACTGGATTCTGGTCTTGATATTATCATTTACTAGTCAATTGACTTTGAGAAATTAGTTTAACTTTCCTAAACCTCAGTTGCTTTAAACATTCGATGAAAGTAATACTTAATTCATGGAGTTGCTGTAAGGATCAAATGGGAATATAATGAATTGGCACGGAAAGAGCACATTCAGATTAGAATACTTTGAGAAGAGCTGAACAAAGGGGCCCTTTCTAAAAGTGGGAGCAAGGTATTAGCAGCCCATAAGAGATAATGCAGAAGTACCCCATGGCTATTACTAGTGGGGGATGGCCAAGGAGGTGAGGCAGTTGCCAGATGCTGAAGTATACAGGGCAGTGTGGAAAAGGCAGCCTAACAGAGTTATGGCTCTTGGGGGACTTCACGGTGAGCTCACAGGGGATTCTCTTCTCCCTTCCTCCAATTCCCTGTTAGGACTCCTGAATGGCTTAACCCAAAGTTGTCCATTGAGGTGGCACCCGTGGCTCATTTTCCAAGTGCACAGAGCAAAGTGAAGAAGGCTGAAGAAAATCTAGGGCAACAGATACTATCCAGCCCAAATGATTTGTAAAATCTAGGGTACATAACAGTATAAGCGATCTTAATACTATGGAGTCCTTGCTATAGATAGATAGTGCTAAATGTATGCATGCATTTGATTGTTTAATTATATAAGAAAGATACAATTATTATCTTCAGCCTAGATATGCAGGATCTCAGAGGCAAAGCAATGTTAAATAACTTTAAAAAGTTAAATAAGATAGAAATTTACTCTCATATCTGAATTCAGAATTTATACCTGTGGTGATGTACCATCTCTCACTCAATGGATAAGAACCAGTTAATTGATGCTGTTAAGATTCTTCACAGCATTTAACCTGTATTTTTACCTTTATGCAGCCACTTGCAAGATACATCCCAAGTTCATCACCTTCAGGTCTGGGCAGTCCCTCACTCTCCTGGACAAGTACTAAAAGAGGCAATTAACTCAAACCACTCATACTGTGGAAGTCCTTTAGAAAGCAGTATGAGAAGATAAGACATAAGTTATTGTTACAGGCATACTACTACATCAAGACTGCCACATTTCCCACTCTACTATTAAGTCAATATGACTTGTGGGCAAGATACTCAATCCCTAAGCTTGTTTCTCACTAGGAAATTGGCAAATGTAAGGAAGGAGGGCAAGTTGGGTGAGATAATCCTTAGGCTCCTGCTTTAAGATTCTGTGGATTTATTGTGTTTTACAAGGTCTGAAACACCCATGAGGTATCTATATTTATTTAATGATTTGTTGTAATGGGCTTCCTCTATTGATGTGCTCAGAATAGAGTTCAGCATTGATTTTATTTTTCCCCTACTACATCCCTTCACCAAGTTAAGACTATTCAATATCTATGACCTAAATAATTAGAAATAAAGCAGAAACCTTATATATAACCCAAAAGTGAAAAGGCAATATGTGGAATGAGAGTAAAGAATTAACTTCTCTTGACTATTTACTATGTGCTAGACAGCATCCCAAGAGCTGTATAAGTTTTATGTAATTTAATAAAGTAATAATTAAATGAAGAGTTAGGGTATGGCTCCCAATTGTTTTTTATTAACAGGCCAATGTTGGGAGATAATTCTCCATGGATCTCTAACATTTCTTCATGTTTTGTGAGCAGTAGTATGACCTACCTTTATCTTTTTAAGCATATTGTACAACATTGAATGATGAAAATAGTGACTCTTCTGGAATGGAGTCAAGTTTGCTTACTGGTTATTTTCTTTATCTGTAAAATGTCCTCTTCACATCTTGTGCTCCTTGGTTCTTTGTTCTTAAAGTTTTGGAAATATTTCAAATGAATTTTTCTTTATTCTAAAGTTTTATGCATAAACATTTATTTGAAAACAAACAGTGTGTTTGTAATTAAAGTTTGGGATGAAGGAAGGTTGACAAGGAATAGTGAATATGTACTGGGCAGGTACTTTGTATCAGGCACTATTCTAGGCGAGTGTGGGATGGAGGAAAGGAAGGGAACAGAAACAAAACCTAACAAATAACAAATGAACACATAATATAATCTTAGTGATAAATATCAATAAGAAAAAAATTAACAGAGACAAGGATAGAGTGGCAGGGGATTCTACTTTTGATAGAATGGTCAAGAAAGGACTCCTGGAGGAGAAGGGGTTTGACCAGAGATGGGATTGAGGTACAGGCAAGCCATGTGACTATCTGGCATAAGATCATTCCAAGCCAGGAACAGAAAATGAGTACTAATATCTGACATGGCAATAAGCTTAGTGTTGATATGTTATTATCTTCTTGAGGGTTTGTGTTTCTCCTGAAACTCCCAAATATTATCTTTCACTATACACAAACATCCTACACCTCCCAATATTTCAGGGTTTTTTCCCTTAGTGTCTGCAATAATATTCAGAGAAGGTATAGACGGAAAATTCCCTGATTCATATACCATGTTTAATTTTTGGCAATTCTGTCCATGGCAGAAATGTAACTATTAGTCATAGTCTTCATTCTTAATTTTATTTAGAATTAATTCAAATGATAGTTCTCTATAAAGTGATAGAAAGTGAAAAATTGAAGGAAAAGGTTTTGCTTTGAGTTACCATTTGTACCTTGGAAACTGATTTTTTGTCCCAACTTTCAGAAGCCTAAGTGAGAATGTTTTTTTACTGTTCAGTCATTTTGGCAGACTTAAAAGATGTAGTTTTGATATGTTAGGAATCTATTTTAAAGTTCATGGATTTAAATGTTTTTTCTCTTGGAGAAAATAATAATAGTGTCTTTTACCATGTAATAGGAACATCTTTAGCACACCTAAAGAGCCAACAAAGCCATTTGGAAATAAACATCTTACCCATATATAAGGTATGTGCCAATGAATAACCTTCAAGAAAAGATGTGAACTAAAGAGTGTGGGAGGAAAGTCCTAGCAAAGCATTAAAAAGTAGAACATCTCTGAGGACATTTAGCTCCCACCATATGTGGCTGGATGCATCCCCTCTTGTGCAATGTTAGAGTTCGCCATAATCTAATAAATAAGATTTTGTCAGTATTTAAACCAAAATTTCAAACCCAAGGATGCACATAGCTGTGTTTCCCTTTTGAAGGGTAGATCAGAAGCTAAGCTAAGAAAGAAAGCTGAGCATCTGAGTCATAAAAAATGCCCGTGTGTTTAAAGAATCACATCACTCTGTTGAATGACTGGTTCAAAATAAGCTAACCATCATCATCACTCAGGTTGTGTTTTCCACTAAATTGTGCATATTAAGTAAGACTCCTTGGCTGCTGCTTTCTGCTGAACATCAGAACACAAACTCTGTCAAGCACCAATCATAACTTTTTAGTAATTTTGAAGAGAAGAAGCAACAGGATTTGCAAAGCAGAAATGTTTCAAACTGAGACACTCTGCTGAGAACTCAGCCACTGGAATATCTACCAGGAATCTGGTCTTTTATCTCAGTCCAACAGTTTTGGAACAATGGTTGACAGCATCCAAGACATTCTTTTTTTTTTCTACTCACTGAACTACTCAGAAGCCCAGTCCATATTTTCCAATATAAGAAGCCAATCTGCTTAATGGTACTAAACACCCATCATTAAAAGTCTCAGTGTTAGAGGCTATGATTCTCATCTGTGTTTCTGTTGATTTGTAAGTAAAGCTGAGAAGCAGTACAGTGTAGTAATTGAGACTCTGAAGCCAGAGGGCTCAAGTCCTGCCTCTCCTACCTGGGCAAGTTGTTCCCTTAGTTTCCTCAAATAAAAAGTGGGGACAATAACTTAGTTTCCTCAAATAAAAAGTAGGGGTAATAACTGGAAAAATATCAAGGGTTGTTTTGAGAATTAAATTATGAGTGAATATACACTGAGTGGCCAGATTATTATGATCTCTGAATGCATAATAATCTGGCCATATAACATATATTAGAGGTTAGAGGCCTGGTGCATGAATTCGTGCATGGGTGGGGTCCTGCCGGCCTGGCCAGGGGGAGGGGACATGGGCGGTTGGTCCTGGCCTGCCTGCTGGTTGAACTGGTTGAGGGGACAATTTTTATATTAGCCTTTTATTATATAGGATATACACTGAGTGGCCAGATTATTATGCGTTCAGAGATCATAATAATCTGGCCACTCAGTGTATATAAAGGCTTAAATTAGTGTCTAACATAGGGTAAATTTTCTGTGAATGCTATTCCTATCTGTAGTAGGCTGAAAAAAATGCCCTAAAGATATCAGGCCTTAATTCCTAGAAACTTGAATATTATCTTTTATGCAAATGATATGATTAAGTTCAGAATCTTGAGGTGAATAGAATGTCTTAGATTATCCAATGAGGCCTAAATTACAATTACATGTGTCTTTTAAAAAGAGAGGCACACAGCTTTCACATACACAGAAGAAGTGAAGATAGAGGAAGACAAGACAATGTTACTATGAAGCAGAGATTGAAGTGGAGCAATCATAATTTAAAGAATGCTGGCAGCCACCAAAACCTAGGAGAGGGGAGCAATGGACCCTCCCCTGGAGCCTCCAAAGGAGAACAACCTTGTGGCATCTTGATGGTGGCCCAGTGGTATTAATTTCAGACTCTGGCCTCAAGAACAGTGAGAGAATTCACTTCTGTTGTTTTAAGCCAACACATTTGTAGGAATTTGTTAAAGCAACCATACAAAACAGATACACTATCATAAATTTAATAGATTAAATTATTGGCCCAACTTCACCCTGTACCCATGACCTTTGCCTTGTAACTTTGCAGCTTTTCCCACTAGAGGCAAAATATACTTCCCCACACCAATGATGCAAATGTTTGCCAATAAAATGTAGACAGCGGTGAAGGTATGTCTGTTCTAAGCCCAGGCTTTCAGAGGCACCCCATATTTGCACTTTCCTCCACTGCTCTTCTGCTGTCAATGGGAAATGGACATGTTTCACTGAGTCCGCTAGAGTAGAGCAGATAGGAAGTGAACCCAGGACCTACAGCCAAATGCAACAAGATCATACACACAGGAGTGAAAATACACGATTTTGCATTTTTTTTTTTGGTATGCTGCAGGTAAAATTGTGATATTGATGTGATAAATTAAAGCCCCCAAATTACTAGGTTTTTGCTAATATCTGCCATTCTCCTAGACAGATTACATAACTCAACCACAACTTTGATGTGTGATCTAAGCCAGGCATCTCACAGAAACAAAATAGGGTAAATAAGACCAAATCCATTGCTACTACTTGGAAAATGGTATAAACAGTTTAACAATGACCAGCTCCATTTACCAAAGCCACACTTAGACACAACTGGAAGGAGGCTCTGTGTGTTTTCTTGATTCACCTTCATTCTACCTCCATTACACACTGACTTTCCTGTGTTTCTCTCTAGTATAAAAGCCCGATGAAATTTCATGAGAAATAAGAATGATAGCTTTAACTTTTCTGGCCTGTAAGGTATTAGCATAGTGGTTGTGGTGGTTAATTTTATGTGTCAACTTAGCTAGAAAACAGTACCCAGGTATTTAAGCAAACACTCATCTCAGTGTTGCTGTGACAGTATTTTGTAAATGTGTTCAACATCTACAATCAGTTGACTTTAAATTAAGGAGATTACCCTGCTACTATACATGGGCTTCAGTCAGTTAAAGCCTTGAACACAAAATCTGAGGTTTTAAAAAGGGCTAAGGAAGTTTATTACCACCAAGTCAGCAACGCAAGAAATGTTAAAGGGACTGCTGTAAAAAGAAGAAATAGGAAGAGAAAAAGGAACACGGGCATAAAGAATAAAAATGATGACAAACAAGTACCTATCAATAATAACCCTAAACATGAATGGATTAAATGCTCCAATCAAAAGACATAGGATAGCTGAATGGATAAGAAAACATGACCCACATATCTGTTGTCTACAAGAGACCCACCTCAGAACAGAGGACTTACACAGATTGATAGTGAAGGGATGGGAAAAAATGTTTCAGGTGAATAGAAATAAAAAAAAAAAAAAGCTGGGGTAGCAATACTTACACTTAACAAAATAGACCTCACAGTGAAGGCTATAACAAGAGATAAGGAGGGCCACTTCATAATACTAAAGGGAGCAATTTTAATAAAAGGATATAACTCTGGTAAACCTATATGCAACCAATACAGGAGCACCCAAATAAATAAATAAATAACTTCTGGAAGATATCAAGGGAGAGATTGACAGCAATACAATCATAGTAGGGGACTTTAATACCCCATTGGCATCATTGGATAAATCCTCTAAACAAAAAATTAGCAAAGAAACAGCAATCCTAAATGATGCACTAGATCAGATGGAATTGATATCTTCAGAACATTTCACCCCAAAGCTACAGAATATACATTCTTCTCAAGTGCACACAGGACATTTTCAAAGATAGACCACATATTGGGACACAGGCAACGTCTCTTCAAATTCAACAAAATAGAAATCATGTCAAGAATCTTCTCAGATCACAATGGTTTAAAATTAGAAATCAACTACAATAAAAACAAGGAAAAAAAAATTCCAACACTTGGAGGCTAAATAGCATGCTATTAATCAATGAATGAGTTAACAAAGAGATCAAAGAAGAAATAAAAAGCATCCTGGTAACAAATGACAATGAAAACACAACAGTCAAAAATCTATGGGACACAGTGAAAGCAGTCCTGAGAGGGAAGTTCATAGCTCTACAGGCCTACCTCAAAAAAATAAGAAAAAGTACTAATAAGTTATCTAACCCTACAACTTAAAGGATTAGAAAGACAGCAAAAAGAAAAGCCCAGAGTAAGCAGAAGGAAGGAAATTATAAAGATCAAAGCGGAAATAAATGATATAGAGACGAAAAAAAATACAAAAGATCAATAAAACCAAGAGCTGGTTCTTTGAAAGGATAAATAAGATTGATGAACCGCTAGCCAGGCTCACCAAGAAACAAAGAGAGCCCTGGCTGGTTTGGCTCAGTGGATAGAGCATCAGCCTGCGGACTGAAGGGTCCCAGGTTCGATTCCAGTCAAGGGCACATGCCTGGATTGTGGGCTTGATCCCCATTGGGGGACATGCAGGAGGCAGCCAATCAATGATTCTCTCCCATCATTGATGTTTCTATCTCTCTTTCCCTCTCCCTTCCTCTCTGAAATCAATAAAGATATATTAAAAAAAGAAAAAGAAACAAAGAGAGAGGACCCAGAAAACAAAATCAGAAATGAAAGAGGTGCAGTAACAACAGACTCCACAGAAATACAAAAGATAATTAAAAAAAATACTATGAACAACTCTACTGCAAAAAACTGGACAACTTAGATGAAATGGACATATTCTTAGAAAAATACGACCTTCCAAACTCAGTCAAGAAGAATCAAAAAATCCCAACAGGCTGATAACTAAGGAGGAAATTGAAGCAGTCATCAAAAAACATCCAGCATGCTATAAGCCTAACCAATGGACACAGACATCAGAGGCATGAGCGCATGGGTGGTAGGGTAGGAGAGCAATGGGGGATTAAGGACACATATGTAATACCTTAATCAATAAAGAAAAAAAATTTATTTTTAATCCTGCAAACAAAAGCCCTGGACCAGACGGCTTCACAGAGGAGTTTTATCAAACATTCAAAGAAGAACTAAAACCTATCCACCTCAGACTATTCCAAAAATTTCAAGAGGAAGGAACACTTCCAAGCTCTTTCTATGAAGCCAGCATTACCCTAATCCTAAAACCAGATAAAAACAAAAAACAAAAAAAGAGAGAGTCACATGCCAATATTCCTAATGAACTTAGATGCTAAAATTCTCAACAAAATTCTAGCAAATCGGATCCAGCATTACATTAGAAGGATCATACACCATGACCAAGTGGAATTTATTCTGAGGATGCAAGGCTGGTACAATATCTACAAATCAATAAATGTGATACATCATATAAACAAATTGAGAGAAAAAAATCACATAATCATATCAATCAATGTAGAAAAGGCATTTGGCAAAATCCAACACCCTTTTCTGGTAAAAACTCTCAGCAAAGTGGGAATAGAGGGATCATACCTCAACATAATAAAAGTCTTATATAACAAACCTACAGCCAACATCATACTCAATAGGCAAAAACTAAAACCATTTCCCCTAAGAATAGGAACAAGACTGGGATGCCCACATTCACTGATCCTGTTTGACATAGTACTAGAAGTATTAGCCATAGCAATCAGACAAGATGAAATAAAAGGCATCCAAATTGGAAAAGAAGAAGTAAAATTGTCATTATTCACACATTTTAAGACAATGTACATAGAAAACTTAAAGACTCCATCAAAAAACTACTAGAATAAATAAATGATTTCGTCAATGTAGCAGGATACAAAATTAACACCCAGAAATCTATGGCTTTCTTATACACCAATAATGAACTCACAGAAAGAGAAACTAAAAAAATCAATCCCATTTACCATTGCAACAAAAAAATTAAGATACCTAGGAATAAATTTAACCAAGGAGGTAAAGGACCTGTACTCAGAAAATTACAGGACATTGGAAAAAGAGATAAGGGAAGACATAAACAAATGGAAGAATATACCATGTTCATGGATTGATAGAATCAACATCATTAAAATGTCCATACTACCCAAAGCAATCTATAGATTCAATGCAATTCCCAATAAAATACCAACAGCATTCTTCAAAGACCTAGAACAAACTCTCCAAAAATTCATCTGGAATAAAAAAAAGACCCAGAAAGGCTGAAATAATCCTAAGAAAGAAGAACAAAGTTGGAAGGATTACAATACCAGATATCCTATCTAATAAAGAGGGACTATGCTAATTGACCATCACACCCTCACAAAGATGGAGGCGCCCACACCCAATAAGTAAGGAATATGCTAATTGACTCTACGCCCTCAAAGATGGCGACGCCCACAGGCACAAAATGGTGGCGCCCAAGCCCTGCCAGGGTGGTGTGCCTGCCTCCGGAGTCCCCCAGTCCCCTCAGCCCCCCAGCCACCCAAGGCCGGCCTGAGGTGCAGGCAAGCCTCAGATTGTGGCTGCCCAGCTGCCCAGGGCCACCCAAGTCTCAGGTAACCAGGGCCACCGAAGCTTGGGCTGCCAGGAGTGGCAGCAGCAGAGGTGTAATGGGGGTGTCGCCTTTCCCTGATCGCCGGGTTGCCTCCCACCCCGAGGGCTCCCGGACTGGGAGAGGGGGCAGGCCAGGCTGAGGGACCCCCACTCCAGTGCATGAATTTACATGCACCAGGCCTCTAGTCAAGCTATATTACAAAACCACTGTCCTCAAAACTGCCTGGTACTGGCACAAGAACAGACATATAGACCAATGGAACAGAACAGAGAACTCAAAAAACCACCTAAGCCATTATGCTCAATTAATATTTAACAAAGGAGACAAGAGCATACAATGGTGTTAAGACACTCCCTTTAATAAATGGTGTTGGGAAAATTGATCAGATGCATACAAAAAAATAAAATTAGATCACCAACTTACACCATACACAAAACTAAACTCAAAATGGATAAAGGACTTAAATGTAAGATGGTAAACCATAAAAAATAATAGAAGATGCCATAGGCAGCAAAATATCAGACATATGTCATAGCAATATCTTTACCAATACAGCTCCTAGGACAATGGAAACTAAGGAGAAAATAAACAAATGGGACTACATCAAAATAAAAAGCTTCTGCACAGCAAAGAAACCATCCACAAAACAACAAGAAAGCCCACTGCATGAGAGAACATATTTGCCAATGTTATCTCAGATAAGGGTTTAATCTTCAAAATTAACAGGGAACTCATATAACTTAACACAAGGAAGATAAATAATCCAATCAAAAAATGGGCAAAGGAGCTAAATAGACCCCTTTCAAAAGAGGACATACAGAAGGCCAAGAGACATATGAAAGCATACTCATAGTCACTAATCATCCCAGAGATGCAAATCAAAACAACAATGAGGTACCATCTCACACCTGTCAGAATGACTACCATCAACAAATCAACAAACAACAAGTGCTGGCTTGGATGTGGAGGAAAAAGAATCCTCGTGCACTGCTGGTGGGAATGCAGACTGGTGCTGCCACTGTGGAAAACAGTATGGCATTTCATCAGAAAGTTAAGAATGGAACTACCATTTGACCCAGTAATCTCACTTCTAGGAATATATCCCAAGAAACTAGAAACACCAGTCAGAAAGGACATATGCACCCCTATGTTCATAGCAGCACAATTTACAATAGCTAAGATTTGGAAACAGCCTAAGTGCCCATCAGCAGATGAGTGGATTAAAAAACGGTGGTACATCTACACAATGGAATACTATGCTGCTGTAAAAAAGAAGGAACTTTTACCATTTGCAACAGCATGGATGGACCTGCAGAGCATTATACTAAGCGAAATAAGCCAGTCAGAGAAAGATAAATATCATATGATCTCACTCATTTGTGGAATTTAATGAACAACATAAACTGAGGAACAAAAATAGATCCAGAGACAAAGAAACACTGAACAGACTGTCCAACCTTAGAGGGAAGGCAGGGGAGTGTGGGGTAAGAGATCAACCAAAGGACTTGTATGCATGCATATGAGCATAATCAATGGACACGGACACTCAGGAAGTGGGGGCTTGCCCTGGGTGGTAGGAGTGGCTGGGGAGGAGAGGGGTCAGCAATTATTATTTTATATATATATATATATATATAATAATATATATATATATTATTTTATAATATATATATTATTTTATATATATATATATATATATATATATATATATATATATATATATATGGCTAATATGCAAAGTGTCCCCTCAGGAGTTCAACCAGAGAACTAAAGTTCAATCACTAGCTATGATGTGCGCTGACCACCAGGGGGTGGTGAGGAACATGGCAGGCAACCAGCGGGGGCAGTGGAGCACTGAGGGAGTGAGTGAAGAAGGAGGTGGGGAGGCGGGGAGGTGGGGGGGGGAACTGAGCAGTGGTGGAGCGCTGGTGGTAAGGGAAGGAGGAGGCAGGAAGGCGGAGAGGCAGGGAGGTGGGGAGGCAGGGAGGCGGGGAGGCAGGGAACCTGATCAGCCCTGATCCCCAGTCAGGCTTAGGGACCCTACCCATGCAAGAATTTCGTGCACCATACCTCTAGTATATCTATATATATAAAACCCTAATATACAAATAGACTGAAAGGCGGAAAAACTGAACAACCAAACAACCTAACAACTGGTCGCTACGATGTGCACTGACCACCAGGGAGTGCGCACGGAACATGGCTGGCATCAGCAGCAAGCGGCAGAGCATGGAACATGGTGGGCATCGGCAGCAGCGGGATGGTGGAGCAGGTGAGCTGGGGTGCCAGACCAAAGAGGGGCTCCAGTCACTGTCATCGGGGTGAACCTCTGGTGGTTACTGAAAATTCTTTGCTCCTATGCGCCATGGTCCCACTGGGTGCTCACACCTGCTGCCAGTGCCAGCCCCACTCATACCCGCTGCTGGGGCCTGGCGCTGGTCCCAATTGTTTAGCTGCCAGCACCGATTGCCCCTGAGGGTTTCTCCACCTCCCCCTGCTCTTGAGGGATGATTGGGGCAGCAGCCACCACTTGCATCCGCAGCTGACTCTATCCCCAATCGCTCCACACCATCAGCAGGTGCAAGCAGCAGTGGCGGGAGTGGGGCTGCAGGCAGACAGGGGACCAGGGGCCATGGTTGGAGGGGCTGGGCAGTGGTGAGGAGGATAGGCCAAGATCCACTCCTGTGCCCACCACTGCCTTGCGGTCCACAGTTCCTTTCAAGATGCACAAATGTGTGCACTGGGGCCCTAGTATATATATAAAACAAAAAACCTGAGGTTTCCCAGAGGAGAAGTAACTGCCTCAAGACGGCAGTGTCAACTCCATCAGGGTTTCTTACCTGCCAACTTTACCTATACATTTTCAACTTTCCAACCCCAAAAATAATGTGAGCCAATTCCTTCACATGAATCTCTTAATATTAAGAGATTTATTTTACTTATATCGAGATACACACACAATTATGTATATATGGATATACATATACGTATCTTTTTTATTCTGTTTCTTTAGAGAACACTGGCATTCCAGTGGTGTCATCTATGGTGAGGGGAAGAGAGCTGCTCTGAGAGAGATTATTCCAGTTTTGAGCCAATGCAAAAAAATTATAGTGTCACCAGGTCTCTACCACTCCACCCTACCTCCTGACACTCCTAAGTCTCACAACTTCTGTTATTTTTTTCCTACTATCAATACTTAACTCTCAGAGACAGGAAAGTCACTCACTTTTAACACAGGCCATTCTACTCTCAGGTCCATTATGATAAAATTTCAAAACCTCTTGCTCTAGCTTCTATCCTTTTTCCAGTCCCACTCTCTGGTATTCAACAGAACAACTTGTATCAATCTTTTCACATGGCCATCATTACTTTGCCACACCCTCCCATCTTCACATCACTTAATTCTTTCTTCTTGCAGGCTCAAGATTTCCAATTTATTTAAGTTATATTCTATTTATTTACACATATTTCTTCTCAATAACATTATTTTCTCTTTAAAGATGTCCCATATCCTGGCTGACATGGCTCAGTGATTGAGTGTCGACCTATGTTCCAGAAGGTCACGGTTCAATTCCCTGTCAGGGCACATGCCTGGTTTGCGGGCTCGATCCCCAGTTTGGGGCGTGCAGGAGACAGCCAATTAATGATCCTCTCTCATCATTGATGATTCTATGTCTCTCTCCCTCTCTCTTCCTTTCTGAAATCAATAAAAATATATTTTAAAAAATAAAGGTGTCCCATATTTTATATGTCTGTGTACCTTATAGCAAATGTCTAGCCTCGGTGAGGGAATAAACTATTATTATGTTATATGCTACTTGATTAAGGCAGTATAGCAACCAGAAAAAGGTTGCTAAGGGGAAAAATATGTGAGAATTAGGGAGAGGTGGCTGGGATGGGGGGGGGTGGGATAAGTAGACCTAACTGTCCACTAAATTTTATGTGGCTATTTTGGTGTTTTTGTAGTCTATATGGCAAACCATGAATAGGATGTACAACCATTTGCACACTAAAAACCATCACTTACCATTCAAATGAATCAAATTGAAGTCATATTCCTCTGGAAAGTAAGTTGCCATCTTCTTTTTCTCCTCGAATTTGCAGAGATTTATTCTTATTTGACCTGACTTATGAAAGGTCAATAAGGCAGAAGCATTTTGAAAGCTGTTCTTCTGTAATCGCTAACCAAGGCAGAGCAAAACACTCCCATCAAAATGTAAAACATGAAGCTCTCCTTCATAGAGCATACAATAATCCCCAATCTCTAAAAGACGCTGTTCTATTTTATTTCTGACAGAATTTTCCAGAATGTGGAAGCAAATCTTTTTAAAGGAACATAGAAATATGGGTAAATATATTCTTGCTAGGAATTTCTTTTTCAAATCAAACTCCACACATTTTCAGATGTGTGGATATTAGTATACAATAAAGCCTTTGCTCACTGCATCTTAACTAACCTGGACCCTCAATGCACTAGAATGCTTCTGAACTCATCATTTATTAAGAAGTAGCAATAGGAGAAACGTTAAAAACAAACTCTACTATTTCTATATAATGGGGTTATGTAACCATTTAATAATATGATGCTTATGGTTTCCGGTTTGAAATCATACTCAGCTCTCTTGGTCTTATCTAAATTAGAGAGATTCAGAAAAAGAGGGGGAGTCTAAAACTCAAAACACTATATATTAGAAGTTGATAGTGACTCTATTACCAAAATCTGGAATAAATTTACTAACTGTGAAGAAACTAGAACTAGATTTAAGGGTTAATCATTGACTGCTTGTGCTCTGGTGCTGGCTAGCTTGCCTGAAAGTAAATTAAAAGATCCTCATCTCCATTTCCGTAACACATGCAGAGACGCATATACACTCACTCTTTGGGCTGAATAAGTAATTGAATAAAGCACATTTGCTGAGAATAATGGCATGTTCAGTTTTAGGTAAGTTGAGTTTAATATGCTGAGTTGAGAAGTCCAGTAAGCCAGTTGCATATCTGGCGATCCTTCCAGTCTATAGATAGACTTGAGATTTTTCTGTATATAAGAGTAATTAAAATGATGAAAAGGATAAATGTGTCCAAAAAGAGCAGCAAGGGAGGAGAACCTAGAGCAGAACCACAAAGTGGAGGAAGAAGGACTCACAAATGGGACTCACAAAAGGGACTGAGAATTGCTGGCTAGAGAATAGGTACTAGAAGTCAGGGTGGGGCAGGTTATTTAAAAAGAGAAATCTATCCACTGGCTAATGCTATGAAAGGTCAAGTAAGATGCAAGCTACAAATATTTATTGGGTTTATTGATGACAAGAGGGTTATTAATGGCCTCAGGCAGAGTTTCAGTGGGCTTATGGGGACTGAAGCCACGTAATAGCAGTTAAAGAAGGGAGTGGGAGGTGTAGAAATATAAACACAGTGTAAGGACAACTCTTTCCAGAATTTGCAATGAGTGATCTTTATGTATCAATCTCTTTCATAGCTTAAAATGCCATTAGACTACAGCCTTAGAATTTGTAGGTCAAAGGATAGACATATTTTTAAAACTTTTGATAGAAAATGCCAAATTGTCCTCCCTGGTATTAACTTTTAAAACAATTTCCAAGTTAATCCTGAAATCATTGATTCAACTCAATCTCCTTCACTTTTTACATCTGTATCAAAACAACATTCAGAAAGGAAGACTTTCAGGCATTGTAAGAGCATAAGTAATTGAAAAAATGTTGAGACACTTCATTCATTTCTTCAACAAATATTTATTGAGAATCTAATAGGTTGTAGAAGGTAAGATGATATTTCAATAAAACAAAGAAGTAATGCTTCAAGTAAGTAAGAAAAATAGTTCATCCGTAATTACATATATAACTATAATATTACAAGTGTTAAGCATTATTAAGAAAAATACTACAACAGAGGAGCATAATCTTGTCTAAGGGTCAGAAAACAGTCAGTGAAAATGAAATGCCGGAAGCCAATTTCAGCATGTCATAATTGCAAGAGTTTCATCGAAAGGTTGATGGAACTTGGAGACTCAACAAGGGCTGAGTCACATATGTTATCACCTGTTGGGAATGGCTAAAGGCATTTCCCCAAACCTGAAAAGGATGCGTTAAATTGATTGCTGCCAGACAGCTCAGGGCATCTTAATCTACATGTTATTGCCTCCTGTTGGCCAAACACCTGAACAACCTAAGGCAATTCCCCATTCTGACAATACTTCTGTATGAAACCCTACCCTTTGAAGTGCATATCTCCACCTTGACTTAGGACAAATTGTGTTAATAAAAACCAAGGGGTCCTGAGACAAGGAGAACTTAGTTTCTTTAGCTAGGCTCCTCTGACCCCCAATGCCTTTCAAAATTATCTTTCATCTCTGGACTCTTACTTAAGTTACACATAGCCTTTCTCCAGATTGCTGAACCCTTCTTAATGCCGGAACAAGAACCCTGGCAATGAAAGTGTAGAAGTTGGCCAAAGTGCTGGATTATCTGTAGTCAACCTAATCACCCTCTCCCCCTCTTCTACTGCAATCTCCCTGGTATATTAGAAGAACTTGAAACTACATTTCCCAGAATCTACCTCCCTTGGTAGATCCAGTTAAGTCTGAAACCACTTAGGAAGGCAGAAAAGAAGAGGAGATGAGGCAATAGCAAAGATTCCTGGCCAGACTATAGAGAGGAGGTTTGCACTGGATTTGGGGTGAGTCCCTGTAAATCATTTGCTTTAGTGCTATAGGCAAATGCAAGGATTGCTGGCAACTTCCCAGAGATTAGTCCCAAAGCCTGAGCTTGGTGAGACTGAGGCCCAGTCCTCCCAACGGTATGTAAACCCCTAAGACTTTGGTAGAGGAGGAAATGTGTTTCAGAAAGAAAGAATCCTGAAGCAGGAAGACACTTGGTCATGTTGGGAATAAACACTGTGAAGGAAGCACAATGAGTAACAGAGAGAGGAGTAGAGAAGAGACTGGCCAGTGGAGTCATATTCAGGGAGTAATGGAAACCCTCAGCACCCTGTCTAGTAGCTATGGTAGTAACTTGAACATTAGTAAAAGATTTGTGAAAGTCTTTAAAATATTTAGGATTGCTTCCCTTTAATCAGAAAACCATATCACCCAGAAAACCCCATTATCCAAACATTGGCTTTGAAATGAATACTATACTACCGAATTCATAGTTGTTGTTTACTATTTAATAATTTTAATATTTTGTAGATCACATTAAGGGGCCTTAAAGGTGTTTTACTACTTCCTTCAATACATGCTCAGCCTTCCTCTCTTTAATCAATCCACAGACAAATATTTATTGAGCAGCTTCTTTGCACAAAGCATGAGTTAGACACTGTGGGATTACATCTGATAGAGGATGAGGGGGGAAATCATTAAACAGTTGAAAACCAACATAACAGAGTGTTCAGTTCCTATGTCTAATTTAAAGAATGCCTCTTTCAATAAAGTATAAGTCCATTACATTTGTCTGAATAAGAGTGAGCAAGTGTATGTAGGGTGACTGCCATATGCTAGGTCCCCAGCCAGGAGTGTCCTGCCCCCACCTTTGTTTCTGGAGCTCGTAAGCATTCGTCAAGATACAACCAATTGTCACTCCTGGAATCCTCCCAGACTCCCCAGCTGCTGTATCGTTCTCCTCCAATCAGGACTGAGAAAGCCATTTGTGCTCACCTCTGCTACTGAACTGGGCACATTTTCTTACTGGGCACATGTTTACCCGATACATGTCCATGCAATAGGAGCAGACTACTGATCTTCATTGTGTCATCAATGTTGCCTAACAGACACTTAATACAAATTTTCATAAATGGATTAATTTGATGAACAAATTGCAGACTCACTTGGCAAGAATACACTGGTTTATAAAGATAATGTGTCTTTAGGGAGCACTATGGACTTTCCTTAGATATTTATCTTGTTTCTTTCTCTTGAGGATTTGGGCATTTTCTGTTTCGGTTGGATCTCCTGAATTATGTTGTTGTCTTCATGGGAGCCTAGTCCTTTTGCTTACTGATTGCCATCTTGTATTTGTGGCCCATGACTTGACAGCAACTAGAATCTACAAGCAGAAAATCAATAATGCGAGGCCTTCAGACAGTTCACCGATGCTCTTAAAGAAACCGCTTTCCTGGTCTCAGTGGCAGTCACTGATCAGAAAATGTAAAACTGGCAAGCCATGAATAGAAACAATGTAGTCAGCCTCCCAGTGTCTTTGCATTAGAGGGTTTTTATATTGGTTTCCTGTGTTTAAATTCTGTGATGTTTCTCAAACCCTGGAGGGGGATAAAAAAAGGATGGGGTGGGACAGAAAGGGAGAGGGAAGGGGAGCGCTGAGTGAAAATTGTGAAGTGTGCAGATTTGTATTCATTTGTTTGCTCATTGCCACACTAACCTTCACCAGTCCTTAAGCTTTAGGGACCCTAAATGTAAATTTGTTCTTTAACATAACATTTTCCTTGTTCAAGTATAAGTGACACTCCAGTAGACTTGAAAGATTCGAGACTTATTACTTGCAAGTTAGCATTTTACTGCTAATGTAGTCTGCCACCCTTTACCTCCTAGTTTTATGGTTGTCTAATTATAGCCCGGAGGCCCGTGGTGGTCCTTTGCTACTTCAACTGGAATGTAGCTTCCAGTGAATTCTCCCCATTAGGACCTCCCACTGAGTTATTGATTATTAAGGTAATGCACTTTTAGCGTCGTATCTTTAACATGGAAATGTAAAAATGAATGGCTTGCAACTGGAGGATTAAAAAAAATGAAAGAAACTTTCCTGAGAAAGAGTCCTCTATGCTATTTAGGTTGCTGTTATTTTAAAACATGGTCAGAGAAAGCACAGTTTACCTGTCCAGTGATTATATGAATGGCATTTCATTATTATATTTTTTTAATCTCTAAAGGAAGACAATTTGACATAGAAAAAAGCTGGCAATTTATATCTAAGAAAGGAGGGGGGGATGGGAAAAGAGGGAGAGAGGAAAGAAAGTCAAATTTAACAGACTGCTTTTTTAAGCAAAGAAAATACAGAGATGATCCCTTTCTAGGCAAAAAACAGGTGTCAACCTTCATATTAAGGAAGCATTTTGATTATGGGCATTTACTCCAGGCAGTAGGAAACAAAAGAGAATGAGAACTGAAGCCTCTTCATTATTTAGATGGACGAATACGACTCTACGTTATATCAGAACAATCCTTTATGGCAACTCTCCATGGAAGCCCACACACAAGATAAATACTGGCAAATGGCAAGCAGGATGTGGAATCTGTTAGATAAATGGTCTGTAGGTGAGGCTTCAGTGACAGAGGTTCCTCTCTCCTCTGAAAACAGAAGACAGTTTCATTTGTAGAGCTGTTGTTCAGTGCTGATGCCCACCATTAAAGCTACTGCAACAGCAGAGGTGGAAACGGACTGGTAGGTGAGTAATAAGGAAAAGAGGATGAATTGGGTGGGCACCTCCTGAATCTGAGCTTGAGTGCCCAGACTAGCACCTCATTTTAAGTGAATGCAGGAATCAGAAGCTGATAAATTCACTTGACTCTTGGAGAGGAAACAGAATCATCGATCACCCTTTTAACTGCAAAATCTATCGAAAATAGACCCTACAGTCGGTCTCACAGGTGCTCATGATGAGTTTTTGAGAATTCGGGAATCCTGCTGTCTCCGCATGCCTGATCAAGATAAAATGCTCGTTGCTTGTGAGTTTCATAATGTATTATCTGAAAGCATGCTGAAAATACAAAATCCTATCCAAGTGTTAGAGTGTATCATTTCATTGTTACATCTCCTTTCTTGAAGAAAGTAGTACCTACCAATTTGCAAAGTTAAGGGGAAAAGCTAAATCTAACCCTCAGAGGTGGGCTGCCTTTCACTTAATGATTTGGGTGGAGGCATTTGAATCCTAAATGGTCCAAAGAGGGCCAATTATCATTCAATAAGTATCCTAAGCATTAGTATTATTCATCAGCCAGGTTCATCTGTGGATCTTAAAAACGTTTGCCAAATAAGTACCATTAACCAGGCCCCTCTGGATGAGATCTCCAGAGGAGATATCAAGGCATAAAGAGATTAAGAGACTCAGCTGCAGATGTAGAATATGTGGAGGGTCAAGGATGTGCATCAAACAAAGCCACTGACCTACCAACTAGACTCTGCTTTGTCTCAGAAGCCCTTTACCCTGGAGACCCTTGAAAGCAAAGAAGGTGTTAATAGCCATTAATTAACTTAAGGGTGGGTCCTAGTTTAATGGGAAGGTGCTGACTTTTTTATTAGCAGAAGGAATGTTTTTAATTGGATTTGATAATAACACCCTCTGAGCCTTATAAACACCAGAACAGTTCTTAGACTATAAATTTCAAATTCCAGACTCGAGTTGCCAAGAAGAAAGGACAATAATGCTACTCTCTTCCCTAAAGAGAGAGGCAAGGCTAAGATCAAAGGGAATCCTGGAGACACTAGCATTGAAGGAGGTAGGAGTCAGGCAGAGACCTGGAATTGGGGGTAAGTTGCTTGAGACCAAGTGGGCTCACTACCAGCACCCTCCGCTCCCCTCACACTAAGGGTTAAATTCATACTGCTTCTAGGAGTTGCAAATATTTTATAAAGCTTTTTTTTTTCTTTTAAGGTAAGTTTCTTGTCTCTCCTTTTGTTTTAATCTCCACAAACTTTTAGCTCTCTTTTAAGCAAACTGTATGCTGTAATTAAGTTTCATTTTTTTGCATTGACTCCACCGGATGGAGGGTGCCATAAATCATCTGAACAAATGTTCAAACTGAAAACCTCTCTGTGAGCACCATAATTTAAGTGAATTCATTCTCCGTTCATCTCTTGGAGACATGATCTCATAGCATCTGTTCTGGACAAAGATATCTGTCCTCACTACCTGGGAAAAGAGCAGTGAGCTACCCCAGATTACTTTGGATAGGCTCTTTCCACATTCATTCATTCAAATATTTAGTTTCCATATTTGCAAAAGAGTTGACAGAGAGAGAGAGAGAGAGAGAGAGAGAAGAAAGAGAGAGTGGGAGAGAGAGAGAGAGAGTGTGTGTGTGTGTGTGTGTGTGTGTGTGTGTGTGTGTGTTGAGAGAAGTGTTTTTAAAAGTGTGGATCATTTATTGTTTTCCTGAGAAATCATTCTTTTGTTCATGTGTTTGGACAAAGTTGGTGATGTGTAAGCAAATTGCTCTGCCCCTTCTCTGGGCTGCACTTATGGCCAGCAGTCTAGGAAGTGTTGGCTATGGCTGCAGGGGTGGGTGGGAGGTCTCCTTTGCCATCTCCTGGTTGTTCCAGGGCAGACTTTCATGAGGGCAGGAACCAGAGATGTGTCCTGTGGAGAGATTTGTTGGATGGTTTTGTTGTGCCCTATTTTGATTAGTTTGTATATTGAGCATTATCTTAAGATAAAAAATAGACTGCACATTGTTATAGCTTGAGTTGTCAAAAGCAGCAGAGGCTGTTTAGTCTTAGCTTACACACACTTTAAACACCACCAAGTGTAACACCATGCAACACAGCTGCTTCTACCCACACTTGCCAAGGTACACTTGGTGTTATGGGTCAGCATGCTGTTATAGTTATTTATATTCTTAATTAATGTAAACTAAAACAGGTTGACACACTCCAGTTGACCAGAGGCCCCACCATCCCCTCTAACCTAAACTGAGGGAGGTCTCTTTTGATTAGAGTTTAAGGATATTGACAGAACATTTTAGCCAGTACAAAAAAGGCATGTAGCCTGGTTAGTGTGGCTCAGTGGTTGAGTGTCTACCTATGAACCAGGAGGTCGAGGTTCAATTCCCTGGTCAGGGCATATGCCCGGACTGTGGGCTTGATCCCCAGTGTGAGGTGTGCAGGAGGCAGCTGACCAGTGATTCTTTCTCATCATTGATGTTTCTATCTCTCTCTCCCTCTCCCTTCCTCTCTGAAATAAATTTAAAAAAAAATGTATGTAGTTCAAATCATCTGAGAGGACTAGTTAGTAGACTGAAATACTGAAACAGGATCATCAAAACTTTGAGAAGCTGGATTGTTGGGCTTATTAACAAGATGGTTTTTAACAGGGATAAACATGAAGTCCTTCACTTATACTCACTAGACCAGCTGCATAAACACAGAATGAAGGAGGTTTGGTTTCATAATAATTATGCATGTGTTTAAAAAGATGTAGGCTTTTTAGTTGACAGCAAGTTCAACATGAATCAATCGTATAAGATGTAGCTGCAAAGGAGTTTTTTAACAATTTGAGGTGACACCTCTGGAAGTGTAGGATCCAGATCAAGGGACTGATGTGTCTGCGTGTTGCACTGTTTATACTTTAAGAAATACATGAACCAACTGGATCTCATCAGAGAAGTCAGCTGAATACAAGGGACTTTAAAACCATTTCCTGTAAGTAACAGCTGAAGAAACATGAAATATTACCCTGACGAGGAAAAGACTTAAAGAATCTAGGATTACTTTTCTCAAATATTCCAAAGGCTCCCCTTTGGAATAAGAACCATTTTGTTCTCTCCTGACCTAGAAAGAGAATTAGACTCAGTCTAATAGGATCTTTGTAAAAGAGTATACCTAGTTTCATATTTGTACTTCTGTAACTAACAAGTCAGTATGGAAATCCATAATAATTTGTTTCATTTAAAGATGATCTCTTCATTGTTCAATTCAAGAAATACTGTACCTACATTATCTTGCTTTCTGCTGGCAGGGCAGACATAAAGAATGGAACATAACTGACCCAGAGTGCTCCATGTGCAGAGAAGTTGTAAGTGAAAGCTAGACAGTCAGGTAAGAGTCTGAAGGCAGAGTACCTGAAATGCAACTCTCTCAGATTGAATTTTATTTTGTAGGTAATACAAACAACTAAAGACAAACAATAGGTATGTCATGATAGTTCAGAAGCAGAAAGAACTTTATTAGACTTTATGGGTAGAAAATATCAATTTAGGACACCCAACCCAACTGATATGGGGGTCATTTCTAGGTCACTCAACCAAGACTCTCGGTCTGCAACTAATCTATTAGGTGGGTGCATGGGTATGGACTGAAGAAGCAGTCCACAAAATGAGGTGGCTAAATAGCCCCTAAATCTATTTGTTTTAGTTAAATTTCTTGGGCATGGATTTTTCTGCTTTTGACTTGTTATTTGGACATCATGTAGCCATAGAATACATCAATGAGAGTGGAACTGACAGTATTTCTAAAACTCTGGCTCTACCTTTACCTTGGGCATGTATGCAAAATGTATTCACTTAGCATATTTTCTCCCTCTATTAAGGTGGAACAATTCACATGTCTACCACTAGTTTCCCAACGCAAGTGCAAAACCAAATCAATGATAGGTGGAGTAAGGTATGCTATTTTATGCTTTCCAGACTTAATGAATGAGAAGGACCCTCTTCTCATTCATGAATTTCATGAATTTCAATCACCAGTGCTCTGATTCTTATGCTGTGCTTCACCCTAAAGCTGTTCTGGGTGGTGCTGGTGGGAGGGGAGGGCATTAAGACATTTATAACAGAAACTTACACAACATAGGTTATTATGACTACAATTGTTACTATTTTTATGATTCTTGATCCTATTGTAATCCAGGGGGTAGCTAACAACTCCCTTGGTGAAACTGTTTACCCATAAACCCTTTCATGAAGGCTGAGTAGCAATTAAGGTAATGGTTCCAGTGTAGGTAGAGGTAAATGACCTCGTTAAGGGCTCAGCCTAAATGGTACCCTGGTGACCTGAGGATGTTAGTAAGCAGCAGCTTACTCACATGAAGTATTTTATGCACCATATCTCAAGCCCCCTAGCATTATTGTTTGCTTACCATCCTTCACAGAGTGACATGGGAATACTGGGTTGGGGTTGGGGTAGTGTGTGTATGCATGTGTGCCCAGAGAATTTTAACTGCTGGCTAGAAGCCTACACATCTTGAACAGTAAGTTCACTTACTTGGGTGACAGTCATCGCCCTCATTCTCATGAATTAGTGGCATTAATTTTGGCTCAACCACACTCAAATCCTATAATCACTCATCCGCTGATTTGTTTCAGCCAATGTCATAAATCCACCCAAATCCTTTACCTATGAAGAGAGAGAGCAAACCCTGGAAATAGTCACTTGACTAGCCTGCTGGTGCTGTCATAAAACACTACTTATCACTAGCACTACAACCTTTAGTGGCTCTCCATTATGGGACTTCTGGTCCTTGACTCTCTGTGTGGTAGGCTCTTCGAAAAGAAAAAGGCATCCTCTAAGGTGATAAGATGTTATCATTCAATGCCAACAAAATGGCCACTGCTGCACAGGGTCCTGCCTATAAGACCTTTGCTTCAGCTGGCAAAAGCACTGAGTTTAAAACATAAGCAAGTTTTTAATTTCACCTATAGGTCCACAGTCTAGGTTATAGTGTTCACCACTCCCCACAGCGGAGATCTTAGCCTGGCAGCGAGAGCAGGTGAGAGGAGGATCTGAGTTGATCTCAGAGGGAGGACAGCAATTCTGTCCATAGGTTCTAGCTGGTGTAACAACAATAGCATGGACTGTAGTGTGGTGTGTGTGTGTGTGTGTGTGTGTGTGTGTGTATACTTGTGGACATGTGTATTCACATGTGCATTTCATTAGTCTTCCCAGACCCAAGGCCAGTGTGCTGCCCACCCATTATCTCAATCTTTCACTAAATCCAATGCCACTCTTACAATTCAAACATAGCCTTTGCTCTAAAGTCATACTCTGACACTGTGACAAATTGTTTCACATTCCTTATGAGCCAGGACTTAAAGGCTTCAACTAATTTAGGAAACAATCTGGTGACTAAAGGAATTTTCTTAGGACCCGCATCAGCAAAACTCTACAATGCCATCATTCTTCAAAGAGCCAACAAATTTCAATGAGAAAAGCATACATTTTCCATTAAGATTCAGGTTTTGTTTAATATCACTCTTTAGGCATCAAAATAGGAATGACTAACCATGTCAAAATCATAAGAAAGAGGAAAGAAGCAACACAGATTGCAGAAGCCTTATTTCTGGTCCAGATGGCATACTTTGAGTCTGAAAATCCATTAATAGATTGGCGGAGTTGTTTTTGTGTTCTGTTTCATTTCTAATACTCCACACAGGTGGCTTGATTTGTCTGTCCACAAAGGGATTATAACTTCAGAGTCAGAAAAGGACTCAGCCTTCAACGCATCCTCCACGCCATCCGCCTGGCAGCTTCGAGGACCAGAGAGCAGCAGGCCAGAGTGTGAGGGATATTTGAGATTTCAGGGGCCAGGGCAAGAGGGAAATAGCTCCTGTTTCCTCCTATGGCCCTACCTGCTGCCTGCTGGATTAGGCACTCTCAGCATGCAGCCCAACTGGTATTTCCTAGTTTCTATGACTCTTGTTTCTTAATCCTCCCTTTGGAGGAATGAATAATCCTCACTTAACCACTAGTTAAGGACCTTGCTCCCACCTGGAATATGGCAGCAAACAAAGCACAGAGCTCTTGATACAGTTCAAGGCTAACTCTTTGGCAGGAAAAAGTCCACATACAGAAAAGAAGGGACAAACAAGCTAACATTTGTGTATATATATATATATATATATGTATATATATATATATATATATATATATATATTCATTCTTTGGAATACTTAGAATTAGAAAGCAGGAAGGCATTTTTACTTTGGGATTGGAGAAGAAAAAAATGTACGCATAGCAATACAGTCTGGCTAGTATCAATTGTGCTATGAGGAAAGTATTAGCGAAGGTGGTTCCTGAATGGCTCACTTCACAGGACCCAGCACACTCAGGTAACAGCTGATGCCCTGGCATCAAGCTCAGGAGCTAGAACATGGCAGGAAACAGATGGTGTCATATTTCCTGGGTCTCACTGTCCAGTTGAGCTCAGTGCCTGCCAAGTACAAAATGAAATGCAGAGCACTGCACACATGGCAGGCTGGGTGGCGACCGTGGCAGCAACAGCAAGTTCAGGAGAAAGCAGAGACTCTGAGGCACAGGTGCATTCTGATTGAAGAAGGGCACAGGGTGGAACTGGCAGCAGGAGGTCTCTCTCTCTTTTCATACATTTAACAGACAGAGCAGAATGGTTTGCAAGTCAGATGCTGAGATAAGCAGTAGAAATTCAGTCACAGCAAAAACAAGATAAACAACCGGGTGAACTCTTGAGTGGCCAGATGGACAGTCAGGTCACAGGTTATCAAATCAGTCACACAGTGCCACAGAAAGCAGCAGGCTGGCACTAACAGGGAAGATCACCTGGCAGGCTGGTGGACAGGCATGCAGGGCACAGCAAAACTACCTAAGAAGAGGCTGGAGTGGGGGGGAGGGGGAGGGCTCTTCTTCAAACTTGATTGGCCTGGCCTGCATTGCCATTGCTTCTTTGGATTAAGTAAATGTCTGCAGAGAAAATCTGTTCCCCTCCTGTGATGCATCATGAACACTCATTAGCAGCAGCTTCTACATATATTATGTGTGTCTTTGCTCATTAGCATGCTATAAACAAATTACTAGTTAGCCATCTCCAGCCATGAGCAAGGTTCTGGGGCCTGTTCTGGGACCCATACGTGTTGATGGGTGTAGAGAAAGGGAAAGGAAGAAAGCTTGTAAGAGCTGTAAGGAGCAATGTGGAAAGGAAGTCTAGAGGTGCAGAGGACAATAAAAAGTATCTTAAAGAAAGGTCAAGGAGAATGTGGGGACAAACCTCACCAACTGGAGGCAACATGGCAGAGAAGAAACATCTGAACTTCAGAGTCAGTCAAATCAAGTTTTCAACTTTCCCAGGTTTGCAGCTTTGGACAAGGACTCCACCTTTCTGGGCCTAGGTGTTTCCATTTGTAAGATGAGAAAATGGGTCTCTACCATGAGTTGTGAGTATGACCTGGACTCATGGAAGGGAGGTGTCTAAAGAATAACAGCAATTATTTCTTGAAATTTAGCTTAAGGTGAGCCCTAACCTACAGAACCAGACTAGCTAATGCATGACACTTGCTGGTACAAATACTAGGTCAACCAAAATCACTTAAGCAGAATGAGAGATAATGGACTGATTCATTTATTAGGAAGTCTAGAGGCACAGTAGACTTCAGGTGGATGATCCGAATGATACCATGAAGGCTGCCTCCCTTTCCTCAATTCTTAGCTCTGCTTCTATTTATTTATCAATATCTTTTAGTCCCAAAACAGTTGGCTTCTTTCATATGATCAAGGGATAAGGTGACAAGATACCCTGGTTTTCATTGTCCTTACCACTCAGCACATGGACCATTTCTGACCAGTGCATCTTTACTCTGTTATAGACCCATGGATGAGTCTGGACTTGCACAGGTCCTGCAAGTTGTGGTCTTTCTCTACCTACCCCCTTCCTGACTTTCTCTTTAGCCATGTTCTGGATGTCATGGAACTGCTGATTATGAAGCCTTGCCCTAACCTGTCCCATGTAGCCCAAGCTCTAAGACTTTACCTGACTTGTGTCAGCCTCACCTTGAACCAT
Organism: Plecotus auritus; assembly: GCF_963455305.1. Classification (NCBI taxonomy): domain Eukaryota; kingdom Metazoa; phylum Chordata; class Mammalia; order Chiroptera; family Vespertilionidae; genus Plecotus; species Plecotus auritus. The sequence goes on from NC_137771.1 coordinate 63,939,491, forward strand.
ACTTTAGAGGAGCTGTGTTTTTGCTCACTGAGAGGCCCAGATGTGGTTCCATAGCTTTCCACTACAGTTTTCTGCCTCTCTCTCTTTCCCCACATTTCTCACTTTCCTTTTGCCCAAAGATTCCCGGATTCTGGGAATTTAGAATCTATGCTCACTGTTCTCTTTCTCTGTCCCATGCTTCTTTTACCAAATCCTCAGGAGAGGATCCTCTTTTCCCACAGTGTGATCATCATGGCAGTGGGCACTCACAGCCTCATTGACAAATGTCTACTGCCTTGGAAACTTTAGTATCCAAGTCAGCTGAGCCTTACCTTCTGTGGTGGGAGCATGAGACTGCCATGTTACTTGTATGCAAAAGACAATCCATTCATAACTTTAAAAAAAATTAGAGGAAACACTGGCCCCACACTTTAGTAGCTTTCCTCCTCCATGAGCCCCCAGGGTGATACAAGATATAACAAAGGAGTATCTAGACATATATGGGAAAAGTGGGACTGCTGGCAAGATGGGGTAACTTGTTCAAACCCTAGTTTGCTCTATTTTCCCCCTTTTATGCTTGCACTAAGCAGACCAGAGGCATAAGAGGAATTAATGTTTAACAAGTTGAATAACTGTCTGCTAATGAGTCCCCCCTTAGGCTCTTACTGAAGTGGGTGTCATCTGTAAATGCAGTGTTTTGTGGAGGCTTGAAGGCCTCTAATGGCATATCATAAATATTCTTTGAGAAATTAACAGACAGAGTAGCACTGATCTCCTTTTAGCTCCTTGAGGACTTTTCAGTCATTAGGTTCTCAAGACTTTCAGGGGCATCCTGAATAATAGGTAGACCTAGGACTTAGACTATCCACAGACTCTCCATTCTGTTCAGGAAATTGACATCCAGATATATACCACCTGAGAGCACAAGTAGAGGAAGAATTCACATGTGTATTAGAAAGAACCGTGGATTGTGAGAGAACATCAATGTCTTAGTCTCTACTCACCAAGAGTTGGGAGAACTTGGGCAAATCACACCCCATCTTTGGTGCACAGATTTCTCACCTACATAATTAAGAGGTTGTAATTTCATAGTGGTGGAAATAGACCAGTGTATCAACAATAGAAGTGTCCACAGGGTGATGTTTCAGCTTAAAATGTAGCATATAACTAAAATGACTATGAGCTACTTGGACAAGGTTCCATGTCTTTGTAATGTTTGTTCCCAATACACATGGCCTGGCACATAGCGTGTGCTTATAAATACGAGTTGACTAGATGGGTTGATGGGTGAATGGATGTAAATGACTAAGGAAAAATATCCAGATAATTGAGTGTGATTAAGTAATATTCTGGCCAGAGAGAAACTGAGGATAAAACCTTCATTTTTTCAGAATCATGTGTAACCCACATAGATTTTTGAAGCACTTTTTTAATTTTTGCTAAAACCAGTGGGAGTGAATTGTGTGCATAAATGTTAAATGTTGCCCATACTGAATTGAGTAGTATGATGAACCTTACAATGAAAGGCTTCTTATAAATATTTCCATGCTATATTAAGTCTAGGGACAGGTTCATATTTATTCTTCTGCCTCATGGCTACAGTCCTCTCTAAAACTTTTGAAAGCATGAGATGAGGATATTCAAAGTAAACCTATCAAATACAATGTGACTTTGAATGGAGGTTTCTTGAATAGTCTCTTTATACAGTTCACTTATAAATAAATGCCAATTCATCAGGTCAGTTCCGAAAAGAGCACTGGGCTTTTTGACTCAAGGTACCCCACCCACCACTCATTCATTTATTTGATCATTTATTAATTTTTTTCAACAAATGATAATGAAAACCCTATTGTGTGTTGGGCACTGTTAGGGAATGTTGGGTGGGAGGAAGGAGAGAATTCAATGGGAACACAACACACACATCCTATACCCATTTAGTTCACGGTACACTTTTATTCCCCTGACCCCCACCATCTTTTCTACCCCTGGGTTTTCCAAGAGACATGAAAAGTAGAGAGAAATGTGATTAGTTACCTCAATTCCCTTGCCTTTAACTTTTTTTTCCCCTTGGAAGGTAAGTATTTTTTAAAAATAAATCTTTATTGTTCAGATTATTACAGTTGTACCTCCCCCCCCTGCCATAGCTCCCCTCTACCTGGTTCCCACCTCACCCCCTGCCCTTACTGCCTCCCACTGTCCTCATCCATAGGTGTATGATTTTTGTCCATTCTCTTCCCGCACCCCCCACACCCCCTTCTCCCCGAGAATTGTAAGTCCACTCCCTTTCTATGCCCCTGATTATATTATATTCACCAGTTTATTCTGTTCAACAGATTTTTTATTCACTTGCTTTTTAGATTCACTTGTTGATAGATATGTATTTGTTGTCACTTTGTTGTTCCTAATTTTTATCCTTACCTTTTGCTGCTGCTTCTTCTCCTTCTTCTTCTTCTTCTTCTTCTTCTTCTTCTTCTTCTTCTTCTTCAAGAATACCCTTCAGGATCCTATCTAATAAAAGAGTAATATGCAAATTAACCATCACTCTGCCACACCCACAGGCCATGCCCACCAGCCAATCAGGAGCGAGTATGCAAATTAACCCAACCAAGATGGCTGCAGCCATGGAGCGAGCAGGAGGCTTGGGTTTCCCCAGCAATGGAGGAAGCCAAGCTTTCCGCACACCCTGCTGGCCCAGGCCTCCACTCAAGGCTACAAAGTTTCAATTATAGAAGATAAATAAATCCCAACAAAAATGGCTGCAGCCACGGAGCAAGCAGGAGGCTTGGCTCCACTCAAGTCTACAAAGTTTCAATTATAGAAGATAAATAAATCCCAGATACCAGGGCCTCCACTTGGGTCACTGGGGGGCGTGGCCAGCCTGCAAGCCACCATAGGCCCCTCACCCAGGCTGCCCCATGCCCCAAGGAAACCCCAACCGTGATCCAGGACACCCTTCAGAGCAAACCAGCTGGCCCCCACCCGTGCACCAGGCCTCTATCCTATTTAATAAAATAGTAATATGCAAATTGACTGTCACTCCAACACACAAGATGGCTGCCCCCATGTGGTCAAAGATGGCTGCCCCCATGTGGACACAAGATGGCCACCACAAGATGGCCCGTAGGGGAGGACCATTGGGAGGGACCAGGCCTGCAAGGGAGGGCAGTTGTGGGTGATCAGGCCAGCAGGGGAGGGTAGTTGGGAGGGACCAGGCCTTCAAGGGAGGGCAGTTGGAGGTGATCAAGCCTGCAGGGGAGGGCAGTTGGGGGGGACCAGGCTGGCAGAGGAGGGAAGTTGGGGGCGACTGGGCCTGCTGGGAAGGGCAGTTGGGAGAGACCCAGGCTTGCAGGGGAGAGCAGTTGGGGGGTACCAGGCCTGCATGGGAGGGCTGTTAGGGGTGACCAGGCCTGCTGGGGAGGGCAGTTAAGGGCAAACAGGATGGCAGGGGAGCAGTTAGGCATCAATCAGGCTGGCAGGGGCGTGGTTAGGGGGTGATCAGGCTGGCAGGCAGAAGCTGTTAGGGGCAATCAGGAAGACATGCAGGCAAGCAGTTGGGAGCCAGCAGTCCTGGATTGTGAGAGAGGTCCCAGATTGGAGAGGGTGCAGGCTGGGCTGAGGGACACACACCCCCATGCACGAATTTCGTACACCAGGCCTCTAATTTCATATAATACTGGTTTGGCGGTGATGAAATCTTTTAGCTTTTTCTTATCTGTGAAGCTCTTTATCTGACCTCCAATTCTAAATGATAGCTTTGCTGGGTAGAGTAATCTTGGTGGTAGTTTCTTGCTATTCATCACTCTGAATATTTCTTGCCACTTCCTTCTGGCCTGCATAGTTTCTGTTGAGAAATCAGCTGACAGTCATATGGGTACTCCCTTGTAGGTAATTAACTGTTTTTCTCTTGCTGCTTTTAATATTCTCTCTTTGTCTTTTGCTCTTGGCATTTTAATTATGATGTGTCTTGGTCCTCTTTGGATTCCCTTTGTTTGGGGTTCTCTGCGCTTCCTGGACTTGTAGGTCTATTTCTTTCACCAGGTGGGGGAAGTTTTCTGTCATTATTTCTTCAAATAGGTTTTCAATATCTTGTTCTCTCTCTTCTTCTGGCACCCCCCATAATTTGGATGTTGGTACGCTTAAAGTTGTCCCAGAGGCTCCTTGCACTATCTTCATATTTTTGGATTCTTTTTTCGTTTTGCTTTTCCTGTTGGGTGTTTTTTGCTTCTTCGTATTTCAAATCTTTGACTTGATTCTTAGAACCTTTTAGTCTGCTGTTGGATCTCTGTATATTATTCTTTAATTCAGTCAGCGTATGCTTACTTTCTAATTGGTCCTTTTTCATATCCTTGAGGGTCTCACTATATTTCTCGGAGGTTTCTAGAAGATTCTTGAGTAACCTTATAACCGTGGTTTTGAACTCTATATCCAGTCATTTGCTTTCCTCCATTTATTTCATTTGTGACCTGTTTCTTTGTCTCCGCTTTTTGGCTGCTTCCCTGTGTTGATAGAGTGTCTTTGTGTGCTAGGTGTCCTATAGGGCCCAGTGTCTCAGCCTCCCCAGTTACCTGAGGTGGACACTCTTGGTGCACCCCTTTGTGGGCTGTGTGCACAGTCTTGTTGTAATTAAGCCTTGTTTGCTGTTGGTATCACTGGGAGGAATTGACCTCCAGGCCAATTGACTGTGAGGACCAGCTGTGTCTACAATGGGAGAACTTCTGTGCTGGAGACACCCTTATGGGGCATGACTTGCTTCAATGGGGCTATGACACTCACTGAGTCTGCCCCCTGAGTGTGTCTCATGGATGTGAAGAGTTGTAATCTGGATGGTCTCACTCTGACCACTGGGTACACTGGCTCTTGGATCTCCAAGGAGGTGCAAAGTCAGCCACTGCCTGAGGCCACCCAGCAGGAGCTACAGAGAGATCTGCAGAATCCTCCTCTTTGTTTGGGGTTTGGAGGTGCCCAGATGAGGCCCAGCTATGAAGCAATGCAAGCTGCTGTGGAGCCTTGGGCCTTCTTTTGGAAGCTCTGGGGCTCTCTGACCCAGCTGCAGTTTGTTAGGTTTAAAATGCAAAAGGGCAATCCATTCTATGCAAAAGCCTCTGTGCACAGCTTGAGTGGGGTTGTAAATTGGGTGGGGTGGGGTCTCAGGGAATCACCAGGGCAGAGCAAACTGCAATGGCTGCCAGTCAGCCCTGCCCCAAAGAAGCCCCCCGGGTCTTTGTGTCCTGTGGCACCATGCAGGACCAATGATTGCTTCAAGACCCTCTGAGAGAAAGGAGTCTTGCCCAGAACTGAAGTTCAGAGCAGTTGGGAGCTTGTATCTCCCTCCCTATTGAAAAAGACAACAGCACACCCAGTTGCCAGCCCCTTTCACACACACCTCTGTACCTCCACACATTCACACCTCCTACCGGACTCAATGCGCTTTTCTCTTTCCTTCTAGTTGCAGAATTTCCACTCAGCAAGTCTTCCCATGGTTCTGGATGATATTCGTTTTATCTTTTAGTTGTAGTTTTGATACGGTTGTGTGGGACAGCAAGTTCAGGTGTTTATCTATGCCGCCATCTTGGTTGTCTCACCTGTGCTTTTTGAAGACATGGATACACACACAAAGCTAGATTTATTCCATATCTACTCTAGCCTCCCTTTCTTATCCTCCCCTCCCCAATTTAGGAAAGTCTGTGAACCTTAATTATGGAGCTTCCCTGGCAGACACTAGCTCAGCACCATGCTGAGCAAGTTAATGTTCCTGGGCATTGCTATTCTCCCACTTCTTGCCCTAATACTTTTCTTCCAGGTGAATTGAATGAATTGTCTCTTAATATGCAATTTCCCTGAAATCTCATACCAGTGCAGGTCCCTATCCTGGCACAATGTATTGATGGTAGTAACTAGCTGGAAACACAAGTTTTATGGATCCTGAATCTAAGGATAAGCCAGGCTATACAATCCTGTGGAACTTACCAGAGACTCTGCTGTAACAAAAACAGAGTAGAAGTTAAGAACATCTTAATATCCAAAAGCTCAGAGGATTTCTTCTAAAGCTGTTTACTCCCTTAATATAATTGGTGATTCAAAAATCAATATAATACAAGCAGTCACTAGAAACAGACCAAATGCCCAACAGGATAGAAGTCAGGTCTGTGACACCTTCACTAATAAGGGATGACAGTGAAAAAGCAGTAAAACATGCTTCAGGACTTTTAGACATTCTTTGCCCCTAGTGTGTATGGCATACCCTGCTTGGAGAGGGTGCTGCATACTAGCATAGCAGAACCAAAGGACAATAAAGATCATTCTAAAGCATTCTTCCAGATGAGTAACCTAGAATAGCACTGCTCAGCTGAGAATTAACACAGAGAGTTGGCAAGGTCTTCCAGGACTGTTTTGCCCCAGATTTTAATCGCTGATAACTGGCAAGTGTAGCCTTAGGAACAAGGGAAAGTAGTCATCCTTGGTGTGGAGTCTAAAATATCTACTCCTTTGCTTGTTAGCCTCCCTGACCTAGCCCCTCTCTTTGAATTAGCAAGAGTACATATTCAAAACCAAACACACTGGGACTCGGTGGGCTTTTACACTGGCCAGTCTCTTAGCCTGAAGTGCTTTTCCTCCAAAAACCCCAGGGTTGGCTCCTTCTGTCTCCAAGTCTCACTCGTTCATTCTCTGGGTACAACCTCGAAAGAGTTGCCTCTGTCCTCTTGCTCTGTTGTACTTGTCTTTGTCTTCCTAACTAGTTATCTGTTATCTGTCTCCCGAACTGAGAGGTAAATTTCAGTAAGGCATATCCTCTTTTTTATATTGTTCTGCACTATTTCCAGAGACCAGACAGTGGCTGACACATGATGGGTGTTTAATAAATATTTGTTGAATGAATAAATAAATAAATGAATAGACTTTTTAGTTTGAATTCGCCCATTGGTTCTCTTTCCTCTACAAAAACAAACAAACAAAAAATCACCACAGTAAGAGTCAGAAGAAGAAAAGTACAAGACTAACTCTGTCATTAACTAGCTGCGTGATTCTGGCAAAGTGAGTGAAACTTTCTTGGTCTCAGGTTTTTGTAAAATAAAAGCCAGTGAAGTGGGGTTTTCACTTCCATGAAGAGAGATTCCCCCCCCCCAAATACTCCTATATCCTGCACCACCCCTCGAGGTGGTGGCATGACTTGGGTGATTGATGAGATAGGCAGAGAAACTAGACATGAATAGCTCAGCCCCTTCTCTTCACTATGTTTCGGAATTGGCAGGCTTGCAGAAAGTACATGTTCTTGTCTGCTTTGGGCCATGCAGTAGTAACCTTTGTGATTAAATGCATGCCCCTCTTTGGGGAGAGGAAGGGTTGTAGTGGTTCAGTGCTGCCTGTGGCTGAAGGCTGAGTCAGTCTAATCCTGGGCTCAGCGTTGGCGGACTTATGCTTTCCTCCTATATAGCATTCTCCAACCCACCCTTTATCAGAAATAAAATGATATTTTCATCTCCATCTGCCTATGTTTTATTGATCTCAACTGGTTCAGAACTCTAGTAGGAAAAAGAAGGGTATTATATACTGACTCACTTATAAAACAAAACAAAAAAGAATATATCTCCTCCATGGCACTAAATATAAATAAATATGTATATTATGTTTTTTAATGAAATGTATATATTAATAAAGTATGGATATATGTTTCTCAATGTGGACATACTATGAGTGCCCCATTTTCCCAAGAAGTATAAAGTGTGTTATAGATAGATATAGATATATAGATATAGATATAGATATATATTAGATACATACACATACTCATAGAAAAAGGAGGGAGAATATCCTAAATTATGTGTGTATATGCATTTCTCACTCTAAGAAAATAGGGAAGGATGGTTACAAAATTGGGGAGTATGTTTTTAGAAATAAAGCTAAAAATGGAAGGCCTAATTTACATGGATGGTCATCTAAAATAATTGGTTAGTAAGAGCGTGTTGTAAGAGATGGGTCAGTTATATTTTAAGAGAACTCAATATGTAAATTCTACACCTCTCCCACTCACCACATCTAGGTGACTCTACTAACTACAGCAAGATGTTTCTGAAGCTTAATGGGGACACTAGAAAAGTTAGGTGGGCCATCAGAGGAGCTGTAATGATGGGTACAGTAGGGGAATCCTGGAGAGGGGCTAGCAGTGGAGAAGAGATGGACAGAAGGTGGAGGGGCTGTCAGTGCATCAGATGAAAGCCAGACATCCTCCCTGTATTTGGTGTCATGTTCATCTTGACCTGCTTACAAAAGGGCCAAGGAAGTACTCTCAAAGAGAATAAAATGAAATACATATGTCTTTTATTCAAAGTTGCAAAAATTTTTTCACTCTGAAATTGGGATGTGTCTTACGATTGATGATGCATCCTATTTTAATTGGTGGTATTTTTTTCTTGGTGTACATAACATAATAGTACATCTTATAATTAATAAAGTCTTCAATTTCAAAAATATAGTTTTTGCACAGTTTTCGATAACTTATTATAGGAAAAGGAGCCAAAAACGGGGTTTAGTGAAGTTTGCTTGCTCAGCAAAGGTAAGTTAAAACATGTGCTCTGGCCTGCCATTGGTCAATCTTACTTCAATGGAATCTGGGAATGTGTGGGAGGAGTCCATAAAGCTTGAATCCTTCTTTGCAGGAGTCTCATTTTATGAAATAAATATATATATTTAAATAAGAAAATATAAGAAAGTTTGTATATACACATGTATTTTAGACTTCATTTATAATGAATCAAAAACATCCGAAAATATTCAAAAAGTAAAGTTTAATTGAATAGATTATGGAATATGCATGCAGTGAAATATTATATAGCCATCAACAGAAAATTTGAGTCAATACTTATTTATGTGGAAAATGCTAATAGATAATGTTAGGTTGAAAATAGGGTATAGAATTGCATATTTGGTATTTTCCTACTTTTGTAAAATATTCAACATGCATAGAAAAGACAGGTTATTAAATGCAGCAAAGTGCTAACAAATATTTTTTTGCTGGTGGATAGTCAGGGGATTGTTTCTATATACTGTCCTTCATTTCCCAAATTTTTTAAAATTAACATTGACTACTTTTATAACTATAAGCATCTTTTCCCCTTTCCAAATGTAGTTTGTTTTCTTTCTCCTAATTAAAAAATCACCTGCTTTTGGCCACAAACTTGCTTGCTCTTAAAGTTTTAGCCATCCTCTCATCACAGCAAACCAAGGGCCATAAAAAATGCCCCTTACCCTAGATGACAAATCATCTTGGCCAAAGAAGGCTTCTCAGATTTCCTGGGCATTCAAGTCCAGAAATATATCTCTGACTACTCACTTTCTGATGGTCTGTCTATACCCTGAGGAAATCCTGACCCTCACAGGAAAATGGTCCCTAAATACTTGTAATGGAAGATGGCATCTGATGCCAGAATTGAGACTTTATAAAAACTCTCATTTGTTCTCTCTATACTTGACCTTGGCCCATCCCTAGGCCCTGAAGAAATGTCATTGTCAACACTCTCTGAATAGTGGGAAGGAAGAAGAGGGCAAATTGCAATGAAGAGAGAATGTGGAGCATGCTAAAGGGTTTTGCCTCAGGGAGGTTAATAAAATCTCATCAAGGCATCCAGGAAAGGCGAAAGTTTCTGTAGTAAAGGAGAAGATGGAGAGATTTTAAGTCAAAACAAATAACAGGTAATAAGAAATAAAAAAGACTTCATGCAAAACAAATAGATAATATAAGATTCCTTCAATTCATCTTTGGAAATTAAGTACATAGGAAAACTAATCTCTTTCTCAGTACAGCTGTAAAAAGGGAAACTAGAGAAGCCCAAGCAATACTGTAATTGTGTAACTGTCCACACCAACCCAATTTAATCTATATATCATGCTTCCTTTCATAAAGGTGCTTTAGAAAGTTAAAGCAGAACAGGACTGTTAATTTTTGTTTAGTCAAATGTTACAGCCATTTTCTAACTCTTACTCTCTCATAAATAGTTTGCAAATATATGTTTCATTCCTTGTCCAGTACTGTAATTGCCAATGATTAAACTGAACTCAGAACAGGTAAATCAGGATGCCCAGGGGTAGTGCCCACACATCTATATTTTTGAAAAGCCCCTGAGGCGATTCTAATGTGCTACAGGGAGCAGAACACTGACCTAAATTATTACTAAGAAATAAGCAGGAAGAATCAAACACTTAACATTAAAATGGTAAACATAATTTTACTATTCAAACACAGGTTCAATCTTGATGGAAGAAAGAAAGAAAAGCTACAATTTGAATGCCAAATTATATACTGCTTTTATGTACATCTTTCCATTTAAAGCTCAAAATAACCCTGTGAAGAAAACAGGGTAGGTTTTATTTTTTCTTTCTTTCCTTTCTTGTATTTTTAATTGTATTTCCCATTTGCAGAGCAGTCATAGAGGCTCAGAGCTACTTAATGGCTTGCCCAAGTCCACACAGCTAGACAGCAGTGGAGTGCTCCTACTCAGTCATGTGCCGACCATAGGAAATGCTCTTTTCATGGCCCAAGTCGCCATCCTAGTGATTCCCAGCATCTCTTCAATTATTGGCCCTCTTCCCATGGCTCTCTCTGTAACCAAGGCTAGTGGTTGACTTTTTTTTTTTTTTTTTTTTTTTAGCATTCACTGTTATGTCTCGATACAAATGAGCACTGACATGTTAAGAAAGTGAAAATCAATGGCACTGATTAAGAAACTGTCCTCTAATTCGCCTGACACTCAGCTTTCAAAGATGCACAGGTGGAAAATCTGTATCTGGCTTGACTGCTTATGAAAGAAATCTCTTTAAATATGGACATTTATTTGAAACCTTCAAGACAATAACAATGTTATTATTTGCTACACTTTTACTCTGCTAAAGATGTAAGTTTTATCAATCCTCACAATAACACTGCATAAGATAGACACTCTTCTTATATCCCTTTATAGGTAGGAAAATAACAGCACAGAGAAGTTAGGTATCTTACCCTAAGTCATTTCAGTTACTAGCATTTGTTACTGACTCAAGGAGAAAGCTAGTCAACCATGAGACTTTCCTTCTCTTTCCCAAAAGTGTCTTGTAACTGGTGCTTATACAATCTCTTTAAACTCCTAGCAAAAGAAAAAGTGCATTGTTATCAGAATTCAAATGCATGGGTGTTTCATTTTATTTTCCATAACTTTGAAAATGGTGAGAGCCATGCCAATCCCCTCCCCTGTGTGTACAAGTCGTGCTGGTTGAGAGCCTTCTCTGACCTCACTCAGGTCTTCTGCAGCTCTCATGCCTTTGAAAACCCTGTTCTTGCACTGTGGCTCCACTTCCCAGCTATCAGGTGTCATATGTACTGCAACAGTTGGCACAACCCTGTAAACCTCTTGAGAGAGAGAGATCATGCCTTTTTATCTTCTCACTCCAATGCCTCTTTTTGTACACTTAAGAAGATAGGGAGGAATTAACTTCCAGAGCAAAAGGTGGATAGAGAACCTCAACAACAATAACCTCAGTTTAAGACTTTAAAACTAATTCTATAATCAAATTCCTTTTAATGACAAGATGGTCTAACGTAATAAAAATATACCCATGCAATCATTAAATAAATTTGGGTTGAAGAACTTGATAACTTATCAAGGGCAAATGACAAACAGGAAAAAAGTTAAGAATTGTACCAAAAATATTCTACTAATAATTTCAGCTTTTTGATAATTATCTAGAGAGGAAACAAATAAAATCATAGATTTTTCCACTAATCAAAGTTTTAAGTATTTCTTTTCAATGTTAATTTAAGTTTAGTTGTGTGTGTTTTTTATTCCCCAGCCAATGCTTTTATAAAAGCAAACAGTATGGGAATGTATAAAAATTTCAGTTGCTTTTTAAATTAAGAACCAAAGACATGCCTTTGTAGTCAGTAAAATAATATGCATAATGGGAAAGAAAGGAAGAGGGAGAAAAAAAGCTAGGAAAGGGGGAAAAGGGAATTGAGGAAGTACTGGAAAATAGAAAGAGAAAATGCAATGCATAGGAATTACTGAGAAGCAGAACAAGGGATGGAGCAATGAGAGAAAGTTCCACATTTCTTAACCTCATAATAACCCCCATTCTCAGAAGCCCCCTCCACAGAATTTGAAATTCAGAACTATATATAATTTCAACTACTGACTTGATAGATGAGCATTTCCCTCTCATCATATAAGAATATACCTTATTTTTTTTCCAGGTTTCTGAGCTCTTTAGCCCTTAACTCCATTCTCTCTCTCTCTCTTCCTCTCTCTCTATACCCCTCTATTTCTCTCTCCCTCTCTCTCGCTTTCTCTCTCTCTCATGCTCTGTCACAAGGACATCTATTTAATACATTTTCTTATAAAACAGGAACCCTAATTGTATTGTGAAAACTTTTTAAAAAATAGCTGCATAACTCCATTTTCTTATAAAAAATAAAATATGCCAGAAGTCCCCGTAGTTTAGAAAATGTTTTCAGCTTTAAGTAAAGTGTAGTCAGAGACTAGCTCTGGTCTCTTGGATAGGGGTCTACCCCTCTGAGATAAGTGAAAGGAACAAGAATGTGAGCCTCTGTGTGTTGCAGTGTGTTTGGTTGGAGGGCCAAGACCACCTACATAATTTGTGGCAAAGAAGACAAAATGCAAATGCAGGGCCCCTGCTTCAAAAATTAATAAGAATTTCAAGTTGGTGACAGCAGAGCATTCAGCCAAGCATGAGCTCCTTCTAAGGACTGTCCTGTACGACTGCACATATGACACACTCGTGAAGCCCATCTGTGGAGAGCTTCATCTGGTAGGGGCCACTGGCTGTCACAATGGGAAAATGTAGGGGTAGCCAGTGTGGTCTTCTGATGAGTGACTGTCTCAAAGTGTAGACAACTCACAAGCTGCCAGTGGTGACTGATTCTAAATGTTATTAGAGATAAAAGAGTGTAGACATGAAAGATGAAGAAAAGAAAGATTAACAATGTGACTTTACACTTTGCCAGCAACATTCAGCCAGGAGTCATACCCAGAGACCACAGAATGTCAATTCTAATTTAGTAGCATCTTTTTCTTTTTAATAGCCACAGTTGCTGAGCTACATTCAACAACAAGAACTTCCTTAAATATTAGTAGGTATACTCTATGAATGATGGTGTGAGAGGGCCTTAGAAATTCAAAAGCAACATAAAACGTGGATAGCAAAGGTTTCTTTGGCTTTCGATTAAGCATGAGTCTCTTATAGTTTAGCCTATTAATTGACTGAGCCAAGAAAACAATACGTGTTACTTATAATGCCTGCCTAACCTCCCCCAGAGGGCCATTGTGAAGATCACTTGCAATAAGACCTGCACTAGGACCTGATAAACCTCCATCACAATAGGAGGCAGTACCTTTCGAAGAAGAAAATTCTGAAGCCAGAATCAAAAGAGGCATATTCCACCAACTTCATAATCTACTTATGACCCCTGACGTTGAAACAACCTGGATCCTCTTTGAGCCTCAGTTTCCTCTCCTGTAAAATAGAGATAATAACGTTGTATTTAACTCAAAGTAGCATAATGTGTATTGAGGTTTTATTGAACTGTTAAGTATTGTACAAATTTAAGGCATTATCTCAAAAAAAAGTTGGCCCTGTCAAGGTCACCTCTGAAACTAAAGATTTAAAACTCAGAGTTATAAAATTCCAATCTCTCTGAGATTAACAACAGAAGATAAAGTTGTATTTCAACCCTATGCAAGAAAAGATCTATGCCCATGATTACAGAGATAATGGCAACATAAATAAAGCATTTCCTTGGGTGTTTTTGTTATCCCTCTGTTTGATCCATATGGTCATCTGCACTTTATCAACAGTAGTAAACGCAAACGGGAAAGGAAACCATACGTGGGAAAGCCAGCCAGGCAACCAGTGTTTTCTCCTATGGTACCTCACATAGGCTAGACCTTGCCAAGCAGAATAGGAAGTTTTTTCCTGTTCCCTGGCAAATCAGCTGAGCTGCAATCTCCCAAAAGTATTTTTAAATGCAATACTTACCCTCAAGGATATTTTAAGGCCCCTCAACACCTCCCCATCTTCCCACCACCCACTCCCTTTTTACTGCATCTCTCATCAACCCTCCCTCTGCACCCACACTATGATACAGGCTGAGAACAAAATGGACCAGTGTGTAAGGGGCTGGACATGTAATGGGAAGAACAAAGGAGAGATGTGATAAGACACTTAAGGAACTGATGCCAGTTTTCCAAGAAGGATCCATAATAAAGGAAGGTTAGGATTATCTGTTGATCTCTACTTTTAGTGTTAGATAAGAAAGCAGAGAATTGTTAACAGACACCTGATTCACAGGATAAGAAACCAGGCCAACATTTGGTGGCAAAGTCTTAGCTATAAATCCATGTGTGCATTTGTTTCCCAAAGTGTCACCTGAATGTGTATCTCTCTTAAGAACGTGATTGAATTTGTGGATTTAAATATTGGCTATCACCTTGCGGAGAAATAAGACTACTGGGATTGGCCAAAAAGATCATTTCAAGTGTAAGTTCTAGATATTTTAAGTAACAAAATGATACCTACTACCAGATCATGTCTGTTGCCTGGAGAATTCCAAGCCCACTGGCTGTGCTGATCTCACCACAGAGAGGGTGGAATTGAAATTTCAGAACTCACTGAAGAGGAAACCTTGAAATTCCTTTGACAATGAACAAAGCCTGTCACTTGACAGCTGCCAGAAAAATTGCACGTTTGAAAATCTACTACCAGTAGGAAATACCTGGGTTGGCAGCAATCAAATCTCTGCTTGGTACAACTTTATCTGCAACTCCGTAGTCCATCACTCTTACCTCTCACTCCCGTACCTTAAACATCGACCTGGCACTGAGTGCTCACTCCATATTTCACTTGTTTGTTTACGTAACTGGATCTCTATTATAGGTTCTTCAAGGGCAAGGACTGGTTCTGGTTCATTATTGTCTTTCCAGTGCCATGCCTCATGCATAGTAGATCTAAACAATGTTAAGTGAAAGAAAGTTGGGATGGCCAGGAGACTTCATTAGGGGAAGTGTATATACCAAACTACAGGTCATGTGCTGTTCCTCTCTCTATTAGAGAACCTGGAGTGTCATGCTCAGTCTTAGCATATTTTAGAGCATTGAGAAATTAGAATTAGTTCACTGCTGGTGAGCAAGATGGGCAGTTGAGATAGAAAATGATTGGCAAATCTGAAAACCATGGCAAATGAGGAACAAATGAAAGAACTGGGAATGATTAACTTGACTAAAAGAAGATGAAGGAAAGACCTGGTTACTCTCTTTAGATATTTAAATAGCTGTCAAGTAGAAAGTAGTTAGATTTGTTCTATATCACCCCAGAGGAAATTAAGGGCAATAATTAAAAAGTAGATTTTAGCTCAACAAAAGAAAGAATATATATATATATATATATATATATATATATATATATATATACACACACACACACACACACACACACACACACACACACACATACACACAGACCTGATCAACAATAGTGGGGAAAGAGTGGATTGCCTATCTTTGAAGTTACAAAAACAAAATGGCATAATCAGGCTGCTAGGATCCCTTCCAAGGTAGAGTTTCTAATTCCTACACAGTAAATGCAAATGCCCCTGGAACCATGGATGTGAATTGCACTAGGGAATGAGTGATGTCAGCTTCTTTCCTAGGCCCTGGCTTTCCCAGGTGGAAGAGCGCATGAGACAGCATGGAGCGCCTGAAGATGGAGACAAGTCTCCAAAAGGCCAAAGAGGACTGGTACTGTTGAAGATGAATTTTCATGGCACCATTTTGACTACTGCCTCTCTTAGTCATCGAAAGCAGCTAAAAAACAGAGGGTAGTTTAAAAAATATAGTTGGAATTTGAGGAAAATGCACATCTTGAATGTTAATATTCCAAAGAGCTGCAATCACACATCTGTTTTCTTGTTTGGTTTACAATTGAGGGAATGGGAACAGAGGACCCCATGAAATTGAATGACACTTCACATTGATAAGCATTTCAAAACAATATGGTAGCAATTTGAGGAACACATTATACTCTCAAGCTACATAAAGAAAGAGCAAATAATATACCCTTTAATGTTTAACTTTAATAATGATCTTACTTGTTACAAATACAGAATTTCACACTGAAAGTCTGTGTTTCAGTCCAGTAATATAAGACACAGTTTATAAAAATGATAATTGAGTTTAACTATGTTCTTGTTTTATTTTCCATTTATCATGTGAATTGCTTCTAAATAAGATTGTCTTACTTCATTAATTTGCATAATTACTGAATTATAGCATGGGAATCCAAATAACAAACTTCTGATAATATCATTTCAGATTCACTGTGACATTGTTTTGAAAGTGAGAAAAATTGATATACAATTAAGTTAAGAGTAAAAGTATATAAGCTAATTAGGTTGCCTTTGAGTCTTCAAAATATAAAAAGGTTATTTGGGTCAGAACAATGAATGGATTTTTATGCTCAGATGTTGAACAGCTTGAAAACCAAAGAACAACTGGTTAGTACTATAACATTTTAGAGTAACAATAAGTCTGGTTTTGACAGAGGAGGAGCCAGGTGGAGTTTTGTTTTGTTTTTTAATTGAATGAAGATCCTTGATGAGAGAGGAGAGAGGTCATTTATGAAGATCTAAAAATACATGTACAGATGTATTTCAATTTTTCAAACAGCACCCAATCAAATGAGCTTGACAGTCTCTGGTCCCAGTCAGAAAATCCTGATGCCTTGTTTGAGTTCAGAGTTTCAGCAAGTGCAAACATTTCACTCTGCTCAATCTTCAAATATGTGGGTGAGATAGAAAACGTGGATATGGATAAAAAGCTACAAGCTGCTATTTAGTTATCGGACATTGTTCAAAGATCCAAGCAGTAAATGTTCCTCTCTGGAAAGGAGGCTGATGAAAGAGAACAAGTCTCATCGACAAAATAAATCCCAGGGTCTGTCTTGGGTGAGCAGATAAACAAGGGCCCGACTGATTAAGTGTCTTTCCTGACGTTGTGGAGACAACAGCAGAACAATCGCAGAGACAAAACTACACCTCTCTCTCCTGCCTCCCTTGTCCTCTTATTAATCATTTTGAACTGAAAGCTCGGTAACAGCAGTCCTGCCTAAAATATTGCTTGTTTCCCTAAGATGACACCCTGGAAGCTGAGAAGTGCTGTGTTATCATCCTGCCGTCCTTTCCTTTCAGTCGTGATTTGAATAAATCTGTGACTTTCACAAGAAAGGAATGTCATGGCTGAGGGATGAAACATACAAGATAAGTTTTGTATTTCCCATAGAATCGTGGCAGAATCTTATTTTTTTCTGGTACTTAACCAAGTGACATGGATTCTCTGAGAAGATCTCAGTGCTGTTTCACACACTCTGGCCCCACTCCCTAACAGATGAAGATTCTTATTTGTCTGTTGTTGGGTCCAAAGACATCCCCCACAGCTGCTGGGAATCTTGTTGCCTGGGTAAAAGAATAGGGCATATTTCATGGGAGCTATTAGTATGGGCTGTAAGTCTGTTGTGAGGCACAAGGCCAACAGCTGGATGCAAATGGCAGGTTCTGGGCCAGCTGAAACTCTCTGCTTTCAAGTTTTGCATGTTTGCATACACACATAAACACATGCACACATGCAAGCACACACACACACACACACACACGCGCAACTAGCTTGGGAATGTTAAACAGCTCCAGATTTATTTTTTAATCTAAACTAAAATGTTTAATGTGGCCTAAAGGTTTGGCAGAACCAGGCAAGCCTGCTCCTTCTTACCACAGGCTGGAGGCATCTGGCCCAGGCCTAAAAGCTGCTGGCTCTCCATGGGGATGAAGGGCTTGGGAGGACATGCCTGCTCCTCAGCTGGGTGATGGAGAAAGGAAACAACTTAGGCTATCACAGCATCTGAGTGGTTATCTATTCAAGTCAGAATTTTTTAGAAAAAGAAACTGCAGCCTAAAGCACATAGTGAATCAAAGACAAAACCTGGATCAGAACCTATATGTCCTAATCAGGGCCAGATTAAGGTCCATCAGAGTCTAATAAACTCTAAAATGATTGTGGTTACAGCCGCATATATCATTCAAAATAAAACAGTAAGCCAAGACTAATGAGGTGCTGTGATGTTTTAATTTTTCCCATAAGGATTAATCAGGAATCTCTTTTGGGAACTATTTTCTATCAAATGCCTCCAGAAATATTTTCTCCTGTCTTTAGATTCCCCTACCTTGCTGGTACTCAGAGCCTGCTCTCCTGCTTATTGGGAATCCAGCTCTTCTCTGATCTCTGGCCTGAGAATGTCCATGCCACTCTCATCGTCCTCGTCCATCACCCTTGAGTCATGGACCACCTAGGCTGGCAGGTCCCCTCCTCTAGCCTGCACCCATGGGGTTCTCATCCTTGCCTTGAAAGCTCCAGTGAGGACAACACATTATATTCCAGAATACTCAGTTTCATTTCTGGATAATGGCTCTGATTACTAGAAAATTCTTTCCCTTGTTAATTTGAAATCTGTCTTGCTACTTAATAACATTGGGCCTTGAAACTCATGTATAGAACTTTACATTCACCTATTAAATTTTGTTTATTATTAAAACCACAAAGATAGTTGTAAATTTTACCATTTACTATTCAACCCAACTTTGATTCAACCACCAATATTTTAACTAACCAAGAGTCATCAAATTTAATATAATAAGACAGATAGTAAACATTTTAGGCTTTGAGGTCATACTGTCTCTGTAACAACAACTCAGTTCTGCCCTTATAATACAAAAGCAGCCAGATACAATATGTAAAAGGGGTGGGGGTATTGGCTGTGTTACAATAAAACTTTATTTATAATAACAGACAACAGAAAAGATTTGGAAAACAGGCCTCAGTTGGCTGACCCCTGATATATTCAATTCCACTGTAAATATTGTTCTCATTGAGACAGATAGAAGCAAAATAAGAACCAATGGATTTTGCTTTCCCACTGTCAACTATCAACATTTTATCCTTTACTATCATCTATTTTGCCTCTTCACTCCTTCACTTTCCACGTTTCCTCATTTCTCCTCATTTCTCTTCACAGCTCTTTTGGTTCCTATCTAGTTAGTACATTATTTCTTTTCAGTACTAACACTTATTCCCTATGGACCACAGTTCTGTTCATCATCAGATGAATGATGTTCATCTGAATGGTAAAAAAATACTCTATACATACCAATATCTTTCTTTTGCCTTTTAGCTGAACAAGATACCACTTGTCTCCTTCCCTTTATTTGCAAAGATTTATCCAGCGTCCTGTTCTTTATATGGCCATACCACCTTCCTTGTGGCCTTTGTAGATTATCAGAGTCATTTTCATGGCTCTGATCTATGAGTAGGAGCCATGTATTTGGTACAAATATCACAAAGAGCTCTGTTAACAGATGATGCTCGATGGTTCTGTCCTGTTTCTTCATGTCTAGTGTCTTATGAGTAGAGGTATTAATGGCTTTTGTTTGGACTGTCTTTTCAAGGATGTTTTTGTACTGATAATGTCTCCCTTGAGGCAAAGTTTGGGCAGAGTAGGTTTCTTGGTCTATGCTAGCAACAAACGTACCCTACAGGTGTCAGTTAGCTCTTGTTGCATCACACTGTGGAAACTGGACCTTGGGAAGTGGGATAAATGCTAATACTTTGGCTACTGCTATTGCTGTAAGCAATAAACTGTTCTTTGTCTCTGACCCAAGGGTCTTGTGTTTCCTACTAGCCTCTATGAAACTGAGGTAGGCTAAGTTGGTAGCTTGCAAACAGGGTAGAATCTTAGGACCTGAACTGTTCTTGACATACTACACCTCCTTGAGAAGGGAGAAATATGGGAAGTGAGATGGACTAGAAATTAATGTACGATATAGCAGAGCAGAGCTATGCAAGGTTACTTAAAAGACAGTGGCTATTCTCAAGCTGTAACTCCACCCCTTTCTAACCATTCAAGAACATAAGTGGTAAGAGTGGTATTACAGGAATAACTTTGAACTTTCTCCACTTAAAAAAAATATGAATCTTTTCCAAATGGCAATACTATAATTACTACTAGCAACAATTTACTTGCAATATACTTTTCAACCAGGTCACCTCTCCAAGGTCAAGAAGAGTTGACATAGAATATATTTGGCCTAGCACAGGCAGTTTTAAAGGCACTACATCAACAGAGAGAGAGAATTCTGTGTGTTTTAAGACTATATATATATATATATATATATATATATATATAGCCTAAGTGACAGTCCAACTGGTAGCTCTGACGTGCGCTGACCACCAGGGGGCAGATGCTCAACACAGGAGCTGCCGAGCTGTGGTGATTTGGCAGCTGTGGTTCTCAGGTGACACACCCAGAACCAGAGAGGAGGGAGCCCGATTCCAGGCTGCATCACCTGAGAACTGCCCTCTCACAATCCTGGACCCCTCAGGGGATGTTGGAGAGCCGGTTATGGCCCCATCCCCACAGGCTAGGCTGAGGGACCCCACCAGTGCACAAATCCATGCACCGGGCCTCTAGTAGGATATAAACATGATCAGGCAGCCTGCTCCATCCCCTTCTTCTGTTCTGTCAATAGATATTGAACTACTCTCTGTGTGAAGATCATCTATGTTTAGCATAGGGATAGGAGGTGTTGAGGGTGGGAGGGGTAATGCTGAGAAAAACTCTATTAAGGAGTTCATGATTAGAGAACCAAAATGCACATAATACTATTAGGAAGTGAAATAAACCCAAAGTGATGTTAATTTGACTTGAATTAGTTCATGTGTGCAAGCAGGAGGAAGGGTTGCTGGGATCTGGGGAGAGATTTTGGCATGAGATGAAGGCAGGTGACAGTCATCTGGGGTTAAAGGGCAAAGGTTCTAGAAGAGCTGAGTTTTGAAGCAGCAAAATTTTTCATTGTTCACAAAGATGAAAATGAAAGTTAGGAAGCACACAGTCTGGGAGAAAGATAACTAAGTGGAAGATAAGTTGACCTGGGCCTAAGTCCAGTTCTATTAGTAACTAGCCATCTGTTCAGCCCATCTCAGCCTGTATTTATCTTTAACAAAGGAAGTGAATTAGATGATCTTTCCAAAAACACCCTGTAATTTTGTAATTGGCTTTTTCAGAAGTAAGAAGCAAATTAATTTGACAATCCAGAGTGTTAATATTGAGTTATAATAAAAATTATATTGAAAAGATGGCTGAGCAGTTGGCAGTAGGTGAAGACACTATTACTGAATTTACGGACCAATAGGGAGACACTCCTGGGCCTTGAGGAAGAATGACAAGATTAAAATATCTGTGGGATGCAATAGAAGAAATTACCCAAGAGGGCTTTCAGAATAACTATAGTTAATCCTAGACTCTTACTTCAAAAGACTTGTAAAAGTTACATTTCCATCTATCCAAATGAGAGTGATAATTAAAATATCAATTAAATTATTTCTCCTATTTATTGTCTGCACAGTTAAATAGAAGTGTTTGAGACACAAAATTATTAAGAGATGGAATTGATGACTCTGTATGGTTTAGGGTGATTTTTAAACTGGAGTACTTAAAAGTCACTGGCTATTATATACTAGTATTTCTTAATACTAACTGATGGGCATTGCTCTGTTTATGGTTCACAAACCAGAATTTAGCTCTATTTTAAAAGTCTATGATCCATAGTCATATCAAGGAATAAATGAGTTCTCTTTTTCTACACCATTGTCTCATCTTACCACAACTGTCTCCAAGAGGACATCAGAACTTCTGCAAATGTCCTCGTTTTCCTAATCAATTGTGGGTCTGTTTGTTTAGAAGTCTGAAAGTCCACTGTAGTCTGAAAAGCCTTTTGGTACCTTACCTAATGGCTTGACTAGAAACAGAAAGGACTGGCTGATGCCCTAGTCTAATAGCATATTTCCCTAAAGAGGCTAGAACTTCCTGGATATGCAGAACAGGCCAGGCTGCCCTCAGACAGTCATATGAGGCTGTCCTGCAAAGCCCAATAACCTTCTTAAAGATTCTTGGGGAGCAAAGAAATGTACAGACTTCTGGAATGCATTTTTGGTGTCTTCATAGCAAAGATAAGCAAATATTTACTAAGTGTTTCCAATGAGCCAGGTTTTTTTTCACAAAATTATATTTTTTATTGAGATTTAATTGGCATATATAAGATTATATTAGTTTCAGGTGTACAACATAATTATTCAATATTGTATGTATTGAGAAATGATTTTCACAATAAGTCTAGTTAACATCGTCACCACACATAATTACAATTATTTTTATGGTGACAACTTTTAAAATCTACTCTCTTAAACTTTCAAATATGCAATACCATATTATTAACTATAGTTACCATGCTATACATTACATCCCATGACTGATTTATTTTATAACTAAAGATTTTTAGCCTTTGACTGCTTTCACCCATTTTGCCCATACACAACCCCCAATCCTGGCAACCACTAATCTGTTTTCTGTATCTATGAATTAAATATTTATTGGGTAGAGTTTTGGGGTTTTTTGGGGGGGGAGGTTGATTTGTTTTTACATTCCATGGATGGTATTTGTCTTTCTCTGTCTGGTTTATTTTACTAATAGCATAATGCCCTCAAGGTCCATCCATGTTTTTGCAAATGGCAAGACTTCCTTCTTTTATGAGAGAATAGTATTCCATTGTTTATATACCATTATTTTCTTTATCCATTCATCCATTGATGGACACTTAGGAAACTTCCATGTTCACAATATGATTTTGTCACATTAAATCTCATTTGTTATCCCATTTTACAGATGGTGATGATCAAGATACACTTCCTAAGATCTGTGACAAATATCTGAGCTATAGTAGTAAAACGAGAACATAGGAACAGGATGTTAAAGAGATGTTTCAAAGAAAGGTTTAAGAGGATGCAAGTGAGTGATGTTTGTAAGGCTTCTTTCAAAAGAAAATTTTTCCATCCTCTCAATGCTCATATTCAGACTGTTTCACAGAATATACAGTTCCAGGGTGCCTGTGTATTTTCCCCATGAAGACAAGGTTCAGATTAGCGTAATTTGTGGGTTAAAAGTAGCTTCAAAGCTGCTCAGATCAAAAGGATTTTCTGGACCAGAGACTGAAACTGTAGAATTTACCCCTAACAGCAGTTATTCATGAGATCAGAATGGCTCCTCAATTGCATTGATAACTTGGAGAGCTAGGAGTAGATGGTGAGTGTTTTCACACGCTGTGAAGAGAATAAAGAAGAGGTTTCATCATCAAGACTTTCCCTACAAAAAACAAGTCAGATTTTTTATCCACTTCCCTGAGCTCCCAATCAGCCTCTAAAATGAGTCATTTGAAAAGCCAGAGTTAGCGCTAACATTCTCCTCAAAATAATATTCTGAATAACTGAAAACTTTCTATCTATACAATACATTTACTTTTTGCCAACCTAAACACGTGGTTTGAAATAAGAAGAGAGTGGATTTATCTTTCCATTTTTCCTCCATAAGGTCATACTTCTGACCACAACAGCTTTTCTTTAGAGAGTGATGAGAAGAATGTCCCGCTAAAACCACCCACCTATAAAACTTAGAGCACAACCAGAGGAGAATGGCTTTCTTGGATGGAAAACAGGTTGGTTCCCATGAGTGTTGGGGATCAGAACCTGACTGAGAAATGTTTGAGAGGAAATGTGAGGTGAGAAAGTAGGGACAGTGAAGCCAGACAATCATATTGAGGAGTTTTGCCATAAAGCGGAACAGGGTAAACAGATCAGAACCTGGGAGAGTTTATAGCACCCGGAGCGAAGGTTGATTAGTTTCTAAGATCAGAGATCAATGCAAATG
The DNA here is from genome assembly GCF_963455305.1 of Plecotus auritus. Taxonomy (NCBI): domain Eukaryota; kingdom Metazoa; phylum Chordata; class Mammalia; order Chiroptera; family Vespertilionidae; genus Plecotus; species Plecotus auritus. Next base: position 63,963,308 of record NC_137771.1, read on the forward strand.
GGGATTACAGAGCTAAGGAGAGTCTTCGTAGGTTTTAAGTTAAAGCTCTTTAGTCCCCAACCCACGCTTCTATACTCTGCATTTTAAAATTTGGGGACTGAGACTCTGCAGACCATAATTTTCCATTTCTGACAGCTCTTTGTTCAGTTCTGCCTTTAGGGGTCTCTAGAATGAGTCTGGAAGAGTGGAGGAGGAGAACGGGTTCATACTCCTTCCTATTTCCTACTGTTTCCACCAGCACCTCCCCACCAATGCTTCCTCGTTATGGCACTAATGCCTCCCAATAGCAGTAATTGGTTTGAATGCGTATGTTTTCCCTTCACTCCTAAAATCAGCATTATTGCACCCCCTCGTCAATATCAGAACCATGCATGGGCACTCACTCTTCTGTGGTCTGAGTCCTGGCTCTGCTGGGAACCAGGATCGGCATCACCTGGCCAGGACCCTCTTGGGAAGTCTCTGTGAGGGCCTCTCCTTCAAGCTTCTAAGTTCTAAAACCCTAGTCTATTGCCTTAATTCCCCTACCCCAGGGGGCTACAGTTATTCCCTTGAGCCTCAGTGTTCCATGTTAGGCTTTTCCACATTTCAATAATATTTAACAGCTTTCCTAAAGTAAATTATCTCTATCAAAATAACTTAGTGGTTCATGTTTTCTTGACTGAACCCTGACACAGTCAGAGTCAAGATTTGGTCAGGATGCACAGAGGTCAAAGCTCACACCCTCCCAGCTCTGCTAAGCTGCCTGTCCCCATTTTAATATTTAAAAAATCTTTTAACAGAAATACAAGTGAGGATATACTCTCCATAAAACTAGAGTTTTTCTAACATATTGATTGAGAATATTCCAGACCTTCCTCCTGCCTCTGTTTCTCCATCCTCTTCCTTACAACCACTTGATCGTTCTTCATGTCCCAATCTTATAATAGTTCCTCCTAGTGTTTGCTTTTTGAGGTCATACTATTCTTTTTATTCCCATTGTTCTTTGCAATTCAGATTCCTGATTTCATAACCTATGTTCTGTGGTTGGCCTGTGGGTAGAGACCGGTGTTTTTACAACTTTTGGAAATCCATACCCTGATATGAAATTCACATTCTTGCAATGAGCACTAAATTGAATGTTGGAAGCTTAGTGTCAAGCTTCTGCTTAGCAGTAGGCTCAATCACATGTACAATTAACACCATATCTCTGGCCTCAGCTTTCTCAGCTGCTGAGTGAGGAGGTCATGGGAAGTGATCTCTGAGACACTTCTAGCAGGCTTCCAGAACTTGCCCTGTCTTTTAGCTCTCTTCTTGATCCTGAACTTTGTAGCTAATGGACTGTTACTCGATTTCCTAGCACAATATAAAATTCTATTGAATTGGCAACAGTCATTTGATTTACTCTACAGCTTTCATCAGCCCTTAGAAACCTTGCAATCGAATCTCTTCCAGTCCCACCGTGGATCCTGAAAAGTCTTTAAATTCTACCTTTAGTTCACTGAACTCTAATTTCTTTTCTCCTTTTCTTCATCGTTGCTTAACCTTTATCCTAGGTTTCTCTTTTGAGCTCATCCAGTGCCCTCCTTTAAAGAACTGTTTTTTTTTTTCTTCCTTGACTTTTTACTTATACTGACACACGTTATAAGGTTTTTTTTTCAAAGTCTTGGAGAATATGGTTGCTAATTCATGTAATGCTACTGGGCCTTCCTTTTGAGAAAGGATGCCTAACATGTAAGTCAGCTGTGAACTGTCCAAACCTGTGGAATCAAATCCCAGCTCTCGCTTGTTAGGTGGCTGCAAGGACTTAGAAAAAGGACTTAATGTCCTTGGCCTAGAGCAGCTATTTTCAACCAATGTGCCACAAGAATTCTTAAAACATGTAGTACCTGACTATTTAGTCTGGGGTACTGACCTCTTTTCCTTTGGATTGTCAAAATTTTTAAAAATGACAACAGTCAACACAACAAAAGTCATCTGGTATGAATGAATTGAAATTACACCTCTTTTTTTTTGTCAGATCAGCCAAAAATATATATTTTTGGTGTGCCACAGAATTTTAGTAATTAGTTTATGTGTGCCATGAGATGAAAAAAGTTGAAAATTGCTGGCCATCTAGACACAATAGTCATTTATCTAAACAATATTTGTGAGATAGTGATATACAAAGGGTATTAGTTAAAATCTTTATCCTCTTCTTAACACATTATTTTGCATGTGCTCTTCTATGTCAATCTCTGACCTCATTTCTTTGTAAATAATGTTCACTCTAGTCTGTTAGCATAGGTAGCTAGTTAGTGTTAATAAAGGAAGGGAGAAAAGGGAATCAGATATCAAGCCTAATAAACTAGGGAGCTGAATTAGACACTAAGCTTGCTTCACTAGGAAGTTACAGCATCCATAGTTCCCAGGGAATCACAGCATTGCCCTGCCAAGAGGATTAACATCCCTTTCTCCCCTGTGTAGGGAGGAAGGACTGGCTTTCCAATCTCCCAAAGTATAACTGATTTACTTGCCCAGACTATGGGAGGAAGGAATAAATAATAAAGGGGAAATTCCTCTGCTGGGCTCATGCCCAGTAGAAGCCAAGATGGTGCAGGGGGAGGTCCTTCTATGAGGTATATGCAGTAGGAACTAAGAAGGTGACCATAAAGGGGAAGTACTTAGCCTGGGAAAAGTATCAGATTGGATAAGGGACACAGAATCCCAGAAGATCTTGGACATAGATTGGTTAGGGGGAGGGTCCAAACCAACCCACAAAGGATTGAGAAGTTGATTGGTTAGTTTGAAAGAGCTACCGGTCCTTCCTAAGTCTGAGATAATATAATCCAAGCCTAACAAAGGCATTTCACTGGGTAATACACACTCCATCACACATTTGTTGGTGCGCTCACAGGTTCTCTCTCCATAGCAGCCATGAGGACCTAGCAACTGCCTGGAAGTTGGCAGCTTCATGGACCCAAGTGCAGGCTCAACCATGAGCCTGGATAGGACAGTGCAGCATGAGCCAGGAACACAGATTACACTAGCCAGACAGGGACAGGGGCTTAACTAGACTAAGCTTTGGCACAGAATTTGTGGATACTGGTCTGCCTTATGGGCTTGATGAAGACAAGCTGGACTCTTTCCACAGTGGGGCCCACAGAAATGAGACACCAGAAACCTGGGGGCAGCCATTTACTTTAACCCCAATAAATCTTACCACTACACCTTATCCTCCCATGCATGGATCCCCAGAATTACTTTTCTCTCAACTCAGTGAAAGGACCCCATTTCCACTGGCAACAAGTCCACCATCCTTTCTGTCATCTCTTCCTCCTCCATTCTTTCTCCTCCACTTCTTTCATAATTTTCACCCAATACTTATTTAATTTTATACTTTAAGAATCAACTCAGTATGTCTCTGGAAGTGTATCTCCTTTGTTCTCCCACCCTCCAAGCAGGCTAAATGGCCCTTCTCCTGCATTCCCATAGCCCTTTAGAGATGCCCATCCTATTTGTCTCTGTGTGCTTGATTTATTCATTAGTCATCTGCACTCAACTCATTTCCTTGTGAACATAGAATTGATTTATCTTTATACCCTCAAAATATAGCATAGCACATAGTAAGTCATCAAAAAGTGCTAACAGAAGAAAATAAGATTTTTCAAGTTCACAATTTCAACCTCAGAACTGACTTTCCTTCTTCTTTTAGGATTCTTTTTTGGCACTCAGAACCAAAACCTTTTGTAGACACAAAAAACACACTCATCTCAAGAAAAACAGCAAGGAAGAATATGTATCCCTGCATCTCATTAAGTAAAAAATATCCCAGGGGGAATATACGAGAGAAAAAACTGCATTATAAAGGTAGAGAGAACACCCCTAACAAGTTCTTGTTATTATTATTATAATTAATGGAAAGGAATTTGGCAGGATCTGCCAATTTTAAGGGACATAGGAATGTCATGGGACCACTAGTAGCATGAATCTTCACCTTCATTTCCATCATACTATTCAGCCAGCCAGTAAAAATACATCAAATATATGTAGGCACCATGGGGATGGGGACACCAACTTGTGGTTAAAGAATTCTGGGGGAAAACCTGGAACCTGGATAAAAGACCAGTAGATTAATCTTAAAATCAAGAAAGGAAGCAACACATTTTTCTTCTTATCTTTTTCATAGAAGACAAAATATTCCCAAATCTCTGCATTTCTACTTATTCTTCTCTGGTGATTGAAAAACAATGACTTTACTCAGAAGGAATTTCCAGTAATGTGCATACACTGATGATGGACCAGGTATTCTCAGAATTGCAATGTAACCTGAGGCCTCTATGCTGGGTGAGGCTATGACTTTGCTGCAGCCTAGAAACAGAAACGAAATAATGTACAAGAGCCTGAGATGGTTCACACACATCACAAAATTATTCCATGCAGTCAGCAGACATGCTGGCTGCCCTAAAATATTCCGCAGCATGTGAAAGCGATCCCTTGTCCTGGGTGAAGGATGCCAAGTCTAGCACAGTAAAACCAAGTTTACGAAACAGGGCCAGTGAAGAAAAATGGCATTCAAACCTACTTGAGGATACAGACTGAAACACTTGAATTTCAACAAGCCAGAAGTTATTTCACTTTGGGCAAGTCTCACACCAGTCTCAGTGATCTCCTCTCACACCATCTCAGGTTCCAGCCACCACAAACTGCTCTTCTCTGAACACACTTGACCCGTCCAAGATCCTGTTTCCTCTCCCTGGTTTGTCTTTTCCCTCTTTCTTCTTTCAGTTCAACATCAGTCTCTGCTGATTCCCTTAGGCTCCCATAGAATTCTAAGCACAATCACTATGTTTACCATATTTATTGAAATTATATGTTTATGAGCTTGCCTTGCCCACTAAGCACAGAGACCCTAGAACAGTGATCATGTTGTTTCATTTCTGTATCCTGGTGCTTAGCACTATATCTTAAACATAGGCTCTTATGATATGTTTGCTGGATAAATAAATTTCACTAATTATACCTCCATTTCTTCAAATATAAAATGTAGGAGTGAGACTACCCTGTCTCTAGGCTTCTCCCAGCCCCAATAGGCAATGATTCCACAATGCCTCAAAAGCCACAGAGACAAAGAACTTAGGGTTTTAGACCAAAGCAGAAACAAATGCTTACTGAATAAAGCTGTTTTATAAAAATAATAATAATAATAATAATAATAATAATAATAAAGGCAAACAACTGTTAGTTTGTATTTCACACAGTTCTACTTACTGTGACATTCCCATGAGGGAATATTCCCTAGGGTTTCCCAGCTGCTCTTAGGACCACATCTTTCTCACACAATATCCTGAATCAAGGACTATCTTATATCAGCTAACTCCTTTGAAAATAGTCGAGACAAGTGGGCCGTGTCATGTGAAATTTTGCTTGGTAGGTATGTGGCCATTATATGGCTCATGTCCCTATACCATGGTCCAATCACGGTATCACAGCTGTAGGGATGGAGAGTATAAAGAGAATCAGGGGTTAAAGGTCAGGGAAGGACTTTGGGGTCAAACAGATGAATTATATTTGGGTCCACTACTTGCTTACAGTGCAGTTTTGATCAAATTGTTCAATCTCTTTAAGAAGTGTTGCCAGTAAAATAGGTATAATAACTATACCTCTCTTATTGGGAGTGCATAAAATAATGTAATCCAAGTACTTAGTCTAGTATAGAGATTCTTAGCACACTGTGGGTATTCAACAAATGGTATGTGAGTTTCATCATATTATTTTCTGGCCCAATCCCCTCATCATAAACAAGAGAGGAGCAGAAAGTCATAGAAAATTACCTAAGCTCACACAACCCATTAACGGCACAGCTGGATCCAGATTTCTACATCAGGATTTCCCTGGTTCCTAATGGTACCAAAAAGTCCTACAAAGGCTAAGATTCCCATCAGCATGTCAGTCCCAGGAGAAATTTTTTTATGCTGTGCTTTTTAAGCACACTATGCAGTGGTGCACAGGAAGGCAAGGAGATGGTCCAGGTGCCGCCTGTCCTCTGTCCCCGTACAGTTTAAAGGGAATTGCACAGTATTCCTAGTACCTTCTCTGACACTGGATGGCTCATCACCTTGTGCAAGTCAGTTAAATTCTCAAAACTTCCACTTCCTTTACTGTTGGCTGATGATGCATGTCTGCTCTCACCATCCCAAAGATTTACTAAATATTGTGGTCGGCTGATAATGGCCCCAAAGAGATCAGCTCCTGATTCATGGAACTTATAAATACCTCATTTGGAGAAAGGGTCTCAGCAGATGTGGTTAAGGAAAGTATCTTGATAGAGTTTATCCTAGATTTTCCAGGTAGGCCCTGAATGAAATCACGTGTATCCTTTGTAAGAGTAAGACAGGAAGGGATTAGACACCCACACTGAAGCCTACAGAGCATTCCCTGAAAGGGATAAGACTCCCTCTGACTTTTCAGGCACTGAAACAAGGAGGAAACATGAAAGGGGTACATGCATGAAGGAACAGAGAAACAAGAATAAATGTCCCTGCTTCACAATTATGCCTAGGATCCTAGAGGATGCGTGGGAGCCACTGAGCTCTGAGTTGGTATCAGTTGCAGAAGAGTTAATCCTACCTTGTGCTAGCCTTGGAGGCACACAGATTAATAAAAAGCAATTACTGTATACACAGGTATTTATAGCAGCATGATTTATAATAGCCAAAGGGCGAAAACAATTGAAATGTCTATCAACAAACAAATGGATAAACAAATGTAGCATATTCACACAATGAAGTATTATTTAATCATAAAAAAGGACCAAAGTATTGATATATACTACAATACAGATAAACCTTGAAAACATTATGCTCAGTGAAAGAAGCCAGTTACAAAAGACTGCACAGATTCCATTCATATGAATTTCAGAAAAGGGAATCTATAGAGACAGAAGATAGATGAGTGGTTGCTTAGAGTTGGAGGGGAATGGGGACACCGAGGTGATAGCTAAAGAATAAGGGGTTTCTTCTTAAGGTAATGAAAACATTCTAAAATTAACTGCAGTGATTATTGCACACATCTTTGTATAAAGTAAACACCATTGAATTGTATACTTTAAATGTATGAATTGAATGGCATACAAATTAAATCTTAATAAAGCTACCTTTAAAAATAAATAAAACCAACAGTCACTGTCTTCAGGGAGCTCCCACAGCCTCCCCTATACTAGAGAGTGGGTCACAACCATCTGAGTGTAGCTCCAGGTCTTTCCCAAGGAAGTCCTGATGTTCCCTGGGAAAGAAAAGAAAGGGGGCCTCATCAGTGTAGCTCAGTTGGTTGGAGCTTCATCCCATACACTGAAAAGTCGAGGGTTTGATTCCAGGTCTGGGTGCAACCGATTGATGTTTCTCTCCCCCCCATCCCCTTTAATAAAAATAATTCTCTGATGAGGGGATATATATATATATATATATATATATATATATATATATATGTAAGAGAGAGAGAAAGGGATATGAGAGATTTGGGGAATGATGCCTTTACATGTCACTGCCAACCCAGCTTGTCTATTTTTATTATTCTTAACCACATATATTCTCACAGGGACCATCTGAATGTATTCCTCATAAATGCTGAGAGCCCATACATGTCTGTTATCAGTATAAAAAAGTACCATCAGAAAGTCGGATTTCTATGACTTTTTAATCCCATTGCATCCAGGTAGACACTTAGGTGAGTTTGTCTCTTAGTTATTTCACAGGGACAATGCACTTTGGAAAACACTAAAAAATGAAGAAAGTTTATTCCTAGTACTTCAAGTCCAACATGTCCAGAAATGAACTCATCATTTCCCTCCCCGCCCCTCCCTGCAAACCAGATCTTCCTTTTATAGTCTTTATCAGCAAGTGGCTCAGTTAGCTGCCCAAGCCAGAGTCAGGCATCATCCTGGATTCTACTATCCCTCTCACTACCCTCATCCAAACGATCACCATGCCATGTCAACTATCAGACCTGTCCATTGCTGTCTATCCTCTTTGCCATTACTCGTCCTCCAGGTGAGGCCACTATCATCTTTCACCTGGATTGCTGCAAAGCCTGCCAGCTGGTTCTACTTGCTCCCATCCAGTCTCCCCAGCAGCCAGCAGGTCCTTTTAAAAGAGAAATTGGCCCTAGCCAGTTTTGCTCGGTGGATAGAGCATCGGCCTGCAGACTGAAGGGTCCCAGGTTCGATTCTGGCCAAGGGCACATGCCTGGGGTTGCAGGCTTGATCCCCAGTGGGGAACGTGCAGGAGGCAGCCTATCAGTGATTCTCATCACTGATGTTTCTATCTCTCTCTCCCTCTCCCTTCTTCTCTAAAATCAATAAATATATATATATATATATATATATAAATAATTTTTTTTAAAGAGAAATTGGACCATGTCACTTTCTTCCTTACTTCCCTTCAATAGTCCTAAGAGTCCAGTCATCTGAATGTAGTCTACGTGATTTTTCTAGCCTCCGCTCATCACTTACCATTCTAGGGTCATCCTTTCATATTTGCCACTATCCTCACTCCTACCCTCCTGACTGTCCTTGAGTTTGTCACATACCCCAAGCTCTCTTTAGTCTCTAGACCTTTCCAGATGCTATTCACTTCGTCTGGAACCGTGGTCGGCTAACTGCTGCTCACGAGCCACATGCGGCTCTTTGGCCCCTTGAGTGTGGCTCTTCCACAAAATACCACGGCCTGGGCGAGTCTATTTTGAAGAAGTGGTGTTAGAAGAAGTTTAAGTTTTAAAAATTTGGCTCTCAAAAGAAATTTCCATCGTTGTACTGTTGATATTTGGCTCTGTTGACTAATGAGTTTGCCGACCACTGGTCTGGAAAATGCATGCCTCCTCCCCTCACCCTACTCCTTCCAATTTGCAACCTGTGGTCTGACTAACTCCAAGCTATCCTTCTCTCAGCTTAATGTCACTTTCTCCTACACCCCTATCTCACCCCAGCCACAGGTTATATTTGATGAGTTTGTTATACGTTTCTGAAAATGTCAAAACACTTATTACACAGTATTATAATTCATTGTTCATTTGTCTGTCTTCACCTATAATGTGTGATCTAAGGCAAGAAAGCAATTTGTCTTATTCTTCATTGTTTCCTCACAGCCTAGCAAAAGCTTAGCACATAGTAGGCACTCCGTAAACACATGCTGTTATCAAGAGTCTTAAGTCAGGCTGGTGCCTGTCTATACAAAGCTATGAAATGCAGAGCATCTATTATTGGCTGTGTTCATAATTGCCACATATGCTTGGTAACAGAGACAAAGTATTCTGTATAGAAAGAGCCAGTGTTTTTTAATGTAATTTTTAATTATATGTATGTGATTATAAGCCTCACACAAAAATGCATTTTCTGAATGTACTCAATTTAATTTTAATTTTACAACAAAAGCGTCCAGGGTTGTTAAATAGTCCCATAGAGTTTTGCCTTGATAATATCATTGAGACTGTGTAGCAAACTTCAAGGAAGAAAAAAATCCTCTCATTGATTTCTTTTATGTGTTTATTTTAAAATGCAGGACTAACTGACACCAGGGGGAGTGCATTAACATTTTTTGGTGGACAATAAGGGACCTTTCATGGACACAGTACTGGGTTACTTATTGCTGTATTGAGTTTCCAAGCACATTGCTCCTTAGTGATTTCTGGTTCTTAGTGTATTGACTTTCTGCTTGGGCCAGAGCTTACAGAATTCCATTTCACCTAGCACCATACCAGGTTACCCTACATTATACATTTCTACGTTCCATAATATTTCCAATGAAGGGACAACCCAAGCAATGTGCACCTTCCTGCCATACCCTGTCTCCTAAACAGTGAATTATTCGAGAAGAAAAATAGCATATGCTGACATCCAGTCATTGTAAAATATATGTTAAATGAATGATGGAGCACATTTTCTGAAAGATGAGCTCGTTTGATATGGCTAGCAGGCAGGGGAGGTAGGGGGAGAAGCCAGCCTGTTAGTTGGATAGAGGTATGGGTTCAAATTCTGTCACTGTTCCTTGTTAGCTGTTTGAATTTACAGTTTTGCTCTGAGTTTATTTCCTTAATTCCAAAATGACTATAAAAATATTTCCCATGGATGAGTTTAAAAACCTAGCCTAGGTAAAAGTATCTAGCAAGAGGGGGAGCCTGGTGATATTTATAAAAAGCTATCCATGTGTATCCCCCCCAACAACTCAAGTATGGGAAAATTAAATAAATTAAAATGTGCCACATGCATGGATCTTAAAGGTGCTGAATGATTTTTCTGCCTTTCACTTTCTTTCCCACCTCCGAATGCATTTTTCATAACTTATGCAGTATTAGAGTGAACAAGTCAAGTTCCCTAACACTATAGATGTGACCATCAGTGCCCAATGTGTTGAACAAAAATTTACAATGCTGTCCCATATCTGATAAATTGCAGGTGATAAGAAGAGTATTCATGTAAGGTTTGGCTCAATGTTAGCAAAAGTTGACATAGACAGAACTTATAAATAACTGTCATAGTCAAAAACATTTTTATAAGATCAGGAAAATGAACTGTAGGAAATCACTCTAAAGTATTAAATGTTTATGAGATACAATTATTAAAATCACTCAGAAAGGCAAAAAGTTAACTATATATATCACACATTTCACCACTTCAATATATACATGTCAGCCCTCAAATTGTTTTAAACCAGGATAAATTTTGCCTTTGTTTAAATTATCTACACTAATAAAAGAGAAAGATGCAAATTGACTGTACCTTCGCGACACCAACCAGCCAATCAGGAGTGAGCATGCAAATTAACCCAACAAAGATGGTGGGTTAATTTGCATACACAGGTGCCGATTGGCCAGGGGCGGGATGGGATGCTTGTGTCGTTGCCATGGTGACGACGCAGGTGTTCTGCACCGCCCCAATGGCTCCAGGCCTCTGGGCAGTGTGGGAAGGCGGAAAGGCAGCTCCGGCTGGAGCAAAGGTGGTGCTAGCAGCCAGGGGAAGGAAGGCCCATTCTTGCACGAATCTTTGTGCATCGGGCCTCTAGTCCTATATAATAAAACCCTAATTTCCAAATCGACCAAACAGTGGAACGACCAGCGGAATGTCGCTATGACATGCACTGACCACCAGGGGGCAGATGTTCAATGCAGGAGCTGCCCCTGACCTGCATTGATCATCTGCCCCCCACAAGGGAGGCGACTGGTGGTGGCAATCAAGGGGCGGGGCCAGCCAGCAGGAGGACCCTGATCTCCCTGCCCATCGGTCATCCCACAGATGGCCCTGATCTCTGGCCAGGCCTAAGGACCCCACCCTATATACTGGGAACAGTCTCTTAGATTTAAGAATTAAAACCTGGCAAGGCTACTCTAACACTGAAAAAAACAGGATGATGCAGCAATAACATGCATGGATTCTGGCTTGCACATTTTGTGGTCAGTCCTAATTCTGACACTTGTAACTGTGTGACAAAGCCAATTACTTAACATCTCTCTGCTTCAGTTTTTCTATCCATAAGATGGGGAAAATGGTACTACTGCCTCAGAAGGATCATGTTATGTACTACTTTTTATAATCAGGGCAAAAAAATGTAGCTGCCCATACAACAGCAAGATGCCTTTCACCTGTATGAAAAGTATGGTCCACTGGTGCATGCAGTGTTCTGGATTGCGAGAGGGATGTCCAACTGCCGATTTAGGCCCAACATCCCCCGAGGGGTCTCAGAATGCTAGAGTGTGCAGGCCAGGCTGAGGGATCCCCCCTCCCCCATGCACAAATTCCATGCACCAGGCCTCTAGTCTACTCATAAACTCTAGTGAATCAAAAGAAAACCAGCAAAGACAGTTTTATGTTCATCTTTCTAATTTTGCTTCACACCTTGGAATCAAGTTACCAGAGTTAGACATTCAGAGTTGTCATTTTTTTTTTTTTAATCAGTGGCACTTTCCTTGGCATCTTGCTGTAGTATTACTGTTCAGGTGTTACTCCTATCAATGGCCGTGTAATTCCCCCTGCCCTTTCTTTTGTTCTTTGTGTTATTTGTGGAGTTAAACATTCATCTATTAGAATTTCCCCTCAAATCCTGGCAAGTCAAACCATTGCTTTAAGAAACTATCAATGCTTTTGGATTTTTCTTTCAGTGTGGCAATGTTAAAAATGCCCACATCTTTGCCAGGCCAGCGTGACTCAGTGGTTGAGCGCTGACCTATGAACCAGGAGGTCACAGTTTGACTCCCAGTGAGGGCATATCCCCAGTGTGGGACATGCAGGAGGCAGCCAATCAGTGATTCTCTCTCATTATTGATGTCTCTATTTCTCTCTCCCTCTCCCTTCCTCTCTGAAATCAATAAAAATATATTTTTTAAAAATGCCCACATCTTTTACAAAAATTTAATTCTTTGTTTTCAAGTTAAAAACTCTGGCCATGTCAAAAAAATTTTGAATCAACCCAAAGTGTCCTACTGACCAAAGAAGGAATGATAGATATAGAGATTTTAGATTTAGATTTGGAATCTCTAGTAATAATAAAATAATAATAATACAACTAGATCATGGTCATCAATGGGAGCTAAATAGGGAATTTAATAATAATGGATCAGCTTGACAACAAGTAAACCCATTCATCAAGTTTACCATCATCCAAAGAGAGGCAGGAGACAGTATGTGCCTCCTGATGTAATACAATAAATAGGATGTTCTACACCACCTATGAAATACTTCTGCCAAAAAAAATCAAACCTGAATCTGATGAAGCTTCTAGATCAATAGTTTACAGGAAATATAGGTTATAAATAGGGAAGGCAGAGATACATATCTATAAAACCCTAATATGCAAATACACTGAACAGCGGAACAACCGAACAACAGAACAACCGGTCACTATAACTTGCACTGACCACCAGGGGGCGCACATGGAACATGGCAGGCATCGGCAGCAGGCGGCAGAGCACAGAACATGGCAGGCATTGGCTGCAGCGGAATGGTGGAGCAGGTGAGCGGGAATGCCAGACCAAGGTGGGGCACCAGACCAAGGCAGGCCACCAGTTGCTGTCATCGGGGCAAACCTCTGGTGGTTACTGAAAATTCTTTGCTCCCACGTGCCATGATCCCACCAGGTGCTCACACCGGCTGCTAGCACCACCCCCGCTCACACCCAATGCCGGCGCAGGAGCTGCTGCTCTCACCCACTGCCAGCGCCTGGCGCTGGCCCCAATCGCTTGGCGCTGTCAGTGGGTGCGAGTGGTGGCTGCTGACCCCAATCACCCCTGAGGGCTTCTCCCCCTCCCCTTGCTCCTGAGGGGCAATCAGGGCAGCAGCTGCCACTCACACCGACAGCGCCAGCCCCACTCGCACCCACTGCTGGCACCAGCCCCAATCACTCCGCACCGTAGCCGGTGCAAGTGGGGCTGACACTATCAGTGTGTGGGAGCGGCGGCAGTGGGAACGTAGCTGCTGGCAGACAGGGGACTGGGGGGCCTGGAGGATGGGCCAAGACCTGCCCTGTGCTCACCACAGCCTCGCAGCCCACAGTTCCTTTCAAGGTGCACGGATTTGTGCACTGGGCCCCTAGTTAGGTTATATTATAGGATTCAATCAGAACATCAAGAACATGAGAAGCTCTGCAGGACAAATTATCTAGTTCCTTTAACATATATATTGCAAGGTTAAAAAAGCAAGGGGTTAAGGAAACTTAAGAAATATCAGTTATACTAATGTTTGGACCTTGTTAGGATTCTGATTTGATCAAATGATATGATCAAGGAAATCTGAGTATTGTTTGGCTATTAATGGTATTAAGAAATTGTGCTTTAGGTGTAATAATGGTGTTTAGCTAAATTATAAAAAGAGCACTTATCTTTTAGGGATATAAATATATATGAATTTTCAGATGAAATGATATCCAGGGTTTCCTTCTAAATGCAATAGGGTTTGGGAGTAATAAGGGTACAGATGAAACCAGTTTGTCCCTTTGTTGGTGATTGTTGAAGCTGGGTGATGGGTACATGTGGGTCCATTATACTGTTTTCTCCGCTTTCCAATATTTTGAAATTTTCCAAAATAAGGATAACAAAATTTTAAAAGCCAGTACTTGGGAATCTAGGAAATGGCTTGCATCTCACTCTGTCCATCCCCAAGGCATGCCAAATCTCCAGATCCAAACGCACACATAATTACACCACATTATTTGGTTAAAATCCCAAGAAAAACTTAAGATAAAACTGGAGTCCTATGCACTTCTAGAAAATTTCTCATTGTCTAGGGCTCCCCTCCAATTTTTTCCTTATATTCCATAAGGAGATAGGTGGGTCATACATAAAATGTCAAAAGGAATCACCTTCCTTTGCAATCACTTCCAACTTCCACTCAGTACAAAAATACAAGTGAGTGCCAAAAGAAAAATGTCTTGTGACAAGGGCAAACTAGACAGATGGGAAATATGGCTTGTATGAAAAACTAACAGGTGCATGTTATATTGGCATGATAAATGCAGAAAAACCAGATGTGGATTCCCATATAACATTATACTAAATGTTTGAAAGTATATCTTTCCCCAAAGAAGCTTTTTTCCCCAGCTCTTATTCCTGTCATTCTCCTTGCAAATTATGTGAACCTCTTAGGGACCAGGATAAAAGAGTTCACGGAGATTCTATTTTTACAGGAAATGTGTAGAATCCAGCACTGTGATCCTTGTTTAAGTGAGCAAGCCTATTTGTTCTTCAGGAGTAGAGAGGCAATGGTGGGACAGACATCACCCTAGGCTTCTGTGCAGGACGAATGAGTTTGTGAGCAGCTTGCAAGTGCAGTGCTAGAGCAGAGCAAAACTGGCCCCACCTCACCAGAAATATGGACAGGTACTGGAAGTATTGTAAGCAAGGTTGAGGAGCTTTTCTTTAAGTTGCTTGTTTTTGTTTGTTTTGTTTTGCCATGAAGACTCACCCTCCCTCACTTCTAGGAAAGTCCTGAGTAACATAGTGAGGAGATTAAATGTATGAAGTGGCCATTAGTCTCATTTGCAAAGCTGTAATGCAGCACTATAAATAGACTGTGAGACCCTAAAAGGTAAACCATGTGTTCTTGCACCTTCTGTGTCTTCCGTTTCTAGGAGAGCATCAAGAACTTTTTGCTCAATAGATGGAGAGAATAATTGAACTAAGGAGGAAGAGGGAGAGGATGCTATATCATCTCTATGGGTAAATTGACAGGAAAATGTCTCTTTTAAGGATCCATGCCCAGATGTTCAGATTGTACCCTCTCACAATTTTCATCCAACTGCTCGACGAGTCCACACAATTAAATTATGGTATAATTCTTCTTCTTCTTCTACCTAGACGATACAATTTCATTGGCTCCTGTGATACTTAACATTTTTGTGCCAGTATGGCAAGGCTGTGGTACCCAGTCATTTGGTTAAATACCAATCTAAGTATTGTGAAGGTATTTTTTAAATGAAATTAGCATTTAAAATATTAGACTTTGAGTAAAGCCGATTAATCTCTGTAATGTGAATAGACCTCATCTGATCAGTTAAAGGCCTCAAGAGAAAAAAAGACTAAGGTCCCCCAAGGAAAATAAAATTCTGCCTCCAGACTGCATTTGGACTTGAGCTACAACATCAATTCTTACTTGGGTCTCCAGTCTGCCAGCCTACCTTTCACACACACACACACACACACACACACACACACACACGTCATCATAATCCTGTTTCTCTGCAGAACCCTGAGTAATATATCTGCTAACTGCTCTCCTACCTCCAGGCCTCCTTCCCCACTTCTCCTATCTATTCTATCATCCATACAACCCAAAGTGATTTCTAAAACCCAATCTGATAGCACCATTGCCCATAAAGTACCTGCCAGTGGTCCTCTATCACCTCCACAGGTTCACTAAACATCATTCCTTTTTCTGAAGCCCCTAAACAGGCCCTACATGAATCAAGTTCAACACTCATCACCTGAGATTATAATATTGTTTACCTGAGTGCCCCTCTCCTTGGCACATGTCCATGTGGTATGAATGATCTCTGCCAACTGAGCAGAGAATAACTGAGTGGGTTGACTTAAATATGTGCTAAGATTGTTGTGTAGCCAATGAGTACAGCACAAATACCACCAGTGTTTTACAATATTAGATTGTTATCCTTAAGAAGAAAAAAGAAAATTAAGCTGAGACTGAAGTAATATTGGAGAAAATCCTGTAGTGTTAAATTTTAAAAAGATCCTGCTAAGGTTCATTTTAATTAAGACTTAGCAAAAATATGTTCAAGCTTGTGTATTTGTCCTATTTGTCAGTACTGGTAAGTTTAGAATCTATTAGCTAGTAAATTAGCCTGGAAGCTCTGAGCAGCTCATCAAGACCCTGAGACTTGATGCTGTCTTGGCATTTATAGACAAAGTCCATGCCACAGTCATACTTCAAGCAGAGACAGGTTCACTCTGGTTCACTGTCTGGGAATGGATACACTCAAAGGGCGGAGACCCAACACATAGCCTTTCACTGGAGCCAGGCAGGGCTCAGCAGACAGAGCAGGACCCGAATGGCCCCAATTGGGGATAAAGAGAAGACAGAAAAGGTTAAGAATCAGCCAGCACAATATTGTCACTCCTCTCCAATACAATAAAACTCAAAATCTCTAGAGTCTTCTTACCTTAATCCTTTCTATAATTGTCACAGAGAAACTGCCTATTGTGACAAGCTAGTTATCTACTCATATACCTTTAACCTGGTACTGCTAATTACAAAATAAAGCTTCATAGTTCTCAGTCTGATTTTCAAGACTGTGCACTTTCTCTTCTTACCAGATTTATCCAATTTTATCTCCTTATCCCAGAGCATATCTCTTCTTCAAGATCTACCACTTTTCCATGAAGCTCTTCCAACATTCCAGCCAGTGCTATTTTATCTTATTTTTGAAAATGTCACATTCATTTTACAATGGGCACATAATTACACACTGTGAAGCAATGTGGAAGAGATTAGTGTGTACATGCAGCTCTTAAATAACATCTAAATCAGAAATTCTTTGATGGTAAAGGCCTCAACTGAAAAGAAGACCATGTTAAGAACCAACCTAGCCCATTTCTGTCACTTACAGTGCTTAGGCAATTTACTTACCTGCTCTGAAACCTATTTTAGGTTTCATATTTCAATATCATGCATATCTCAACATCCCTGAGTTACTGACGATCAGTTTAGTTTTTAAAATATGCTAAAGTACTTTACTAATAAAAAAAATAACCTTATATTTACTTGAGATACTAGTATTAACAGTACATACATACATATATGTGTGTATACACTTACATATGGATATGTACTTACATACAATATATTAGTATTACTGTACAGCAAACTACCAAAAAACTAATGTTATAATTAGTCACATGCTGTAATATTTTTTCAGCTTCATAGCATGAGAACATCAGTTACAGTTAAGTCTCAGAAGATCAGAAGTGCTTATTTTACCTGACAGAGATGATTCCTGATAAATGTTTGGTGAATAAAGGAATCCAAATGTAGAAGAACTTAGTTTATTACACTGCTCTGCAATGTTCTGAAGCCATAAACGCTATAGCCAAACTGGTAAATTCTAAACCAGCTTGAAAACCCTGTGAAAAGCCAGGGCCTAATTATCTAAGAAACTAACATCATGTACCATTTAGCACAAAAGAAACCCAATATCACTGTTAGGAATAGAGAATTGAAATTGCCACTGCTCCCACTTCCCTGAGAAAACAATGACAGATTATGTGTTACATCGAAGCAAATTGTATCAATTGGCCAGCCAGGATGTCCTTTGGGAGGAAGGCTGACAAAGCATAGTGTCAACATGGCTTCATCTCCATACTCAGATTAAAGGTCAATCACATAGAAATTGTGTTCAGTGTGGTTTATGGCAGTGGAACTGGATGCTGCCACAAATGACACATATAGCTTCTTCAACAATCTCATCACAATTCCCCCTTGTGCCATAATCCACATCAAGTATAAAGTTGAAAATGGCAGCAACATCGCCCTAGAGTCAACACAGTCTGATATCATTTAAGTCATTGCAATTAGAAATGAGACCCATTGCCCTAGACATATGCAGAAAGATGAATGAGCACAGGACGACCTCAAACAGTCCTGGAGAGCAAGCTGAGAGAAGGCAGAAGTCCTAATGTCTCCCAATAAAAAATGCAAGTTCAGTAAATATATGTTCAGTGCTGTTTGAAGAACATATACCAATGCATTTTACTCCTCCGATCTCCACTCCTATCCTATGGGTTGCTTTACTGTTAGTATTCTCTTTGCTGTTAGTATTCTGCCTACAGGGTTGACCTGCAGTCTCCAAGCCCTCCAGGGGTCAGGCAGATGTCCCGTTTCTTCAGAGGTTAAAACTAATACCACATGATCCAAAGCCCTCATCATAAGTCACAAATCACAGTGTTAGACTATCTGGTGGCCAAAGGCCCTGGACCAACAAAGACACTCCTGTCAGGCAGAGCATTTCAGCAGCCTAGAGATCAACCTCCATAGCCAAAGGCAAAGGCCAGACTTCTATGTGTAAGATAAAGTCTCTCCACACCTTGGTGTTCTGAAATGATCTTGGAGACAGACCTGACAAGCATGATGCCCAGACTGGAGCAGAGGAAGAGATGGTTCTAGAAGGGAGGACACTGAAGAAATGGATGACTTCATACAATACATTGTAATACATCAGAGACATTGGAAGACCTTAGAAGTATGATAAAGGCAGAGAATGCAAGAGGGGATATTCTGAAGGGGACAAAAAAGTCTATTAAGAAAGACTGAAATATGGTCTCTGTTGGATTATTTAGCAGTAAACACATGGACTTACAGTTGTGCTCCACTTAATGATGAGGATACATTCTGAGAAATGTGTCATTGGGCAATTTGGTCACTGTGCAAACTCTGTGGAGTGTACTTCCACAAACCTAGATGGTATAGCCTACTGTAATTGTGTGTGCTGTACTTTTATAGGACTGGCAGTGCAGTAGGTCTGTTTACACCAGCATCAACACAAACGTGAGGAATGCATTGTGCTACAACATTATGATGGCTACATTACTAGGCAATAGGAATTGTTCAGCTCATTATAATCTTATGGAACCACTGTTGTACATGTGGTTTTGTGGTGCATGACTATAATAGCACATGCTACCAATTGGTCTTCAATACACAGAGTTATCCTCTAAATGGAAGGTTAATTTTTGGTTATAGGACAGAATATATATGTTATCAACTTTTACAATGTAAAAGTAAAAAGCAAGATTTGGTTGAAAGGTAGAAGACAGGTAAAGGAAAGTGTGGGGGCACTAATATCTTTCCTTTATAAACTGGAAAGTTGAGAAATTATCTATAATTAATGGAGCAAGAAATTGAGCTGCAAAGGTAATCAGCAGAACTAAAGAGCAATGTATTTATTCACAGGAAGTGAGGAAAATAAATGGGGATAAATGTGGGCAGGAAGACAATGGTAATGTCTAAATTAGATAGAGTATCAGAAACATGGGCATAACCATAAATTTAAACACATAGAAATTATTATTAGAAAATAAACACAGAAGTCTCAGCCTCTAGGTTGGTATAGGTACCATGTAATTTGACATTTAAATCAAGATACTTTGGAGTGAAATAATAATATTTTATACAGGGGATAAGATATAAATCAGGTCTGCTCAGGATGTGTAGTCACTCTTGTTAAAGGAAAATATTTTCAAGAGCTCATTATTTAGTAGAATCCTAAAAGGATTGTGAAAATCCATAGCATAGAGGGGCTGGGAATTTTATTAGTATTTGATATTGTTAATGACATATGTATGTATTATTTCAGTAAATACACAAATTACTTTAGAAACCAAAAGCAGGTTTAGGCTAAGGTGTCAAGGGTTTACTACAGCATCTCTTCCAGAAACATGATATTTTAACAGGATATTCAGTGAGACACAGGATCTTAAACAGTAGCCCTGCTGTCTCCAAGTTAAGCTTGGTCTATGAGAGGTACACTCATCACAAAGTAAACATAGACACTGACAGATACATTTTACTCAAAAATAGCAAAAAACATTCTTTTCATAGTGAAATATTTATATACATATACATACACATACATATACATATGTATACATGTAAATTCATAAGAATTTTTTAAATAAATCACTGGGTTTTGCGGGAAAACTCTGAGGCAACTGCTGAAGGTAAGCACTTTCTCTTGTGCTTTTAGGTGTACTCTCATGAGGAAGTTTGGAAAGCCCTGAGTGAACAGATTAGAAGCATCTGTGGCAAAATGGCAGAAACCAATTGTAAGACAAGAGAGGAGGGCAGGTAAACATTTTATGCCCCTTAGATTAGATACCACTATGAACTTCCCTATTATGCCTGCTCCTCAGTTCACAGAATGGTGCTGTCTGCCCCAATGTGAGCATGAATGAAGGTAACCCTTGCTGGAATGCTCCACTTGCTGAATTTCCCAAATGCTGCTGGACCCTCTATGAATGAAATCAGGCCACAAGTTACTATTGAAGCAACAGAATTTCTTTTGGCCAGGATACAATGTGGGGAACCTGAATCATAAAGAAATATTTTTGTGTGAAAGTGTCAAGAAAATTAAGACCCAACAGTTCAGTGTAAAAAGGATTTAGCATCCTGGGAAGAAGGCCCCCAGGTGTCAGGTTGGAAAGTAGGGAGGGCACTCAGGAGAAACAGGAGCCACCAGATTATAGGGGGCAGTTCTGCTGGGGCCTTCCTCCCCATCTGGGTAGTTCTTAGCTTCTTACCCCTCTCTGTGGTCCTCTCTGACCTTCCATCCATTTCCAACCATCTCTCACTTCTGCTTCCCTATATGTTCAGCTTACTGTCCACAGGCTCTCTCCACGTGGTAGAGAATATGCTGGGAAGCAATCCTGGAACTATAATCTTTCAGTGTCATAACCTTAGCTAAGAATGCTGTTTAAAATTACTAGATCAAAGATTGCTCAACTTAGACAAAATACCCAACTTTGGACTGATCCCCAAGGTCTGGAGGGTTAAATTACTATGACTGATCTCAATGTTTAGAGAAGTGGGGCTTGTCAGTGTTAGATAACAGTGATACTATTGTGAGCTAGCAGCCATTCCGATGTAAACATATTTTTACATTTAGTTTTAAGTTCTGTATTTCATGATATCCATACTTCTATGGATAGGTCGAACAGAAATCCCTTTCAGCTAGTTAGATCTAAAAAGAGAATCTACCACAAGAATACTCAACTTAGCTGGGAATTGAAGAAAATACTCACAGCAACTAAATTCACACATTTCACAGAGATTAAGTCACTCTCAATATGACTTCTGAATTCCTGGAGACGAAACCCACTCTCGGTCCAGTCACCTACAAGGTTAATAGCCCGAAGAAGTCAGCAAGGAAGTAAAGCCGGAATGCCTAATAGCCATTCATCTTCTCTCGGGTATGTTCAGCGACTGACAGGAAGCTCATGATTTCACAAAGTAGTTCAACTCACTATTCGACAATCCTCTTGTCAGAAATTTCCAGCTTAGTGGTCAGGAACGAGAGCTTTAGAAGTAATTCTGAACTCCTATCTTGAATGATCTGAGGAGCTTAGATTGAACACTTTTTCTCTTTCACACTTCATCTGGTTCCACTGCTATAGTCATCAGTGTGGGTACCATGATCTTTGACAAGTTCTTTAATTTCTCTGAGACACAGTTTCTTGACCTACAAAACAGGGTTAATAAGAGTAACTCTGTCACCAGGAGGTTGTTGTGATAAGCAGATGAGATGCACTAATTTAAACACTCAAAGTTCAGTGCTGAACACAAAGTGTTTAAGAAATAGCTATCATTAATATTTTAATTATTATTAATTCTGATAAGTTGAGGTAAAATATGCCTCTCTTAGGCTTCTACCTACTGAGCCATATTCTACTCTCTGTAGAAACACAGACTAGGTCTGCTTCCTCTGCATAGTAGCCCTTTAAAGATTTAAACCCAGATGTCCTTTTTGTTTATAGAATGTTCCATTATATGGAAGTTAAGAGAACAGCCTTGGTCTAGGGCAGCCGTGGGCAAACTACGGCCCGCGGGCCAGATCCGGCTGTTCTATCCGGTTCTCTTGTTCTCCCCTCCACTCCTTTACTTTGAATTTATATTAGTTCACACAAACACTCCATCCATGCTTTTGTTCCGGCCCTCTGGTCCAGTTTAAGAACCCATTGTGGCCCTTGAGTCAAAAAGTTTGCCCACCCCTGGTCTAGGGGCTTGAGGTCTGATCTTCAATAAGATCACCTGTTATAGACCCTCATCTGGGTACTGAAAATAATTATATACACTTCATGAGGTTATGGGAAGAGTAGAATGAGATAATACCAGCACTGTTCCAGTGTTGGAGTAGGTCCTTAAGAAATAACAAATATTTTTCTAATTTTTCCAGGAGAAAAAGAGCCATGACACAATGTTTGTGGCGGACAGTGATTGCTGGACATGTTATGAATCTAATGAAGACAGAGAGTATTAGGATTCTTTTATTATCCACAAAATTTACCCAGTCTATGTCCATTCCTTCGGGGCTCTGCTCTCAGCTGAGAACACTTTCATAATGGCTGATTAGTTTGATACGTTATTACTCCAATTAACATCATTGCATTTTAATTAGAATATATAATGATAGCTATTGCCAAGACAGGAGAAGGATATTGGAGGAGAAGGGGAGAAGCAGAAATAACCAAGTTCTTTCTGTGTAAATCTGGGGTTTGCAATATTGTTTTACATCAGAACCACCTGACCCAGTAGGTAGGGCTAGAATCTTCTTCAGTGATTATGATGGAAACCCAAATTTGAAAGTCAGTGTTGGAAGTAAGTGGTTCTCAATTTCAGTGGTCCATTAAGAGATCTGCAAAGGTTAAAACACTTCTGCCCAGGCATCACCTGCAGAGACAGTGTCCATTGGTCGGGGTGAGACCTGAGCATAGATGTTTTTGAAAGTTCCCCAGGAGATTCTAATGTTCAGCCAAAGCTGAAAATCACTGATGGGTGTCTTTCTGCATCAAACTAGGTCAGGATGAATAATAGGTGGGGACAAAGAAGTACAATTCTCCCAACCAGCTGGACCTACCTGTAAAGTCAAACTCCCTTTTGAAAGAATGTTCCACCTCTCTGTTGTGAGTTGCATATGTACAGCCATTTTCTCTGTTCATTGCCAGGCCCAAGGCATTGCTGAGTTCTGCAAAATAGCTGCTATGCTTCTCTCCAGGTGGGTAAAATCGTTTGAAATATAAATTTCAGAGTACAGTAAGTCAGAATGCATTATGTATGTATAAATTAGTATGTCAAAATAAAAATGAGGCTTCAGAAAGCACTTACTAATAATGGTTGACTTTTAAAAAGGCCAAAATAGCTTAATTTCAGGGTATATTACCACTCTTATGTCAAGATCTGCTTCTGTGACTTCTATTGATGACAATGTGAGTTATGAGATCTTATTCAGTAGGCATGGTAATCAAATACAACATTTAAAGGGGTATTTTAATAGTGATTCTCCTATCAGCAACATTTTGTTGACAAGGATCATTCACCTGAATTTAAATACTAAAGAAGTAAAGTCAAACCATTTCAGATTTTTCTAAATTCAAATCAAGGATGTTTGCCCTTATTCTTCTTTGTACTTCTGAAATTTCCAGGAAAGCAAGAGGATTGATGGTCAATTTCTTTTATAAGTTGTATGTAGTATGCTACCTGGACTCATTAGGATGCTAGAAGCAAAAGCTCAAGGTATCTTAAGTGCTGTGGGTGAGGTGGAAATGGAACCATAGGTGTTTTCATGATAATAGGGCAAGAGACTCTGTGAGTACTCAGGTCTCAAAAAAATAAAAAATAAAAATAGATCATAGAAAGTTGAACAAGCAGGTTGCCAGAAGAGAAAGCATATGGTGCTGTTCTTGCTGAGCCAGGCAAGTCTGGAGATTGGATGGTTCCTCAGGATCCAGTGCCACTCTACACATCGGTCATCTCTTCAGACCTCCTCCTGGTGATGTTCAGGTGCTAAGAAAATTCCTCAGGCTGGAAGATCAGGCTCCCTCATACCACCTTCAGGAAAGGGGCACAGAGGGGACTGTCTACCCAAGAGATACATGTGAACTGGATGGAAAAGCCATGCCAGAGCCAGGCTGCTCAGGACTCAGCTTTGCTTGTTCTCTTTCTCATGAATCTCTGCTTTTTCTTCATGTCTGTTCTATTCTCCTCTCATTGCTGACTTGCCAACGCAACCCAAAATAAACTGGCCTGATTGGTTTGGCAAATGTTATTATTGGTTATTGTGGTGAGATCTTCATACCATAATCCATGAATTACCTGCTACCTTGAAGATAGGGTCCTTGGTCCAATTCTGCGACTTTCTCTGAACAAAGAATGGACCAGCCCTGCTTCCTGAAGCATGACTCTACCTGTGGATGAGGTAGAGTCATCTAGAAGGGGAAGTTGGGTATAGCAGGCACATGTTGAATCCCCTTAAATCCATTAACATGTTTTTGCTAATCTTGCTACTATTAACCAAAGATCATTGTATCCTGTATACGTCTTCAGATTCTTGTTGCACATGGCTACTACTGTCTCGCTGGTCTTATTGTCTGTTTTCTTTTCTGAAAGTCTTTCATAATTTCTTTCCTGTCTCTCAGCTAACTTTTTCCATATCAAACTCTTGGTAAAGAGGGTCTTTTTGGCCCAATTTGCAATTATTGGTCCTATTTCATAAATGTCTCTTTTAAGGCCACTCCTTAGCCTACTAGTCAACCAATCAATTTTCCCTTTGGGTCAGGTGCCCTCTGCTGGTGCAATTAGTTGTGTCCAAAGTGGGGTGGGATGTTACATCATTACATGTTTATACCTTAAGATGTTTTCCTTTAACTGGAATCCTGGAAGGAACACTCATAAAGGAACTATAATAATAGTTATTATTCATGGGCAACGAGATCTATCTAATTAAGGTTTTAAAAAATGTTTTAGTAGAGCCCTGGCCAATGTGGTTCAGTTGATTGGACATTGCCCCGTGTACCGAAAGGTTGCTGGCTTGATTCCCAGCCAGGGCACATGCCCAGGTTGCAGGTTGGATCCCCTAGGGGGCATTCAGCAGACAGCTGATTGATGTTATGCTCTCACCTCAATGTTTCTCTCTTCTCCATTCCTCTCTCTCTAAAAAAAAAAAAAAAAAAAAAAAAAAAAAAAAAAAAAAAAATCAATAAGCTATTTTTAAAAATTCTCAGGTAGAACCAGAAAACTATGCGCAGATGATTTATCATCAGGATCAGAACAGCTTGGGAAAATATTCTATGAAAAAATCCAATCACTGAGGACTATTCTGGAAAATCACCACTGTTGCCAAATCTGCTGCTTGGTGCCACTTGATAATAACTAGAAATTCTACCCTGGCTTCCCTAAAGGATCAGATGCTTCTGTCATTGGTCTTTCCTGGTGATCAGGTCTCACCTCTGGCATCTGCTGCTTCATGGAGCTCATCTCCACTTCCAAGTCTCATAAGAGTGCCTCTATTCAGCAGTCGTAAGCAAAACCCTAGCTACCAAGGATTTGGGGACATGTAAGTTTTAGTTTTCCAAGTTTTTGTGATTTAAGAATCAAATTAGGAAACAATTTCAAATGGGTACTCAAAGAGCCAATGCAGAGTCCACCCCAAGGGAGTTCTGAGATTTCAACATTCCAGTATCTCTCATTCATTCTTTAGAGGGCACTGTGAGATGGCTTATTAGGTAAACAGTTGTCCTTATTTGGGTAACATTCAGAGAAGTACTCTCTTCCTGGTCTCCTTCTAACAAATGTGGGTTCTCTTCATTAGCCAAGTTAAACTTCTGGTTCAGTCACTTCTTTCTTCATGCCTTTGCACAAATCTTTCTTCCATTCTTGGAAAACGACTATTCTTTACCACAAATATGTGTGCAACCCCAGATTTCAAGTAATATTATATTGTGATCATTCCTTTAATCCAAAACTCCTCAATCTTCCCCCTTAGTAAGTGATATTAGATTTACAAGAATTTGTTCTTTTTTCATATACATGTTACATTGTTCTTGTAGCCCCACTCTCACAATGAAATGATATGTAGTTCTCATACAATAGATATTTATCAAATAAATAATGATGATTTCAAATGCAAGTAAGAGGAAGAGGAAAGTGCCTTTCGGAGTTTACAGGAAATTAGAACATTCCCATTGGCTGCGCATCAAATTTATTCATTTCAAATGGAAATCTTTATTATGTTTTAGAAATTTGGGGTAACAGTTTAGCTATTTACAAGTTGAAACACTCGACAAATATACAGTAAATTGGCCTGCCTTTTCAGTAGGTTCCTGAGAACATTTAGGAACTCTTCTGTGAAAGGGAAAGGGTTTTTTATGGAGATGAGAATGAGACGTGGGGCAGGCGGAGGATAGGAATATGAGAGCCTGGGTAGGTTTGGAATATAGTCTCATTTAGGACAACACAACTGAATCATTAAACATGACAATACAACTGAGAAATATCAGTATGTTCAACCCTTTGTCAAACTTTCCGGGCCTCTCTTAGTGCAAAGGAAACAACATGCATATAGAGAAATAAAAATGGGTGAATTCAACTGAGGTAAGGACAGTGAGCAAATGGAGTCTATCATCTATTGATATAATCTGCCCATGGCCCCTACTCTAGAGACATATACATACCAGGTGATCGGTGCATATTGATTACTTTGTGAACATAAAATGTGTTATTTCCATTCAGAAATCAGAAAATGTTCTCCATAAACTAGACTGAGCAGTAGAAAGTCATCCACTATGATTCCTTTCATGCAACCCTCATACATATGCATTCTCACTAAACTCTTCCTGCTGTTTCTGCTAAACCAAGTGCCCCACTCCCACTCCACCTTCCCAAGCCAAGCGCACCTGCTACCCTGGGCGCTCACTGCTGCTGCCATGTCTTGCTGAGTAATACCATTGTCAACCTCCCTGCCTAGCGCGCGTGCCATTCTCCTCCACTGGAGGAAGGAATGTTTAATTATTTTTAATCAGTGGACATGGCATCTTGCTAGACAGCAACACTTGGGGGATCCAACACCATCTGCCTTCCACCAGGCGCCAGCTGCTCTGGTGGATGTCGGCAGAATACCTTAGGACATGGCTCTCCACTGCCAGGAGCCTGCCAGCGGCTGCCACTCCGCACAGTCTCCCTTGAAGAGCTGCCACTTGGGCTTGTTCCCTGCCGTGGTTCACCCCTCACCCCTGCCACCCCTCCCGGGGAGGCGCTTCACAGCTCCTGCTCCCAGAACATTTGCCAAACAACAAAGAGTCCCGCCCAGAATCATAGGGTGTCCAAACATAAAAGTCACCTTAACCTAGTGGCCACAGATCCTTCATCCCCATTTGTCAGCCTAATGGATCTGCCGACTTCAGTCCCACGGAGAACGGGCTACTGACTTCGCAGCAGGCTAACCCATGGAGAGCAAGGGTGGGCCAGCTAGGGAGTCTTTTTAAAAGTAGGAAGAAGAAGGGAGAGAAATGCCCCCGGGATCCGGGCGTGCGGTGCCTTTGTACGTGAGCTCCTGACCGTGTGTGCTCTGCGAGCTCCTGTCACAGACCTGTCCCTTCCACCTCTTACCCTTAAGGCCGTTTCTGAAGCTCTCCCAGCTGTGCCAACACTTTCGCTCCCGCAAAGCACGTTTCATTTGCTGCCTTTGCTAAGCGGCACAGCGCGGCCCCTGTGGGAGCACTCGCCACCTCCTTCCCTAGGAGCCGGGGGACTCCCAGCCTAACTCCTATACGGGGGTCAAGCCCCCAGGTTCTTTCCACCCCCACCCCCGCCCCGACTCTGCAAACAGCCCAATGAAGCTGCTGGAACCTCAGCCTTATTTTCATGCAAAGTGAAAGAGATCAGCGCTGCGTACAGGCTGAGGGGCAGATAAAAGCCCAGCTGTGATTTTTCAGAGTCAGTTTCACCTCCAGCAGTAAAGCAAACTGTCCTTGTGCCCGAGGGAAATCGCGGAGCCTCACACTTTCATCCAGAGAGTGACAAAGGGGAGGTCAGGTGCTGCGGCTGACAGAAGTGGGGACGTGTGAAATGTGATTAACCCGGGAAGGAGCCAGACAGAGCCGGGCTGGGGCCCCTCCTGCTCCTGTGTGTTTCCCAGGGTCAGGAGCAGGAGGTGAGTTAACAAAAGCATTCAATAAATATTTTCCCATTTAACCCACGTGTTAATACAGATTTTCGCAACCTCCACAGCACTGACCGAATCGATAGCATTAGCATAAATAATGAAGGAAGTAGCGTATTCTTAAATTCTCTACATTTGTGAAAAGAAAAAAAAAAGGCAGAGGTGTGTATGCGTGGCGGGGGGGTGGGGGAGGAGCGGTGGGAGAGTTTCCAAAAAGACCAAGTAGTCACGTTGTACCCGCATCCATGCAAAAGCACGCTAAACCTTTCTGTGCCCATCACATAAGCTCGCTTAATGTTATTTTTCAGGCTGAATACAAACCACCAGTGCCCGTAGAATTAAAGCCATCAATAGCCGAGCGCTCCTGCATTTACAGGAAGACACAAATGAAATCCCTACTGATATGCCCATCAGAGTTGGAAGTTCTCTATCCCTTTGCAGACTCTCTGTAAGAGCTCTGCGTAGTAAATGAATTTGCAAGTACATTTGTCTCTCTGTCTAAATAAGTAATGTCAATTTCATTTTCAAGCAGTACCCTTGGATTGCATTCATGATTGCCTTCGGGGTTTTGTCTCTGCCAAACCAGC
The DNA here is from genome assembly GCF_963455305.1 of Plecotus auritus. NCBI lineage: Eukaryota > Metazoa > Chordata > Mammalia > Chiroptera > Vespertilionidae > Plecotus > Plecotus auritus. The sequence goes on from NC_137771.1 coordinate 63,992,049, forward strand.
CCTCCCCGGTCCCCCTGCTTGGACAACCTGCCTCTGGTTAGAGATGGATGCTGAAAACTGATACTGTTTGAAATTGACTGGAGATGTACTAAATAATTACAAGAGAAACTCCAGTAAAAACAGAGTCAACTATCAAAAGATTAACACGTCTCTTTGTTCTGTTCAAAAAAAAAAAATGGAGGGGGAGGCAATTTTCAAGACAGGCAAGGATACTTTAAAAGGATCCTTCATAGGTGAATTATTTAATCCTTTGTGACTCAGGGAATCTCTGTGTGCAGTGCGAGAGGGGGAAGCAGAAAGGGAAGATGTACAATATTGAAAAGTAAAAATGCAATGTGTGACACACTGAGAACGTGTAAGGTAGAAGGCCTGTCGGGTGGTGGATACCCGAATCAAATCCTGATTCCTCTCCTATGGGAAGAAACTGCCGATATTTTCTTGCATATCCCTGAAGGATTAACATAATCAGCTATCAAGTGCCTCTGCATCTACTTCACAAAAATGTGGTTAAGGCGGCACTTATCTGGCAGTGGGAAACTCAGCTCTGAGAGAAGGCATTTCAAATATCAAGGCTTTAAATAGTTTTTTAGGGCCCCCTTCGGTGACCAAGAGCGGCTCTGGGGTTGGGAAGGGGTCTGGTAATGAAGGCAGAGCAGTGGCAGCCGGACAGTCCCAAGCGGCTGAACAGGACTGACAGTTAGGACTGAGAAGCAGTTTGCTTCCAAATAAGCTCCCACCTGCTTCCCTGAAGGATGGGGGTGGTTGAAAATGCACAGAAACAGGCTTCCAGAAAAATACAGCTCAAATGGGATTACCTTAGAGAACAGCCAGGAGAGTCACTAATATTGACCTTCACAATGGAGAAGTGCCTGTGTCCATGGGGAAACCTCCACAGACCCAGACTGGATTGCTCCGGATCGATACCCCCTTTTTCTGTATGACTCAACTCCAGCCAGGGAGACTCTATGAGGGCTTTGCACTAGGCAGAGCTCTCTCAAGCAGGGGAATCAATTGGCTTACGTTAGCAGAGGAGCTGAAAGGGCTCATCCCAATAAGAAGGGTCTCTCAAAGGAGCTGATGGTCCACAGATGGGGCAGAAGCAGGACCATCAGGGGGCCTTGGCTGGGCTGGACTGGTTTGGAGTGGAAAGAAGCATGCTCCAAGGAGCAGAGAGACTTGAACTAGCTTTAAAAGTTTGACTACTCTCACTCCTTCTACTCATTTTATGAGCAATATATATTCTGAGTGATCGTCATACATATTCTGTAATTTTTCACTTAGAAAAATAGCTTTTGCATTTCATTCAGCTTCTAATTCCGAAATTAGTTCAACATCTAGCAGTGAAAGTAGAAATATATACCACACCTTTCAGAGACATACTTAGAGCTGGTATTGATTTATGCTATATCATGATTTTAGTCTTATAGGATAATCACCCTGTCAAGGCTATATTTATTGTTGTGACTATTAAATCACACAAATTCCTTGGCGATTACACAGAAGTAAAGCATCCACAAACTGCCACAGTGACAGAATTCAGTTTTCCTTCCTAAATAAATTCCATACAAAGATAGCCATGTCCTACTTTTTCAATGGGATTTCACCTTTTGTTTTTTTCTTTTTGCATATCTTACAGGAGCATTAAACCCAGAGTTGCAGCCAGCCCTTTGCCATAGATTTGAACTCTGGTGGAAAAGCTCCTTGGGAGAGAAGAAGCCCATTGGAGACAAGTGCTAATGGAAGCACAGCACACAAGCAAATGGCCATCAAATGGTACAACTTAGTGTCGCAGAAGAATTTGCGGGGGTGGGAGGGGGGGCGGAGAGAGAGAAAGCAGAAATCATCCAATACCGTGATTTAGGTGGATTCCTATGAGAATGAGGATTCTCTCTGGTGCTCAGGGAGCTTATAGTAACATGGTACAGACCCAACTTGCCTGAAAAAATCCGTGGTGTCTTAGTATGCAAGTGAGAAATTGAGGACTGTGTAGGGAAGGGGGTGCTTACATGGGATATGAAGATGTGCGTGAAGCCCATGCCAGATTCACACTGCATTTAAAAGTGTATCTCACTGTTCAAGCCTAGCAGGTGGACCTACAGACCCTGCAGGTAACTGGCACCTGGAGTAGGTCTCCACTGAGGGGACAAGTCTCTGTTGCTTCCACTCAGCACCCTGCTCCTCCACACTTACAAAGACCCAGGACCTACTAGTAAGCATTCCGGCTCCCAATAAGAAATTTCTAGGTTGAAGGTTGCTAACTCTCTCTGATCATTTAAAAAGTTTCTGCTTGTTTTGTATTTTTAATAAAGGGTCAAAAAAATTTCAACCAAACTGGCTAGCCCTCCTTTCCGCCTTGCACATTGATTTTTGTCATTAATTTGGAGCAGGCTTTTAGCTTGATTGAAGCCCACGTCCATGACCAAAAGACTTTTTTATGTGCCTCTGATGTTCTTCATTTTTATGAACGCCAAATACCTTTCATCTACAACCATGCCTTCGCTGAAGTCTCCCAGCCAATGAGGAAAGAGAGAATAACGAGGAACAGGAACAAAGCACAGGGGTTGCTCGGGACTCTAATTGTTATTGGTTCATTTTGGACTAGTGAGCTGGATCAGGCTCAGTGATGCACTAAGTTTGACTCCCGTAGAAATGATAATGAGTTACGAAATGTAGATGTCTCCACCGTAACCACATATTAAAACAGTCCTAGAAATGAAAAAAAAGCAAGCAAACAAAAAAACCTCATTGGCCCATCATGGGTTTTGTAAAAGAGAAAATGAATAGCTGGTACCTCATGCATCCAGCTCCTAATTTAAAAGCGTCCTCTCTTTGTTTCTTTTAAAGAGAAACACGGAATGCCTGAGCTGTGGAATGCATGCTTTGGTTCTGCCTTCGGTAGCACTGATGGAAGCAGCAGACCGAGCTTTCCGTGAAGGTGTGCATTTCCCTAAGTGTAGCCATCTTGACAGCAAACTGCTTGTCCCTGGACAGCACCCGGCAGGTCCTCAACCACCCCCTCCGCCTCCCCCACCTGCTCTGCCCAGACATTTCCTCCAGGTCACCTTCCCATTTCCACTTCCCACCTCATCAGGCTTTCCATTCACCTTTTTACGGTGTGCCCTGACTCAAAGGCCTTTTCCCCCTCTTAGTTATCTAATAGATGTATGACTGAGCTCTGAATAGAAAAGCTCTAAAACAGAGTTCCCCACCAGCATGCCTCATAGAGCTGGTGTCACTTTTTACAAGTATTTTTTCTCACCTATGTGTCATTAGGAAACTGCTTAGAACCGTCTCCCTAGTGATGTATTCCTCCCGGATGGCCCCCAAACCCCCTCTAAATCGTTGACTTTAGAGACCATGGAAGATGTTTGTCAATTTCCCTTCCTTTCCTGCCTGCCTAATTCCAGATCAGTCTCTGAAATCCGATCCTTTCTTTTCTCCCTAACCTCACTGTTTCCTGCTCCTGGGGAATGATATGGTCCTTCCTCTACTTAATAATTTTCCCCTCCATGGCGAAAAGCAGATTGTGACGCACTGGCACGCTGTCTCTTATTCTCTCTCTCACCTAGTTTTACATTTTCGCCACCTGTTTTTCTTGGTACTCAAGTTTTCCAAGAATTCCATGAAACTTTCACTCAAGCTGTTCAAGTGTGTATTCCTTCCGTCTGCCAAACGGCCCTCTCTAGGTGTCTTTTCCCCAAGTCCCCACGTACTTTTGCTAACAAAATTGCTGAACGGGAGCTAATTTATCACTCTGTTATCACTATATTAGAGCAGGAGAGAGCCAATCCCCAGAATGAATTATGGATCCATCCAGTGTCCCGTGCATCCTGTATGTCAAGGTAAGCAAATGCTGTGCTGTGTTAACTGTCAGCCTCGGAAACAACTGACATTTGTTATTTTAATTAATAGTTTACTTTGCTGAAATAAGCTTCTGTGAGGAGCTATGACTTTTTATTAAATCTTCACTACAGCATTGTTTTCCCCAGATTGGGAGACAAAAGCTCATTTTCAAAACTGCTTCATCCTGCAAGGTCACAGTCAACAGCTTGTGTGCACATGTCAGGGAAACATCTGCTTCTGTGCCACAGATATAAGTAAAATTTGCTTTATTTTGAAATTTCAATGTACTTTTACTCGGAAAAAAATGATGAGTCAGTCATTAAAGAGACATTAAGTGATGTTGATTAGGGAAGACTTTCTCACCAGTCATTTGGTCTCACCACGGACGCTGGCATTTCCCTGGCCTCAGCATTCCGCTCAGACGTCGCAGGGAACTGTGGTCACTGTCACATCTGGATCTGGACCAACTTGTCTTTTCATTAATGCAGATCATTATTATGTAATTACTCAGCCTGCAATGTAGAGATCATTGATTTCTTTTGCCCAGTAGCAGTATTTTTAAGTCACTGATGACAAAGAACTTTCAGGACAATCCAAACTACAAATTAGCTCCAGTTCAGGAAAGGCAAACCAACTTAAAATGTTCCAGCACTAAATTTAGCCCCGAGATTTTTCTCTTTGCTTGGAATAAATTAAGCAAGGGAAGTTGGTTCCTTCATGTTGTTTTAATTACTTTTCTCAATGCATTTTGCTCATCCCATTTTCAAGATAATAACACGTTAGTGCTGTTTCCCCAAATGGACTTGCGTTCAGCCCCAACCTGCCTTCCTGTATCATGTCCGGCCTCTCAGGGGAATGAGTCACTCTTCTGAGAACACCAGGAACTCCCTCGGAAAGAGATGTCCTCTTGTCTCATGTTCTTGTGATGTTTCTGGGTCTTGTTTCTTATGGCCCTCGGAATGGAACTTGGGCCTAGGACTCCCGGGGCTAAAATCAAGGACCGAACAGCCTGTGTTCCTTCTGGGGGCTCTAAGGGAGGATTATTTCCTTGCCCATTCCATCTTCTAGAAGCTGCTCCCTTCCTCCATTTTCAAAGCCGGTGAAGTGGGACCCCTCCATCATGCTGCCATTTTTCTGGTTCCCTGCAGCCCGAAAAGGTTCTCTGTAAAGGTTTACAAGATCCCATGGAGCCCCCCTCTGTAATCCCGGATAATCTCAGCTCAGGGTCCTTATCCATAATCACATCTGCAAAACCATTTGCCAAGTAAGGCAACATACTCATAGGTTCCTAGGATTAGAGTGTACACATCTTTGCAGGCTATTCTTCTGTCCACCTAGGGTCTTTTTAGCCTCCACCTAATCTTTCTTCTTTCATAGTTGACATAACTCCCCCCCTCTACCCACAGCTGAGTGTCAGGCTCAGGGACTCAGCAGCCTCTTTATGTGCTTTGAAGGGGCATTGGGAAACACTGAGGTCCTGTAATCTGGTTCCTGGTTGTGAAACTAGCCTCATGGGGACTTTACTCCAGTCCATGCACATCCTTCAGGCCCAATTTTCTTACCTCTAAAATGGAAATCTTTATCCTGAAACACCAGACTTGCTCTAAAATATGAGGATTCTAGGAAGAGGCTGTGAGAGGCACCCTAACTACCCTAAAGGAGGAGAGTTAGGGAGGGAAGCCAGCTGGCGATTGCTGCACACTGACGCTGGCAGATGGATGTCAGCAATGTATTGCCCCCCCCTCACCCCCCCACCCCCGCCACTCTCCCATCCGAGGTACAGACTGAGAGCTTTGTGCTCCAGTTTTCTCCATCCTGCTCTGAGTGGTTCGACCTCCACTCACCCACTCCTGCAGTGTAGGTAGGTAAAGAGGCCCCTCCTTCTGCAAGGCTGTTTGCAGTTTCCAGTGGTTATGAGAAGACTTCTAAGAGTGAAATCCTGTTCGATGGGGCTCATGAGTGAAATTAAAGGACCTCTTCACAGACCCTTCTTGCAAGGGAATAACTCAGAGAAAAGAAGATAGAATAGAGTGTAGGGGGGTCAGCTAGTTAGCCAGTCTCTCTCTCTCTCCACTTTTGTTTAAAAGAAACAGCAATGAGAACATAACTAATTCCATCCAGGATTTTTGGATTCATTCCAAAACTCAGTACTACTCTTTCTTTGCTTTGAAACCAGGTGATTTCTCTAAGTTTTATTCCAAGCATACTTTTATCTTTGGGCCTTTTGAAGAACTGCTTGGCCATGAAATTTGGTGAGGGCAATTCACAAGCATCGGTGTAACTGCACGTTGTTGGATCTCCTGGGGGGAGGCAAGGCCTGAAGCTCTCACAAGCCTTCCAGCAGGGCTTTCTCGCCCGTGGAAAGCACCGCAGCATCTGTCTCTGCAGGTTATGTTCCCAGATCCCTGAGTGTGTGTGGATGCTGAGGAAGTAAGTTCCGGAAGAAAAAGAAAAGCCTGCTTTCCTCTCTGATCTATGAGAGGTTTTGCACATATTTCCTATATCTTAGGGACTTGTAATTTTTAGTGTCAGGCTTCATTTCAGGAGGCATTGAGGTTGGCTCTGTGATGATTTATTTGTGTGGAAGAGGGAGGTTATTGGTTTTTCCTCATTTATATGTAGGGCCCCTCACAGAAAAATATTTTTAGAAACATTTTTACTTCTCTTCATATTTTTTCCAGTTACAATGTATTTGCTCACTTTGGGGGCCGGCTGCCTGTCTGTATCCCTCTGGTGTGCAAAGTTAGACAGGAAATATTTAAACAATAGGAAGCTTCCGAGTTCCCTATCACAAGGTCATGTTCAAAGGTCTCATCCGATTGATAATGGAGGGGTCCGAGCCTCTTCCTAAGGTGGTGTGGCTTTCCCGGGTGCTGAGGCTGCACCGTGAGGTGAGAGGCCCTATTCCTGTCTGCAGTATCCTGCCTGCGCACACTCCTGGGTGAACCGCACTGTTGACAGGTCTGATTTTCTCTCTGCCACAGTCAGCTCTGTTATCCTGCCTCAGGCTTGAACCTGCAGCAGCTGAAGCTTGTATTTGCTCTGCCTGAGGCCTTAATAACTGCTGCTCTTCCCTTCATCCGGTATTTGTTCCTTCCAAGTGCCACCTGTCTGTCTCCTCTGGCGTGGTAGGAAGGTATTCCCGCATCTCCGCATTCCACCCCTAGCATTGAAAAAAGTCCCAGGTGGCCCTCTTTCACCTCCTGTGTGAGCTCGAAACTGCCCCAGCAGCTTGTTGAGTCGAGTTTTCTTCAGGCACATGAATTCCAAAGTCGATTTTCATTTGTTCTAAGAGAACAGACCCCACTACAAGACGTCCGACAGGCACATGAGCACTCTCTACCCACTTAAAAGAAAAATTAACAAACAGAAATGGTAATGTGTCCAACACCAATGACACCGAGCACCAGAGGCTGTAGTAGCACCTCTTTTTAAGTAGAGGCTTGAAGCACGTCTCTTATTGAGTGAGGCCAGCAGATGCCATCACGCCACCTTCTGAAAGCGCAGCTTGTTTTAACATGTGTCCTGTAATCTGGTAGCCCTAGCTACATGAGGTTATGAAGCCCTTGAAATGTGGACAGTCCAAGTTTAGATGTGCCCTAATTGTGAAAAACAGCCCAGATTTTGAAGACTTGCTATGGAAAAAGATGGATGTGAACTATCTAATTGATCATTTTTTTACGTTGATTACATGTGAAATGAAAACATTTTGGATATATTGAGTTAAATAGAATATGTTACCTAAAATTAATTTCACTAGTTTCTTTTTACTTTTTACAGCATGGATAACAGAGAATTTAAAATTACATGGTTCCTACTACAATTCTATTGGACATAGCTGTTCTAGAAGTTGGTTAAAGAATGACATGAGATTTTTGTTTTTCTACCACCCTGATACACTGAAATTGAGGAATATATTATTCTTTAGTTTATTTTAAAGATATTTGACATGACACTGGACCACTAGAAGCAGTTTATATAAAATTTAGACACACTATTTTTAATGAATTTAGTTCATCCTTTTTTTTGAAAGGTTGCTTTCCATTTTCATAGACTGATTTTTTTTCTTTATAAAGTCTGGTTTCTTACCTTTATACACTGCCTTTCCATCCAACAAGCTCAATCTATTTTGAGATAGTTTAACATTTATGAAGTGCTCCTAGCTTGTACAAGAACTTATAAAATAATATACTCCCTGCCCTCAAGGAGAACATACCTCTAATGAACAAAAACTGGCAAAGTCAAACTTCCTCTGTTTATAGAATTTTAATAGCCCAAGTTTTAAGTATTAAAAAGAACAAAAGACTGTAGTATAGATTATATTTTCATCATGTTTTGTGTATATTTGGGGGAGTGATTTTTATAACAGAGTTTAACCAAAAGGAATACTATGGCTTCACTGCTAAGGATTAAACCCCACTGACACAAATCACAGATTTGTGAAGCTCCAAAAGATATTTTCCAGGATTTGAAAAAGACTAATAGTGAGTATTTATATAGCACTTACTATGTACTACTAAATGCTTTGCATATGAGAGTTCATATAATACCCAAATAAATCTTAGGATGCAGGAACAGTATTTATGCTTATGTCACAGATGGGGAAGTTGAGGCATAGAGAGGTTGAGTAAATTGTCCAAGGTCACACAGCTAATGACTATGTAAGGAGTCCTAATCAAGCGTCCTGGCTGCAAAGGCTAGTTTTTAACCCTGTACTGCACTGTCATTGCCATGAAATAGATAATTCGCGATAACAGCTCCATCCTGGTTTTGTCTGCTAACCTTTGAAGTCCACCTGAAATTTGAGGAACTATCTCTCCAAATGTTGCTTTCTTCCCTTGATTTTATCCCATTACATCTCTTACCAAAAATTACTACGTAACAAAATTATTTACCTTCATTTCACCCTGTTTTCCTTTGTATTAGTACAAACTAACCGTAAAATAACTAAAACACAAGACACAGTAGTACAAAGATGTGGCCTGGATGGTCCATCAAACATCTACAATTTTCCATTGGTACTTTCCTTGCAGTTCTTCAGTGAACACAGGCCAAATCTCACGCTCGTTCATGGTTTCTACAGAAAAGCCATTAGCATATATGAAATGAGAATGTGGCTTTTAATGATCTTAATGGAAACTAGAAATATATCATTTTCCTGATAAGTTGTCATTTTGGATTTTCATCTTTCTGGCACCAGAATATGAGCATGTAAATCTATGAACTACTGCCTGTTGTTCAAGAAACTGATGTGACATTCCTGGGTTTTGCAGGCTGTTCCCACACCTGATTTTTGTACTACATGCTGTTTGGAGTTCAATTTTCCCCTCTGGTTTTTTGTTCTTAAAAGCCAATTTCCAATGTCAGTTCGTAATGATTCATGTAACTCTCAACACAAAAGCACATTATTTATAGATTAGACTCCCTGGTTGATCCAGGGATTCTTTCCAAACAAGTCTCTGAACTACCTTTCAAAATCTTTAATAGTATTCCTAGAACCTTCTGACATTATGCTTAATTAAGGTTTACATTTTTATATTGAACAATACAGTGAGGATGGCATAATAACACACCAAAAAGATAGAACCAAGGTAATTAGCAGTGATGATACTTGTTCACTAAATTGTATCATTGTACATATGTATCCTTGCCAATTTATAATTTTTTCAAGTTATTAATTATAGCTTCTGAAATAGTATCTTTAAAATACCTCAGGAACTATCTCCTAACCATCCTTAGATTTAATAAAAAGCTTGTGATTATTGCCTCAAATAGCAGCAGAGATGCCTCCCAACCTTAGAGAATTCAGTTAATCTCTGATTTCTCTTGTCTATGAACAAGCAACTACTATTTCTCACATTTTTCCTGAAGTTCATTACCAACAATATAACTTAGCTTTGTTTATATATTCCTTACAACTGAAATGGAGTCTTTCTTTGTCTGCAGATTACTTTTTTTTTTTTTTTTAAGAAAACAATACTAATATCTTTTATGGTAAAAAATTTTTTTTAACATAACAGATATATTAAAATAGGAAAGTTGTTTTAAAATGGGCTAGCAAGTAGGGGGAAAAAATCCATGGTATGTGAGAGACATAAAAATTACTTTACACATGTCCTTCAAAAAAGTTTAATACATAGTCAGGTCACATTACTGCACATCAAATTCTCTAGGTCTCTGGCTGCCAGTAGCAATTATCTGTAAGAGAACATGTTTTCCCCGGTGACTTGCTATCGGGAATTTTTGAGTATACCTAAGCATAGCCTTGAGCAAAACTCCTACGGGGCATATTTGGAATACAGGATTTCATTTGGATGCAATATCAAGGTTTCAGTGCAATATGTCTGTCTATATATTCTTACATCTGTTTTAACATATTGATGTGTTTATCTGTTGGCTTTAATTACATGATATAAGTATATATAAATGTAAATAGTACTCCTGAGTTTCCACTCAACTTTTTCCATGAGGTATACAAATATATTTCCCTGGATGCCTGGATGATTTTACATTATAATGATGTCTCTTGAATTTGTATGATTACTTTGCTGAAAAGGTGTTGAATATTTGCAGATTGCTGAGGCATCAGGTCTCATTCTATCTGACCAGGTCACGTTTCATTCGTTTCCAATGTTCCGTGGGTTCTCTGCTAGTAAAATCCTTTGTGTCCGTCCAAAATTTGTTCCAATTAATGATGACGTCACCTTTTAAATGCAGTTAAAATATGAGACTGACTTTTTCAGTAGTAAGTTGGTGTGCCATTTTGCAGAGCCACGGAGAAGAGAAAAAAAAATAAATGTTTTCAATTGATAATCATTAGGATTCATAAAGCAAGTACAAATACTCTAAGGTTTGAAATAACACTGCTGTCTTGGAGTCCCAGGCATTGATCGTGCATGCTATGGCTTTGATCAGCATGCTCCCATGATGAGATAGTAGTTCCCAGAAATATCTTTTTCTAACATGTAGATGAAAGTCAGATGTTTGGGTGCCTATTGGGTTAAGATTCAGAAAAGAATAAACGGTGTCAAAGGGGGATCTAAAGAGGCAGGGCAAAAAAAAAACACAAAAAAAAATGCTTAGTCTAAAATTAACTTCAGTGATCAGCCTGCCTCTTAGCAAGATTTTGAGTAGTGAGTAACAAGCCCTCCTCTAATTTAAGGCATTGAGCTAGCCAAAATGTAATCATTGATTTTCATGTCTATATTCACCATCAGAATCTTAGCCCTTCCCCTTGGAGTCCCTGGCTCACTCAGGCTCACTCGGGGTGGCCTAAAGAGACCACAACCCCACAAGAGCAGTGGTACCTATGTTGTCTGTTGAGTTAGCAAGGCATCTCAATTGCAAATGGATCACTGTTGGGTCCTTGACATTGGTGAGTGTGGACTTGCTTAGGTAGACAGGCAGGGTTGGACAGTGTGGCTCTAATATTTGGAGTTGGGCCACATATCCACTAACTTAGGTAATGGGAAATTTAAAAAGGACCTAACCCTAGCCAGTTTGGTGCAGTGGGTAGAGCATCAGCCCAAGGACTGAAGGGCCATGCGTTTAATTCCGGTCAAGGGCATGCACCTTGGTTGCAGGCTCAATCGAGGCCCTGTTCCATTGCTGCATGCAGGAGGCAACCAATCAACATTTCTCTCTCTCTCTGTCTCTCCCTTTCCCTTTCACTTTCTCTAAAAATATCCTTGGGTGAGGATTAACAATAAATAAATAAACAAACAAACAAACAAACAAATAAATAAATAAATAGTCTACCTGATCAACTCATGGGGACTTCCTCAGGAGATTTATGAAGGGTGAGAATCTGGCAGTTATGTTTATAGGTAACCTGGGTTTTATCAAGAATATAACATCTGAGGGCTGCAGGTGATTTCTTCTCTAAAAATAAAGTTTAGAGCAAAAATGTTTCCTGCAAGTCCACATAAGTTGGGGAAAGCTGGAGAACACCCGTTTTCACTCATACATTATGTTTAATGTTTGCTACGGCCATATAAACCATTCAATATTTTTATTGAGCCATATGCACTTTTATTACTGCAAAAGACAACACTGTTACGGTCATGATAAATAAAATTATTTGCAGGCCTTCCCAGCCCGGGCAATCCAGGGGTACTGCATTTTCACTTCTGTGGCCACAAAATGTAAATGAAGTTGAAGCAGCAGACATTTTCCTCTTTTCTACTTGTAGTCATTTTCGCAGAATCATGAATGCCTTTCTTCCTCCTTCCTGGATCTCTCCAAATAGATCCCATTTATCTGATTGGATTTCTGTCCCATCTTTCTACATATTACAGCTAATTAGTACCCCCTGATGAGAAACAGTCCACTGATGGAAAAAGCAGTTAGATAAGATCTGCATTAACAAATGTAGTTCATTTAATATCATTTGTGCTGCTGCATTATTAATAATACATAATTACCCTGCACAGGCTGGAAGGGAAGAATAAAACTGTTCTTTAATTTCTTGGCCTTTGCAGAGAAACAGTATATTAGAGAGAATAAAACAGTATTGGGCTATTGGTTGCCATCCATCATTGAGCTTTATGTGTCACACAATTTTATTAACTTTGGGTCTAGCTAAAATTTCTATATTTCAACACAATTGCAGATTACCCAGGGACAACCGTTTGGTGGAATTTTGGATGTCCAACTTCTTGTTTCAGAATGTTAAATTGGGACGCCAAACCAGTGGATCTCAGAAAGTTGAGATTTTCCAGCCTGTTATTGAGAGAATTTCACTGCAGTAGATAACAAACATCATTGTGATTAACCACTAAGACTCATGAAATTTGATTTAACACAATAGAGGGTCCTGACTTCATTCTCCCGATTCTCCAGAATCAGAGTGTGCTGATTAGAAAGGGCCCTGGCATAAAGCCTGTGTTAAAATAATAAAACAAGCAGTGGTGACAGCCTCTGAAGAAGCATGGCCAGCATTGATTGAATGCCAAGTTTTATGCTAAACCTTTTATATGTATTAATTCTCATAACAACTGTATGTGGGGGTTACTATTTTTATGGTGTAGGTCATTCAAATCTGGCAAGACTTCATACCATCTTGAAAAAAAAATCTCTAGAACAGAAGCCATGCATTTTAATTTTGTTTTATTTATTTATTTATTTATTTATTTATTTATTTATTTATTTATTTATTTTTATCTGTTGCATCCTACTTTGTAAAATCAAACCTCTTGAACACCATTTGCCAGATGGGTCAGTGTAAATGCATGTGGAGCCACTGTAAGTGTATTTGCTTGCACAGGTGAGGCAGGCCAGGGATGCAGGCCTGGCTGCTGGCTCAGGAAACCATGGATCCTCTTATCTCAGGAAGGAGGGAATCGGGAAATGGCAGACACAGAGCTGCACATTTGAGGCATGTTTATTTTCTCCAGTTAAAGCTGCCTGTAAACCATTCTATTTCATTCACCAGCCCACTCATTCATTCATTAAATATTTCCTGAACCCTTACTACACCAGACATTTGAAAGGGGAACATTTTTCAAAAGATGATTTTGAAATAGTAAAGGGAAAATAAGGACACTTTTCTTATTATCAGAGAGCTCACATGCTTATTGCAGAAAATGGACACAAAAATAAATTATTTTAATTCAACTAGAAGCCCGGTGCACGAAATTCTTACACTGGTGTGTATGGGGTCCCTCAGCCCAGCCTGCACCCTCTCACAGTCCAGGACCTCTTGGGGGATGTTCAGGACCCCTCGCTCCTTACCACCCACCTGCTCCTTGCTCCTTGTGGCTCAGCTCGTGGTTCCTTAGCGCTGCCGCTGCCGCTGAGGCAAGAGAGGCTCCCGCCACCATGGTTGCGCTTGCCAGCCATGAGCCCGGCTTCTGGCTAAGCTGCACTCCCCCTGTGGGAGCACACTGACCACCAGGAGGCAGCTCCTGCGTTGAGCATCTGCCCCCTGGTGGTCAGAGTGCATCATAGCTACCGGTCGTTCTGGTCATTCAGCCATAATGGTAGCTTAGACTTTTATTATATAGATGTGTTCTGGGAACATGTGTTCTGGGAACAATGTGGGCACAAGGAGGGAATGCTCAGCTTGGCTCACATGAGACAGGTCTGACAAAGAGACAATGAGCGAATTCTTGCAGAATGAATGCTAGACTGGGAAAACTTGTTTTCCCTCTTAGTAATAGTATTATTATCATTTTAAAAAATAAGTTAAAAATACTATGCCAATTAATAGTTGAATGCATGGAAATTCTGTTGCTTATTATAACAAGGCATCTTTCTTCTGAGGATCATGGCTATCTATCAACATTTCAATGTCCCTTTAAAATGCTTTTAAACAAGAAGCATACAGGAACAGTTAGTCTGTATGCCAATAATTCTGACAAAGCGAGAAGAGAGATGTGTAGAATGTGGATTGGCAATAGGATTTACAACATAACTAGTAGAATATTTGTGTAAGACCTTTATGCATGGTGAATTTTTTCCCAGCAGATTCACAGATGTCTCACAATTTTGAAATACAAATTATTGTTTTGCCTCTCTGAAGATTTTATTGTCTACAAGATGCAAGACAGAATAAAAGTCCTCTGGAAGTTGAGATAACATCTGTACCATTATAACAATTAGTTCAGGTCTTAGTGAATCAAAGTCATTTTATCCATCTGTGATTTCTTGTGTCATTCACTTCCCCAGCTACAAGGTGTGCACTCGGTTCTTCATTTCAGACTGCAGTCCTGCTACAATCTCCCTCGGGCATTGTTAAGAGACAGCCATAGTTTGGTGAAGACTGCCAAGCAGTCACTAAAAAACTGCTTCCTCCTGGTCAGGAAGAGAGATGATACTCTCAGCCTTCCCTGAAGTTACTTAGGGCCTGTGACTAAATGCTAAACAAAGAGATGTGAGCAGCATGATGTGCTGCCCTGCAAGGCCCAGCCCATAAAACTTCCCCCAGGGCATGCTCCATTCCCTTTCTCATCTTCTGCCTAGATATAAAGCAGAAGCTCACTATGGAAGGAGCCTGGGCCCCAGTCACTGCAGAAACTAAACAAGTTCAGGAGAGCACCAAACCAAGAGCACCTATTTTCTTTAAATTTTTATTTATTTATTTAATTTATCTTTATTGTTGAAAGTATTACATATGTCCTCCTTTTTCCTCCGTTGACCCCCTCCACCCTACTCAGGCTTTCACTGTACTACTGTCTGTGTCCAGGGGTTGTGCTTACATAAACGAGAACTCACTCTCTATTGTGAAATTTTAACTTGCTGTTTGCTTTGGCAGCCGGCTTACCCTAAGACACACAAGCTCTTCCCTGGAATTACCAACATAAGTAGGCTACGAGGGCTTGTAGGGCAGAAGATTTCTAAAAACTTTGCATGGAACACTTTTACCATAATGCAGATGGGAGGCTGGGGTTGGTGACATTAATTCATTAATTCCCACTATCTTACAGTGGGAGTAGTGTTGCATAGATCACCACTCTCATGCAGGATAACTAGAGCTTTCTCGGTTTAAATGTCACTTTTTTATTGATTTATTGGCTATGTTAGAGAAAGAGAGGAAGGCAAAGAGAGAGAAAGAGGAGAAACATTGATTTGTTGTTCCACTTATGTATGCTTTCAATTGTTGATTCTTATATGTGCCCTGACTGGGGATCAAATCTGCAGCCTTGACTTATCAGGATAACACTCTAACCAACTGAGCTACCCAGCCAGAACTTAAATGCCACCTTTTTTTTTTTTTTTTTTTTTTTTTTTTTTGCCAGCCTTTCCTAATCCCACTGTTCAAGTTGTGTCTCTTGTTATATGCTTCCTTAGAATACTGTTGTTTTTCTCCATAGTACTTTATACACATAATTTAAAAAACTTTTTTATGTTGTTGTTGAATAACTGTGTTCTTCCCTATACTATAAACCTTCCTGAAGACCGGGACTACTTCATTCTTTATCACATATGCCCCTTGCAAAGAATTGTGTCTGATAAATTGTTTGTACTTATTAAATATCCATTCACTGGCTCGTGCTCACCTTTTGGTTATTTATTCCAGCTTAGTCTTTCACTCTCCCAACAATCAAAAGATTTCTATTTTAGGAGATTACATTCAGTGACCTGTAAAGCCCTCTCTAGTTATAAGAGATTATGATATTAAGTCTTTGTTCCCTATTAACACCCACTCATAGACCCATGGAAAACAAATACATAAACTACCACCACTACAGATACACACTGATATTCTAGAAAAAAATTATTCTAGACCTCACCCACAACCAACCTCTTATCACTGGACAGACACAGACATGCATCCAAAGACACATTCAAAACAACAACAGATACCCCAAGACATGAACACACCTCCAAGGACACACCTTTCCACAACTGACATGTTTAGATAGATGCACAAATAATTCAAAACCTATAATTTGGTACATTTATTACCTCACCCAATAAAAGAAAAGTGCAGAAAATAACATTCTCACCTCTACCATCTATTATGCTTTTGGAGCTGCTTTCCTTAAATCAGTGTCCTCAGAGGGAAGAAGTACATGAGGTATGGAGGGGAACAAATGTCTCTCCCACAGTCTTCCATTATTCTGTCATTTACATTGCAAATGTCATCAAAAATGCAAATATATGTGACATCTCTAATTGTTTCTAGATCTTATGCTACAATAAACATTGGCTTGGTTAAATCATATTTCCAAGAATAAAAGAGCTAAAGGTTTTGTTGTTGCTATTCTCTATATTTAGATGTGCTTAGAGAATATTATAATATTGTTTTTAAAAGTTACCCATCCAAACTAATAATATTCAACCCTCAAGTGATATATTATTTTTGGTTAAAGAATGTGATAGATAATGTCACAAATGAATTGGTGATATGTGAGTATTATCCATAAATATTTAGCCCTATGCTGGGGAAGGAAGGAATAGGCAGATATAAAGGATATCAATAATAATAAACAAGTCACGTGGAGGTACCCTTCAGGAGACCTCAGGATAAACAATCAGTTCTGGTTTTCTCTTTTCATTTGGAAGTTTACAGACATGGCCTCTGCACTTCCAAGTAGAAATCATTGCTCCCTTCATGTCTCTGATTAGCCCCTGATTCCCAGTCCACAGACAGATCACTAGGACAGTGTGGTCAATCACTTTCAGATGCTGAGTAGGCAGCTATTGGCAACATAAGGAGAACCAGCAGTGCCTGGTCTTTTGCCCCAGACATAGCCTCTTCCTTTTTCCAATGAGTCTCATTCATGCATATCATTAAGTTGCGAGGATGTAGGCCCAAGGCAGCCTGAACAAGACATGAATCACATTGTTGTTCTTTTCACCATCATTGCAAATTAACACACACATCCACACTTTTTTATGTAGGAAGACCAGGCTACAATGAGCATCGAGGGTGGCATTCAAGCAGGTGGCATATGGGAGACAGATGGTGATCCTACCCTTTGGGTGGTTAGAGTTGGTCTATACAAATGACTACTTATTTGAGCATCAAGTTTTACAGCCACTTTCTCCCCATCTTTTGTGTTTCTCCATTACTGCTCAGCAACCTCATTTGCTTAGAATTGTGCCCTCCAGTGGACCTGGGAAATACATATTTGGAGCAATGGCAAGTTATCTGCAAGATGAAGTTATCTGCAAACACTCAAGGAAAAAACAGCTCTTCACTGACAGGACCTTTATGAGGATCTGATGAAAGCTATAGATCCTCTCCAGGAAAAAGATGCACATATCTACACACAAGCATCATTTTGCATTAAATTGCAGAGTGTTCTTTTTACTCTTCCTCTCATAGATTCCAGAACACACATCTCTGGAATCTCTGTCTACCTGCTGCAATAATTAAGTTCACAACTACACTAGGTGGAAAGAGCATGGACCTTGAAGTTAGAGTCCCAGATCTACAGCTTACTGACTCCATGAAATTAAGTTGCTTAAATCTTCAAACACCTCATTCTTTCCTTCTATAAATAAAGCTAACAATAATACCACCACATAGAGCTATTGTGAGTTCTATGAGAATGGCTTCTTCACCACTATATCCCTGGTACCACATGAGATATATAAGAGGCTCAATGAGTGATCCTGACTGAATGAATATATGTAAATCCCAAGTGTAGTGCATGACATTGATGAGGTGCTCACTTAATATTATTTTCCAGTTCTTTATTGCAGACACAGGATATAAATCCTGAACCCAGATGTTTTGTGATTATAAAACTCATCATTCTCCTTGGTCAGCCACTCTAGGGCACATTTCCCCAGTGGTGATCTAGCAGCTAAAAAGAAGGTGTCAGAGGAATTTTTAAATGACATCATTGTTAATTGTACCAAGATATTTTAAAAAATACTTGCATATAATATCTTCATCTCCCATATACCCCATTATTTTGTGAATTCCCCTCATTAAATTAATACTTACCCATTTGAGGGTCATCATTTCAAAACTGATTTATGTTTTGAGTCAATAGGCTAGAAGTAGACTTGAGAATCAAATTTATATGGAGAGAAAAAAGAATCCTGATTTTGTTAAGTTTTCATTAACAAACAGTCAGACATAAGCAACTTGATAAGAGTTTTACTCAAGGGAAGTACCTTCCAGAAAGAGAGTGAAGAGGGGAGCTTATTCCCTTCGGTCAGGGTTGAAGGGAATAGGAGCAGGAAGTAGAAGCTAGCCATGGGAAAGGCATGACTGCAGGCTGACATTTGGAAGGGGAGTGGCATTACACTAGATTGTGGAGGAAGCTAAATTCAGGCAGAGGAGGGACATTTGTCCCATTCTCAAAAACTGCTCCAGCCACCCACTAAGACAACTGCCATATGGTAGACAGAGAATGAATCTGAGTGGACACTCCTGGCTACCGGGGATCTCCTGTGGCCTGAGAACAACAAAACAAATAATGACTCTGATAAGGATTTATTTTTTTCCAAACTGTATTCTCATTCCTTTACATATTAAATCATTCAGTTTTTACAAGAAACCTATGATGGAGTTACTCTGCTCTTTGTTTCACATATGGGAATACTTAAGCAGAGAGAGGTTAAATAACTTGCCACATCCTATTTCCTAGTTTTCTACTAGCTAATACTTTACCAACAATGCACCCTGTGCTTACCAAGCACAATTATAAGCACTTTACATATATCAACTCACATAACCCTCACAAGGATCCTACCTAGAAGATAGGCATAATTTTAAACCCCATTTTATAGATGAGCAAATGAAGTAGCTCATCTGAGGTCACACAGTTTGATAAGTGGTTGTGTTGGACATCAGATCCAGAGTCTATGCTCTTAATCAGAAATTTCTTCAGTTTCCCCAGTAGGGAATCTAGAACTTATCATAAAATCTCAGTGGGGATTGAGCAAAAGGTATACAGAGGCCCTGTGGTCAAAGGGTACAGAGGAGACCTCTGAAACTGAGACCCAATGGAAGTCAGAGCCAAATCTTACAGGATCCTCAGAACCAGGATGGAACAAAGTGAGTCCAAGTTGGCAAAGGAAGTAGCTGAGCTCTCAGGAAGACTCAACTCTGAAGGAGAATGGACATTGAGTTGCATCAGCCATAAACATCAGTGTGGACAAACAGCAGAGGGTGGGACTAGAACTACTACACCACAGCTGACAGCACCAGGGCACACTTAATGAATTGAGCACCTGCCACCACCACCACAGTGGAGACCAGCCCAAGGATTAGCATAAGGTTGCAGAGTCCACATGCCCAGTCAACCCCCCACCCACCAGCAGCCCATGTCCACAAGGTCACTTAAGCTAAGCAGGTGCCATCTGGAAGAAGAGCCGGGGAGGAAATCAAATTCACAAATTTTACTCCCTTTAGACTGAGTTCAAAACAAAACTATTTAAATTCATAAACTCTGAGATATGTTGGACTGGAAAGTTTAAAATAAAGCTATTTTTACCTGCAACACACTGGGGTGGGAGGCTCGTAAGGAAGATTAGATCAGCTATTAGAAATAACCTACATTTCTTTTGAACATCTGAGTGTTGTGTGAATACACGTGCGCTTACAACTCCAAAGGACTCCAAGAGCCTAGCTAATGAAACACCTGCAGTATATTTATTAACAATCAGGATGAGGAAATGGACAACATACTGATCAAATTTGTTCTTGATGCAAAGCTGAGAATTATAGTGAATGCATTAGGTGGCAGAATTAGGATCTGCAAAGCTAGCCACTAGCTGGCCCAGTAAGACATGTCTAGCCAGAACAGATTCAATCTGGATAAAATTAATTAAACTAAGGCTCAGAGAAGTAATTGTATAAAAACACTGGCTGAATAAGTGTCAAAGTATTTTAACTTTTACTCTATAGAAGATGTATTAGATTATGAAGTCCAAAGGAAAAAGAGTAATAACCATTCCTGAGTCCTTACTATGTGTCAGGCATATATACCAGCTTATTTAATCCTATGAAGTGTATTTCTATTCAATCACATAAAGAAATTGGGGTTCAAAGCTCGAGACCACACAACTGGTAAGTTGCAGAACCACTGATCAAAGTCATGTCTGTCTGAATATGTTAAACTGCCTCCCCAACATATGGCAATCAACACAAGGAGAAACAATTCTAGCATTTAGAACCTTCCTCTGAAATTTAGCTTGTCTCCCAATATTGCAGACAGAGTGTGGCCAGCTCCAGGGTGGGATGTGGAGATATAGGAAATCAGATGCCATCAGCAAGACTCTTCCTTAATTCTAAGTTTTTACAATTCCATCTCTGGAAACTGGAGGAAGCATGGTCCCTGTATTAGATGGTTTTTCCCACAATAAAGTACAATTTCAAATCTTAGTGCCTCACAACAACAAACCTTTCTTTTTAACTCATGACCATTTATGGCTGGGTGTCAAGTCAGAGTCCAGTCAGCCTCACTTTGCTGTTCATTCTGGGACACAGGTTCAGGAAGCAGCCACTAGTGGGGTGTGTTGTTCACACACAAGGGCAGAAGCTCACAAGCACATGTGAAGCTTCTGTCCAGTTGTGAACATCTTCGTCTTGCTCACCTTCTGCTCTCTGCTGCAGCAGGTTCTGTGCCTGCTCACTAGCCTACATTTGAACTGCATCAGATCTCAACCATTCATTCCCCTGTTTGGGAAGAGAATCGGTTCTTAAGAATTCTCCATTGCCCCCTGGATGGTACTTCTTTACTGAGAGTCTGTTTCCTTTCACATTTTGCTTGTTCATTTTGTTTTGCTTTTGCTTTACCTTTGAAAGAAACTATCAGGGGCAATGGCAACCCCAGACCAATCCAAATAAAGTGGTGAGTGGAATGAGGTCAATGGAAATACTCCAAATCTTCCCATAGCTTCCAAGCTATGATGAAAGGGTGTAGCCAGTTATGTGATTGCACCTTTAGCCATGGAAGCTTATTATTTCTTTCTTTAAACTTTGGATACTTTCCTCACATAAAAGCCTCAGGATACATTTAGAAGCACTGTTGGAAACAAACAACAAACAAAAAGATTGAGAAAGCTGTTATCTATTTATTCCAGGGCAGATTTACTTCATTTATTTATTTGTTTATTTATTTATTTGTTTGATTTATACAGCTGGGTCCAGCTCAAGCCCCTGGGCATGCTCACATCAATTAAAATCTCAGATAGAAGCAGAATGCTGAATACAAATAAAATCAACAATTAATGGACTGTCCCCAACTGTAAAACACTTCAGCAGAACCTTCAAATCATTTCTCCTCACTAACCCCCTTGGGCAGAAGGCTGGGTTAACAGATGGTTAAACAATGTTAAGAAAAGAGAATACAACATTAATACTATAGATGGAGAATGAAGGAAACAGTGTGTGAAATCCATTGCATAATTCATCAGTAGAACTATAGGTTAAATTGGTGAACTTGGGGCTGGAGTTGGGTATAGCAGTAATCTAGCAGAAGTGAGCCAACCCCACAGTTCTATTGATGAAGGGAGAAGAGGCTGAGAATGTCTGTGTAAGAATCAGACATTAAGTAAAACAATGTACATAGTAACACCACATCATCTGGACTTAATGGGAATCTGGCCAAAGTAAGTAATCTGGTCTGGATTATTATGTCACTATAGATACAGTCAAGTTTTTGACTAAGCCACAAGTTGGCTTTCCTTAATCACAAGCTACTGCACCTGAGCACCCCTGTAGCTGCTATACACTAGAGTGATATCTTGAAATGATGAATAGGATAAGACAGACAATTTTGATCTTTTGGTAGTGTGTATTAGTGAAAGTCTGTAATATGAGATTAAGAAAAATCCAGCTTTTGTTATTGTTGTTGAATATGTTATATAGTAAATACAAAAATCTTGAGTAAAGGGTCAATAAATTTTTACTTATATGTCATGTAATCAACACCAAGATAAAAACATAGAACATTTCCAGCACCAATCAAAGCCTCCCTCATGCCCCTTCACAGTCAATATTCCACTCCTAGAGACAATCACTATTCTGATTTTTGTCACCATAAGTAAGTCTTGCCCATTCTTAAACTTCATATAAATCATACACAGTATGTATTTTTTTGTATATGAATTCTTTTACTCATCATTATATTTGTGCTACTTATTCACATTGTTTCAGGTAGCAATAGTGCATATTTACATTGCTATGTAGTGTTCTAGTATATTAATATTAGAGGCCTGTTACATGAAGATTCGTGCAATAGGCCTTCCTTCCCCTGGCTGCAGGCACCAGTTTTCCTCCAGCACCCAGGACCCAGGCCTTCACTCTGGCTGCCGCCTTCCGTCTTCGCTCTGGCCAGAGCCTTCAGTGTTCGCTCAGGCCGGAACCTTCAGTCTTCTCCGCTCCAGCCGGAGTGCCGCTCCTATAGCTCCCTCCACCCCCCACCCTCCTCCTCATAGCAGGTGTCCCACCCCGCCCAGCCACTCTGCACCTGTGTATGCAAATTAACCCTCCATGTTGGGTTAATTTGCATACTCACTCCTGATTGGCTGGTGAGCATCGCAGATATATGGTCAATTTGCATATTTCTCTTTTATTAGTATAGACTAGAGGCCCAGTGCACAAAATTTGTGCACTGGGGTGGGGGGTTCCTCAGCCCATCCTGTGCCCTCTCACAGTCCAGGAGCCCCATGATTGATTGCCCCAAAGAGGTAGGCCCCACCCACCTGGCCAGGGCTCCTCGATGGATCGCCCCCACAGAGGGAGGCCCAGACTACTGGCTGCAGCACCACTGGCCAGGTAGCATGGGCCTCCCTCTTTGGGGCAATGGTGTAGCCCCCCCAATTGATCAATCGCCTAGCCGGCAAGTGGCCTGGGCCTCCCTCTGCAGGATGATCATGGGGTGATGGCCGGGCCCCTGACCAATCACATCACACCCACCTTGGCTGGCCTGGCACCAGTGGGTGTCATAGCATGGTCATCTGAAAGGTCATCTGTCAGGTCATCCAGATGGTCGTTCTCCTGTTCAGTCATTTGGTCTATTTGCATATTACACTTTTATTATTATAGACACTACAATTTCTTTATCCATTCAATTGTCAATAGATTTTTGGGGTTGTTTCTTATTTTGATGATGATGATTTATAGAGCTGCTATGAACAGTATATATAGTACATTTACAGTTTATGTACTATAATACAGTATAATTTGGGGGCATTTAAGAATAGAATTGTTGAGTCATAAGATGGGTATATATTTAGCTTCAGTATATATTGCCAAACTTTTTTCTCACATTGTAAATGGCCAATTTGCAATCCCATTAAAATATAGCCCAGCCTGTGTGACTCAGTGGTTGAGTATCCACCTATGAACTGGTAGGTCATGGTTCAATTTTGTTCAAGGCACATGCCCGTGTTGAGGGCTCCATCCCCAGTAGGGAGCATGCAGAAGGCAGCCAATCAATGATTCTCTCTCATCATTGATGTTTCTATTTCTCTCTCCCTCTCCTTACTTCTCTGAAATAAATAAAAAAAC
This sequence comes from Plecotus auritus, assembly GCF_963455305.1. Classification (NCBI taxonomy): domain Eukaryota; kingdom Metazoa; phylum Chordata; class Mammalia; order Chiroptera; family Vespertilionidae; genus Plecotus; species Plecotus auritus. The sequence continues at coordinate 64,015,813 of NC_137771.1, forward strand.
ATATTTACAAAAATGAATGTTCCAGTTGCCCCATATCCTTGTTATCACTTGCTATTGTCAGTTTTTTTTAACTGTAGCAATTGTGGTATGCAGTGGCATTTCATTGCAGTTTTGATTTGCACTTTGCAGATGATATTGCCCAACTTTCTATAGCCCTATTGCCTTTTTGATGTTCTCATTTGTGAAATGCTTATTTTGTGTTTTCACACAGCCCTTGTTTAGGTTGTCTGTACCATTTTTTAAAAAATGGAATATGTAAGATTTTACTTGTATCATGGATACAAGTTCTAGTTGAGTACATATACTGTCAATTCTTTTTGAGGCTTGTAATTTTACTCTCTTAATGGTGTGTTTTTTCTTTTTTCAAAAATATATCTTTATTTATTTCAGAGATGAAGGGAGAAGGAGAGGGAGAGAGAAACATCAACGATAGAAAATCATTAATTGGCTGCTGCCTACAAGCCCCACATTGGGAATCGAGCCCGCAACCTGGGCATGTGCCCTGACCAGAAATCGAACCATGACCTCCTGGTTCATAGGTTAACACTCAACCACTGAGACATGCTGGCTGGGCTTAATGGTGTGTGTTTTCTTATTAAAGAAGTTTACAATATTATTGAAGTCCAGTTTATCAATCTTTTATTTTTATAGTGAGTATATTTTTGTGTCCTCTTTAAGACATAATTGCCTATCCCAAGGTTGTGAGATTCTACCGTGTTTTCTTCTGGAAACTTTATTACTTTACCTGTTACATTTAGGTTTATCCATCTCACACACAAAAATTTTTGTGTGTGTCCATTTAGATATCCCATTACACCTTTACTGAAAAGAATATCCTTCCTCTACTGAATTACAGTGATATCTTTGTTATAGATTAGGTGACTATACATGTGTAGGTATGTTTCAGGATTCTTGACCTAGTCTCATAGGTCTATTTGTCCACCTTTGCATGAACATCACATTCTAAGCATTGCTATTGTTAGTATAACTTGAGCTCCACCAATTTAAAATCTATTTATGATTATCTTTCTCCTGTCTTTTGTGCTTTGGTTAATTTGTCTTTTTGTCTCTGGATCTGAGTCTTGCTTAAATCTATTTCTAAGGTTTAACTATTTAACTTCTACTAGAGGCCCGGTGCATGAAATTCATGCACAGGGGGTGGTGTCCCTCAGCCCGGCCTGCACCCTCTCCAATCTGGGACCCCTCAGGGGATGTCCAACTGCTGGTTTAGGCCTGATCCCTGTGGCAGTCTGACATCCCTCTCACGATCCGAGACCGCTGGCTCCTAACCACTCGCCTGCCTGCCTGCCTGATCATCCCTAACTGCCTCTGCCGGCCTGATCACCACCTAACCACTCCCCTGCTGGCCTGATGGCCCCCAACTGCCCTCCCCTGCTGGCCTGATTGCCCCTAACCACCTCTGCCTCGGCCCCCACCACCGTGGCTTTGTCTGGAAGGAAGTCAGACATCCAGAAGATGGCTGGTCACCCAGTCTAATTAGCATATTACTCTTTTATTAGTATAGATGGCTTTATTACTCTCTTCTTGCCATGTAAAGAGGTCCCTCATGCTACATAGTACAGATATAACATGGGGTTTATTTAAGAAAAGCTCAGAAAAAGATAAGTAGCAGAATGCACACTGCTCCCTGAATTGTATTATCTCATAACACAGGCTGGGTGTAGGTATTGTAAAAGTACTATGGTCATAGTTTCAGCAAAGAAGGGACAGCCTTAGTCAGCAAGCTGGACTTGCTCCTAGGAGCACATTAAAAGAGAACAATCTTGCCTGCCCTGTACTGTAGCACATGTTTACAGGTTAGCTAGACAACACCTAGTTCCTCTAAGAAAGGTAGTAAAGGAACTCTAGTCTCAGAAATATTGCTAAGGAGTTTATGGACCAAAGATCACAGTCTTCATTCAGAGGTCCCTGGGAACAAAGAGCTTTGCTCTGCAGGACCATTGGCATCAACCAAAGGCCTTTTCTCTCAGCAAGCTGAGCCAGCTCTCTGCTAAGATACCCAAAGGAGGAAGAAAATGTGTCCAGGACCATCCAGATTTGTCTGTCCAATCCCATTATTTTTTATTAAATTGTGTTATTGCACCAACATTTCTTGAGTGCTTCCTATGCAATTGACACTCCACCAAGCCTTCCAGATGAAGTTATACAATATGGTCACTGCCATGAAGGAGTTCACGTTCTCATCACCAAGCACAGTACAGAGAGATGTAAGTGTGGTGATAAGCAAGTGCCACCAGGCCTCTCCCATCTTTCAGTGTATAACTCAAAATTTCATTATTCTAGGAGTTCAGATGTATTTATGGCTTGTACCTTTGTAAAAATAATAGAAGTGAGTAATTTTTAAATTACTTGTTGCATCATATTTATGTCTACTAATTTTAAAAGCAGATGTATCTATCATTGCAAAATTTAGAAACACTTTAAATATCCAGTAGGAACTGAATAATTAAATAAATTACAGTAAATTAATGAGATGGAATATTGCTAATATAACACTAAAAATGATCATTAAAAAGACCAAGTAGCAAAACAGAAAAGTGTTCCAAATTGTGTTTGCAAAATACGAAGATTTATGGACAAAACATGATGAAAATGCAAAACACGCTGAAGTGATAAATTTTGGTAAAATATAATTATTTTCTCTTAATATTACTGTTTTTATAATAAATCTAGGAGAAAAAATAGAAGTCAGTCTTTTTCTTATTTCTTTCTTTTCCCCATATCTTTCCACTACTATTGATATATACATAAATAAGCATTTTTCTTTACTTGTGTGAATATGTGTATAGGGATGGAGGTTCTCCTTCATTGAAAAGTGTTCCCATCAAAATAAGCCAGTCAGAGAAAGATAAATATCACATGATCTCACTCATTTATGGAATAAATGAACAACATAAACTGATGAGCAAAAACAGATCCAGAGACAGAGAAGCATCAAGCAGACCGTCAAATCTCAGAGGGAAAGTAGGGGAGGGTGGGGGTAAGGGGGAGAAATCAACCAAAGGACTTGTATGCATGCATATAAGCCTAACCAATGGATACAGACAACAGGGGGGGTGAGGGCATGAGTGGGGGGGGGGGTTGGGGGGTAATGGGGGGATAAGGACACATATGTAATACCTTAATCAATAAAGAAATTATAGTGTGAAAAAAAAAATGGACACAGGAGCTCAGGAGGAGTAGGAAGGAATTTATCCTGGAGTTTTGAACTTGGACACTGAAAACTTTGCTTTTGTGCTTTCCATCCCAAAGAGTGCAGTAGGTCATTCCACTATCTCTTTTGAATATACATATGACAGAAGCGAATGCCAAAGCACATCAGCTACCCAGTAGTGAGGTCCTCCCAGCCACGCCAGAACTCTGGCCTCCCCAGCTCCTGAAACCAGAAGCTGGACTCTATGGTTGTGCTGTGAGCAGAGAAGAGTGGGGAGCTCCTGCCTGGTATTCCCCTCATGGGGACGGAAGACCACTATGGTAAGAGCCCTGGTCTCTCTCTGCATACCTCACTCCTCTGCACTCTCTGCATGCCTCACTCCTCCCCATAAGAGGTGCTTACAAGCAGAGTGCAAGGTGCAAGATCTGGGCATGAGTAGCCCTGCCCTCCTCACTCCTTCTTACCCTGCATTTATAAGAGCAGGTTTTGTGTCTATGGGGTCAGTCTTGTCCAGCTTAGTGCTGTTATCGAGATAAATGAGTCCAAATCTATTATTCAGGAGGAGGCAACACAGCCCACGGTTATATGTCACATTTTTTCAATATCAGCGTTTCCAGTAATAGCTGATATTTAGGTTCCCAATATCTTTTATTCTTTTGTCTTATTTTTGGAAATGCTCAGAATACATGCAAGGAAGAAGAATGCCATTTACAGGGCTCCCTCGCACTCTGTTGCCTATTAGTTTCTCCGGGAAGCTGACTCTGAGACAGAGATTAGTGACCAAGATGTTTATTAAGGAACTAGAGGCCCGGTGCATGAAATTTGTGCATGGGGGTGGGGAAGGTGTCCCTCAGCCCAGCCTGCACCCTCTCCAATCTGGGACCCCTCAAGGGATGTCCGACAGGCAGTCGGACATCCCTCTCACAATCCAGGACTGCTGGCTCCCAACTGCTCACCTGCCTGCCTTCCTGATTGCCCCTAACCGCTTCTGCCTGCCAGCCTGATCACCCCCTAACCACTCCCCTGCCAGCCTGATTGATGCCTAACTGCTCCCCTGCCAGCCTGTTTGCCCCTAACTGCCCTCCCCTGCAGGCCTGGTACCCCCAATTGCTCTCCCCTGCAGGCCTGGTCACCCCTAACTGCCCTTTCCTGCAGGCCTGGTCACCCCCAACTTCCCTCCTCTGCCAGCCTGGTCACCCCTAACTGCCCTCCCCTGAAGGCTTGATCGCCCCCAACTGCCCTCGCTTGCAGGCCTGGCCCCTCCCAACTGCCCTCCCCTCCTGGCCATCTTGTGGTGGCCATCTTGTGTCCACATGGGGGCAGGATCTTTGACCACATGGGGGCAGCCATCTTGTGTGTTGGAGTGATGGTCAATCTGCATATTACTCTTTTATTAGATAGGATTCTGTTGTGATATCATTAGTGGTGGGAGAGAGGAAGCAGGATAGGGCAGAGGGAAAATCTAGGCAGTCAACCAACTATATTAGGTCTAAAGGACTCGACCAACTCTATGAGAAATTCTGGCCTTCAGAGCTGGGGTCAGGGACTGGGGGCTTTTATTCCTCCCCCTAGTTATCAGATGTTATGAAAGGGGGGGGCTACCTTAAAGTCAAATGAGTGAAACCATGGGCAGCGTCTGAGCCAGAGGAGTGATACATACAAAAGTGGGGAAAGCACAGGGTACATCCACTGATGCTGCAGCCTGCATTTCACACAAGGCAAGCCTCCGAGTACATTAGGCACCAATTCAGAACAAAGGGCATGACAATCTTCAAAAGAACAAAATGGAATACCCTGGCTCTGATGCCCTGGGTTATCAGTGACCAAGCAGCTTTCTTCCCAGGCGGGAATCCCACCATCATCCCCATGAAGATTCCTCTTGCATATTATCACAGAAAATATTTTCTTCTTTGGTTGCACTTAAATTGTTTTCTAAATAAACATGAGCAAATTCAAGAGGTGCTGAGCATGAAGTTTTGGAGGTTCCCGGTAATGCGAGGACTTGACATGATCCAACCTCTACACAAGCAGATTCAGCAGGAAGCTGGCTGGTCACAGAGAGAAAACCCTGGAAGAAGTCTCTGCAGAAGGGTCCAAAGGAAAATCAGATGGGTTCGGCTCACTGTTAACATGGTGCAGCAACCCGGAATCTGAGGGACCATCATTAACTCTGTTAACTGAGCACAAAGTTGAAAAAGGCAAAGGAAAGAAACTGGAACACATGAAAGAATGTGCCAAACTTCCTAAATTTTCTAACCAAATGATTGACCAGGGAATTTGAAAGTTGAATCTTATTTTTCAAAAGCGTTTAGCTAAATGACTACTAGATTATAATTCATTGAGTTTAGGGTAAATATGCTTAAAATATTTTAAATTTAAGGTCATAATTAGATAATTGCATATATGGTAGAGATCCAGAGAGAATTAAGTCTAGTTATCAGAATTGAATCAAAACAAAATGAAACAAAATTTAGCAAAGCCAAACTCCTCCTCCAAACATAATTTCTAAAAACACATTTTCAGAAACTCCAATTTTAGAAAGTCCAATCCATTCTCAGCTCTACACTTTTGGGGGTTCTTATAGATTTGGGTTCACTGTCTCCTCCTTGCTTAGGTTGTTTTATTTTTAAATAATACTTGTATTTAATTTTATATATAATATATAATATATAATATATAATATATAATATATAATATATAATATATAATATATAATATATAATATATAATATATAATATATAATATATAATATATAATATATAATATATAATATATAATATATAATATATAATATATAATATATAATATATAATATATAATATATAATATATAATATATAATATATACTAGTGGCCTGGTGCATGAAATTCATGCACGGGGAGGGGGGTGTCCCTTAGGCCGGCCTGCACCCTCTCCAATCTGGGACCCCTCAAAGGATGTCCTACTGCTGGTTTACAGGGATCAGACCTAAACCAGCAGTCGAACATCACTCTTGCAATCCGTGACTGCTGCCTCCTAACCACTCACCTGCCTGCCTGCCTGATTGCCCCTAACCACTCTGCCTGATGGCCTGCTTGCCCCCAACTGCCCCCCCATGCCAGTGTGCTTGCCCCCAACTGCTCCCCCTGCTGGCCTGCTCACTCCCACCTTCCCTCCCCACTGGCCTACTTGCCCCCAACTGCCCCCCTGCTGGCCTAATCACCTCCAACTGACCCCCACTGACAGCCTGCTTGCCCTCAACTGTCCCCTCTGCTGGTCAGCTCACCCCCAACTGTCCTCCCTCCCAGTCTGATCACCCCCAACAGCCCTCCCCATCAGCCTGATCACCCACAACTGCCCTCCCGTCTTGGCCTCTAACTGCCTCTACCTCGGCCCTGCAACCATGGCTTTGTCCAGAAGAATGTCCGGAAGGTCTCCTGGAAGGTGTCCCAGTCTAATTAGCATATTACCCTTTTATTAGTATAGATAGAGGCCTGGTGCACAGGTGGGGGCCGGCTGGTTTGCCCTGAAGGGTGTCCCGGATCAGGATGGGGGTTCCCTTGGGGCGTGAGGCAGCCTAGGCGAGGGGCCTGTGGTAGTTTGCAGGCTGGCCATGCCTTCATGGGGTGAGGGTCCCCGCTAGCGGTGTGTGGTCAGCCTGGGCGAGGGTCTGAGGGCCATTTTCAGGCTGGCCACAGTCCCTTCAGAGTGGGGGGTCCCACTGGGGTGCCTGGCCAGCTTGGGTGAGGGGCTGATGGCTGTTTGTAGGCTGGTCAAGCCCCCAATGGGGGATCCTCACCCCATGGGGGTGTGGCCAGCCTGGATAAGGGGCTGAGGGCCATTTTCAGGCTGGCCATGCCCCCTGGTGACCTAGGCTCCCAGCCCCTCCTTTTTTATTTTTCCAGCACCTCCTTGAGCGGAGGCCAGGGCAGGCAGGAAGCTTGGCTTCCTCTTTCACCGGGGGCAACCCAAGCCTCCTGCTCACTCCAGCTCCGTGGCTGCCACCATCTTTGTTGGGTCAATTTGCATACTTTCTCCTGATTGGCTGTTGGGCATAGTGGAGGGATGGTCAATTTGCATGTTTCTCTTTTATTAGTATATATATATTTATCTGAACCTCCATTCTAATCATGTTCCTATACTAACCCATAATATGTTTCAATATTCTTATCTGAACCAAAGAAATGCCATGGGATGGTGTAGATTTCCATACATTTTAGCATAACTACCTTTAAAAATTAAATCCTCCTATTTTACCAAACTTATAAAGCAGAAAGCAAATTTCTCAGTTGAAAGTGGGGCTCAAGATTGTGAGGAGTGGGGTGTAATAAGAATGAACAAACTCAGGGTCCCCTTTTCCTCCAGAAAAGCTTTGGGTTCCTCAGAATCCTCAGATTAATGTTTAGAAGCCCCAATGTGGCAGAGAGAGGCCTAAACTAAGATTTAGAAAAATTTGGTTATAGCCATTGTTCTATCACTAAGAAACTGACCTTAACCTGTCCATTTAGCACAGTGGTTCTCAACCTTCCTAATGCCGCAACCCTTTAATACAGTTCCTCATGTTGTGGTGACCCCCAACCATAAAGTTATTTTCATTGCTACTTCATAACTGTAATTTTGCTACTGTTATGAATAGTAATGTAAATATCTGTGTTTTCCGATGGTCTTACGCGACCCCTGTGAAAGGGTCGTTCGATCCCCAAAGGTGTCACGACCCACAGGTTGAGAAGCGCTGATTTAGCAACTCTTAGCCTCAGCCTTCACATGTGATATAACAAAAGTTGAGTATACTATTTGGAAGTCTCCATTCCACTAAACAAATCTGAGAACTGTGTTTTATTCACTGAGATAGATTATGCCTCTTTTATTAAAAAGTTATACATGAAAATTTGGGCATGTCAGAAATATTCTGTTCTCTGCTTTATTCTTAGTTTCATTAATAAAATCTCTTTATTGTTAAGATCAATTGAAACTGCATAGTTTTTACTCACAATAGCCAACTTATGGAAACAGCCTATGTATCCATCAATGCACAAATGAATTAATAAAAATATATAAAAAATATAAATATATATAATGAAATATTATTCAGCCATAACCAAGAAGGAAATTCTGTCATTTGCAACAACAAAGATTAACCTTGAAGGCATTATGCTCAGTGAAATAAGCCAGATAAAGACAAATATCACATGGTATCTCTTACATGTAAAATCTAAAATAAATATCTGAATATATAAAAGTTAAACTCATATAGGAATGTAGTTGCAAGGTTACCAGGGGCTAGGGAGGAAGAAAATAGGGAGAGGTTGGTAAAAGTGTACAAACATTCACCTTATTAACATAAATAAGGTCTGAGGATCTAATGTATAACATGGTGTCTATATTTGATAATACTGTACTGTGTAATTGAAATTTGCTTAGAGAGTAGGACTTAAATGTTCTCATTTAAAATAAAGGTAAATATATGAGGTGATGGATGTGTTAATGAACTGGGTAGAGGGAATCATTCCCTAATGTATATGATATCAAATCATCACATTATACACTTTAAATATATTACTTTTTTGTCCATTCAACCTCAATAAAGAGGAAGGATGGAGAATCTCACTAATTAAAATCCCATTATTGAATTTTTTTCCTGCTCTCTTAAACTTCCTTTCCTTTCAAAATGTTGCTGTGTAATTATGCTTCTCTGTTCTCCTTTCCTTTCAAAAGGCCATTTCTCCTGATGTGCAGGGAACTGAACTGACAGGGCCCAGCCACCTCACTCGTGGTTATCAGTTTAAGGTGAGTGGCCTGGATACTTGTCCCCCCTGGATTCAATCACTTCCACTTCAGCCACCAATTTCCTCTTGAGGTTCAGAATTAGGACTATTCCCTCTCTCTACCTCCTAAGATAATAAATTATCAGAAACTGTGCCCTCTTTAGTCACATGGTTAGCAAAGTCAAAACCCATAATCTCCTGGGGCTTCAAGTGTCTCAGTGACCACCCCTTATCAGTTTAATGGGAATGAAAATTGGACAATTTCTAGCTCCTGAATTCTCATCAGGACAAACCCATTAAAAGCAAGAGCATATAGAGTGGGGCTTGCAGGAGTCACTCATCTGCTGTCCCCTTGCCCTCACTGATGTGCTGAGGAGGTTGTCCTGCGATGGTCCTCAAACAGGACGACCTCCTTTATCTAGAGCCTCTTATGGAACCCCTATTCTGCCAAGCATTTTTTTCTATTAAATACAAATGGATGGAGAAACCAAGATGGCGGCATAGGTAAGCACCTAAACTGCTGCCTCGCACAACAATTTCAAAACTACAACTAAAAGACAGAACGGACACCATCCAGAACCACAGGAAAGCTGGCTGAGTGAAAATTCTACAACTAGAAGGAAAGAGAAAAGCTCACAGAGAATTGGAGGTACGGCAAAGGGTCTTTGTGCACGCAGAGAGGAAGGGCGGCTGAGAGCCTGGCTGACTTTCTCTGGTGGAAGGGGGAAGGAAGCCCCCGACCGCACTGAACCCCAGTTCTGACTGCACTGAACCCCAGTTCCGGGCAAGCCCCTGGGGTCCCACGCTCTTACGGGGGGAGTCTGGACTCTCGGGCAGAGACTCGGGAGCTGGGGAAGGCGGAGGACTGAAGGCGCGGCGTGCCAGTGAGCACAAAGGCTGCGGAGGTTGCCACAGGCTTTCCCTAGTGGAAGGGAGTTGGAGGCTCCTGACTGCACTGGGCCCCAGTTCTGACTGCACTGAACCCTGGTTCCAGGCGAGCCCCTGGGGACCCACGCTCTTGTGGGGGGAGTCTGGACTCTCGGGCGGAGACTCGGGAGCCGGGGAAGGCAACAGTCTGAAGGTGCGCGCGTATGCGCAAGGGCAAGGCTGACGGGAAGCCAAGACTGAGATTCCACCCCATCCAAGCTGAGCACAGAGGCTATTGCAATTTGGCAAGTCTAATCCTATAAGGCTGTCTCCAGCACCGAACTTCTCCCAACATAGACACAGCTGATCCTTACAGCCAACTGACCTGGAGGTCAATTCTTCCCAGTGATACCAACAACAATCAAGACTTAATTACAACAAGGCTGTACACACAGTCCACAAAGGGGTGCACCAAGTGTGTCCACCTCAGGTTAACTGGGGAGGCAGACCCACTGGGCCATATTGGAAACCTAGCACACAAATCTACCTTACCAACTCAGGGAAGCAGTGAAAATGTGGCATCAAAGAAACAGATCACAAACGAAAGAAATGGAGGAAAACAAACGACTGGATATAGAATTCAAAACCACGGTTATAAGGCTTTTTAAGAATATCCTAGAAAAGGCCGATAAATATAACGAGACCCTCGAAGATATGAAAAAGGACCAACTAGAAATTAAACATACACTGACTGAAATAAAAAATATTATACAGAGACCCAAAAACAGACTAGAGGAACACAAAAATCAAGTCAAAGAATTGAAATACAAAGAAGAAAAAAACACTCAACTGAAAAAGCAAAAAGCAAAAAAAAAAATCCAAAAAGTTGAAGATAGTGTAAGAAGCCTCTGGGACAACTTCAAGCGTACCAACATCAGAATTATGGGGGTGCCAGAAGAAGAGAGAGAGCAAGATACTGAAAACCTATTTGAAGAAATAATGACTGAAAACTTCCCCCACCTGGTGAAAGAAATAGACTTACAAGTCCAGGAAGCCCACAGAACCCCAAACAAAAGGAATCCAAAGAGGACCACACCAAGACACATCATAATTAAAATGCCAAGAGCAAAAGACAAAGAGAGAATCTTAAAAGCAGCAAGAGAAAAACAGTTAGTTACCTACAAGGGAGCACCCATACGACTGTCAGCTGATTTCTCAACAGAAACTATGCAGGCCAGACGGGAGTGGCAAGAAATTTTCAATGTGATGAATAGCAAGAACCTACAACCAAGATTACTCTACCCAGCAAAGCTATCATTCAGAATTGAAGGGCAGATAAAGAGCTTCACAGATAAGAAAAAGCTAAAGGAGTTCATCACCACCAAACCAGTATTATATGAAATGCTGAAAGGTATTCTTAAAGAAGAGGAAGAAGAAAAAAGTAAAGATAAAAATTATGAACAACAAATACATATCTATCAACAAGTGAACCTAAAAAATCAAGTGAATTAAAAACCTTAGGAACAGAATAATCTGGTGAATATAATAGAATCAGGGGCATAGAAAGGGAGTGGACTGATAATTCTCAGGGGGTAAGGGGTATGGGGGGTTCATGAAGAGACTGGACAAAAATCATACACCTATGGATGAGGACAGTGGGGGGGAGGTAAGGGCAGAAGGTGGGGTGGGAACTGGGTGGAGGGGAGCTATGGGGGAAAAAAAGGAGAAACAATTGTAATAATCTGAATAAAGATTTATTAAAAAAATTTTTAAAAAATTTTTTAAAAATTTAAAAAAAAACAAAAACAAATGGATGAGGACAAATAAAACTGTGACATTTAGGAGAGATCCACAGGGGTAATGACTCCCAAAGTTTTCATCATGTCTTATTTCTCATCACCTCCTTAGAGTTCCAAATGGAATCTCCATTTGGATGTCCCATGTCATTTCAAATATACCACATACAAAATCAATATTTTCTTTCCACCAAAAATAGTTCACTTTCCCAAATTCCCATTTATGTCATCCTTTCTTCCAACCTCCCATGCTAGAAAATTTGAAGTCAAGTCACCTAAGGCTTTCATCTCATCCATTACCTTCTAGTTAAAACTCATTTATTTAGTATTCGGTTATGGGGGGAGGGGGGGGCGGTTAACCCACTCTAAATGATTCCTTAATTAATTTTAATATTAAAAATTTGCAAAGTGGAGTGAAAGCTAAGGAAGGTTATTTTGACAGCTTATTTAATTTCTCATGAGTTCCCATGCAATCTGAGGGTTCAAGAATTGTAATTACAGAGATTTCATGATAAATGCTTTCTCAGAGATGCATGTTTGAGTGCCCATTTGTTAACTGATTTTCCTTTCTATGCTCAATGCATTGAGTTTACTATATTTTAAATATAATGTAGGCAGGTATAGATTCAAGAGAACAGTAGACAATATGAAAGCTTTGACCCCCATTTCTTATAAATTGTTATCACTAATTACTTTCTCTAAGTTTATATTCCTAGCATCCTGTGCCAAACCATAGGCACTGCCTGGCATCTGGTCTGGGGGCTACTAAAGGATACATACAGCACAGGGGCTGGCTTGCCAGCCAACCTTCAAGGTGCTCAAGTGCATCTGCCAGAGCCTCCTGCTATATCTTTTCAATGGAAGACTGAATTTTAAACCTCACACTAGGAGAGATACACAAAATAAAGCAGATAAAAATCAACCCAGGCGTGGCAGGTAAAGAGGACAGCAGAAAAAGAAATCACACCATGGATCCAGGCCTTTTCCTTGCTGCCTGGAGTCACTGAGGAAAGCTTTTGGAAGGGCAAAGCCTCTTTTGGTTGCTCAGCCCAAATGCCAATGCAGATACATGCCCTCCATGGGAGGCAATGCAGAGTTACTAGAGTAAAGTAAGGTTTCCAAGGCTTGAGTAACATATGAACTTGCTTTTGTGAGAATGATCGGAATGAGATCATTTGAATCAGCAGAGACCTGGTGGACTCCTAATTGCTGGGCTCAGACTAAGATCAGAACTGGCAGAATTACTTTTGAGGTCCAAAGGGAAGGTGTCTTTAGGACCTGTCACACACAGCCAGACCACACACTGTTGGCAGATTGTGATTTAATTCCAGAGCTGTGCTTGTGCACACAACAGACATTTCTTTAAAACAAATCTCCACTGATATGGGCCTTGGTGAATTTAATTTATTTTAGTATTATCTGTAGGTTAATTTTTTTGGTGTTTTTGGAGGGCTGGGAATGGGGATCAATTTGGGGGCTTGCTATTTTTCTCAGTTGTTATTTAGAGGCATAATAGCAAACTGCAGTATTTATTCTTCAGAATCTTGGAAATGACCTCATCTCTGAGATCTAGGGTATTTTTCCTTTTCTCAGTGACCACATTCCTCTGAGATAGCAAACCATGCCATTAGAAGAACTGAATATTTCTTTGTACATTAAATTTCTTTTTATTAGAGTAAGGGTCAATATGTACATTAGGTTAGGTTAAGGCTCTGTGAGAATAACTTGAGAAAATGTATGATCTAATAGAAGAGGCCAAAATGTAGATGGAGAAGATCAATCTTTGGTTCTGTCATCTGTTTTTTGTTTTGTTTTGTTTTGTGTTCTTGGCTTGCTTTTTGGGGGGGAAGTGCAGGGTGGCCTACCAGATGAAAGTGGTAATAGATGCTGTGGGTGTGCTGCCCAGATTTCCTTTACTGAGTTCGTACATCCATCCCAAGTTGCTGTGCTGGTTGCCTACCCATGATTCACAGCTATCCCCCTTTTAAAGAAGTCACCTTAGCAGACAAGGAGATTATACTCCCGTCACCACCTCCACCACCACCACCACGGGACAGCCCACAGATAAGGACAGGCTTTGAGCAAGGTTAGAGAGACTGGTCTCCTTGCTCAAGGAGGGACAACTTCGCAGTGATTTATGCTCAAGAAACCCCAGAAGATCAGGTGGCCAAGGGCAGACTTGCTTTCCCATTTCTCTTACCCTCACTCTCTCCCAGGATTTTTTTGAGAGCACACTCAAGTCAAGAGCACAGGATCTATGTCACAGTCCCTGCTTCTTGGAAACTCAAACTGAGACAAGTGCTGTTTTCTATCTTGCCATAGGTTTAATAGTCTCTATAATGTAGGCAAATTGTTTTGTGATGATGAAAAAACTAAATCAGATTATTAACTATGCAAGAGCTTCTTGATATGCCAAATCACTGCTTTGGGTCCTGTAGGAAATCACTGTAAGAGGCAGTTCCAGCCCACAGAGCAATAACATTTGGTTGGGAAATACATCTTGGTATAAACAAATCAAATGGTAAAATTTAAATAGTTGAAGATGACATCAGCTATGTCAAGACAGTACATGGTTAATCACCAAATGAATTGTGAAGACAATTGCTACAGAACTGTTCCCACCAAAAGCCAGACAAATTAGGTTTCATTTTGCTCCAACTTCTCACTGACTATGGAAATGGGCACATGTTACTTGATCCCTCTGGGCCTCGGTTTTATCAGTAAAATAAAGGTTAAGGACTAGATAATCCCAAAGGTTCTTCTCATCTCTGAATTGCCTTGAATTTGTGAGTGTGCTGCCTGGGGCTGAGGTGGCTTCAGGGAGGAAGTCCCTGTTGAGATGGCTGTTTTGCAAGAAGGATGGCATGAAATTCAGATAAACGAAGACCATGTGCATGAGAGCAGAAGTGGGAAAGTAAATCCATGTGGATGGTTGGCAGTGGAGCATCTTGGGACATGGCACTATAGGTGGGAGCCAGATGGTAAAAGTGTTTGAGGGAAAGGCTAAGAAATGTAGCCTTTATCCTATAGAATGAAATGCAACCTCATTGGCATGGCAAAGATGGCACTAAAGTCCTTTCTTTTTCTGGACCCTACCTACCTTTTCTGTAACCCCCAGGGTACCTGCATATACTCTACAAAATCACAATAAACTATCTGCAGTTTCTGGAAAATGCCAAGACCTATCACATGCCAAGGCCTTTGCACATACCATCTATTTGCCAAGAACATAGCCTCCCTCATTAGTTCCTTATTAATCCATCTCATTTCTCAAGACTCCATGCAACTATTATGTGCTACATGAATCCTTCCCTCCACCAGAGCCACCAGGTAGAGCTGGTCACTGCCTCCTTGGTACTTCCTATGCATCTTGTCTGTATCTAGAATATCACTTACCACATTGCATTGTAACAATCGATTCACATCTTTTCTCCACTCATTAGGAATTCATGAGTTCCTTGAGGACAAAAATTGGGTCCACTTTATTTTATCCAATCTACCATTTTACTCCACTTTCCCCTCTACCCCATACATGTACCAGCTCTAGTACAGTACCTGACAAATAGTAGGGAGTTCAGTAAATCTTGTTAGAATGAGTGCATGGGACCTGGGCACTTTTGCTTTTGTAGGCTATTTCCTTCATTAATTTTTTAAATTATCCTATCTAATAAAAGAGTAATATGCAAATTGACCCTTCCTCTGCTACACACACAAGCCATGCCCACCAGCCAATCAGGAGTGAGTATGCAAATTAACCCAACCAAGATTGCTGTGGCCATGGAGCGAGCAGGAGGCTTGGGTTTCCCCGGCAATGGAGGAAGCCAAGCTTCCTGGCCTGCCTTGGCCTTCGCTCAAGGCTACAAAGTTTCAATTATAAATAAATCCAAGATCCCAGGGCCTCTGCTTGGGTCGCTGGGGGGCATGGCCAGCCTGCAAACCACCACAGGCCCCTTGCCCAGGCCACCCCATGCCCCAAGGGAACCCCCACCCTGATCTGGGACACCCTTCAGGGCAAACCAGCTGGCCCCCACCCGTGCACCAGGCCTCTATCCTATCTAATAAAAGAGTAATATGCAAATTGACCATCACTCCAATACACAAGATGGCTGTCCCCATGTGGATATAAGATGGCCACCACAAGATGGCCAGCAGGGGAGGGACCAGGTCTGCAAGGGAGGGCAGTTGTGGGTGATCAGGCCAGCAGGGGAGGGCAGTTAGGGGTGACCAGGCCGGCAGAGGAGGGAAGTTGGGGGCAACTGGGCCTGCAGGGAAAGGCAGTTGGGGGGGGACCTAGGCCTGCAAGGGAGGAGAGTTGGGGGTGATCAAGCCTGCAGGGGAGGGCAGTTAGGGGCAATCGGACTGGCAGGGGAGCAGTTATGCATCAATCAGGCTGGCAAGGGAGTGGTTAGGGGGTGGTCAGGCTGGCAGGCAGAAGCAGTTAGGGGCAATTAGGAAGGCAGGCAGGCAAGCAGTTGGGAGCCAGAAGTCCTGGATTGTGAGAGGATGTCCTACTACCTGTTTAGCCCTGATCCTACCGGGATCGGGGCTAAACAGGCAGTTGGACATCCCTTGAGGGGTCCCAGATTGGAGAGGGTGCAGGCTGGGTTGAGGGACACACACACACACACACACACACACACACACACACCCCGTGCACAAATTTCATGCACCAGGCCTCTAGTATTTTATAAATGTATTGATATAAAGATGAATATATAATACTATATGATAAAATATATAATACTATATATTAAAAACATATAATGAACTTTGAAATAAGTGGTTTTTTTAATTTTAAAATAAAACATGTTCATGTGTATCCCTTACATTGTGCCTATTGAGCCTAGTAGATAAGCCAGTCCTGGAATGAATAGTTAAATATATTACTCAATGAAACTCCTCTTACAAGTATTTATCTTTAATCACATAGATGCTTTAGTTTTATTTCATCTGTTTTAAGTAAGATATAAAATGTTTGAGTATATATTCCTTCAGCTATTCTTTTTTTTTTTTTTTACCACTGTAGTTACTTATTAATCATAAGTAACATCATGGGAAATTTAATAGAAATGTTCATATGAAACACTACTCAGTTCATTTTGAATAGCAATTTAAAATGACTGGTCAAAACTATCACTGGCAGGGCACCCTACTGTTCTTTGAATAGAACAAGAGAAATGCATTAAAATCAAAAGGAAAAATTAATTTCAATGTTTAACATAAGGAATGATGATTTCAAACAGCACTGTATATTATTAGTTCATAACTACTATCTACAAAATGTTACAAAAATTAGATTTCAGATGTTAAATGAGGTTTGTCTCACTAAAAATAAGGGTTTTAATAAATGTTAAGCACAAAGTATTTTGGGATGATAAAGATTTGGTAATTAAGCATTGAACATGAAGTGATCCATTTGATACCAAAGAATTAAAGACACAAAAAATTGCTCAGCTAAATGCAACTGCCAAGAGGGTTGAACTCACTATTTTTGTGCTCTAAAGAGTGATAACTCATCTAATAGCAAGTCTTTCTTCACCACTTAAGAGTTGTTAGAAACACTGCATATTAAGAAGAAAAGGGATTTTGAGATGCAGATTCTTAGAAATGAGGCAGATTCTTAGCGATCCATTTCCTTGTCTGTATAGAAATAAGGTCTCCAGCAATATTGTAGCCACTACTATTCTAATATACAAAAACCCAGGGTCCCTAACGACCAACCAAAGGCTCGAACAAACACCGGAAGTCAGTCCTGCAGTCAGTGCTGGGCTGCTGCTGGTGCGGGTGAGACGACCCAACACTGACTGCCATGGGGCTGCGGATCAGGCCCAAAGAGAGGCCTGACGAGAGAGGCAGGGTCTGATCCGCAGCCTCCGTGGCAGCTATTGATCAGCTGTTGCCTCTCTCTTTCTCTCCAGGCTTCACCAGCAGCCACACCTCTGTTTCTCTCCAGGCCTCCATGGGAACTGCTGATCAGCCATGCCTCTCTGATCAGGCCTGGAAATAGGCCCAGAGATGCTAACTGGCACAGAAACCAACCAATCAGAACCAAATCTGGGTGAACTGTGAGGAGCCAATGGCAGCCTAGGAGGAGGAGCTTTTGACACTGACTGGCATAGAAACTGACCAATCAGAACCAAATTGGCCAGCAGGGGAGGGCAGTTGGGGGGAGATCAGGCCAGCAGGGGAGGGCAGTTAGGGGTGAACAGGCAGGCAGGCAGGTGAGCGGTTAGGAGCCAGCGGTCCCAGAATGCGAAAGGGATGACTGATTGGAAAGGATACAGGCTGGGCTTAGGGACCCCCCCCCCCCATGCACAATTTCATGCACTGGGCCACTAGTTTAAATATAAAGATGGGAACCTCACTTTCTAACAAAGCAGTCTGTTCTGCTGCTGTATAATGTTCACTTTTTAACATTAAGGAGTGCAGAAAATACACTCCTTTTCCCACCAAAAAGTCCACAAAGATTAACACTGTAGTTACCTGATGTTTAGGAGGTATAACAGGTAATTCAGGATTGATTGCGTTTCCACATTAGCAAATTATACCCTTAGGCACTAAAGTATAGTTTTTTTGGGAGGTGTTTTGTTGTTGTTGTTTACCAGAATCAGCTTCCATGGCATCTTTTAGGTAGTATGGAATAGTGGACAGAGTGGTTTTCAATCAGAGAAATTTGAGATTGGATCCTAGCTCATATACACTTAGTAACATTGCTATGACCTTAAGAAAGTGGCTTAAACTCTGGAAGTCTCATTTTTCTCTCTCCAAAACCTCAGGATTAGAGATAATGTCTGTAAAGCACCCAGCACAGTTCTTGCTAAAAAATAAGTACTCAAGATACGCCTGCTCCTTAACTGTACTGAACTTATTTTGACATTTTAATGATTTGGTGGTGATAATTATGAGCATTATTTATTGCAGAGCACTTTGAAACAGGTCATAATGTTTATTACCATCTTAAAAGTGTCCAAAAAACTGTTTTCTCTGGTTCTATGGTTGCCTTTCGATTTCTTCATCATCCCTTCTTGCTGTCAGTTCCCTGTGTGTCAGCTTCTCACCACCGTTGTTCAGTCTCTCCTCTGTCTTCTGGTCTTGTAAATAAAAAAATGAACCAAACCAAACTTGTTAGCATTGTGTTTAAAATAAGGGTCCATAGGTTCTGCATAGAAGTCTGAGATCCCCTTAAAGAATTCAGCATTCCCACCTCAGAGTCCATGCTTTAGTGTCTTTGGCAGCTATTTTAACCAACACTGAGAATCTTTTGCCTTACCTCCTGGGCCATGACTGCCTTAGAGTTAGAAAGTTGAAATGATCAGATAGCTGACCTTTAGATAAGTACAGAAACTAGATGGATGGGAAGGTATATAAGTGGGGAGAGGCGATGAGGGGGGGGAGAGAGAGAGAGAGAGAGAGAGCTGCTTTATAAGATATAAACGAAAATTATCCAATTATTGCAATGAGATATGGTTTAGTTTATCTGCATTCCCAAGATGGTAGAGCCATCTGTAAAATGGGGCAAAAAAAAATGTAATCTCTACTATTTCACAACTATGAAGCAGCATGGAATAGATATGACAGCTGTGAAAAAGCAGACATAAAAGCACTATATACATTCAATGTATTAATGCCATTATACATTTTGTGTCCTATCTTTAAAAACCGCAGATGATGAATCCATTTGCAGTTGTACCTAGTAGCATAAAAAGTTAAATGTCTGTTTTCAGTTATACCGATCCTTCTTTTCTTGAGATCCTTTCATTATGCTTTCTTCTAACCCCCTTCTGAGCAGCCAGCATTCTGTGCACAGACTTCATTTGTGAGCCTGGATCCTACATTGTGCTGTGTTGGGCCTCAGTTTTATCCTACATTGTGTTGTGATTTATTACTGTGGTACTCAGTGTTTTTCAGCAATGTCACACCATGCCATGCTTGACTCTTTTCCTAGTGGGTAAAAATAAGATACATTTACTTATTTTTTATTTTATTAAGTCTAACAGCATTTCACCCAAAGATTCTACTAAGCAAAAAATATATATATATATTAGCCCAGCTGGTGTGGCTCAGTGGTTGAGCATCAACCTATGAACCAGGAGGTCACGGTTTGATTCCTGGTCAGAGGGTATGCCCAGGTTGTGGGCTCAATCCCCAGTAGGGGGCATGCAAGAGGCAGCCAATCAATGATTCTTTCTCATCATTGATGTTTCTATCTTTCCTTCTCCCTTCCTCTCTGAAATCAATAAAATTTTTTTTTAATTAAAGTCATCCTCTGATTAGATTTTCTCTTCTTTTTTTAATGGTATATAAGTAATACATAAGTGCAAAGACCTTAATAAAGAAATAAAACATAGATTTTCATTATATTATTAAAATACTCAAGTTTAATGAAGTGCAAATATTCCTGTGCTTAGAAAAACACACATTTGTTCCAAGTTGGGCATAGTACTGATGTATTGCTGTGTGACAAATTACCCCAAAACTTAGCAGCTTAAAACAACAAACATGTATAATCTCAGATTTTTCGTGGGTCAGGAATCTAGGTGCAGCTTAACTGAGTGCCTCTGGCTCAGGTTTCAGTCAAGATGTTGGCTGGGCTGCAATCATGTCAAAATTCAGCTGGGGCTGGAGAATCTCTTCCAAGCCTGCTCATGTGGCTGTGGCAGTTCTTAGAAGATCTGCTTCCACATCAATTCACTCACAAGGTTTCTTATCATGTGGTCCTCTCCACAGACTGCCTGGGGTTTTCTTTGGACACAGCATCTGGTAATGAGAGAAAGAGACAGAGAAACAGAGAAAGAGAGACGTGAGTGGTAGGGGGAGGGGGGGAATGGGAGGGATGCTTCAGAGAGTGGTGGAGACAAAAGCCACAGTCTGTTTGTAACTCAGTCTCAGAAGTGTCATCCCACCACTTTGCCATATTCTGTTTGTTGGAAGGGAATCACTAAGTGAGCCCACATTCAAGGGGACAGAGATTAAATAAGAGGGTGAACACCAGGAGGCAGGGATTATTGAGGGTAGAGGCTGCCTACTGCAGTGGGATTAAATATCTAGGCTTGTCATTCCTCAGTTTTTCTTTACATTGATAATTTGGACATAACATACCATTTTTAATGTTTGTTTTTTAATTTTAACTGAGCTAATGATTTTCTATAAAAATGTGATCTGGGTGCCTATTTATTACAGAAATATCCTGATAAAGTTCATACCAAAAACACTCAAGCAAACAGTCTTTTGTTATGTATGGTGGCACATAACCCTCATGGCACTAGATAATTCTAGTGGAATTATCTGTATGTATGTCTGCCTATATCTGAGAGAGCACGGCCCCATGAACTCCCTCAGGACAGTGAGGGAAAAGGGTGCCAACATTTTACTGAGCTCCTATGAAGGGGCAGGCTCTGTGCTACATCATGCACATACTAGTAGATTATTTTAATCTACACTCTAATCTGCTAAGAAAGACCTCTTGTCTTTAATTTACAGAGGAAGAAACTAAAGTCAAGTGATGAGCTCATGGCCACACAGGTGAAAACGGGCAAAGGACTTGGGATTAAAACTCAGATGAGAGGAATCCAAAGTCCATTATGTCCATTGATACACCACATTTCACCCTGCCTTATCTCGTTGTAACAGGGCCTTATAAATTGTGAAATGAGGGTTTCCTAAAAATTCATATGTTGTCGTTCTAACCTCTAATACTTCAGAATTGGAATGTTTGAAAATAGGGTCTTTAAAGTGATGATTAATGTAATGCTGGATCTGATTTGCTAGAATTTTGTTGAGGATTTTGGCATCTATGTCCATGAGGGATATTGGCCTGTAATTCTCTTTCATTGTGTTATCTTTACCTGGTTTTGGTATTAGGGTGATGCTGGCTTCATAGAATGAGCTTTGAAGTTTTTCTTCCTCTTGAATATATTTGAATAGTCTGAGAAAGATAGGTTTTAGTTCTTTGAATGTGTGGTAAAACTCCCTGTGAAGTCATCTAGCCCAAGGCTTTTGTTTGCTGGAAGCTTTTTGATGACTGCTTCAATTTCCTCCATAATTATCAGCCTATTCTGATTTTTAGATTCTTCCTGATTGAGTTTTGGAAGGTTGTATTTTTCTAGGAATATGTCCATTTCCTCCAGGTTGTCTAGTTTGTTGGAATAGAGTTGTTCATAGTATTTTTTTACAATCCTTTGTATTTCTGTGGGGTCTGTTGTTATTTCATCTCTTGATTTCTGATTTTATTTATTTGGGTCCTCTCTCTTTGCTTCTTGGTGAGTCTGGCTAGAAAAAAAAAACAGCTCTTGGTTTCATTGATCTTTTGTATTAGTTTTTTGGTCTCTATGTCATTTATTTCTGCTATAATCTTTATTATCTTCTTCCTTCTGCTCAATCTGGGCTTTTCCTGTTGCTCTCTTTCTAATTCTTTAAGTTATAAAGTTAGATGATTTATTACCATTTTTTCTTGTTTTTTAAGGTATGCCTGTAGAGGTATAAACTTCCCTCTCAGGACTGCTTTCACTATGTCCCATAGTTTTTGGATTGTTGTGTTTTCATTGTCATTCATTTCCAGGATGCTTTTAATTTCTTCTTTGATCTCTTTGGTAACCCAATCTTTGTTTAATAGCATGCTATTTAGCTTCCAAGTGTTTGAATTTTTTTATTGTTTTTATTGTAGTTTATTTCTAATATTATGCCATTGTGGTCTGAGAAGATGCTTGATATGATTTCAATCTTCTTGAATTTGGAGAGACTTTGCCTGTGACCGAATATGTGTTCTATCTTTGAAAATGTCCCATGTGCACTTGAGAAGAACATATATTCAAGAACATATATTCCATGGCTTTTGGGTAAAATGTTCTGAAGATGTCATCACACCAAAAATATTAAGATACCTAGGAATAAACTTAACTAAGGAGGTAAAAGACCTATACGAGGAAAACTTCAGGACACTGAAAAAAGAGATAGAGGAAGACATAAACAGATGAAAGAACACTCCGTGTACATGGATTGGTAGAATCGACATCATTAAAATGTCCATACTACCCAAAGCAATCTATAGATTCAATGCACTCCCATTAAAATACCAATGGCATATTTCACAGACCTAGAATGAACTTTCCAAAAATTTATCTGGAATAAAAAAAGATCCCGAATAGCTGCAGCTATCCTGAGAAAGAAGAACAAAGTAGGAGGGATCTCAATACCAGATTTTAAGCTATATTACAAAGCCACTGTTCTCAAAACTGCCTGGTACTGGCACAAGAACAGACATATAGACCAATGGAAAAGAAGAGAGAACCCAGAAATCAACGCAAACCACTATGCTCAATTAATATTTGACAAAGGAGGCAAAAACATACAATGGAGTCAAGACAGTCTCTTCAATAAATGGTGCTGGGAAAATTGGACAGATACATGCCAAAAAAATGAAACTAGAACACCAACTTACACCATACACAAAAATAAACTCAAAATGGATAAAGGATTTAAACATAAGATGGGAAACCATAAAAATATTAGAGGAATCCACAGGCAGCAAAATCTCAGATATATGCCGAAGCAATATCTTCACTGATACAGCTCCTAGGGCAATGGAAACTAAGAAGAAAATAAACAAATGGGACTACATTAAAAAAAAAGCTTCTGTACAGCAGAAGAAACCATCAACAAGACAACAAGAAAGCCCACTGCATGAGAGAACTTATTTGCCAATGTTATCACTGATAAGGGTTTAATCTCCAACATTTACAGGGAACTCATACAACTTAACAAAAGGAAGATAAACAATTCAATCACAAAATGGACAATGGACCTAAATAGATACTTTCCGAAAGAGGACATAAAAAAGGCAAAAAGACATGAAAACATGCTCAAAGTCACTAATCATCCAAGAGATGCAAATCAAAACAACAATGAGATACCATCTCACACCTGTCAGAATGGCTATCATCAACAAAACAACAAATGACAAGTGCTGGCAAGGATGCAGGGAAAAAGGAACCCTTCTTCACTGCTCCTGGGAATGCAGACTGGTGCAGCCACTGTGGAGAACAATATGGAGTTTCCTCAAAAAACTAAAAATAGAACTCCCATTTGACCCAGTAATCCTACTTCCAGGAATATACCCCAAGAAATAGAAACACAAATCAGAAAGGATATATGCACCCCTATGTTCATAGCAGCACAATTTACCATAGGTAAGATTTGGAAACAGCCTAAGTGCCCATCAGCAGATGAGTGGATTAGAAAATGGTGGTACATCTACACAATGGAATACTATGCTGCAGTAAAAAAGAAGGAATTCTTACCATTTGCAACAGCATGGATGGAACTGGAAAGCATTATGCTAAGCAAAATAAGCCAGTCAGAGAAAGATAAATATCACATGATCTCACTCATTTGTGGAATATAATGAACAACATAAACTGATGAACAAAAACAGATGCAGAGACAGAGAAGCATCGATCAGACCGTCAAACCTCAGAGGGAAGGTAGGGGACGGTGGGGGTAAAGGGGAGAGATCAACCAAAGGATTTGTATGCATGCATATAAGCCTAACCAACGGACACAGACACCAGGGGTGAAGGCATGAGTGGGGAGGTAGGGAGAGGCAATGGGGGGATAAGGTCACATATGTAATACCGTAATCAATAAAGGAAGAAAGAAAGAAAGAAAGAAAGAAAGAAAGAAAGAAAGAAAGAAAGAAAGAAAGAAAGAAAGAAAGAAAGAAGAGAGAAGGGAGGGAGGGAGGGAGGGAGGGAGAGAGGGAGGGAGGGAGGGAGGGAGGGAGGGAGGGGAGGGGAGAGAGGGAAAGAAAGAAGAAAGAAAGAAAGAAAGGAAGGAAGGAAGGAAGGAAGGAAGGAAGGAAGGAAGGAAGGAAGGAAGGAAGGAAGGAAGGGAAAGAAAGAAAGAAAGAAAGAAAGAAAGAAAGAAAGAAAGAAAGAAAGAAAGAAAGAATGAAGGAGGAAGGAAGGAAGGAAGGAAGGAAGGAAGGAAGGAAGGAAGGAAGGAAGGAAGGAAGGAAGGAAGGAAGAAAGAAAGAAAGAAAGAAAGAAAGAAAGAAAGAAAGAAAGAAAGAAAGAAAGAAAGAAAGAAAGAAAGAAAGAGAAAGAAAGAAAAGAGATGATTAAGTTAAAATGAGGCCATTTTAGGGGTGGGCCCTAATCCAATATGACTGGTTTCCTTGTAAGAAAGAAAATTTGGACACACAAAGAAAACACTAGGGATATTCATACACACCAAGGGCCTGGAGAGAAAGCAGCCATTTACAAGCCAGGGAAAGAGGCTTCAGTATAAACTAAATCTTCCACTGCCTCAATCTTAGACTTCTCACCTCCAAAACTATGAGAAAATAAATATCTGTTTTTAACCACCCAGCCTGTGATATTTTGTTACGACAGCCCTAGCAAACTAATATAATAATATTATATGTACACACACATACACTCAGGCACATACAGTATAGGGTGTCCCCAATGCATACACACTGGGTTAAATCTGAAAAGAAAGAAACATCAGGTTCTCTGATCCTCCTGTTCATCAGACAGCTGCTCGTCCTGCTCAGTTCCAGCCACAACCCTGAGACAGGATGGTGAAGGTTGGAGTGATCAGATTTGGCTGCATTGGGCGCCTGGTCACCAGGGCTGCTTTTAATTCTGGCAAAATGCATATTGTTGCCACCAATGACCCCATCATTGACCTCAACATGGTCTACATGGTCCAGTATGATTCTACTCATGGCAAGTTCAAAGATACAGTCAAGACTGAGAACGGGAAGCTTGTCCTCAATGGAAAGTCCATCTCCATCTTCCAGGATCGAGATCCTGCCACATCAAATGGGGTGATGCTGGTGCTGAGTATGTTGTGGAGTCCACCGGTGTCTTCACTACCAGGGAGAGGCTGGGGCTTATTTGAAGGATGGAGCCAAGAGGGTCATCATTTCTGCCCCTTCTGCAGATGCTCCCATGTTTGTGATGGGTGCAAACCATGACAAGAATGACAACTCCCTCAAGATTCTCAGCAATGCCTCCTGTATCACCAACTTCTCGGCCCCCTTGGCCAAGGTCATCCATGACAACTTTGGCATTGTGGAGGGGCTCATGACCATCACTGCCACCCAGAAGACAGTGGATGGCCCCTTTAGGAAGCTGTGGTGTGATGGCCTAGAGGCTGCCCAGGATATTATCCCAGCTTCCACTGGTGCTGCCAAGGCTGTGGGCAAGGTCACCCCTGAGATGAATGGGAAGCTCACTGGCATGGCCTTCGGTATCTCCACCCCCAATGTGTCAGTTTTGGATCTGACCTGCTGCCTGGAGAAAGCTGCCAAATATTATGACATCAAGAAGATAGTGAAATGGGCATCCTGGGTTATACTGAGAATCAGGTTGTCTCTTACAACTTTAACAGTGACACCCACTCCTCCATCTTCGATGCTGGGGCTGGCATTGCTCTCAATGACCACTTTGTCAAGCTCACTTCCTGGTATGACAATGAATTTGGCTACAGGAACAGGGTGGTGGACCTTATGGTCCACATGGTCTCCAAGGAGTAAGAGCCTCTAGACCACCAGACCCAGCAATAGGAAGAGAGGCCCTCAGTTGCTGGGGAGTTTTTACCCCAAATCAATCCCCAACACACTGAGAATCTCCTGACCTCCACAGTTTCTATCCCAGAACCCCTGAAGAAGGAGAGGGACTTAGGGAGCCCTACCTTGTTGTGTGCCATCATTAAAGTTCGGGGGGTGGGGGGAAGAAACATCAATTGAGCTTTCAGCTGTTAAACTGTACATAAATCTTTTGGGATACCCTGTATATGGTAACATATAAAAGCATATATACAAAATACATATACACCGAGTGGCCAGATTATTATGATCTCTGAACACATAATAATCTGGCCACTCAGTGTATTTGTATCTCAAATGGGTACCAAAAGTATTCTAGACTTTTGCTGGAGATCAACCACCTATTTGCCCTGAGCTTTCTATCAGCCAGTGCAAAGGGGAAAACTGATCAGGTGCACAATTTATAGTATCTTTGATATCAAATAAATGAGGTATTCAAGAGAAGTACACTGAGTGGCCAGATTATTATGCATTAAGAGATCATAATAATCTGTCCACTCAGTGTATATGTATATGTCATAAACCCTTAAAATAAAATAAAATTTTATACTAAATACCAAATAATATGTTCCATGTTGGGAGTTTGCATTAAGTTAGCTCTCTAGGTACTATGCTTGATTTCTTTGACTATCATTTTCCATGAACTTCTGAGGATTTCTGGTGGGTGACAGGAAAGAAGGTAGGGTATGAACAAAGAGAAATAGACTCATACTCAGACAAACTGGCTTTAAGTTGGGTCTCTGTCATGTATTTTCAGCTATATGACCTTGGGCAATATGCTTAGGCTTTCTTAGCCTGTGCCTCCTTATTTTTCCACTTCAGCTAACATTCCTTGAGTACCTACTCCAGGCCAGACTGTGCTTTTGCATAAATCATCTCAATTGGTAAAATGTGGTAACAATGCCACCTAGCAGGGTTGCTGTGATGATCAAGCAGAATAATACACACGAGAGGGCTTTGTAAACTGCACAGGCTGATACAAATATCAGGGTGTGCCATTTTTCTGTTTTTCACATCAGTGCTTCCAAATGATAAAACTGTAATTCTGACCTTAGAAGCAATGGCTTATTAGGTTTTCTTCTCTAGCTAAATGACCCAAAGGTAATCTAAAAGTTATGTTAATCTTCCCAAACCCAGTTTTAAACCTACCACTCCCCTGCTGAATAAACAAATAAGCTTCAAAAACTTGAATAATATCCAAAATACGTATATGGTGTATGAATGGAAGGTCTCAGCCTCAACCTATCTTTCCAACTTTATTTCCTGATGCGTATTCTGCATCAGATTTTCAACAAAGCAAAATGACTAGACACTTCCTGAACTTTGTTTCTTTATGTTTGATGCCGAGGATTCTCTCCGCTGGTCCTTGCAGTTGCTGTGACATGTAGTGGATTTAGCACACAGCATGGAATGTAGTAGATCCTCAATAAATGGTAGCTGCTATTATTTTATCCCCTGTGGCTACCATATAATTTACTTATTATGCTAATTGCTAATTGGTGGGCTTTCCCTTCTAGCTCTGTGTGACCAAGGAGCAGGGACATATTTTGTTGTATCCTATGAACCTAGAAAAGTGTGTAAAATAAAGTAGCACCTCAATATTTGCCTTTCTAATTTCTGTACCCTCAGAGAACCTAATACAGCACTGTACAACTAGGAGGTATTGAGTAAAAGTTTATTGTTAAATCACTTTTAGTCTTTTAAATCATATACCAGTATTTTCAAGGTGCTTCATTGTTCTATGATCCACTTCTATCTTTTCACATTTCTGGTAGAATATATTTCAAACAAATATTGTGTGTGTTATTATCCTATCTAATAAAAGAGTAATATACAAATTGACCGTACCTCTGCTACACCCACAAGCCACGCCCACAAGCCATGCCCGTCAGCCAATCAGGAACAAATATGCAAATAAACCCAACCAAGATGGCTGCAGCCACAGAGAGCAGGAGAGAGGCTTGGGTTTCCCTGGCAATGTAGGAAGCCAAGCTTTCCGCCTGCCCTTGCCAGCCCAGGCCTCCACTCAAGGCTACAAAGTTTCAATTATAGAAGATAAATAAATCCCAACAGAAATGGCGGCAGCCATGGAGCTGGAGAGAGCAGGAGGCTAGGGTTGCCCCCAGCGATGGAGGAAGCCAAGCTTCTGCAGCCCTGGCCTGCTTTGGCCTCCACTTAAGGCTACAAAGTTTCAATTATAGAAGATAAATAAATCCCAACAGAAATGGCTGCCGCCACAGAGCGAGCAGAAGGCTTGGCTCCGCTCTAGGCTACAAAGTTTCAGTTGTAGAAGATAAATAAATCCCAGATACCAGGGCCTCCACTTTGTTAGCCGGGGGGTGTGGCCAGCCTGAAAACCACCACAGGCCCCTCACCGAGGCTGCCCCACACCCCAAGGGAACCCCGACCCTGATCCAGGACACCCTTCAGGGCAAACCAGCTGGCCCCCACCCCTGCACCAGACCTCTATCCTATCTAATAAAAGAGTAATATGCAAATTGACCATCACTCCAATACACAAGATGGCTGTCCCCATGTGGATATAAGATGGCCACCACAAGATGGCCAGCAGGGGAGGGACCAGATCTGCAAGGGAGGGCAGTTATGGGCAATCAGGCCAGCAGGGGAGGGCAGTTAGGGGTGACCAGGCCGGCAGAGGAGGGAAGTTGGGGGCAACCGGGCCTGCAGGGAAAGACAGTTGGGGGGGACCCAGGCCTGCAAGGGAGGGCAGTTGGGGGTGTACCAGGCCTGCAGGGGAGGGCAGTTAGTGGTGACCAGGCCTGCATGGAAGGGCAGTTAGGGGCAAACAGGCTGGTAGGGGAGAAGTTAGGCATCAATCAGACTGGCAGGGGAGTGGTTAGGGGGTGATCAGGCTGGCAGGCAGAAGCGGTTAGAGGCAATCAGGAAGGCAGGCAGGCGAGCAGTTGGGAGCCAGCAGTCCTGGATTGTGAGAGGGATCCCAGATTGGAGAGGGTGCAGGCTGGGCTGAGGGACACCCCTCCCCCCCCCCCACCCGTGCACGAATTTCGTGCACCCGGCCTCTAGTTATATAATAAAAGCCTAATATGCTAAGTGTCTGTTTGGCTGGTCAGCCATTCAACCAATCAAAGTATAATATGCTAATGATATGCTAAGGCCGATCAACCCCTTGCTATGACATGCACTGACCACCAGAGGCAGACACTCCGACCAATAGGTTAGCTTGCTGCTGGGGTCTGGCTGATTGGGACTGAGTGAGAGGGGCCAGACACGCCCTGGAGTCCTCCCCAGCTGGCCAACTTCCCGCATCCCTCCCTTGCCCTGATAGTGCATCGGTGTGGTCCCTCGGCCTGGCCTGCACCTTCTTGCAGTCCAGGACCCCTTGGGGGATATTGGAGAGCCAGTTTCGGCCCAATCCCACAGGCCAGGCCGAGGGACCCCATTGGTGTACAAATTCGTGCACCAGGCCTCTAGCACACATGAACATGTTAAGTTTAAGGAAAAGTTTTCTTCTTAAGTTTTATAAAAGTCATCAAAATATCCTCTAGCTTCATGTTTTCCAGGGTTTTTGTTGTTGTTGTTGTTGTTGTTGTTGTTTTACTTAAGGCATTGACATACATAGTGAGCATTTGTCATTGGTAAAACAATATATCTAAAAACATATTAGGGAGGCAAAATCAATTCAACTGAGCAAATAATTAATGAACTTCTAGATTGTGAAATATTTTACAGCTTTTACAAAGAAGCAAAAAGCACTTCTGCTCTAAAATTGCTTATAACCTCTAGGTAAGGGAAACATGGACAACTCACTATAAAATAAAACAAGTAGAAGAACCAGAAGAACTATACAAAGTAGTATGAGGTGAATCTTTAAATTGTGCACATCTGAAAATAGGCATTCACCTTTCTGAGCCCTTCAGCCAAACCCCTGCCCTAGGTAAATAGGTTAACATTCAATTAACCAGAAAGCCCGTTACTCAGAATGCTTTGCTCCTCAAACTTGTCCAGGAACAAAGGGTTCGGTGTTCTTTCATTTTTGTGTGCATCTGCGCTGTGTTTGAGTAGTATGAGAGGCAACATAAGTAATAACCCTGAAGCTAGACTTTAAAGCTGATCACAGTTATTTAGCAACGTGAGCCCCCTTTCTCCAGCCCCCCTCCCCCTCCACCTTGATGGATTTAGACAGGGGCTGCTCTGAGTTCCTTTGTGAGAACTTATGCTCAGGATGACTGATTGACAAGTGGAGCTTTTTCCTTTTCTGGGAGAAAAGAAATTTCCAGGGTCGTGCTCCTTGTATTTGCAAAGAGCTCTAAAAGCTCCAGAGAGAGAGAAAAGAGTCAAAATTGACTTCTTGCTGATGATCACAAACTTCATGACAGGGAAAAAGCAGGGGAGAAAAAAAAGGGAGATTGAGGCTGTGATGCAGAATGTCAGGATAACTACCAAGGAAGATGACTGCAAAACAGGCCTCTGGATAAATAGGAAGTTAGCTACTCAACAAAAAAATACAGGCATTTGATAGAAGGTGCAGAGGTTGAAGAACTTCAACCCCAATCAAGATGGGGTCTGCAACAGCAGCCTGCCAAGAGAGAAGTGTGACAGCTACTATGTGGATGGCTTTTCCTAAGAAAGACGCAATGCTCACCGAGTTTCTGTGGACTTGCTATTCACTTAGTATTATATTACATATGTCCTGGTACATGTTGTTCCAGGAAAAAACAAGCTATAGTTCTATTATCCATATTCATGTGATCATAAACTCTATCTGTATTTTAATACTCATCTTGATTTATTCATAAGGGCCTGCAAAATTCATGCTTTAATGAGGAAATGTTTCAGCTCTTCATATTTCTTTTGTGGTCATTTTCAACACTAAATGACTAAAAAGTGGGAGTTTGGGGCCCCATTCGCTTCTGGAAGTAAAAAGAGTCCTATATACATTAGATCTTCATTTCTGAAAACAAAGTCCTGGATTTTGAAGGGGGATGTTTTTATCCCCAGGAAATAATCTTCTTAAAAAAATAGCTGAAAATAAAAACTAGTTATATTGGTATATGTTTAAGCCTTTATATTGAGAAGGGAGATTATTAGCATAGTGGTTTGAGAAAATAAGTAGGATTCCTGTTTAATGAAACCCATTTTCATTACTGCTTGGCTTCGTGACTGGATAGCCAAGGGCAGGAAGGGTGCAGAAGCTAGTAATGAATGGAGCTGTTTCAGAGTCTGAGAGAAATGAGCTGATTTCTCTGAAGTCATAGGAAACACAGTGAAAAATTTGTGGTGTGAAGTGGAAGGACACAGGGACCCGGAAAGTTGTAAAGAGGGACTCTGAGACCAACATGAGAAAGGCATCAACTCCAACATGTGTCAACCATACGTCTTCCAACATCTGGAATGCTTTTCTGGCTCGAGTTGCTGGTTAAGATTCAGATGCATTGCCCTTTCCATAATTTCCTCACTAACAAATATGACTTATTCACCAGTGAGAATGAAAACCATTATATTTCATGCTATAAGATTCCTAAGAATTTGTTTCACCTTGGAAAATCCAGTTTTACAATCAGAGCTCAGAAACAAACAAACAAACAAGCTATGTGTTTGTTTAGGTTTGCACAAAGAAACTACCAAATGCTTAGGCATGAATTGTTAATGAAAGTGTATAGAGGCATAAAAAGGGGACATTTCATTTATGAGTGTCCCATTTAGGGAGTAACCTTTAACCAGGGATGCAGAGCATGAATGTAAGATCTGGATCTTCTCCCAAGAAAGAGAGTTCAGATCATCAGGGCCCTGTCTGCTCAACTATAAAATGAAGAGTAAATACATACTTCCCATTTGACAGAACAATATTAAAAGATTTAATTCAATAATTGACATAAAGAGCATTGAGTTATTTGAGAAAATGAGGTTATATAAATGGGAAGTATCATAAACTTTCACATCTGTATATCATTCATGCTCCCCTAATTGTCCAGCAAGGTCTGTACAAGAAGTATTTTCTCCATAAATCATTTTCTAAACATGAAGTTAAAAACCCCAGTGCCCTGGAAAACACAAGGAAGATCCACACTATATAATTAGTGGAGAATGGAGTTGTGCTAGTCACTCCTCCAGTACCAACACTGTCATCCGGCCTCTGAAAACATTCAATCAAGTCATCCTATTGTTTACAAATCAGACGCAAACCCAAATGCTGCAAGGTTAGCCTGTTCTTCAAATAGTTACACTTCGGGCATAATTTCACAGCAAAGTTGAACTACAAGATTCAGGAGATTTCCCTATTGTTGTTCATCTTTCCACTCCAAATTATGCTGCTGCTTCTGTATTTTCTGCTGCATTTGCTCTTTTTGTGGTAGAGCTGATCATTCTGAGGTCACCTTGGGTCGACAATGGCAAGCTGACAGTAGGACATGGCTGTTTGAGCTAAGTTACTAATAAGTGAACCCATGGAGTGCCATTTCATTAGCGAATGTATCATTAAAAGGATCAACTCCATGACTTACTCATTGTTCTTTGCCCAGCCTTGCCCCTGCCTTGAAGCCTTAAACATAAAGAAACCATGCTAGCCGAGTGAAGGACTGGAACCAGCTAATTAGTGGCTCCCTTCCTGCATAGTCTCTTATCTCTCTAGCACAGAACAAGAGCACCTCTCTCCCAACCCACAACTAACGTTATGAATGGATTTGTTTCAGGGAAAGGGAAGAAAGAAGATAGGAAATTGTGAACTAAAAAAAAAAGAAAGAAAATTAAAATAGCGGATATCTAGGGAAATATCAGGGGCCCAGGAATCATTGGCTATATTGATGGCATTTTTTGGTTGATCTTTCAAGTTAATATTGTAGTCAAGCAGCCCTGAATATAAACCCCACCTCAACAACTTACCAGGTCTATGAAATCAAGAAAGTTATGATGTCTCTGAGCCTTTACTTTCTGCATTTATAAAATAGGGGCAATCAGAATACCTGTCTCTAGTGAGATAATACAGGTAAAGCAGTTAATACAAATGCCTGACTATTACTATTATTCAAACTTTGGCATGAACACCTCTAAAAGTGGGCAATCATTTCTTCCCCAGGAAGTGTACTGGGACATTCTACATTCTACATTCCCTAATGACTTCATTGTCAGTCTGAGATCAAAGTTTAT
This sequence comes from Plecotus auritus, assembly GCF_963455305.1. Classification (NCBI taxonomy): domain Eukaryota; kingdom Metazoa; phylum Chordata; class Mammalia; order Chiroptera; family Vespertilionidae; genus Plecotus; species Plecotus auritus. The sequence continues at coordinate 64,049,132 of NC_137771.1, forward strand.
ACTCTCCAAATGCTTCTTTCTCACAGTACTTATTCATCTGTGTTAGCTCCTGTTCAAAATTGTAAACACTTGAGGACAAACACAGCTAGAAACAAAGTCACATATTTTCAAAATGGCTTACTAATAATGTTATCTATGAGACAAGGAAGTTCGGTATGACATGAAATAGAAAGAAACTTGACCTGGAGTCTTTCATTTATTCCTCAACAAATACTTATTAAGAACATGCTATATACCATGCACTAAAGTAGAATGGTGAACAAAATATAGATTCATTAAAGTTGTGATAAATGTCAGTATTGAGCCATAGTCATGAGTTTATGGGATGCTTTCCTCAGGGAATGATGTAGGCAACTATGACTGCAATTAATGCTGCTTAATAAACTACCCCCAAAACCTAGTGGCTTTCAATAACAAACTTTTCATACTCACTCACAAGTCTGAAAGTTATCTAGGTCAATTCTGCTTTAGACTCTGGGTTGCTAGGGTTGGCTACAAGCTTCCTGTCAGATGCATCTCTGTTCTGTGTGTCTAATTCTGGAGCCCAGAGGGAGAAAGCAACAACTACTTAGGACTTGCTCTCCTCAGGATGAGCAGAGGACCCCAAGTGATCAAGCCCAACCCCACAAGCATGCATGCTTAAGGTGTTTGCTAGTGTCATATCCCCTAATATTTCAATAGCTTACAAAGCAAGTCACATGACCAAGCCTAGCTTCAATGGGATGGTAACTATACCCCATCTACTCTAGTTCTCATGACAACCAGTCTCTCCTTGACAAAACTTTTGCCAGGCTCCTCTGAACTCTGTTCTTAAGTAGGTCTTGACTTTGGTGCTTCTGTATTCATCTCTGCATTGTCCAAGTTTAACAATAATGATACTATGTCAGCTTAGCCAGAGTCCCTCATTCTCAATATCTGAACCTTAATATTAAATTGGGTCCCTCATCCTCTACTATCCTTCAGTGATGTTTGATTACCTAGGCCTGCCTTCATCAAGAATTCTGTTAGGTTGATTTAGCCATAATCTTCCCTTACCACTGAGATTTCCTCCTGGTAATTTTCTATCCACTCACCCTCACTCTGCTCCTTGGCTATCCATTCCCACTTCTTACTGTAGTTGGAGTCAAGCCCAATCTCTCTCCCCTACTGCAAAACCCCACTGTGGTTGTCCCTATACTTATCACAATAGTTCCCCTGAACAAAGTCTGACTTTGCATTACTTACAAGGGTCATGAATAATTTTTCTTTAACCCTCTGCAAAGTCACATGGCAACATAAATAAATTGGGGGGAAAAAGAGAAGAATTATCCAATGTATCTCAAGTTATACTAAAACTTCAAGTGTAAACCAACTTTAGCCAGGCAGAGGAGTATTCAGTAGTACTAATATGAGTTAGTTGTTCCTTCAATTTAGAAGATTAGTGGTTATTCCAAAACACTACTCTTTATGCCATATTTCTAAAAGACTAATGATAACTAACCTTCTCTAGCCCCTTTCCTATGTTCCTTGAAAAGATGGGCAGTACACCCAAAAAGTTGCATGAAGGACTTTTTTCTATTCCTAATAAGAGTTCTTTAAACCCTAAAGAACTATACAAGACAATATGAATACATGTTACAAATGGTAGCACTTACTCTCCTTAATTGAAATGTATGAGTTCTGTGGAATAAGAGTAAAAGTAGGATTTGTCTATCTATCATTGTGACAAATGGACAGTTTATCGCTTCACATTTGCTCAGCATTACAGGAAAAGGGTATAAGTTCAGAAAAATCTATTTCCCACAGAGCAATTATCAATTTTAATATTAAATTTTAAAATGATTTTCAATTTATCAACTGGTCCTTGCATTCAGGGTTGAATTGTCAGATCTCTGCCTTAGATATTAGGCTGATGATGGTTCATATCCAAAGTCCATAGGTAATGAACATTTTGTAAATCTGTAATGCAGTGTTTTGGTTTTCATTGTTGTTGTTGTTTTGTTTTGTTTTTCATTGTAAATTAATTGATCTTTTTTGCCGTTAGAGAGATGATCAACTTCTCTATACTTCTGACTTCTTCATTTCTTTTTGGTTAAAATTCAAAGCAAAACCTACCAAAATAAAACTCAATTTTAATTAAAGGTTCCCTGGTCCCTGAAAAAGCAGAATCCTCTTGCTTCACTGAGACTTTAAAGTTTCCTGCTTTGATGCAGTGTTGAAAAAGCAATAAAACAGGGGTGAGCAGTCTAACATGACAAGTCAAAAAAGTATTTGTCTCCTTTTGCCCTTTACTCTCTTGGCAGTGAAACCTCCCTCTGGCCCATTGTTCAGAGTCCCAGAGAAAACTTGGATTCAGTAAAAACATAGCCCCAAGTCATGCTGCTCAACAAATCTTACACATGGCAAGCTGAGGCTGTCACCAAGACCAGAGGGTCCTACTTAGCTCTGACTTAGTGCACAAAATTCAAAAGTGTTTGAGGTGGTCACACACTGAAATGCTTAATTGTATATTTAAGTTAACAAAAGTTAACTTTTCGCCAATGTTTAAAAATCATCAACATCCTATCCAGGGCTAAGAGAACAGACATAAGAAAATGACCTGACTGAGAAACCAATATACTATATATTAATATACTACATTAATTCCTAGTCTTCCACATAACTTTTGAAAATCTGAGTATACCATGACTGACTTTTTTTCATCCTTCCAAACTGTTCTAATATCTCTAAAAGCCCATTACATGGTAGGAGAACTGAACAAAAGAATTAGTAGATTATTGTCAAAATTAGTGAATCTAAAGGTAAGCTCCTTATCACACTATCTTCTTTGGTGAAAATATTCTTATACTTTTATGTGGAAATGAGAACAACCAACTGCACAATAAATACTAAATATGATTTTCTCCTCAATTTAATGGAACCTGATAAAGCTAAAATCCATGAAGGTAAGTGCATCTACCTCAGCCATTGTATAGTCTCAAATACCTTGCACAATGCCTGGAACATAGGATGCCTCAAAATATTCCATGAACGAATAGATAAATATTTAAGTGTATAAATGTATGGATGGAGGTATAAATGACTTTTAAGCCAGCACAAGACTATTTAATAACACAAATAACCCAAATCAGAAGAGAAAACCTGGTTATCTTATAAAAGGTGTGATGTGATATTTTTCCCCAAAGGAAAAATTTCAAGGCTCCTTTTTTTCCCCTCAGGGAAAGGAAAGATCAATGCCAGCAGCCCAGCAGGCATCAGCAGTCCCACAGTGTGTGCAAGCCTGATGGAAGAGAGAAAATTGAGGTGAGGAAATAGATTTCACTTTTGAGCTTTAAAGTAGTTATTATAAGCAATAGGGAAGAAATAATTATTTTTTAAATGATAAGCTCTACCTGAACAATGTGACAATCTTCTATTAAAATGTAACTTTGTGAAATGGGGCTATTTGGTGGTCAAGAACCAAGCTCTGCATACTGAATAAAACAAAGTAGAAAGATGAGTTTATTGCAAGGCCTTTGACCTACCTGCAAGCTGGGAAACTCCAGGCTATGCATTGGGCGGGGGCGGGGAGGGAGGGGGCAATGCCTTCTGAGTTGCTCACACACTAAGGGATTTTTATGGGAAATACAAAAGTTATTTGGCTTTTTCAGCTGATTGGCTGCCCAGTGGTCTTCTTTCTTATTTGAAGTAGCCAAGTGTAGGAGAAGAAAAATTTTCCCTTCTAGGTTCTTTGGCTGGCCTAATAATTAAATTGATATCGACAGATTAACAGGAGAAAAACAAATTTAATTTCATATGTACAGGAGTTCATAGAAATATAAGACTCAAAGAAGTGACCAACGCAGTCAGCTTTTATACTTTTCAAACAATAAAACAATTATTTGTGAAGAACTGACCAAAGGGTTGGGGCTTGGGGTAGCAAATTAATGAAGAAGTAACAAAGCTTGTTTATACAGCCCTCTCAACCCTGAATTCCCTACCTCTGGCAATAAGAACATCTTCCATCCTTCCGGTGCAAGAAAGGTATCCTTCACAGGGGGATTTATTTCCTGCTTTTAGAGAGACAAAGGTGGGTCAGACTGTCCTTTTTGCACCAGCTGTTTCTTAAGTAACTTTAATTCAAAATAGTCAATAAGCCAAAATGGCCTATTTGGAAGCAGCTAAACTCCATTGTGAGTCAGGGAATAAGGAAGTCCAGAGATTATATGAACAGACTTGGTCTTTGGGTATTGGCTGGTATCTTCTGCTGATTTCTGAAAAGAGCTGTAACTCCTATAAGGTCAGGTTAAGTTTCTTTTAGGCACCTGTGTTGATCATTTCCATTTTATGCCCAACATAAGGGACTCCATTTTAGTTTTGTTCTACAGTGTCTATGTGGTTCTCCCACGCTGGATGCCTTGAATCTGTATGAAAAATGATTTTAAGAGTCAAATCATATATCAAGCAATGAAGTGCTTGCTGTTGTAATTTTTCTAAAAAGCATAATAGAATTATCTCTTTGACTTCTTCCGATGACAATAATGACAACAATAACTAAAAGGATTCTGATTCCCTTAATGCAAAATGAAAGAGTAAAGCCTTGTCTACATCATGACTTTCAGTGGTCCTTTTAGTTTGTGTGAGTGTTTTTGTTTGTTTGGATTTTTGTTTGTTTGACAACTTACAACCTCTTCAATCACAGAAAGAGAAATTACCAAGAGATAGCATTATAAACAGGATTCTACCAGCCCAGGAAATTAGACTCTGGCCTTCTTTTCCTGAGCAAAAAAAAAATTCAAATCTCTAGATAAATTCCAGACCCTACCATTTAATGGAATCATTCTCATCTACCCATTCTCACTGCCACATTTCCCCAGCCCACAATTTCATTTCAGCACAGAGCTCTTACAAAGAAGATGAGGAAGAGGACAAACTATCTCTCTCTATGTGTCTTTCCAGCTTTGCCACTGCCTTGCACCAATTATAACTGCTACAGCAGACCAGAGCCCCCAGCAGTCTCTCTGACTAGTCAACCTGAAGCAATCAGGGGCAAGTCCCAACAAAGAAAGGCAGAAAAGGTTTAGCAGATTAAAGGAGGACTGGACTCTTTTTCCTTTAAATCTACTGGGGCTTGTTTACCAGAATCTTAGTCTTCAATAGAGTTGACTTCAGATTTTATGGAGCATGATGATCCTTGAGCACCAAACAATCGGGGCCATTTAACATGGAAGAAGAATTGCATCTAAGCAGCCACCTGGGGATTGCAATGACAATTTACCATTCACATCAGAGCCAAAGATCTGGAAACGGGCCTTCATTCATACAGGGTTCTGTTGAGTAGAAGTGGCCTTAGAAGTAATTACTAACTCTTGAATTTAAAACAAAGTCCAATGCAACTAAAAATCTATAGAACCAAGGACCAATGGGAGCCCCCATTTGGCATAGTCCATGGGGCCTACCCAACCTCATAAATATGGAGTAGAAGCTCGTATGCATTTCTTGAAATAATTCACTAATATGTAAATATGTAAACATACATATGTGCTGATTTACATATATATTTTTTCTATTCTCAATCCTAAGATTTAGCATTCTTAAGAAGTTAGTTTAGCCGAAACCAGTTTGGCTCAGTGGATAGAGCGTTGGCCTGCGGACTGAAGGGTCCCCGGGTTCGATTCCGGTCAAGGGCATGTACCTTGGTTGTGGGCACATCCCCAGTGAGGGGTGTGCAGGAGGCAGCTGATCGATGTTTCTCTCTCATCGATGTTTCTAGCTCTCTATCCCTCTCCCTTTCTCTCTGTAAAATATCAATAAAATGTAAAAAAAAAAAAAAAAAAAAGAAGTTAGTTTAGCAGAAAGACTGAGTTTGTTTCCTTTGCCTTCAACTGCTTCATAAAAGCTTATAAATGTACAAATCAGTCAAATATCCAAACTAACAGCATTTCATCAATCTTACTTCACCCTTAATAATTCAGCCCTCTTATGTTTACTCTATTACTTGTGAAGCATAAATATGCATGATATGCTTCTGTGTATGTTAAAGCACTTTCATGGATAGACTTAACAGCGGGAGACTTTTGACCTTGGTTGGAAGAAGAAAAAGTTACTGCAATAACTAATGACAGAAATGACAGTCTCATACTTTAAATTAAAGGGAAAAGGGGAGAAAAACATTCCCAAGAGAGAATTCCTTAATAGCAATTTAGATTTCAGCCTAAGAGGTACTTTTTGTAAATTATATTTGAAAGCAGTTGCTTTTTCTACACTGGGTTTAACAGGGATAATACCTATCCTCTAGCCAAAAACCTTACAGAGATGTTGTGAGAAATAGAAGGAGAATGTCTGTGGAGCCTTTGAGCTACTTGAAATAAATATGGTAATAAATACAAGGACTTCTTATTAATTCTAGTAAATATCGAGCCAAGAGAAAAACAAGCCACAATAATAGTGAGATTTGGATAAAATCTACTAACTCCTAATTAAATTATTCTAGATGCTTTGCTTTTTGCTTTTTTCTAACTCCCATTAATTTTGTAGAGTATTGGGTATTTAACATCTCATTTTCTCACTGTTTTAAGGATTTTCAATATTTTGGAAAATAGTCAGATATTAACAAGAACCAATTTAGGATCCATAGATTGTTGGCAACTTGGCTTCAACACTACAATCAAGAAACCATGAAACATGAAGACTGATACTTTGTTGTTGCCTTTGTTGTGTACCACATGCCTTTAAATCTCAAAGTTATTTTTCCAGATGTTTCAGCCAGTCTTCTTGGTGTGCTTGAAAACTATGCTCTGTTTTCTGAGTCCATTTCCCCTAAATATACAAACTGAAATGCCCAGGCTAAAGTGAACTCAATCATCCCCCCCCTCTCCTTTTTTTTCCCTTTTTTTCTTTTTCTTTTTTTTTTTTTTTTTTTTTACCATTTTTCAATGAAGCATTCTGTTCTGTCATCAGGTGAAAAGAAGAACAATACCTTTAAGATCTCATTTGCAGATATAATATTATGAGAAAACTGACACAGATTTATGTACCAGCTAGTAATGGCACAGTTAGGATCATTATCTGTGCAGGGAAACGTAGGCCAAAAGGCATTTTTCATTTTCTGAACGAGCACCAACCAAACTTGGAAGTCTTGAAGTTAAAGAAGCAGGACATTGGTGCATTGATAAATTTTACTTAATGATGCTTTTCCTGGGCCCAGAGAATGACAGACTCAGAAAACGCCATTCATCCTATCAGGGATTCCAAAACTGTGCTACAGGTTTCTTATTTTGCTAGGGTCACAATTAGCATTCCAGATGTGCAAAGAAAAAGAAGCTTCTTTATTTTCTACAAGTGATAGAATCTTTCTCACAAGCTCCCACCCTGCTAGGAAACTGATGGAGGTAAAGGGTGAGGATCAATAGGCTTTAATTTTAAATTTATCTTTTAATGATGTTTCAGTTCCTCTGGGTTACATAGTCTCTTTGGGATAATTTTTTTAGTCAATTCAAAATTCTCTCCCTAATGGAACTGATCCTCCCTTTCCCCTCTTCTTTCATCAAATCATGCTTGGATACAGGAGATGACTTACAGTCCTCATGATTTGGGGATGGAAAGGCCCATAGTCTCATGCTGTCTCTAGGCAGGGATTCATGATAGGCTCATTGATCTGGTCTTTGAGGATGTCCAGGCTGGACATCTTACTGTGTTCATGTCTGAAATGAACAGCTGTAATCAGCAAAGTCCTTTGAGAACTAGGCCATCTGCCTTGATGACTGACTCCAAAATTGGGTCTCACTAGCCAAACATGAAGCTACTTTGGGGTCTGTGACTTACATTTTGTGACCTACTAAATCTAGATCAGCTCTCAAAATAGGTTTTACCATTTATTTTTCTACTCCCATCTTTTCTCCTTCTACCATCCCACAGGATAGAAGATACAATCTTTCTATTTTCTCTTCCTCCATAACTAGGACATCCTTTTTATCATTGTCTTAGTCAGCTCAGGCTACAGTGACAAATTACTGTAGACTAGGTGGCTAAGACAACAAACATTTGTTTCACACAGTTCTAGAAGCTGGAAAGTCCAAGATCAAGGTACTGGTTAATTTGGTTCCTGGTGTGATACCTCTTCCTGGTTTGTAGACAGCTGTCTTCTCATGTATCTGAGAGAGAGGAAGAGAGGGAGAGAGAGAGGGAGAGAGAGAAAGAGAGAGAGAGAGACATCTCTTATGTTTCATTATATAAGGGCACTAATCCTATTAAGAATCCATTCTTGTGACCTAATTTTCCTCCAACTCCAAATACTACCACATTGGGATTAGGGTTTTAACATACTAATTTTGGGAGGAAACAAACATTTAATCCTTAGCAATCATAGTTTTGATTTATTTGTTCTGGTTAGTACATCCTTTAACCCATACACACCTTCCCGGAAGTCATATGATTCATGTTCAGCCTTGGAAGTAGAATGCTTCAAGGGTAGAAGATTTAAGGGGCAATCAAATATATAGTTTAATATTTTCACAATATTTCTATTATAAAGCTAAAAGACATTTAAAGCTGCAGAGAAATTATCAATGTCTATACATGTGTGTGAGCATATGTGTGAGTGTGTGCACACATGCACACATGTGTATGGGTGTGAATGGCCCTGTATGTCTGTGTGAGTGTGTGTGCACATGAGGTAGGGGTCTGTAAACAGTCATAAGAATGCAGTTATCATAGCCAATGAGAGCAAGACTCTTTTGAATTATTCCAACCTTCACTAGCTCAAAACTTACAGAGTATTTCATCACCTGCCATAGGTAATGGTGCCTTGAAAATAGACATGAGCTGTCAGCCCAAAACATACTCCCCTCTAGGAACCTAAATATTTCCTCCAGGAGGTATCAGGGAAATGTCAAATCATTGGAGACTGCCTTTTCAACCCCAGGTGGACTAGACCTGGGATAAAATACATGTTTCCTGGAAACACCTCATAATTTAGACTCTTCGACAGAGGTCCCTTCTGGATTTTCCACACAATATTTATTCTGCTCTCCCTGATTTTCTCATGGAGAGGAGATGTAGTGTTTCTACTCCATTCTATGGATTAATATGATGTTTAGACAATATTTTGTTTTCCCTCTGGAATAAAGTCTCTCCCAAATAGTATCCCAGGAGTTATCTTTACATAGACTCAAACTTATGAAGAAATAGAGTAAGTAAAGAGGAAATTAAGTAAATGAGATTTCTTAGAGAAAATTCATCTGGTAAATAATTATGTGCCATAAACTCTGGAGAAGTAAGTTTACCCAACATGGTAATCATCACACCTCACTTATAACCAGTCTCTTTTTACAGCTGAGAGTACAGTCTAATGGCAGATTTCAATTAGTCACATATTACTTATGAATTTTACAGCTCCACATAAAATATGCAGGTAACCTGCTTTCCCCATAACCTTTCTATTGCTGATAATTGAGAAATGAGTATAGTTGAATTTACTTTATAATGCACTGCTCTCTCTCTCTCTCTCTCTCTCTTCTTTTTTTGCTTAAAAAATTCTGGAATTCAAGTTACTCTTCTAAGTAGTGCTATATAAGGAACCATGATTTAGGAAGTTAACACTATGGTCAAACCCTGGCTTACTATGAATGTTCTATTTTAGGGGAAATTGCTTTCAATCTTATTTGATCATCTGTATATTGAAAGTAACAATATTTACAGGGTAATTAGAAAAACAAAGTGAAATTAAGGCTGTAGTAATTAACTGAAGCTATTTGAGGCACATTTAGAATAGTTTTTCTTTCTCACCCTAAAGACCAAGTCTAATAGCAGTTTAACATGTATGTATGTAGGGAGGAGAGAAGCTATGATCAGATAAAGAAATATTCATATAGTTCCCCCTGCATGAATAAGTTTCTTCTGAGCCTTGAACTCTGGCTGAGGCACCTACATAAAAAAATAATAAGTGAAGTAGCATAATAATGCACATAAAGAGGATAATGGATGATCAGGAAAGAACAGTTGCTGGCTCCAGAGGATGAAGCTCCCAGAACCCAGGTTCCATGTGTGGCCAACCCTATGACATTGTCAATAGACATGTCCCTTCGCTCAATACGCCTTGTGAATGAAGATGTTGAGCATTGAGCTAGATAAGATGATATAGTGATGAACAGAGTGTTATTGAATTCAAAATGCTTATCATTTAGTTGAGGAATCAAGAAGTAATTCTCCAATTCCAATTTGGTGTAGTAACTGCTGGTCAACACGTAAGTACTGGGTGTCATGAAGGAGGGTTTCACAGAGGGTGTAGTACTCAAGCTGCAATCTAAGAACAGGGATGTTTCTAAAACTATCAATGCCTGTTGATACACACAGAAATCACCTACTTTGTTTTCTGTATAATTTAATTGAAACTTTCTGCTCTTGTTATGGTATGTTCACTCTTCAATAATATTGAGCTGAGTATAATCTATTTTTAGTCCTAGTCAGTTTGTTTACTTTCCCAATTCTCAGTTGCTTATGAAGTAAGATGTTTAGTTGAATTCCCTAGAAGTCATTGGATTCTGAATTAATTGAATAGTCACCTGAGTGCAAGCTATACAAATTGCTATTATGGTGAAGTAATGTCATGCACATTTCATAGCACAAAGCACATACTATTTTTAATGTTTTCAAATTTAATATTTAATAATACTCAGTTTAATGGATTCAAATGGCAAGTTTCAAAATACAATTTTAAATGGCTAAAATATGTTCATTTTTCTCCTTTAAAGCTTCCATAATTTTTAATTTTATAAATAAACTTGGAACATGTTTGTTTGATTAACTGGACTCTTTTTTATGTAATATATAGAAAACTAATTCAAATTAGAATAAAAGATAATTTTTCAAATTTTCAAACATAGTTGGATCCAGGTCCTCAAACTCTGTCATCAGTGCTTCTCTCTCTCTCTCCCCTTCCTTCCTTTCCTCCCTTTATCTATCCATCTCTTGGATCTGCTTTTTCTTTATAAATAGTAGTATCTTCAGATCTAGTGACAAAAATAGGCCCAAGCAAACCAACTCAAAGCTTTTGTCATCTTTACAGCTAATTACAAAGATAAGTCAGGGCTTCTTCCCATCAAAATTCCTGAGGATGACTCTGATTGGCTAAATCTGGGTCACGTGCCCATCTATGGAGCAGAGGGGAGTAACCTGATTGGCCCAAGTTGAATCACATGCCCACCATCATGACAGGAGAGGCAGCTGTTTATGACCAACATCTTAATCATGTTGGAAGGAACAATTACTGAAAGAAAAAGATGGGCAGACAACATAACACAAATTTTAATTATAACATGAAACTTTCAAGTGTACGGCATTTTTGAGGTAACCCAGTAAGGTGTTTGAGTCCATGAGCTCTTATTGTTGGTTCACCTTGCAAAAGTGTCACTGCTGCTACAGAATGAATAGTAATTATCCCTAGAGCCTGCATATACTTACATCTTATTCCAACTCAGACAGTGAACCTTTGAAGAGTTAAACCTGAACCACAGACTCAGGCTGAAACAGAAGATTTTAACTCTCTAGGAAATTGACACAGGAAATTCAGAGAAATGTCACCTGGGAAGAAATATCTATGAAACACATACAGCCATCTAAAGGAGCTAGGAGGCAAGTTATGGCCTCTGACACACAAACATGATGCATGAATACTGCAACTATAGGAATTCCTTAACTGGTAATTTAAACATCCAGATACTAAATGTTGATGTGAATTCTGCATTTTACTAGAATTAAGGGAAAATTAAGACAGTTCCAAACTGTACCAGTACAATAGAAATTTACAGTAAAAGATCAGGAAAATATGGATTATTTAGTGGGTAGAAAAGAAAAAAGCAATCTCTTCACTTTCTTTTCAATTCCCTCAGAGTCCATGTAACAGTTTAATTGTAAAAAGATGCTTTAAGCAAACGTCAAAAAACATTAAGCTGCTCTGTGATAATAATTGTGCTAGGGGCTTAGGACAAAACAATAAATGAGGCATGGTCTTGCCCTCAATGAAGTCACTGTTTTGTAGGGAAGAAAACCCCTTCAGCAGACTATTAAAATATAATCTACAATAGAGGTTTGTAAAGGGGGCTACTAAAATATATAGTGTGAATTTAAGGGGTCACAAGTACAACTCTACCAATAATTATGTTCTTCTATATTTCTTTGAATTCTATAATTACTGGTTGATATATCTGGATTAGAAGATAGTTCTTTTAAATTTCAAATAGCCCTGGTAAGAATCTCACTTTGATTAGGATTGTCAGTTTGTCATGCTTGGTGTGAATTAATCAGTCTGGTAATCTTTCACTAAATCTCACCTTAAATCAGTAAATTCAGGAAATGGATTTTTGTGGGGAGACTTGAGAAGCAAAGGTAATAGAAGAAGAGAATGTTGGATATGCAGGATTAGAGAATCCCAAAGTCAGACTGAACCAGGATAGCTGTGTTTACTCCCTTGATGTACTAATGTATTGTGTCAGGAGATTTAATAACACTTACTGCTGTAGATGGACAATTAGTTGATTGTGTCTTAGTTGCTGCCTGTAGGTTCATCAGAAAGAGCCGAAGTAAATGTCAGCCCTATTCGCCTCCTGTGTCCCCAGCCAGAGTCACCAGGTATTTGGGTCCTCAAGGTCTGCAGGAAGTTGTCAGGCAGACATGGACCTTGGCAGACATTAACAGGCCTAGGTACACCAATGGAGTCAATTAAGCTGTATTTGTCTGAAAAGGTACTCCCATCCACCCACCATACCAGAAAGACCTTGGTCTGAAAATAGGATGAGATTTGCAAGTTTTGGGAGGGTCTAGGCAGGGGTGGGCAAACTTTTTGACTCGAGGGCCACAATGGGTTCTTAAACTGGACCGGAGGGCCGGAACAAAAGCATGGATGGAGTGTTTGTGTGAACTAATATAAATTCAAAGTAAAGGAGCGGAGGGGAGAGCAAGAGAACCGGATAGAACAGCAGGATCCTGCCCGCGGGCCGTAGTTTGCCCACGGCTGGCTAGAGACTTTAAACCACATTTGAGAAGACTTCACAGTCCTGGGAAAGGAGCACAACAGTGAGGTACCCTATTATTAAGGCCTCCCTGCATCTTCTGAATCTGTATAAATGCCAGAATCCCCATCCATTAGCATGAGAGAGGGAAAGGAAGTCATGAACAGTGACTGATAGAAGACACCTCATCTAATCTTGAGGATAGGGCTCAACCAGAATTTATTTTGATTTTAATAAAGAAATGAAGCATATTGATACATAGGATGGCACGAATAATCCAGTGCCTATTACAGAACTACTGAAAAGTTATAATTTCCATGGGGGAGGTTCAAGATCAAAATAGCAGATATTTAAAGGAAAGCAGGGCATGCATTGTACTGGAAAGCAGGGCATGCATTGTACTGGACACTTCAAAGTCCTTTATACAACCTTGTCAGTAATTGGTTCAAGATTGGCATTTGATCTAATATGGACAATGAAACATGAAGGGATTTCTGTGAAAGGATTCCTCATTCTTAATAAAGAGACCTAGAAAAAGAGATGGTCCTTTTTCCTATGAACATCGTATGTCTAGATGAGCCTGCTAGACTGCTGCAGCCATGTTGCTACCAGCCCAAAGACAAAGTCTACATGTGGAAGAGAATGGCTGACAAGTGGACCTGGAATCCGGACTGACCACATCAGAGCCACTGCTTTCTGAATATGTTAGATGAGATGATGAGTTTCAGTTTTCTCCCACGTGTTGCCATGAGTATTTGATATACAAGATGTGATTGTTTTGGTGTAATCCCCTCATACTTAGCAAAGACAGTTCATTACAGTTCAACCAGGACAGTGGATCAATACATGGTATGATGGACCCTTTTGACTCCACTCCTACCTATTCTCTACTCTGTACCAAAATGCCATCATCCCAAAATAATCCAGTCAGATCATATCTCTCCTTAAACATCAATATGGGCTTTCTATTTTCCTTAGGGAAAACGTTCTACTATGGCAGACAAGGTCTTTGGGAATCTGGGCTTCACTTGCCATCTGCTAGCCTCCCACTGAAACGTGGGGTTCAGGGTGCAGACTTTTATTCCCATGGGATCTTGTCCTCACAAAGTTTGAAGAATAAACTCGTGGACAAAAAGGCTTCTTTAATTAAAATGTAGAAGCTTATTGGAAGCAAATATAAACTCCATCTAGGCAAGGGTGTCCCCAAAGAGGACCCCAAAGGGGACCCCAAGGGGACACCCCCACACAGCAATGGGAAAGGCTTGCTCTCTCTATCTCTAGTGGGAAAATCAAAAAACCCTGCCCCGTGTCCCTTTGTCTCTGGTTTATATATGCTGCAGTTCTTTGTTTGAATCTGACCTTTTCTTATTGGTCCCTTTCCTTAATTTGGAACCCCCATGTTTCCCTCATTGGTCATTCTGCTACATAGAATTAGTTTCAAAGCTCAAAGCCCATGTGGTGCCCCCTTCTTTCTCTCCCCCTTATCTTGCTGGTTGGAGTCACTTTTGATTTATCTTATGTTTTTCTCCCAGTTGTGCTGGCAGAGAAAGCCTTATCTTATAGCTCTCCCAGCTGCTCAGGTCAGGGCTACTTTTGGTCTAACTTATGGTCACTTTAATTGCTCAGGCCAGAGATACCCCTGACTGTCCTTGGTTTATGGCTGTTTTACTTGCTTAGGCCAGAAATATTTCCATTTGCCTGTGACACTTCTCTATCCTCTGTACAAGTAAGATAAACATTTTGGCATCTTCAAGTCTCCATCTATACATTCCTCTCCCAGGGACCCTCTTTATTCCTAAAACTCCCTAAACCTGCCTATTTTGTCCCTAAAACTCATTTCACCACCCTTTCATTCAACACACCTGGCATAACATTCTGGCCTTCCCTATGTTCCCCAACATATTGCCCCTCTGTGTGTCTTTTGGACCAATCATGGGAAAGTCATCTGCCAAAAATACCCTTACCCATCTTTTCTATCTGCAAATCTACTTTCCCATCCAACCCAACCTCTGTGAAGTTTTCCCTGACTTCTGTATTTCATAGCACTTGTGTCCTATCTTCTAGGACTTTTTTATACATCTGTTTATTTTTGTCAATGCTCCCTAGTAGCCTGTATGCCCCTTGAGACCATCTCGGTAACCTCAGCACCAAGTTCAGTTCTAGACCCATAATAGGTATTCAATCAGTGGAACAAACAAGCTAATGAATGAAAAATAATTTCAGCCCCCTCGCCCCCACCAGGATTTAGAAAAGTTACTTTCAACAATAAATATTTAATCAAATAATAGAAGCAAATTATATAATATATATATTTCTTCTACTGAGTAAACAACCACTTCCCATACCTCTTGAGAGTATGACATCTAACCAGCCCATGAGGTGAGTTATTCCACTACCTTAAGCCATATCCTGACTACTGCTTATCCAAAGGGCTGATCACTGTGGTGGCCATGACTTTCTTATACTCTTTTAAGTGTGAATATGGAAAACTGACTTCCAACCACTACAGTGTTATTTGGGATGGTTGCTTAACACATGTATGACATTGTGTTTTTTAAAAACTAAATGAGAATCATGTGATATAGAGACCAAAACAAGTATCTTGTATATTTTTAATGAACTGGCTCCTAAATATATTTCCTCATTGATCAAATACAAAGTACATATATGTATTTTATATAAGAAGTATTTTCAAAAAAGAAAAATGTTGGTAGGAATTAAAATGGGTCATATTTATGTAAAGTATGTAATTAGTAATATTTAGGCATGAGTTGGTACGAATATTTGTTGAGAGACAATAGATATATTCAGAAAGATATACATAGTCATGATATATTCAGGCAAGAACACAGGACTAAGGAAATTGGGCATATGCTGAGGCAATTTTTCTCAACAGCTCTTTGTCAGCTGCTTGCCACTGGGACCCAAACCATGGCATTTGGGGGTCTGACAAAGCCCCACTGGTCTCTGGCAATTTGGAAAGTTGGCTGCAAGTGGAGGTTTCCTGAAATGTCTGCTTGCGGCGCCATGCTGGTGGCATTGCATCAGTGCCTGGGAAATACCAATAGCTAAATGTTTTCCCTATTTCGTTTTCTAAATTCCATAGCCCAGTAACAGCCAGGCTGCAGACTTTGTATTCTGAAAGGATTATTGTACTTCCTGAGACGTTAAAGTCACTCAGCTTTTGCCCCCGTGGCTTGGGACACCAGCCGAGACATACTGCAGTCACACAGCTGCAATGGGCTGTCTCCAGGGGCTTCCTGCTTAATGATATTCCAAACATCAGTGCTCCCTTCTATTATGTAAACTCTTTGCCACCAACTCCCTTTTGCTTCTTTTAAGGCTTTTTCCATTTTTTTGTGTTTACCTTATTTATCTTACCTTCACACTTCCCTGACCTGATTACCCTTAGACATAATCAACTCCTGTTCTCCTTTATGTATCAGTGGCTGCCGCTTGATATTATGGGGTTATTTTAATATAGTAACGGAAAATGATAAAGGCCAATCAATTACTTTGTATTATCCATTGTGTTCCATTGGGATTGACTTTCCTCTATGTAATCATGTTTGCAGCCATAAAAACAAAGATTAAAAAGGGGTTTCTTTCTATTTTTTCATATTCAAAGGAGTTGCATTAGCATTCCTGCCTCATAATGTTGCTGCTAAGGAAGCAACATCTAAAGAAATGGAGCCCCTAAGAGGTGGCTAGAACCGTGGGCAGGACCCACCACTAGCCCTAGCACTCGGCCCATCTCCCCAGGATTTATTTTCCCTACTGCTCTTTAGAAAACTCTGGCATCACATGTATTAATTAATAAATGGCAATCCTGTGTCTGCTGCACGTTTTTACATAAGAGGTTTCCACATTATCACGTGGCTTTCTCCCCACCACGTAACTGCTTAAAACCTCCCGTGTCAAGGAGCCTCGAAATGGACCCATAATGCCTCTTCCCCAGTATCTCAGTGCCATTCACTCACTGAAATGTCATGCCCGGGGGCTCCCGGTCCTTGAGAATAAATATCCGTTAGATGCAAGCAGGGCACATACACTCGCCGGGAGATAATACAAAGCAGGGCAGGCAGTTCGCAGGAGACACCTGCAGAAGACTCCCAGATCCTACAGTAGGGAGATGCTCTGAGCCAGAAATCGGCTTCAAAGAGCCGAGCTAGAGAGCCGCAGCCCTCCATCGCCAGTCTTACCTGCACTGGGATTGACACACTGGTGGGCAGCCCCGAGCGGCAGCCCTAGACACCACGGAGCAGAGCACACGGCTCTCTGCAGCCCAGCTGGCGGCCTGTCCTCCCTGCTATTCCTCCCTGCTATTCCGGTGGCCAAATGGCTCGACTGGCCGTTTGTCTTTTGTTAGGTCTGGAAACCCAAAAGGTAACCCTGCCTGACGGAAAGCTTTGCGACTGAGTTTGGTCTGACCTCACTTTCATTGCTGGGGTGCTCCAGACTCTCTTTGCCCTCCTCTGCCTCCTCAGCTGACTTTCCCCCTGAAATAGGCACAGTGCACGTGTCAAAAATCATCCCAGGTTACGGGGGACCTGAGGCGAGGGTCGGGGTTGGTGCTGCCACCTTCCCCTGCAGCCTCCAGACACATCGGAGGCCCGTGGAGTCTCGGAGGTCAGGGCGGGGTGCGGGGGGGTCGGGTACGGGGACTCCGGATTGCGGGCTGGAGGCTCCCTGGGGGCTGGGTTGGCAGGGCTGCCCCGCTACGGCTGGCCTGGTTTGTCCTCTCTAGAGGCCGGGGAGATCCTGCTGCCTGTGGGCCTGGGCTCTGGAAATCGCTGCTCTGCCAGTTGCCACAGCACAGACGCTGTATTTGAGGGCATGGTAGGAATCTCATCTGTGCCTGTGTAGGTGAAAGTGCGCATGATATCAAGGACACAAAGAAGTGCTTTGTACGCGTCGGCATGCTGGTCGGCCCTCCCTGAGGTTTCTGAGTTACGCGCGCCCCTTTCCAGTCCTTGAGCCTGAATTCTCTTTTGCAGCTGCCTCATCCTGAGTCCCCCAGGGGCAGCGCTGTGGCCTCACAAGCAAATGAAGCCCGAGGAAGGGAGGAAGGCCTGTCACAAAGCGGCCCTCCTCTCCACAGAGCTCCAAGCTCCTGTTTGCTCATCTGGTTAAAACACAGTCTCCGACTGCCTCCCGCAGCACCCTCCCTTGGAGAGTTCATTCTCAAAGCCACCGAGGAATTTTTATGGTAGAACAAACAGTTGCTTAAATAGGTTGTCTCCGAATGGCCATTATCCCCCCCTCCACCTCCACCTGCCACACATCTCCGGGGGCCTCGCAGCTGCTGTCAGGCCTGCCCACTCCACAGTCCTCCGAAATGAGCTCCACGTTTGGCAGACTCAGACACAGGAGCAGGAGTGGTGGACGGATCTGGAACTTTTAAGACAGCGTTCCAAACGCTGCGTGACACACTTAGCACTTTGAGAGTAGGGAGGCTGTGGGAATGGGGTCAGCTTTCCCCCTTTGGGGAAATTACTCCAATCAGTTTTTAAATGTGTACTGCGTTGTGATGATAAATACAAATAAAATATACCTCCCAAACGCAGAGTTTCTTTGGCTGGCGCTGTGCTCCGAGGTGGGCTCCCCCTACTGCTCGTCTCTGTTCTGACAGAAAAGTGGAGGAGAGTCGTTTTCCAGAAGCCGCTCCAGGACTCCCCCCACCCCAGTCCCACTCGCATGCCACCCTCTGCTGGCTCTAAGGAACTGTCTTTCTCTGCGGACCCCATCACTGGCTCCCTGTTCTCCTCCCCGCCCGCTTCTACTTCCTCTCCTTCTTTGGTTCTCTCCAGCTCAGGCAGAGGAAACCCCCCCTCCACCCCCACCCCCCACCCACACCCCCCAATCAAACGCAGCTTCACTCAGCCATTAACAGCACCCTGGGTCCAATAACAAAGCGCTGCCCCAGCTCCTCATCCTATGACCATGTTGGTCCCGGCCCCAGCCCCAGCCCCACTGCACCCCACGCCAGCTCAAACCTGTTTGCAGCACCGCCCAGAAAGGTGACACCATACAGAATGAAGTTTAAACATCTAAAGTCTAGGCTTCCAAGTCATCTATGCAATTACATCAACCTTTACCATAGTATGGAATAACTTTGTTTGGGGTGAGATGTGGGAGTTGCACTAAATGAGTGTTTTCCCCTGTTTTCCAATAATAATCTCGCTGTATTGCAGAAGAGACATTGTTCCGTCCTAATGCATCTCATGAATTGTGTCCAAACACAAAGAAAGCCAACTAGTTTTGAAATATCAACATCTGCCCCATGTGCTTGCTCCTGCATGATGATTCTAATTGCACTCCATATAGCCTATTGTTGTCAGATTCCCTCGAGGTCTTGGAAAAACTAGTGAAAACAGTGTGGAATGAATTCCGTGTGTGAAATCAACAGACTTCTTTTTTTTTCTCCTTTGCCTTAAGTATTAACTTAGAATATATAACACTCCATAGCCCATATGAAAAGCATTTCAAGCGAAATGGATGAAATTATCTCCTGAAACTAATTTCTCACATAAAAATTGAACTGGGTGAACCCTTCTCATCTGCAGCTGACGGGTAAAGAAATTCAGTAAGTTAACTTCAGTTTTGGGATATCCTTCACACTAAATATATTATTTGAGTAAATAATTTGAAGCATTTGTAAAAAGCATTTTAAAGGTGCACATACCTGAAATATTTTGCACCTATCTTAAATTTCAGGGCACGGCATTGCATGTGCAACATATTCTTGTATCTACCACCATTTAGTGTTGTCATCCGAATAATATAAGGATGTCTCTGTAGATTTAAAAAACAAAAGCAGGTCTCGCTTAAAACATTTATCGTTGTGGAAAAAGGACTTACAATTCTTCCCCTTAACAATATCTCAGTGCTTAAAATGTGCTAGGAACTGTGTTCAGCACTTTATATGCAGTGTGTGTTCGCCTCTCACAACCTTTTCAGGGAGTTTTATTCCCTCCAACTTACAGGTAGGAAACCAAAGAGGTGAAAAATCATGCTCAGAGGGAAGTGGCAGAGTCAGAACTGAATGCAGGTCCATCTGCAATCACGGAAGCCTTATTAAAACAGGAAGACACAGAAAGCATTTCTGTGGTTGAGGACTGTTTTGAATGTAGGCAGACTTTATTGACTGTAGAAGAGCTGATGTTTGAATATTGTTAGAAAAGATCCCGCAGGAAAGAGTTGTGTGTGCAAGGAAAGTAAACTTTTATTCCTGTGTTGTTTCAGAAGACTTGGCAGCACCAGTTTCTCCGACATCTTGCATGAATCGCTCTGTTACTTAATCAGTATTGTACAGCGCCACTTAATCCTTTTTATGGCGTAGCTTGTCTTGTAACGTTGTACTGCTGATAAACCCACTCGCAGGAATAATGTACTTTTAAAAAATCAACACCACACTCTGTTTTTAAAGCAAGGGCACTTTATTTGTGAAAGTTTCTATTCTATCACCGCCTTCATCACAACACAGACACTAACAACAGGGTTACCCGATAAGGACTTAACAGAGATGAAACCATTTGAAACACGTTATTTATTGCACTGTCCTCTGAGTTCTGATTATAGGGCACGAGTCCTCTTGATCCCTGGGTTAAAAGCATCCAGATTGAATTTTTATCATGCTATGCATCAAATACTTCAACAGTTATAACTGTACTAACATTTTTTTTTAATGGAAGAAGCATTTCAATCCTGAAAATTTGCACAGATTTGGCAGGTGGTGGGGTTGGGGGCAGCTAATTAAGGCAATATTTATTATCCTCCCTTCTGTAAAAGCATTTTGCAGTCAATATCCAGAATAACTAGCAGTTTTAATTTCAGCAAAATGAGCATCTTAAATAAATTGAAGAATTTTTAACATCGCATCAGAGTGACAGCATCAGCCTGCTTCCCTTTGAGAATCAATTAGCAGCTAAACAACTATACAGACTCTGTAATGATACATGTCGGTGGTATTTCCCCAAATTACCTGGAGCAAGGTAAATGGCATGAGAGCTTTAGTCACCAGGGAAAGCATGAAAGGGTATACCACCCCAGCATGAAGTTATTCAGGAAAAATCTGTAAAGAAAAAATAAGTGTCTGAGGCTACACGGCAGCTGTTTCAAATAATAAAATATTTGCATCTCTGCTGAGGATTTTGGTTTTGTGGGCTGGTTGTGACCCATACTTTTTTTCCTGAACCTGCTGCTCATTTTTTGAACTTAACCAGTTACAATTAAACCATCAAGTAGATACACGTGTTTGTTTCGGGAATCTGAGAGACAGTAAAGCTTCACTTCAGACAGAGGTGCCCAAGAGGAAGAGGTTAGAAGGCAGTGCAAAGCTGTGAAACACTGGCTAGCAATTTAAATTGGAATCAGACAATTCAATGTGAATAGGAAAGGAAAAAAATCCTTCACATATACAGAGTATGCAGTGGAATGGGTGAGGGACGGCAAAATAGGTTTTATTTTTAGAAGTCTTTGCTAAGTTCTTTATAAGCATCTCAATCTTTGTTAAAAAGAAGCGGCAGATATGCACATTTTCCTTAGGGGAGCATTTTTTTTTTTCATATAAAATTTTAGTATTTGGCTGTCTAGCATGAAGCTTTTTGTAACAGAATATACAAATTGTATTTTATATGGTTCCTTATTTATAGTGAAACAACTATTTTAATAAAATGATTCACTTAGATTATTTTACTGTTTTTCATTATGGATCCTTATATTTTTTATTTGTTCTTGTCGTTCTCCCAGTTCAAATTAAAATGTTTGACTCCATGATTAATCCCAAATGGATTTGATTTTTGAAGTTATTCTTTCAAAAAAAACAACCACTTGCTAACCTATCTTTCTACAAAGATCAAAATCAATACAAACCTTTGGCTGCTCAGGTAAGTCATCCAGGGCTGAGTTAACTGTTATTCGGAGCAAATATCTAGCATTTATTTATTGGGAAGAGGGAAAATGAAGAAAACTTAGTACCCTAAAAGGAGCAGACTGCCCTGCCTCTTCCAAATTATAGAATCAATATTGATACCTACCTAATGCAATTTTAAGGGGTTTTATTTTGACTTGTTTTGCTGGAGGAATAGAGATGGCTTTTGTTTTGTATTTGAAATATCATAATCTGAAGTCTATTCTATAAAAGGCTTTTTCATGTGGTATGTGCCATCATTTACCTTAAATCATAAAGGAGAAATATTGTATTCAACATCGTGAATAATGTTAAAGAAAATTCTTAGGGTTTTGCATCTGGGCTCCAGTAAATCCAGTTTAAAGCAACAGGGCTTATATCTGTGGAGATGAGGATGGTAAAATGTATTCCATTATATGAATGCCTTATGCATGCCTGTTAGCAACCTAAGAGCCTTGTGACACTCAACTGTAGGTTTATGGTTCTACAAAAAGAAAATATTGTATCAATATAAATTATTTCTCATCTTATTTGAATGGTATGATTCAAATCAATGTTAAATAGAACTGATGATATGAACATGAAATTAAACTGCTAAGATAAATTTTAAATTAGGGATTTTAGCTAAACACTGGAAAATACAAAATTACATTCTTTTTGTTTTTAATGTATTATATTGCTGGAATGTTTCAAATATTACTCTGACAACATTCAGTGAGCCTAAAGATTTGTAAATAAAATAAGATTTTAATGAGAAAATATGTGTAAAGAGAAATGCTGCTTGTATTATTAATATATATTCTCAGAGAACTTGTAGCTTAAAATGTAAAAGTACACACACACACACACACACACACACACACACAGTCTCTCCTCTACCTAATTTGCTGAGTTAATGTACCTTCTCAGAAAATATATACTTTGAATCAGATGAATTAAATATGTTGGTTGGGTTTGGAATGCAATAAAATGATTACATTAAGAATGACCATATTTAAGGGAAAAATATCTAAGTTGGGCTAATTTATTATTATTACTAGTTGCATTTAAAGAAACTTGGACTAGAGATCAAAGTGCATTTTGATTTGTTTGAAAATTGTAAGTGACCCATTCCCAGATTCCCAACCCCATAAAGTCAGAAGGCAGTCTGCGAGTACTCCCTGCTCTAATCAAGGAGGAAGGGACTTCAGCCTCAAATGTCAATGCTGTAAACATGGTAAATCTGGAAAATATTTTCTAAGCAAGCAACCATGTGTTAAATGTACCGAACTTGTCATGAAAGGGCTGCAGCTGCAAACCTGCAAACTTCTCACTTCCATGAAGACTCCAGATGCTGAGACGGGGAAGCGGGGTTTTCATCTTGGCTCCCCAGCTGTCACACCTCAGAAGTTTGCCTGCCTCCATCGTTTTAAACAGTTTTCACCAGGGAAAGAAGCAGTGACCATGGAATACCAGGAAGGAAAATCACGGGCTTGCTGCAGAAAGTGCTCCATGTAATTTACTACCACATCACCAATCAAGCATTCAACCCTAGGTTACGGTTTGCGACCGATCCTGCTGCCCAGCTACACCGAGTTAGTTTAACAAAAGCTTCCAAAATGCACAAGGAAAATAATTAGCTAATTATAAAATTAGGCAACTGTCATGTGCTACTGCCGAAGAGCATGCCCATTAAATTGCACTTACGCATCATTTTGTGAAAACTTTTTTCTAAAACCGTGTTTGCGACTTATAACTAAAAACATCTTGGGATAAATTTAAAACTTTACTACAGAAATATAAAATCTGCCAGATATCATCGTAAACAAAGACAATTTGATGAATTTTTAAAAATTACTAACACTACTTTTAACACCACGAGCATTATATGTAATATTTACAATATGCAATCTTCTTTTATAATGTAAAGTGTTTTTAAAATGAAATCTGCACTTAAATGCCAATATCCTCTCCTTCTGGCTTCTCACTTTATGACACTAACATAGGATCTCATTCACAAGCCAATTGAAATTTTAATAAAAGAAAGCAGGAGTTTCTAATAAACTCCTGCAGTGAGCTGATAATACTAAACATCTTTAGCAGCATGGTGTTTTTTATTATTATTTTAGCTGTATATTAATATGCTAGTATTTGTAAACTCCCCAGTGCCACTAGATTTATTTCAGAAGCCTTCACTACATTCTTCTATTGTGAAAAGTTTATCCAACAAAGAAAAAAATCTTTTTCAGTGGTTTACCATCCAACAACTACTTGACAGGAAAATATATAATTGACAAATGTATTGTGAATACTCATTCAGCTGGTGCTAGTTCTGGGCTAACCAGGAAAACTGGCATAATTCATAACTGCAGGAGAGGCATTATTTTGGCTTTTATTTGTGATTTAGCAAACCGTACTGACCTACATTTCTCACAACCATACCTCCATGCTAACTTTATTTTTTATTCCTTCCCCTCAATTCCTCCACCCTTTGACCCCCACCCCCTAGTTCCCAACTAGACCACCACCACACCACCACTCTGCTATCTGAGCAATAGGGACTGTGACTGCATAGCTTCTACTTAAAACATAATATATAAGAACCCATGTTTACAAGGTAGTTTGGAGTGTGGAATTCTAATAAAACCATGGGGGATGTTCTTTTATGACACTGGGTGTAATGTGGAACTGTTACTGTCAATAGGCAATGAACTTCAACATATATTGTATGTGATAGGGTCGACAATTAGACAGTGTTTACTATGTGCCAGGAGCTGTTCTAGGCACTGTGTGTGTGTGTGTATGTGTGTGTACAACATGAAACAATTTGATGCTTTCCACAGCTCTGTGTGGCAGATACTATTATTGTTCCCACTTTATAGATAATAAAAGTAAGATGCAGGAAAGTAACTGGCCAATATCACTCAGCTAGAATGACTAAAAGAAGTCTGGGTGCAAAGAAGGTAAAAGACCTGTACTCCAAAATTATAGAACATTGAAGAAAGAAATTGAGGAAAACACAAATAAGGGGGTGTTTATGGATTAGAAGAATAAACATTATTAAAATGTCCATACTACCCAAAGCAATCTATAGATTCAGCACAATTCCTATTAAAATAACAATGCATATTTCACAGATCTAGAACAACAAACATTCCAAAAATTTATATGAAACCAAAAAAAACCCTGAATACTGTCTACAATCTTAAGAAAGAAGAACAAAGTTGGAAATATCACAATACCTGTTATCGAGCTATATTACAAGGCCATTGTAATCAAAACAGTCAGGTACTGACATAAGAACAGGAATATAAATCAATGGAACAGAACAGAGAGTCAGGAAATAAACCCACACCTTTGTGGTCAATTAATATTTGACAAAAAAGGGAAGAACATATAATGGAGTAAAGATAGTCTCTTCAATAAATGCTATTGGGAAAATTGGACAGGTACATGCAAAAAAATTAAACTAGACCACCAACTTACACCATACACAAAAATAAACTCAAAATGGTAAAAGACTTAAATGTAAGTTGTGGAACCATTAAAATACTAGGGAAAAAAACACACAGGCAGTAAAATCTCAGACAGCTCTCATGCAATATTTTTTTCTGATATATCTCCTCAGGCAAGGGAAACAAAGGAAAATTAAACAAATGGGACTACATCAAAACAAAAATATTTTACAAAGCAAAAGAAACCATCAACAAAACGAAAAGGAGAATATATTTGCCAATGATACATTTTATAAGGGGTAATTTCCAAAATATATAAAGAGCTTATACAACTCAACACCTGGAAGACAAACAATCCAATAAAAAATGGGCAAAGGACCTGAATAGACAATTCTCCAAATAGGACACACAAATGGCCAAGAGACATGAAAAAAAAAAAAAGCTTAACACCACTAATCATCAGAGAAATACAAATTAGAAGGGAACCCTAGTACACTGGTGGTGGGAATGCAGACTGGGGCAGCCACTATGAAAAACAGTATTCCTCACAGAATTAAAAATGGAGTTGCCATTTGACCCAGTGATCCCACTTCTAAAAATATATCCTAAGAAACCTGAAACACCAACCAGAAAGAATGTATGCACTCCCATGTACATATCAGTGCAATTTACAATAGCTAAGATCTAGAAGTAGTCCAAGTGCTCACCAGTAGATGAGCGGATAAAAATGATGTGGTACATTTGCACAATGGAATAGTATACAGCTATGAAAAATAAGGATCTCTTACCTTTGAGACAACATGGATGGATCTGGAGAGTATTATGCTAAGCAAAATAAGCCAGTCAGAGAAAGATAAATAAGTATCACATGACCTCCCTCATATGTGGAATCTAATGAAAAAAATAAACTAACAAACAAAATAGATCCAGAGACATGGAAGCATAAAACAGACTGAGGAATCTCAGAGGGAAGATGGAGGAGGGTGGGTGAGTTGGTGGAAAGAGATTAACCAGGAAACTTATATATGCATAGTCCATGGACACAAACAATAGTTTGGCAAAGGCCCAGGGTGGAGGGGGGCAATGGGAGCAAATGGGGACATCTGCATTACTTTCAACAATAAAGATAAATTTTTAAAAAATGTAAAGAACCCCAAAAACAAAATATAAAATCAAAACAAACAAACAAAAAAAACAATGAAATATCACCTCATACCTGACAGAATGGCTATTATCAATAAATGACAAATGTTGGTGAGGATGTGGAGAAAAAGGAGCCCTTGTACACTGTTGTTTGGAAGGCAGATTGGTGCAGCCACTGTGAAAACAATGGGAAGTTTCCTCAAAAAATAAAAAACGGAACTGCCTTTTGATCCAGTGATTCCACTTCTGGGGATTTATCTGAAGAAACCCAAATCACTGATTCAAAAGAATATATGCACTCCTATGTTCATTGAAGCATTATTTACAATAGCTAAGATCTGAAGACAGCCCAAGTGTCTATCAGGAGATGAGTGGATAAAAAAAGCTGTGGTACATTTACACAATGGAATACTATGTGGCCGTAAAAAAAAGGACATCTTACCTTTCACCACAGAATAGATAGCACTGGAGATTATTATGCTAAGTAAAATAAGCCAGTCAGAGTAAGACAAATAGCATTTGATCTCACTTTTATGTGGAACCATTAAGTGAACAAAATAAACTGACAAACAAAATAGAAATAGAGGCGTGGATACATGGAACAGACTGACAGCTGTCAGAGAGGAGGAAAGAAGGGGGAATGGCTGAAAGAAGGTGAAGGGATTAGTCAAAGAATATATAGGTGTAACACATAGACACAGACAACAGTGTAGTGATAGCCAGAAGGAAATCAGGGTGGGTGCTAGGTTGAAGTGGGCAAAGGGGAGGGAAATGGGGACGGA